>NC_140959.1:63408995-64083995 GCF_014529385.1 Adiantum capillus-veneris
GTGTGTCTGTTTATGTCTATAATCATAAATGGCCTTGCTATTTTCCTAATGCTTCTTTCTTTGTGTCGGTGAGCATGTTATGTGTGTGGTTATGCACTAAAACAAAAATGCATGCACCGTGTTGTGCGGTTCAAAGCTTTGCAGTGGATATTTTTCCTTGCAAGCCCATCACAAGAAGTTTTAGACAAATTCTCACATCGTGACTTACCTCAACATCATGAGCTTCTGTGAGGGAGGCAACGCATACCTAGCTAGGTATGCGGTGCCTCTCGAGCAGAATCTCATAATGTTATGCATTGTATGAAAAACACTGAAAAGACAGGGATTTTTTATGAAACTTAGGCATCATCTTCTTGGAAAAATTTAATATAATGCTCATTGGGTTTACTCAATTGAATAAAACACATAGCATACTCATGCCTTTTTTCCTCAATGTATTTCCATGCAGGCAACGGGCGTTTTGCTCGATACAGGCACACAATTCACATACTTCCGAGAAGAAGTATACAACATATTAAGTGAAGCAATACAACAAGCTATGTCTAAATCTGGATACAATCATATATCAGGAGAACTATATGGTTTGGACTTATGTTATAAACTTCCATCTGGAGATTTGAAGCTTCCAATTTTGGAACTTTTATTTGCAGATGGATCAGTCTCTTTAGCCCTTGATAGCTACAACTTATTTCAATACTATGACTCCGGAGATATTCATTGCTTAACAATCAAATCAGAAGAGGAGGGGGGTCTTTCTAGTGGTATTGGCAATTCTCAGATGCAAGGAATTGAATGGATCTATGACCTTTCAAATGAGAAGATTGGATTTCGTAGTGGAGCTTGCCATTTGTAGAATATTATTAAGGAAAAATTACCAAAATACTCCTCTAATTTGTGGAATTCCCAAAATACCCTTGTATCTACTTTAGCTGGATTGTTCACGATTTCCTAATCTTTATTCTTTTTTGACAATGTATATCTGTTTTTTAGTGCTTAGCATGTAATTTTTTACAAATTACCTCCCAAAAAAATACATTTATGTCTAAAAATAATGAAGCAATTCATCTCCAAAGCCTACATAACCAGCTCAAATTATCTTGTATTCATAGACAATCAATCTTCTCATGAAAAGCTATAATTTTTTTAATTTTTGGATAAGTTTACTCTCATAACCAAGGGTATTTTGGGAATTTTGGAAAAATTGAAGGGCATTTTGGGAATTTTTGACAAAATATGTGGGGTATATTGGAAATTTTTGAAATTTTGAAGGGTATTTTGGGAATTTCCACAAATTAGAGGGGTATTTTGGTAATTTTCTTTATTATTAATTCAATGTAGATTGGTTATTTTGCATGCCTTCATTTTAGTTTTATGTAATTGTCCCTACAATCTAATTTCTTTGCAAGCATAAATATATGCTCAATTTTATAGATATAAAATAACTCTTTATATAATTAATGAATGATTTGATTCTAGTTTAAAACATCACATAACTAAATTGTAAGGTAATTACCTTCTTATCCACTAAAAGTTAGCGTAGTGATTTTAATTGTTTTTCCTTGTTCTTTCGTAGAGCAAGATAAGTGTTCTTCGTAGTTTCTCTTGAAACAAATTTTCTTTTGTTGTTGAAAAAGGCACAAAGAAGTTTTAAATTAGATAAAGTATGATATTTATGAATTTAATCATTACTTCACACAAAAAAAAAGTTTCCGTTGATATCGGACAAAGTTAGACCCCTGAAACCTAGATTGAATCTTTAATGGAACCTTAGCTTGCACCTCTCTTTTGAGTTTTGCCAAACCTCTTTCTTGATGTGCAACATTAACTTCCCTACTCTAGCTCCCTATTACTTTCAAGATCCCTTTCACACGTGTTGGACCATCTCCTTCCTTACACCATGTGTGTGTGTGTGTGTGTGTGTGTGTGTGTGTGTGTGTGTGTGTGTGTGTGTGTGTGTGTGAGAGAGAGAGAGAGAGAGAGAAAGAGCGTGTCTGTGTGTGAAGCGGACCTACTGCCCAACGCGACCTGCTCCTGTGCGACCTTCTGCCCAGTGCGACCATCTACCCGGCGCTATTGATGAGGGCCACCTTCTGCCCAGCACGTGTGTCTGTGGAGGTGAGCCATTGCGACACCAGCTGTAAACCCTAACAGGTTTTTCATGCCCTATTGTGGCCTGCACGATCTTTTGCTCTATGTCTACAGTATCAACAATGTGTGTGTGTGTGTGTGTGTGTGCGCGCGCGTAAGTGTGAGTGTAGTGTGATGCCTGCACATCTTTCGAGACCTCAACTGCCTGCGCGATCTTCCCTGCCTGTGCGAACTCTGCTGCTTGTCTCTTCAGTCAATTTCAATTTGTTGTGCAGGTCTGTCAGGGCAGGTCATATTGCTTTCAGTTGGCAGGTGATGTCATCAGGCTGATAAAAGGTTTGATACTGCGTCAAGCTGCTCGAAAGTGTATGGGAAGTCTTCAGTTGATGTACTCGTGTTGTGGTTTTGAATGCTTTATTCTGTGAAGTATTTACAGAGCTTCGGTTCCTCAGTTGTTTACAGAGTTCTTTAGACAGTTGGTTTTGTTTGGAGAGGTTTTTTGATTTATGTTCGACTCTTTGTGCATCGAAAAGCGTCGAAAAGCAATGGAACCCACATCAGAGGCCGCTTCGGAGATTAAAGCATGCTTGTATGAGGACTTTGAGGAGCCTCGACAGGCATGGAATGGTCAAGCGCTTGCTCTTGAGGTGCACCTTCCGGTACAGGACCTCATGGACCCAGTTGCGCATTTTCTCTTGAGCCTCTACTGCTAAGGTGGCTTCAAATGTGGAAAAAGGAAAAGGGCAAGGTACAGAAACTCACTGATTCTGGGAATGGGGTTGATGCTAAAAGCAAAAATGTTGGACCTGCTGATGTCAATTCATGGGTGGTGCCAAATCAATGAAGATTCGCACACCACTTTCTTCTCATAATTACGTTCCTTCTGTTAATGCCAATAAGAATGCATCATTTAAGCAACTTCCATGTATTGACAATTGCACTTTGATTGATGCATGGGAAAAAGTCTCTTACAAAGATGTACTCCTTGGTGAAACTTCCACCTGGCCTGTGAACCCTGTGGACATGTTTCGTGCTTTGACTCAAAGGCTAGGTCCTCGTACGGATGTAGTGAATGGAGACGTGTCTATGGGCACCTCCACTTGATTATTATGTTTGTTGCCTTTGGTACATATGTTTCCAAATGCAAAGTCACATTAAATGCATCTCATACAATGTGCGTGGGTTATGCAACCTTGAAAAATGGCATCTGACATGGCACTATGTACATACATGTAGGGCAGACATAGTTGTATTGCAAGAGTATAATCCGCAGGAGTTTGCTAGTCAATGTGCCTATTTTGCCGAATATTGGATTGCGTATGTTGGCTTGCAAGATCTCTCGGCTTTATTGATGTTGGTTCGCCATGAGCTTCAGCCTGTTCTGCTATATAACGATCCGCATGGCCAGTGGATGGTTGTACAGTGTTTGTTGAATGGTCGAGTTCATGAATTTGGAGGTACCTATGCATACACGGCCTCTGGCAAAGAGCTGCTTTATGGCAAGAAATCTTGTCTCACCCCTGGACCTCGAAAGCATTCCTTTGTGGAGATTTCAATAATACCCCTGATTTGCTTGACAGCACCAGAGGAAATTCGCATATGTTGCTTGCGGAGAAACATGAATGGGATCTTCTTTTTGCCTTTGCTTGCCTCTGCTCAAATGACTGATATAAGGCGTTGTTTGCATCTTGATGCTTCTAGTTTTACCTTTTATCATGCTGCTCATTCTTCTTATAGAGCACGAGTGGATCGTTGGTACTTGCTTAATGGGCAAAAATATGAAGAATTTATATGTGACATGAGGATAGATTATGCCCTGCAATTATCGTATCATTATCCTCTTTTGCTGTCTTGTATTTTGGACAGTCTCTTTGTGATCGGCCTCTTCACAGGAAACCCTTGTTGCATGTAAATAATGCCTATCTTACTCATGAAGTTTTTTGTCACATGATTGCCAATATTATTCCCCCGCTGCTGGCTCAAATGCATATTGATTTGGACGCTGCCGGGTATCGTTTTATCATGAGAGTACAAAGTGTAATTTTTGATTATGGTACGCAGTATATGCAGTTCATTCAGGGAAATGTCATTGATGCAAAACAGGTTAGTCAACGACTACAACAGTTGGCTGATTTCTGACCCATGTTTGAGTCTGAAATGATGGAGTTATGTGAAGCTAAAGTGTGTATTCATCAAAATGATAACAGGAAAATCGCTAAATGGAAGATGTGTGCACGTCAACAAGCTTTAATGGATAAAGGTTGTGCTTCGAAGAATTTTTTTAAGCATTTGCATCATTCAAGGGTCTCACAATCAATTAAGCGGGTTATATTTCCCTCGGGTGCTTGGACTTCTTCGAAGCGGGAACTTGTTGACGTTATAGTTTCACATTATCGTCAGGTGTTTGTTGCCCCATCTCAACCATCTTCGACAGCTTGTCGAGCGCGTGAATTGTTGCTTTCTTATGTTCGTCCGATCCTGTCTTCGCAGGACGCACAATGTCTTGAGGATCCTTTCGCTGTTTCAAATTGCATGGTGCCTTGCTTACATTGGGCTGTTGGAGATCTCCCGGTTGGGACGGACTTACTGTGGAATTTTTCCTCTCCTTTTGGGATGCTCGTAAACATCCCTTGCTTTTCATGTTAAATGCAGCATGGGAGAAACAGGATCTATCAGTTTCTTGGAAAGAGGGCTTACTTAAATTGTTGCCCAAGCAAGCGCTTTGCGAGCAATTCTCTCATTGGCGGCCCCTAACTTTGATGCCGGTGGTTTACAAGATTTTGGCTAAAATGTTGGTCCACCGCATCAAGGACTATTTGTTTACAAGACTTCATCAGGCTCATTATGGTTTCATTGCTCGTCGTCAAATCATGGACAATTTGGCTAATGTTAGGATTGGCATGGAATATGCTAAGTACACGCAACAAGATGTGCTGGTCATGCAAGCTGATATTGAAAAGGCCTTTGACACTGTGTAATGGGACTTCATTGCTGCCACAATGAGGTGTCTAGGATTTGCTCCTAAATTGGCCAATGTGGTTTATTTATTGTATGCTTGTAGTACGTCTTCGGGGATCTTGGAAGGGGAATTGACAGAATCGTGGCCGCTTGGTTGTTTGGTTAGGCAAGGTTGCCCCCTTAGCGCTTTGATGTATGCAACTGCCTCTCATCCTTTGTTGATGTATCTTGATTACTTGACCTCCGGGCAGCATCTTCATGGTTTGCAGTTACCATCGGGTCATACCTTTATTGGGCAGGCTTATGCCCCGCATGACTCGTTTTTTATGTCCCGCAATCAACAAAGTGATGTTCAAGTGATTATGGAAGCTTTGCAATTGTTTGCAATTGTGGCTAGTCTTAAACTCAATTTTTGTAAATCAAAGCTTTTGCCACTTCGTTCTTGTGATTGGCATGCTCTGTTGTGGCCAATAGAGACTGTTCTTTCGAATGTAATCACCAGGCATTTGGGTTATCCAATTGGATGGAATGTCACTCACACGCAAAAAGTGGATTGGGTTATGCATCTCTTGAATGTTAAACTGCATTATTGGAATCTTTCTACTTGGCCACTTCATGTTCGCCTGCAAATTGTTCAAAGTATCTTCATGGCTTATGTTTAGTTCTTCTTGCCATTGTTGCATTGGCCTCGCCATTGTCTTGATTCTCTCATGTCGGCCATCTTGTCTCATTTGTGGCAAACTCATGCTTACAAAAAAGACCTTCGTCTGATGTCAATGGAAAAAATTTGTACACCAAAGCGCTTTGGTGGTCTGAATATTTTGGACCTACGTAGGCATGTCCTTGTTAGGAAGGCTATGATTTTGCCTACACTTACACAAAAATCTCAGCCTTGGACTCTTATGTTTGCACACTTGAGTCAGCATGTGGTTACATCCTCATTTGGTCACTGGCAATCATCCATTTCGGAGGTGGTATTTAGTAAGATGGATGGTCATATTCCTGGATGCCCGCTTTTTTCCACCTTGCTCTTTGCCTAGAAACAGGTTACGATTCATCTATCATGGAATGCTTGGAGGGAAGGAAATTCACTTCGCTTAGAGAGCCTTCATTAGAGCTGGTCCTTTTCTCTTACTTTGGTTGACCGCTCGCCTCGCCAGCCATATTTCCTCTCCTAGCCTGGCATTTGAGTGGTTGAGAATGTGGTGGATGCAGCTAGTTTCACTTTGGAGTTTCCATTTTCCGCTCGCCACTTTGGATTGGGCATGCATTATTGCTAGTTTTGGAGAGAATTACAACAAATGTGATCTGTTTTTTTCCCGTTTCACCTTCGGCTGATGGTGATCGCATGTCGGACTCGAATCCGATTGGGAATGCCTTTTCAAGATATTTTTGCCAGCCGGGCATATTCTCTTCTTCTGCCTCAACCATGGCTTGCTGATCATTGCAACCCTATTTGGCACATGCATGAATCCTATATTTGGTGGAGAGGGCTTCTATATTTGTCATAAAAATTAATATCTATCCAACCCAAATGATTTTCTCATATTAAACTGATCACTTAATGTGGGAGAATACACGGGAACAAGGGTTAAGATATAGACATGTGCTTATAGATCTATCTCAACACGGGGCCAATGGTTAAGGGGCCCAAATGAGAGATGGTCTATCAAAGAGCAAGGCTAACCAATGGAGCATAAGACCTTAGGGTTAGCTTCATTGAAGACCTCCAATAATGTGTGTAAAAGTCCTTTGACCTTAGGCAAGCTAGGGCTGAGCTTGAGGTGGGAACCCGGCCTAAGCTCGAGGTGCTTGTCCTGCTTAAGGTGCTTGTCGTGCTTGAGGTGCTTGACATGCTTGAGGTGCTTGATTAAGATGCTTGAGGTGCTTGACTGGCTCCATGCTTGAGGTGCTTGACTTGCCACATGATTAAGGTGCTTGAGGTGCCTTGAGATGCTTGTGGGAACACCCCCTAATCCAAGTGCTTTGTCATGCTTGATGACTAAGGTGCTTGAGCTCCTAAAGTCAAAAGCATCCCTACAAGAGGGGGGGCGATCCCTTTTCCTAGGGATTAGAGAGAGAACACACACTCACACTCACAAGGGAATCCCCAGCTTGAAGAGGCAGCAAGGACACATGTCAGGTTCCTCCCCATGTTGCCCTCATGGTATGCCTGAAGCCTATTGGTTGGCCACCCAAGGGGTCCAATGATAATTTAGGATATTTAATTAATTGATTTTGCATTTATCAAGTCCTCTCTCTCAAAGGGGAAAGGGGGACACTTGTCCCAAGGCTACCCATGTTGCTTGTAATGGCTCTTGCTTGTGATTGGCTAGGCTTGGAGGGGTCCAATGAGCTTCAAGCATGAGCTACAAGGGGGGGTCGACCCAAGCAAGCTAGGGGGGTGCTTAGGGGGTATACTCACCCACACACACTCACAAACACTCTCATTGTGTACTATGCAAAGGGCAAGAGCTCGCTCTCCTTCTCCAAGCAAGTAGAGGTTGAGAGCCTACACCAACACTCTTGGCTATGGAGTGCAAATCCATCCAAGAGCCATGCTTCAATGCTTGAGCTTGTCATCTCCTTCTTCTTCATTACTATGCTATTACGTATGCTAGCAACAAGAGTATGATAAGTGAGGAACTAATTCTTTCTCCTATGAAATGTTTCTTCTTCCTCTTCCCTACCCTCATTCCCTGCTAGCTCTCTCCACCTTCGAAGGTGTTTGAGGTCTTGGAATTGAGGCTTGGGATAGTTAATGCTTTCTACAAGTGCATGTTATGCTTATTGCAAGAAGGCTAATGGTTTATTGCAAGTAGATTAATTACTTAATGCAAGTAGATTAATTTTATTGCAAGGTAGATTAATTATTTGCTTTAAGTACAAGTTGATGCATAAAAAGTATACATCTTCATGCACTCAAATGATTTAGGGAACACAAAGATTAATGATGTTCACAAGTTCTTGATTGTTTCCAAGCTAAGATTGATTGTTGAAATTATGCAAAAGCTTGGTGTGTAAACCTTCCATCTTCATATTGACAAGGAGGTCTCAAGGAACTCAAAGATTGTATTGTACCAAGTCTCTCTTAATGAGACCAAGATTGTATTGTATTGTACCAAGTCTCTCTTAATGAGAGAATCTATAATACAAATGCCTTTTGTAGGGGGGACCGGCTCCACATAAATTCGGTCCTCAACTGTTGTCATATTCTCTACACTCTCTGCCGTGTAAAAGTATTGCTCATGCCTAGTTAATTAAGTGTTATGATAGAGTTGCTACTACCAATTAAGTTCACCCTCTATGCTCTCAAAATTGCTCACTCTAGTTCTCTTAATTCCGCTATTCTCTAAGTTCATAGGCCATTCCCATTACATTGGTATCAGAGCATTTGGTTTCTCTTTTTTTGCTTAAGAAGAGGGGTCCTTAAGTAGCCTATAAATGTTTGATGTTGTTAATTATAATAGGGTAAGTGGAACTGGGATCTAATATCGGTTTTGTTAAGCCCACTATCTGGGGGATGGTGCACACCTCGGGAGCTTTGGACTTAATAATGGATTCTTTTTAGACTTGCCTACGGCTTTACCATTATTGAGCCATAAGAAGTCCAAAAGGAGCTAGCCCTTGGCAATTCTGCTATGTTAGACCTACTCCTCTACTCTCTATAATTAACCACTTTGAGCCGTGGGTGTAGATACTTAAGAGCCGATTTTAAAAGGCTAAGAGGAGTGGCAACTAAGGTTTTGAATTGCCAAAGCATACACTAAGTACATACATAAATTCTGTTAACATGGCTGACAATAATCAAGAGAGTAGAATGAACATTGATAACTTTGATTTTGCACATGAAAGTGCTAATGATGATTCTCCCATGCTTATCAAATGTCTTGTTTCTAAGCTGAAACAAGCTATGGCAAACCCATTCCTACAAGGCGAAGTTTTCCAACAACTTCATAGTTATGGGATTCTCCAAACTCCCCCAAAAGAGAGAGCACCTGAGAAGTCTCTTCATGAGATTTCCAAGAGAGGGCTCTCTACGGTGAGAGAAGAGGAGAACCCATACGAAGTGCTTAAATGTTTACTAGCGGGCTTACCTCCATCCAAGAAGAAAGACAAAGTCTCTACTTTAGAGCCTTCACCAAGAGGAGGAGATGGAAATGAGTCTTCCAATACTTCCAAAGATATGGCTCCGAGAAGACGGCAGCCTCAACGATCTTCAACTTCCCCCAAGGGGGAAAGATCACTGCAAAGTCCTCCTCCTCGTTATCACAAAAGGGAAGAGAGGTACCAAATAAAGGAAAAGGAGAGAAAGAGGTCACCCTCTTCTCCATCTTCATCAACTTCCTCATATTCCAATGAAGGTAGCGGCTCTTCTCTCAAAGAGCCCCAGAGGAAAGGCCATCGCAAGTTCTATCCGGAATGGAGAAGGTCCAAGAAGCTAAAGAAGTTCAAAGAGGGAGGGAAGAACACCACTTTCATTGCCTATGCTGGCACCTTTGGTGCTATGGACAAGGTCTTGGCCTTCATCCAACAGCTTGATGCGTCCTTTGGTGATGAGGGCTTCATAGAGTCCTCTAAATTGCGTCAAGTATC
The DNA here is from genome assembly GCF_014529385.1 of Adiantum capillus-veneris. NCBI lineage: Eukaryota > Viridiplantae > Streptophyta > Polypodiopsida > Polypodiales > Pteridaceae > Adiantum > Adiantum capillus-veneris. Next base: position 63,418,638 of record NC_140959.1, read on the forward strand.
TATGCATTACCAAAGTTCCGCTCGACAATGGTGGGATAGCCTACAAGCCCAAAGAAAAGCTCCAAAGACATGGAAGGCTTTAAGAGCCTCCATCATAAAATAGTTTCTGGCAAGCAACGCTCGAGAAAATGTCCTCACAGAATGGCAAAACTTGAAACTCTCTCCCTACGAGTCTATCCAAAAGTATGTAGATAAGTTTTGGGATTTATTTCTCAAAGCCATTATCTACAAAAAGATAGACTTTGGGGAGCAAGAGCAACAATTATGTGTGGGTATTTCTGAAGAGAAGGCCGAGTATATAAACTCACAAAGGCCTAATACCATATCGGCGGTCATACACCATACTATGGTCGCCTCTCAAATCGATTCCCAACAAGGGGTTAAGAGAAACTCTAAATCCATGGACGTAAAGGATCAAAATGAGCCTAGAGGGAGGAATAATGCTCAAACTTCCTCCAAAGGCAACTCTAGCAACACCGATAACAAAGCTAAGGAGAAAGGAGTCTATAAAGGTAAGAATAAACTCTCTGCAATAGAGCTAGAGTGTTATCGTAAGGATAACAAATGCTACAAGTGTGGACAACAAGGGCATGTCTATCGTGCTTGTCCCTAAAGAAATGCACGCAACAAGCCACCTTGAGTTTCTATGTTGGAAACTCCAAAAGAGGATGCTTATAGAAAAAGGCTTTTGTTTTTCCTATGCTAGGAGATATGTACATACATGTTTATGAGTCGGGTAGTATCCTATTCCTTGTAAATATGCATGCTTTCACAAGTTAATGAAAATTTATATTTTCATATACATGATTTCTGTTAGAAAGTCTGTAAATGAATTTAATGTTTCAACCAATAACAATATTATTAAATTAAAAAAAAACGGGAATCAAGAGGAATTAGAATTGTCTAAATTCCTAAATGGATTCCAAAATGTTTTTATTGATGATATCCCCGTGAGCTATCTCCACAATGAGGGGACAATGGCCATACAATGGAGGTTTTACCATGAAGCTCACTGCCTAATAAGCCTCCTTATTGAGCTTTACAAGATCCACAAGAGGAGTTCGAAAAGGCAATAACATGGACTGGTAAGTTTCGAGAGAGATTCAATAATTAGGTCACATTATCTCTAAAGGTGGTATTTCTATGGATCCACAAAAAGTAGAGGTAATAAAAGACGGCCTAATCCAAGGAATCTACATGAGTTGCAAAGCTCTAAGGGTATGAGTGCATACTAGAGATGCTTCATAAGAAAAATCCATGCTTATAGCAGGTCCAATACATGACTTAACAAAAAAGAACGTTAAGTATACATGGACCGCAAAGAGAGAAAAATATTTCTAAAAAGATTAAAGAGAAACTTACACTACAAGAGGCTATTCATATTAGCGACGCTCACAAAGCGACGCTCAAAAACAAAATTCCCGGTGTCACTATGAGCGTCGCAAATTTACAAGTAAATTTGCGACGCTCATAGCGACGCCGGCTGGGCTAAAAAAATTACAGAGAGCGCCCAAAAACTTAGATCTCAGATCTGAGTTTTTCGGCGCCCTCAAGCAAGGAGCAGGTAACGCTCTCCCTCTCTCTCTCTCTCTCTCTCTCTCTCTCTCTTTCTTCTCCACACACACACACACACACACACGAGGAGAGGAAGGAGAGCCAGGTATCCTCCTTCCCTCTCCTCACTCTCATGTTCCCTTCCCCTCTTTCTCTCTCCCTCTCTCTCTCTCTCTCTTTCTCTCTCTCTCTCACACACACACACACACATAGTGTTTATGTATGTGTGTGTGCGTTTTTGTTTATGTTTGTACTCTTTCTCTCTCCCTCTCTCTCTCTCTCTCTCACACACACACACACACACATAGTGTTTTTGAGAGAGAGAGAGAGAGAGAGAGAGAGAGAGAGAGAGAGAGAGAGAAAGAGAAAGAGTACAAACATAAACAAAAACGCACACACACATACATAAACAGAGAATGCACACACACATTGAGAGAGGAAAAGAGAGAGAGAGCATGCATAAACAAAAAACGCACACATTGAGAGAGGAAAAGAGAGAGAGAACATGCATAAACAAAAAACGCACACATTGAGAGAGGAAAAGAGAGAGAAAACATGCATAAACAAAAAAACGCACACACATTGAGAGAGAAAAAGAGAGAAACTAATTTAACGTCGTAGGAAACTAATTTAAATTAAAAGACCTAAAGATCTAGCCGACGAGGAGTTGAACTCAAGACCTATTATTCAAGAGGGAAATGGCATAACCAAACTATCATACTTGGCATGGGTGATAGAAAGGTTATACCATTTATCTCTTTTTATTGGCACACACATCCACACACTCGCACACACACAAGAAGAAGAGAGTTATAATGTCGTAGGAAACTATCCTAAAAGACGTTAAAGATTAGGTTAGATGTAGACTTACGTTAAATTAGATTTAGGTTTATTTAAGTTAAATTAGATTAGATTTAGGTTTATTTTTAATTAGATTTACGTTTATTTACGCTAGATTTAGATTTACGTTATATTAGATTAGATTTAGGTCTCCATAGACTGCGATGCCTGCATGAAGCAGGTGAAGAAAGCCCTCAATGGAATATAGGGTATTGCTGCCTTCACTCATGGTGGGCTCCGTCGATCCAAAAGTACTAGTGAAATGTCTTCAGAAAATAGGGAAGAAGGTGGATCTTCAGGGCGGCAAGAGTCACTACATCCCCGACAATGACCATCTAGACAACCTCTAGTCATTCAACAGCAACTTCAAAGTTAGTAACAAGAGCAAGAACGGTCCAAAGGGCCAATTGCTGTCGTCAGATGTGGATGGAGATGAGGCAGCGTCACCGCCGGAAGTTAACTCTCATATCTTTAGTGATGAGAATGCCAACTCTTGCCGAGTTATGTGAAAAATTATGCGTTAAATCAGTTTTAAGGTTCTTATAATCCCTGTTAGTTTAGTTCTTTGTTTTTAATATAACCTAATTTACGTTAGATTTAGATTTATGTTATATTAGATTAGACTTAGGTTTATTTAGGTTTATTTAGGTTTACCCACACACACACACACACACACACACACAAGAAGAAGAGAGTTTTAACGTCGTACGAAACTATCCCAAAAGACGTTAAAGATTAGGTTAGATATAGACTTACGTTAAATTAGATTTAAGTTTATTTTTAGTTAGATTTACGCTTATTTACGTTAGATCGAGTCCACGCAAGAATTACTTACGGTTTAGGGCTTAGAGTTAGACGAACAGTGAAAAGATCTACTGTGAAAAGATGTTAAGATGCTGTGAAGTGCTACAGCTAGAGAAGAGGCAAAGGGGTTTTATCCACTACATGCAGTATCATGTAGACGTGGGTCTGTAGATTTCTTGTACCCACAAATATAGGTATTGACCAATAAAGACGAGATTATAACCCGGTGGTTCTGATCTCCGTGCACCTCTAGACCGAGGTGTGTGGGGATTGGACATGACTAGAGAATGTGAGGTAGAGAGAGAGAGAGAGATAAGATGAAGAATGCCAATAGAATATTAAATTTGTTGTCCAGGTTATAAGATTTTTATCCTCATTATGAGTAGTGACGAGGATGTGGGACCGTCCAACCGAAACACCTATCTCTCAACGAGGGTCTTATGTCCTTGTAATCAATGCAAGCATGCTGTGCGATAGACAAGACGTGTTTCTTTGCAGCACGTTCGCGAATTTGGCGAGTTCGATCCATCTATTATAGATCGAGTTGTTGCCAAATATAACTCGTCGGACTCTGACGCTGGCCAACTAGCAGCAATCTTGCAACCCAATAGACGTGTTCGCAGGCGCTTTGGTCAAGCAGCATATGTGAGGCCACAAGATGTAGCCTCTGATAGCTCGGGGGATGATCATGCAGAGCACATTCCCAACGAGGCAATGTTTGAGCCCGAGATTGATGAAATGATCGAGACGATCATGGATTCAGAAAGGCTTATCTATGATGATATGAAAAGTGAAGCCAATACGCCATAGTATAATGGAGCACGTATGTCTAGATTGAAAGCACTCCTGGTTCTTCTCAACATGCAGGCAAAGTTTGGATGGAGTGACACTAGCGTCATAGTGCTTTTCAGGTGATCTATTACAATTAGTTTACTTTAATAAAACTCTAAATGTATAATGATCTGATAGATTTTTACACGACTGTATCGTATTTTTATGTTGTGTAGATTGCTTAAAGAGCACATACTACCAGCTGACAATGTGATGCCAGATTCCCGAGATGAAGCAAGAAAGATTTTGCGAAACTTGGGGATGGATTACAATTCTATCCACGCTTGTCCTAATGACTGCATTCTTTTCAGAGGGGAATACATAGACATGGAGAAGTGTCCGAAATGTGATTCCGAAAGATATCGAGTAGATCTCCACGGGACAAAAATTCCACAAAAGGTTTTGCGACATTTTCCTCTGCTTCCTCGCATCAAGCATTTCTTCGAATGTAAGTCCATGGCCGCCCTAGCATCATGGCATGAGGAGAATAAATCTTCGGATGGTGTGCTACGAATTCCTGTAGATTGCGCAGCCTGGAAACATATAGATGGAACATGGTCGGATTTTGCCAGGGAAGCTCGAAATTTGCGCTTAGGCCTGGCTATGGATGGCGTAAATCCATTTGGTCAAAGATCAACATCTTACAGTGTATGGCCCGTTGTCATCGTCAACTACAACATTCCCCCGTGGTTGACTACGAAGAAGGGGCACCTATGGCTAAGCTTGATTGTGCCAGGGCGATATAAAGTGGGGAATATGGATGTGTATCTTCGTCCACTATTGGAAGAGCTACAACAATTGTGGATTGGCATAGAGGTGGTGGATACGAGCCGACACACAGGACGACGGAATGCTTTGATCAGAGGCATTCTAATGTGGACCATGCATGACTATCCCGGGCTAACAGAATGCTCAGGTGATCTATTGACACTCCTCACTCAGACATTGTAAATCTTGTTTTTTCCCATAGTTGATCTATTATCATGTGTATACATGCAGGGCTTCAAACAAGCGGATACAGAGCATGTGTCACATGTGGACCTAGACTGAATGCACGTAGGGCGCCCTCACTGAAGAAGCAAATCTACGAAGGTCATCAAGCGTATCTTCCAGAGAATCATGTGTTACACGACGGCTTTTTGGGAAGAGAGCCACCAAGGATGTCTACACAAGCATGGTTAGAGCAGAAGGAGATGTGCGATGACGGATTGGCTCCAGGGATGAAGAGACTATCTCTATGGTACGAGTTACCATACTGGCCCCGACTCATGATCAATCACTTGCTCGATCCAATGCACATATTCAAGAATGTGGGTAATCTACTATGGGACCATCTGACCGGCAAGAAAGATACTTTGGGAGCCAGAGTTGACCTTAGAAATGTGGATCTTATGGAGCAATATTGGCCGCAAACAGCGTCTGATGGATCGATAAAACTCCCTAAAGCACCATGGATTTGCACAGGATCCCAAGAACGCAAAGTAAAAGAGACCATTCAATCTTTGCGGACCCCCACTGGCGTAATGCACTCGCTCCGAACGTGTTTTACTAAAGAAGGAAAGCTTACCGGTTTGAAGTCACACGATTGGCATAAAATGTGTCAGGTACGTTCATAGTGGACTTTAATATCATTGCATAAAATGTGGACTTTAATATCATTGCTGAACATACTTTACAGTTTATTTTACCGGTTGCCATTGAGGGATGTTTGTCTCTCGACATCCGTAACACAATCTACAAACTTGCAAAGCTGGTGCAATGGATCTCACAAAAGGAGATCAACGTAGACTCCATACCATTCGCCAAACTAAATGCTACGGAGCTTGTGTGCATGTCTGAGAAACATTTTCCTACTACCATGCTAACCATTCAGGTGCATCTTCTTGTTCACATAGTTGATGAGGTGAAAATAGCTGGCACAGTTCATTCTAGATGGATGTTCTTCTTAGAACGTTTCATGAAAACGCTTAAGGGATATGTGCGTCAAAAGGCACGTCCAGAGGGTAGCATGGCAGAAGGTTGGTTGGTATCAGAGTCCCTAGTGTACATTGGAGAGTGGCTAGACGGATTTGATAAAGCCCGGGACACGCTATGGCAAATCATAGATGATGAGCGCATATCTGGGATTGTCATGTGCAATCTCGGTGTTGAGAAGAAGATGACGGAAGATCTAGAGGCTAAAATCAACCGATTTTGCATGCTTCACAATCCAGTGATGCAAAAGTGGATTTCACAATATGAGGATGCAAAGCAAGAGCGACAAAGGGCACGAATCGAGTGGAGACGGGGAAGACGACCACCGATCCACTATCCGACGGTTCTGGAGAGCCTACCAACATTCATGAGCTTAATATGGTTGCACAACCAATTGAAAAGCGCACAACAATGCGGTGACGAAGTGACTGAGGAAGAGTGGGAGTACTCTCGGGGTTGCGCGACCAAGGTAAGTTTGCAATGTACGACTAGCTAGTGACTTTATTTCTAAACGTTTGAACGGCCACTCATAATCTTTGTTCATTGTAGTATAAGTCATACACAGCAGCATGGTGTAAAGGTCGACATTTTAGGGTGGAACGGATCGACAAAAAGCGTTTTACTCAAGATTGTGGAATCATGGCAAAATTTGAACAGTCTAGTCGATGACGTTCCTCTAATGCAGATCCTGTGGTGGCGGAACTCACTTACTTCGGCACGCTACAAGAGATTTTGAGGATCGATTACAGAGGATTTTTTGTCGACTTGTTCGACGTGCAATGGTTCAAGATAATCATGGAGGGTCGCAACGCTACTGTGCGTAGAGGAGAGTCTGGTTTTCTTGAGGTGGATTCTACTAAGAAATGGACTGACCTAATAGACACTTTCGTACTACCCGAGCATTGTGAACAAGTAAGTATGTAAATAGTTAACATACCGCTTTTACAAGTTATGTGCTTGAAAGCTCTCATGTAAGTTATGTGGCTCTGGCAGGTAATATTTCATCCTACAAAGTCTACATCAAACTGGTGGTACGTCATAGACGTAGCCCCTCGTAGTGCAAGGACGTATGAAGGCTACCATGTGCCAATCACAACGGCATCAATGGAGGAGATCAGAGAAGATGCTCAATCAGAAGCCGCTGCGGTGGTGCCAGACGAGCATCAAGATGCTACTACTCTATATGGGGTGCATGCAGAGGAGCTACAAAATGAAACAGAGGATATGTGTTTAAACGGAGAGCTCTATATAGATATAGGAAGTTATGCTGAGTTATGCGAGGATGAGAGAGAGATCTCTTAAAGCCACAAATATTGTATTTGAACAATTTTGCTCCGTGTTGTAAAAGCTCTGGCTCTCTAAGTACCTTCCATGGTGTATAACGCTCTTTTCTACTCGCGCTCACATCTTTTGATTGAAAATTCTGAGTTTTCGACTTGCCTCTTCTATCACTCAATTCATTGCGTCATTACGTCATTGTATTTAATGGTCTTTGCGTCATTGTCTACTCTATTCATTCAATATTAAGTTTAAATATTCGTGTGTTTAATGCAGGTATGGATGATGAGGAGTTTCTTTCTTCTTTGTCACCGCAGCAGAGACAGTGGTACGTGGAGCGTCATCGCTCTGGCGCATCATCGCGCGTTCCTACTCCATCCGCATCTCCCTCTCTTTCGGAGCATTCGGCGCGCTCCGAAGCTTCGGCGTCGATGAGACAAGCTTCAGACTCGTCTAGACACCGGCGCTCTAGTGGTGGAGGTGGCCGTTGTTGTGGGGATTCCGCCGCCGATGCCTCCACACCGCCTCGTGTTCGACGAGGCTCTTTACCCTCCCCTTCTTTGCCCGCCCCCACACCAGCCACAGCATCGCCATCTACGCCAGGTTTTGCGCGGCTGACTGTTCCTAGCAGCTACACACCTCTACCTACTCCGCCAGGAGCCACCCCACTCGACACTCCTCGCTTCGGGGCCCAGACGCCGGTGGAGACACCTGACGTCCGTACCCCCATCGACACGCCGCTAAAGACCCCTGCCGGGACACCCAGGTTCATGCGTCACCGGCGAGAGGGCTTGCCTTACTCCGTCGACTTCAGTGGCGGCATCATCATGGATGATGACGGCAAGAAGGTGATCTCGTGCATGCGTGGTCTTTGCTCTCAGCTGTTTAGACACTACATACTAAACAAATGGAGTGAAGTACCAAGTGATTTAAAGAACAGAGTCATCAGCATACTTCATGATGAGTTTCCCGTTCCAACACGGGATCAGCGCTTCAATTAAGACCTGATGAAGATTCAAATGCGCGAATACTGCAAACACAAGCGTTCCGAAGTGCAAAAAGCAATCAATCATGGGTGAAACATGCCAGATTGGCTGGCCAAAGAAGATTGGAAGAATGCGAAGAAAGCAGCGCGCGAGAATCCCGACAAGTGGAAGCAACAAAAGGATGCAGCCAGAGCGCGAGTAGAGGCAGGGAGCTCGCACCACTTGGGGAGCGGTGGATGGGCATCATTTGAGGCCGATTTTGTAAGTGTTTTCGCATTGCTCTTTATGTTCGATAGTTTAGGGTTTATGAGTTTTTTAATTCTAACATAATGAAATCTTTGTATGTTTTGACAGTGGTCGATGACAAGACGTGATCCCACACCGTACGAGCGCGAGTACGCAGGCAGGAAGGGCTTAAACGCCCTGATGGACATTCTCAGTTCTCGCGGCGGCATGGTTAGTATTAGGGTTTACTCTTTTCTATTTTTTGTATTGTTTTATAAATGTCGTTATATGTTTATACTTATTGAAAGCTATCTTATTGTCTTTTTTTATACTTACTGAAAGCTGTCTTATTGTCTTTTTTTGCTTATCAATTTTGCAAACAATGCGTCTTGTGGGTGACTATTTTGGGTCTATTATCTACCCTTGCACTTTTTTTAAAAAGTGAATCAAGTACAATATGGTTGATGGGTGGCAGGGCATTCAATGCCCTGTCACCAAAAAAAAAATCTCTCGGGCGTCGCTATAACCGTCGCTATTTATGGCTCTGTAGCGTCGCTATGAGCGTCGCTATAGACTTCTGTGTAAACGTCGCTATAACCGTCGCTATAAGCGTCTCAATATAGCGACACTTATAGCGACGCATATAGCGACTCTCTCGTAGCGACGCTATTAGCGACGATTTTAGCGACGCCGGGGGTTATAAAAACCCAGTGTATTTCCGTCGCTAACAGCGTCACAAGAGCACACAACCTCTTGTAGTGTTATTTCTCACCTTATGGGATCTCTCAAATCTATTTGAGGTCCAATGTAATGCCTGGATGATTGCCTTTGAGCAAAACTTTGCTTCAAGAAGGGAATACCATAGCATACGAGATTCAAAGACTCAACTCCAATGAGCGAATGTTGGTCATATACAAAAGGACCTATGAGCTGTTTTAAATGCTCTAGACACATGGAAGTACTTCTTGCGGACTCCATTCATGATGCAAAAAAAGCTCTCGGACAATCAAATGAGGCAGGAAAATTTCTTTTTGCAATTTAAATTCTACTTTGCTCACATTGCTGGCAAGCACAATCATGTAGCCGATGCACTTTCCCAATGGCCAAGGGTAGATAGGATATCAATAGCAACTTACAATGAGCTATGTTTTATGATAGTTAAATATGCTTCTAACCCAGGCTTTAGGGATATGATAATAGCCTTACAAATGGAAGAAAAAGAACCACTCACGTAAAAGGATGGTTATCTTCCATACCTCAATAGGCTATATCTTCCTTACTTCCCATGCTCCTTCCATATGCGGGGCAAAGAGGAATTCGAATTTACTCTGCTAGGAGTAAAAGCATACTTGTATTGGCTTACCAAGAAACAATAACATACAAGAGAATGTTTCAAAATGTATGGTATACCAAAAGAGGAAGTATGAAAAAAAGACCATGGCTTGCCAACATCCAATTGTGTCGAATAGAAATCCTACTATGACCACTAATTTTTTATAGAATCTCTATCAAAATTAGAGTAATCCTCTTATGTCGGCCTACTATTCCAACGGATGGCCAAACGCAAAGTTACAAAACTAATGATCCTTGATCTACTAAAAGTCAGTGATTCAAAGTAGATCAATGCTCAAAATGAGAGAAGTACTTATCTTAACAACAGTATGTCTCTAATAACGTGAACATACTTCTAAGGAGAAACTACCTTTCGAGGCTAAAGACGGAAGATCCAAAAGTCCCTTGTAGCTTAAGATACCTGGGAAGATCTTCATTGCAAAGGAGTATAGCCGAGATCAAACGAATCTTTTTACAAGATTAAACAGGCTATATCCATTTATTAGCTAGGCAAAAGAGGCTCCTGCCGTTACGCACAAAAGAGCCTTATCCTTTTTTTTTAAGTTGGGTCTTACTAAACTTTCCCAAGGCTCATCTAAGGCAAATTACACACAAATGAAGACCCGCCACAGATCGAAGATGAAGCAGAGGAGCTCCAACCCAAGTTCATCCTTCAACAAGAAGACAAGGTATTAAGAAATGGTAAGATTACTGACAGTATCTTATTTAATTATCCTTTCAAAGATGCTAAATGCATGCAAAGAACATGGCTTAAGGATAATATGAACCTTGTTAATGATGCTTACAATGACACAAAAGAGTAAGCAAATATAAAAGAAATGCATTTTAAATGATCAATGTTTTTGTCTTATAAGACTCTCTTTTCATGTTTTGTGCACAAATTTTAAAGTATGCATACTTAGGATCATGTTTGTGGTAACTACGTCTCCCAAACACCAAGTAGAACTTGTCACTCTACTTTGGAAATATGATATGGACTAGAAAGAGCAGCCATGCTTGCGGCAGACAATGTCTCTCAAGCACCAAGTGGATTAGTCATCCACTCTGGAATGATGTCGTAGGGTAAAAATGGATCCTCTACCCGCTAAGACCAATGGACTAATGGGTGAGACTTTACCATCTCTACCTCATAGTCGAGGACGACTATGATTTCAAGAGAGAGGGAATGTCATAAAAATTAATATCTATCCAAACCAAATGATTTTCTCATATTAAACTGATCACTTAATGTGGGAGAATACACGGGAACAAGGGTTAAGATATAGACATGTGCTTATAGATCTATCTCAACACGGGGCCAATGGTTAAGGGGCCCAAATGAGAGATGGTCTATCAAAGAGCAAGGCTAACCAATGGAGAATAAGACCTTAGGGTTAGCTTCATTGAAGACCTCCAATAATGTGTGTAAAAGTCCTTTGACCTTAGGCAAGCTAGGGTTGAGCTTGAGGTGGGAACCCGGCCTAAGCTCGAGGTGCTTGTCCTGCTTAAGGTGCTTGTCGTGCTTGAGGTGCTTGACATGCTTGAGGTGCTTGATTAAGATGCTTGAGGTGCTTGACTGGCTCCATGCTTGAGGTGCTTGACTTGCCACATGATTAAGGTGCTTGAGGTGCCTTGAGATGCTTGCCTGAGATGCTTGTGGGAACACCCCCTAGTCCAAGTGCTTTGTCATGCTTGATGACTAAGGTGCTTGAGCTCCTAAAGTCAAAAGCATCCCTACAAGAGGGGGGGCGAGCCCTTTTCCTAGGGATTAGAGAGAGAACACACACTCACACTCACAAGGGAATCCCCAGCTTGAAGAGGCAGCAAGGACACATGTCAGGTTCCTCCCCATGTTGCCCTCATGGTGTGCCTAAAGCCTATTGGTTGGCCACCCAAGGGGTCCAATGATAATTTAGGATATTTAATTAATTGATTTTGCATTTATAAACTCCTCTCTCTCAAAGGGGAAAGGGGGACACTTGTCCCAAGGCTACCCATGTTGCTTGTAATGGCTCCTGCTTGTGATTGGCTAGGCTTGGAGGGGTCCAATGAGCTTCAAGCATGAGCTACAAGGGGGGGTCGACGCAAGCAAGCTAGGGGGGTTCTTAGGGGGTATACTCACCCACACACACTCACAAACACTCTCATTGTGTACTATGCAAAGGGCAAGAGCTCCCTCTCCTTCTCCAAGCAAGTAGAGGTTGAGAGCCTACACCAACACTCTTGGCTATGGAGTGCAAATCCATCCAAGAGCCATGTTTCAATGCTTGAGCTTTCCATCTCCTTCTTCTTCATTACTATGCTATTATGTATGCTAGCAACAAGAGTATGATAAGTGAGGAACTAATTCTTTCTCCTATGAAATGTTTCTTCTTCCTCTTCCCTACCCTCATTCCCTGCTAGCTCTCTCCACCTTCGAAGGTGTTTGAGGTCTTGGGATTGAGGCTTGGGATAGTTAATTCTTTCTACAAGTGCATGTTATGCTTATTGCAAGAAGGCTAATGGTTTATTGTAAGTAGATTAATTTTATTGCAAGGTAGATTAATTATTTTCTTTAAGCACAAGTTGATGCATAAAAAGTATACATCTTCATGCACTCAAATGATTTAGGGAGCACAAAGATTAATGATGTTCACAATTTCTTGATTGTTTCCAAGCTAAGATTGATTGTTGAAATTATGCAAAAGCTTGGTGTGTGAACCTTCCATCTTCATATTGCCAAGGAGGTCTCAAGGAACACAAAGATTTTATTGTACCAAGTCTCTCTTAATGAGAGAATCTATAATACAAATGCCTTTTGGAGGGGGGACCGGCTCCACATAAATCCGGTCCTCAACTATTGTCATATTCTCTACACTCTCTCTCGTGTAAAAGTATTGTTCATGCCTAGTTAATTAAGTGTTATGATAGAGTTTCTACTACCAATTAAGTTCACCCTCTATGCTCTCAAAATTGCTCACTCTAATTCTCCTAATTCTGCTATTCTCTAAGTTCATAGGCCATTCCCATTACAATATTCATTATGGGGAAGCCATTTGCCATTGAAGGAGCATTTGTTTCTTTGGCGGTGTTTACTTGGTGTGCTGCCTGTGGGTACCTTTCTTAGGATGCACCATATCTGTCCTTCATCCTGTGTCCATGGCTTATATGTTGAAGAGTATGTTTGTCACCTCTTGTGGGATTGTTGTCTTACTCAAGATTTCCTTCGTCGGGTATCTGCGTGTAAGCGGCTCCGTATTCCCACGATGGTCTTCCACAAGCGGTTTTGGCTTTTTGGTATCTTCTCACTTGCGTTGCAGTGCTTTGCAATCTTCTTCATGTGGGTCAGGTTTTGGGCGTACTGAAGCCTGTCGCGACAGCGTAATGGCTATATGTTCCATCGCATTCATGCAGATCCCCTTCCTTTCTTCAAGCTTTCCCTTAGGCAGTCTTTATGATTCGCCTTGGAAGTTGGTGATATCACTGCAGAGATCCATCAGCTTTCTTATGAATGCTTTTAGCTATTTTGTACAGCCGAACACTTTTGTGTTCCTTTTCTTGTACATTTTTTTGGTGGGTTTTCTCTCTTTGAGGTTTCCCACAGATAGATAAATCAAATTGATTTACCCAAAAAAAAAATGTGTGTGTGCGTGTGTGTGTGTGGGGAATTGGAGCTGATCTCTTGAGATAGCTAATTCTAGTGTTAGAAGATTTCAGCTGGTGATGTATTAGTTCAGATAGTAGACTGGACAGAGAATCAAAAACTGAACTGGAATTTATCTACTAGAATAAGAACCAGACTATGTACTGAGAATAATATTTAGATTCAGATTCAGAGTACTGAATAGTAAGTGTAATTGGAATATCTACCGTGATTGGAATTACAGATGAAAGATTACACTGAATATGATGTGATTTACATATAGAGTACAACCGACAACAACTACCAATGATTGATAACTCAAGTACAATTGCCACCAAAATGCTAACCCAACTACAATGTCGTGGGCCCTATTTATATGCCTTGGGTTTACCATGGTAATTATCGTAGTAATTACTGACTAATTCACTACCCATCTCATAAGAGTGTTCCCACTTAGTGAAACTGTCTCAGTCGTCTACATCCTTCCCTCCTTTCTTGAATTTTGGCAAGATTCCAAAATTTTTGAAAAATTCCCCTGTCTAATTTTGATTTGAAGCTGAAAAATCCATTGTCTTCTTCTGATGCTGGGGATTGGACTTGACCCCGAATGACAGAATGGCCATACAAAGATTGCGAGAGGCAGCTGAAAAGGCCAAGGTGGAGCTCTCATCGTCTACACAGACGAATATCAACCTTCCAGCTGAGAAGGAAAAGTCGCCACTAAATTCTAAGATGGAACTACCCAGTATCCTTCCATTGAACCAGCTTCTGTTTCCCCTATCTGATTCTGATTTGAAGCTGAAAAATCCACTGTCTATTTCTGATGCTGGGGATTGGACTTGACCAATGATAGAATGGCCATACAAAGATTGCGAGAGGCAGCTGAAAAGGCCAAGGTGGAGCTCTCATCGTCTACACAGACGAATATCAACCTTCCAGCTAAGAAGGAAAAGTCGCCACTAAATTCTAAGATGGAACTACCCAGTATCCTTCCATTGAACCAGCTTATGTTTACCCTTTGGCCTGGATGGCATTTGATAAGTCCCAGTGCCAACATTCTCCTTATGAATGAGTCGGTAAATGGCCTCTGCTCAAGCTGATCCCGCCTTTCTGTGGTCATCTCTACTTCATAAGGCGTAAGGGAATGAGAGGTTTTGGTGTCAGGATCATAGAGGGTGCGTCTGCCTTTGGTGATCCTGGTTCTTGCCAGCTTGTGACAATGCGAAGCAATATGGATCCATCCTTCTGGAAGAGGCTAATTGGCTTCAAAAAGAATCTCAGCCATCTCTCTATACTGTGGTGTTAGGCCCGCCTTAGCAACAATATCCTTTTCAGGCAATTTAGAGGACTCAACAGTGAGTTGCAGCAACTGATTAGTAATCTTGGTCAGGCCCCTGATCTGAATCTTCCACTGACCCATACATATCCGGATCCTCTGCATCTCTTCTTTCAGCTCGTGAATATCATTGAGTTGGAGAGCATCATTGAGCAGTGTTTGCCAAGTTTTCCATTCTACAGTCGATCACTCATACCAATCCTGAAGCTCATCAATAATCTTGAAGTATGTAAGGCAATCGACTGGTTCTGGATGCTGAGGGTTAAGTGCTGGAAAAAATCTTGGCAGTTATGTCTCCCTTACAGCTTATTACCCTTATTACAGGAAGATTGGATGAGGACTGAACATCCGTCCTTCACTGTGGCTGGGTCAGAATCAGTAGGCTCATACACTGTAACTAGAGCCATATAGGGTAAGGGTGCATAATCAACTTTCTGTAGAAAGAGACTTCCTTTCAATGGATGGGTCTGCATATGCTGCAACCTGTCCTTTTTTACCTGGTGCAAAGCTTCTTCATTATTTGAGATAGAGACACAACCCAATAAAGTTGAAGATGCTGGACCTTTGCCTTTGTCCAGTTGACCTTTATCCTTGTCTAGTTGTTCTTTTTCCACAGCCGACTGTTCTACTACCTTCTCAAAAGTTGCTGCTTTTGCCTGATCTGTGCCAGTACCAGTAGCGACTGTACTATGTCCTACTGACTAGTTGACCTCAGTATTCTGAGTAGGTTGTTTATCATCTTGGCTAACTATAGCCTTTTCAGTAGTCACACTTTTGACCTGACTCTCTATTTGCTTCAGAAAAGCACTGCTCTTTGTCAGTGTAGTCTTCGGTTTCTTCGAACTGCCAGCCTGATCTTTGCTGGCTTTCCTTTTCAGACCAATTGGAGTGGTCTGATTGTCCATGGATTCTTCATCTGAAGACAGATCAATATTCTTGGATTCTGGAGCTGGCTTCTCACTCCAAGCCAATTTTACCTGGCCATGAGCATCTGGAGCAGTGGGCCAATATAAAAATTGCCAAACATACCAAGCTTTGAAAACATTCTCGGATTTCAACTTGGCAGTTTGTTGAAGCACGATTCTGGGATTTCAACTTGGCAGTTTGTTGAATCACGTTGTGTGATAGGATCTGATAAAGGTTGATAGAGACCTTTGAATCCAATGTCTTGGCCAGCAGCATAGCAAAAACTTTCTTAGACACATATGTTGGATTATTTTTAAGACTCGTTGCTTCTGCCACAAACCTGTAAGCAGTAGAAGCTTCCAGTCCTGCCACTAGAATCCCTTGATTACTTGCTTTTCGCTTGCGCTTAGCAGCTTCATCCTCCTTTAAGACCATACTGATCTACTATGGGGTTGCCACAGATGGCTTGGGCTCATTAGGCATCCAGAATGCAAAAGCTATGTCTTCTGGTGTAGCAGACACCTTTTTACCATACACTATGGCACTGCCATCTTCAGCATCAAAAGAGTCAAGAACCTGCTTTATGATAGCCGCATCGAAATCTATTCTTGAGGCTTGCATAACGACTCGTAGATCCCATAGTTGCAGCAAATCCATAGCTTGGTCGGTGAATACATAGCGCTGAATCTTGTTGTAAGGAATGATGGGAAGGCTTGCCTTCGCAGCAGTGATGATGGCTTGGGTTTCCTCAAGAGATTCCTGCATCTTGTCTAAACGCTTCGTCCTACCCATACACTGTGAAGACGACAAAACAGGAGAAGGAGAAGAAGACTTACTTAATGCTTCAAAGCCGTACCCAGGTGTTGCTGGCAAAGCTAGTCGACAGTCGACTGTCTCCTCAGAAGACGAAGTCTACGACTGTAGCGAAGATACCTCAGAGCTTGGCGATGGCGAATGAACAACGGGAGGAAATAGTCGCGCAGGAGATTTGTGAGGAAAAATGCCGACTCTCCTTACTGTTATACGTGTTTGCACCATAAAAGCTCCACCACTCACCGCTCCTAGACTTGTGTGCATCACTGCTGTCGTGGTAGACATGCATTGGACAAGTCTTCTACCCATACTTGAAATGATTACGATTGGCATGCCATCTGATCATTGGGTGCTTAAAAATTGAAAAATGTGTTCCCAGTGATACTGGACTGGTTCCCAGTCTGGTTTGATCACACTGGTACTGATTCTAAGATCAGTCTGGTTTGGTTCTACTAGTACTGGTTCTGAAATTGGAATTGGTTGCACATGAAAAATCCCAAAAATATCCGATTCTGGTATCTCTTGATCTTCAGTTCCCAATTCCCTAGTACCTTGTTCTTGGCCAGATTCTCTAGCTTTAGCATATTAGAGCTTGATCTTTGCACCATTATATACTCCTAGCAACAATAATCCAGATAAATCTTTCAGTCTTACCGTACCATTGGAGAAGACCCAGTCTACCTCAAATGGTCCTACGTAGGCAATCTTCAGGTTTGGCTTCTTCGGCCCCAATCTAAACTGATAGAGAAGCACCAAATCTCCTTTCTGAAATTCCTGAACCTTAATTCGGCGATCATGCCACTGCTTCCTTTGTTGTTGAACAATTTCTTGTTCCAGCATAGCCCGTTGCCTGAGTTCATCTAGCTGCATAAGTTCATCTAGGCGTTTTTTTAGATTGTGGTTGAAGTCTAAGCCATATTTCACAACCAGTCTTAGACTTGGGATAAAAAACTCCATAGGAACCACAGCTTCAATGCCATACACCATTTTGAATGGTGTCAACCCAGTAGTGACCTTGTAAGCTGTCCTATACTCCCATAAAGAAGTCTGGAGTTTCAAATCCCACTGGTCTGGTTTCTTCTGCACAACCTTAGTGAGAATAGTCTTGATTGTCTTATTACTACTTTCAGCCTGTCCATTGCATCTAGGATAATAAGGAGTAGATTTTTGATGCTTGGCTGAAAGCATATCCAATAGAATTTCCATGGTGTCATTGATAAAATGTGTTCCTTGGTCTAACACAATCTCTACCGGACATCCATATCGACAGACAATATTCTCAAATAGAAACCTTGCAGTTGACTTGGTTGTGTTGTCAGGAAGAGGCTTAGCTTCAACCCACTTAGTGACATAACAAGTAGCCATTACTATGTACTTTTTCTTCCTGGGGGTAACCTTCTTAAAAGGTCCCATAAACTTTAAACCCCATTTCATGAACAGACCCAGTGGTTGTACTGGCGTTAAAGGATTCATATCTACAGCTGTAGGTCTACCCATTCTCTGGCATATGTCACATGTTTTACAAAAACTTCCTTCATTAGCAATTAGTGTTTTCCACCACAGACCCGCTTGCAGAATCTTCTTGTAGGTAACTTCATTGGAAAAATGTCCACCAGATTCTCCATTATGTTCTTCTGAAATAACTTGCATTCTCCCTTCCACAGGCACACAACGTCGAAGTATACCATCTACCCCTAATCGATAGAGTGACCCTCCGATGATAGTAAACTTTAAGCTTTTGATGACTAAAGCTTTCTTCTGGTTCTGCTTCCAGCCCTCTGGAAAAGCACCTTGAGAAAGAAACTGATAAACATCATACCATTCAGGATCAACTGATTCTCCTGCTTCCAGCTGAAATAAGTCAGGCGTCCACTAGTTTGTCCCTCAAGGGTACTTCTGAATAACCTTCTGTACTTCTGGACAGAAAATCAGCTCCACAGTGATTCTTGCCAGGTTTATGAAAAATTCTGAATTCAAACTCCATTAGAAACATCATCCACCGTATCAATCTGCGTTGAATAATGACTTAATCAAGAGCAGAAGATCTTGATGGTCCACATAAAAATGGAACAACTTTCCTAACAGGTAATGCTTGAACTTTGTAGCGCTGAAAACCATTCCAAGGGCTTCTTGCTCAGTAGTTGTATATCCTTGTTCAGTCTGACTGAATCTGCGAGACTGGCAAAATAAACAAGATAATCAGTCCTTCCGTCTGGCTGAGTCAATATCGCCCCCATTGCCAATCCCAAAGCGTCCACATGTACATGGAAAATAACATCCCAGTTTGGTTTCCTAAGGACTGGTTTACTGATAATGGCCTTTTTCAAATTCTGGAAGCTCTCCTCTCATTCAGCAGTCCAATTGAACTTACTGGTCTTCTTTGTGAGTTCGTATAATGGTACTACTTGAGAAGCAAACTTATGTACAAACCTTCTATAGAAGTTAACATATCCCAGGAAAGAGCTCAACTCTGATGCATTTCTGGGTGCTTTAGCTTGCTGAACACGCTGGATTTTATCGTTGGCCATTTCTATTCCATTTTGGGAAACCACATGTCCCAGTGACTGTCCCTTCCAGACTAGGAAAATGGATTCAAATGGATTCAAACAAATCCGCTTCTCCGGACAACGTTTGAAAACCATTTCTAGGAATAATAGTTACTATTCCTCATCTGAATATACAGTAAAGTCATCCATAAAGATGGTGAGGAACCGATGAAGGAACTCATTAAACATTTCCATCATACACCGTTGAAAGGTAGCTGGTGCATTGCATAGGCCGAAAGGCATCACCAGATACATGAAAGCTCCCCACTCGGTGATGAAAGTGGTCTTTTCTCTATCTTCAAGAGCGATCTGTAACTGGATATAGCCACTGTAACCATCCATAAAGCTATACATTTCATATCATGCGATCTCATCAAGCAACATGTCAGTAAAAGGCAATGGAAATGGATATTTGATAGTTTGGGCGTTGAGTTTCCTATAGTCAACACAAACTCTCAATTTCCCATTTTTCTTGGGAACTACGACTATGGGAAATAGCCAATCGCTAGTGGCCACCTCTGTGATGAACCCATCCTTGAGAAGATCATCAATCTCCTCTTTGACCTTCTTAGCATAGTTGGGGTTCATTCGATATCTTTACAGTCGTACTAGCCTAGCATCTGGCTTCAACGGTATCCGGTGCTGACATACTTCAGGATCCACCCCTTTCAGGTCTGTGTGTTCCCAGGTAAATACGTCTTTGTAATTCTGGAACATCCTGCCTGCCTTTTCCTTCATTATAGGGTTGAGATGCTTGTTGACCTTGATCTTCCTAGGACTATCCTCCCAGCCTAGGTTCCATTCTTCAACTTCTTGGTTGTCTGGAAGCAACCAATTAGGCACGCCTCCTTTCCGTTTGTTCGATTCCTCAGCATAATCCCAAGATGGCCCATTCAGTTCTGAATCAGCATTCTGATCCACTTTGTGTTCTTCAGAATGTACTGGCTCCTCTACCATGCCAATATCAGCTGATTCCACCAACCTCCCAGTTAACTAAACCGATCTTTCCCCTGTGTTGATTTCAGTAAACTGATCTGGGAATTGCTTTTTCTGCTTGTCGGCCTGCTCTTTATTCAATAAAACTGCATTCAAATCAATCTCTGCTAAAGGAAATATGTTTAGTGCTGCTAACATCCGTTCGATCTTCTTTGCCTTATACTTCTAGCATAATTCCTTCGGCCTCAGCTCTTTTCTCCAGCTATTGTTTGTTTGGATCTGAATTCTGGTGTTGGCCCCTTCTATGGTTAAGGTTTGATTTGCATAGTCATGAACAGCATGTGCCGTTCTCAACCATGGGCGCCCTAGCAGCATCCCATATGCCCCTTGCACATCCAAAACAAAGAAGCTAGTTTTAATTTTTCCCTTCCTACTCTTATTTGCATATTTTCAATCATGCCCGTAGCTTGTACCACTCCGTGATTTTCACTTTAAATGGTGCTAGCTTTAGATTTGTGACGCCCATTCTCTGCTCGAGATGAACTCCCATTATATTTACTCCTGCTCCTCCATCCAAGATAACACTTGAAAGAGGTTCCCATTGCTTCTGAACCTTGTAGTCCACCTGAATGAGTGGGACTTCATCATCTCGGATGGCCGTCAGGTCCACTGTTTTGGCCTCCGCTTCAGCTTCTTGCATTGTCTGATAAAGTGTGCCACTTCACACAAGGTTTTTCTGATATCTTCCAACTCCACAGTCAACTTCTGCATTCTATCACAGATTTTAACATGGATTTCTTATTTCTCTTTATCAGACTAGTTGTCAGAGCTCGAAGAACTGGTTGTATCTTCACACTACCATTCCTCCCTTGCAGTGCTTCCAATCCTTCCATCAACTCTCAGTTCATTAGTCATTCCTTGTACCGCAGCTAGCATGGTCTCAGGAATGCCCGGTATTGACTGATCTTTCTGAGTTGATTGGGCTGGTATCTTGTGAATGACTCGAGCTTCAAAAATTTCTAGCTACTCTGGCAGCTTCTTGGCTAAATCCTCCGTGATTTTAGCCGCTAGTTCTCTCTACTCTCTTTACCCTTGGCCTTCCAAATTTCTCTTTGTTGAGCCCATTTGCTGATGTCCGTAGTGACTGGTTTTTCTGAAGTATCTGGAATTTCTTCAATTACCATGCCTTTGCTTCTTGTGACTGCCCGTACTGGGACTTGCTCTGGTGCCTTAGCCTCAGTAGCAGTAGGTGCAGGTGCATCTGGGCATTGAGCTGTGAAATGGACATACTTCCCACAAGTGTAGCAATTCATACTCCGACTCTGGAAGTTGCCACGTCCTCTACCTCGACCCATACCCGTTTGGAATCGGCCGCGTCCTTGACTAGTACCACTGGTACTTGGTCTCTCCTCTTGAGATGCTTTGGCGGGTTCTACTTTCACTGGTTTAGTATAGGCTACCACTGACAGTTGGGTCACTTTTTTGTGTAGTCCGCTCATTTTGAGCGGTTTTAGTTGGTCTTTTTGTGAGACTTATCTTAGTACTTGATCTAGTAGTTTTCTGAATGGCATGTGAGGAGAATGATACTTGAAGAGGAGAAATTTCTGCATTATTTTTTGAGAGAGAGAGAGAGAGAGAGAGAGAGAGAGAGAGAGGGAGGGGAAAAGTGAGGGTTTCAATGTGTGTGCTATTGCAGCCATCCCATCTCGTCAGCATTTCCTCTCTCGCTGACAAGCTGTGTAAAGTTGCCTCATCATCACCTCTACCTCTCTCTTACGGTCCATGTAGGTGCTTTTCAGTACAATCCGTCCAATGCTCGGTTGTATCATGCAGCCTTGTTGTTATAGTATGGAGTATTGCACGTGTAATAGCCAGCTTCGATCGCTCAACCCCAGCCAATCAACCCCAGCCAATCCCAATCCGTCTTCTTGCCATCGATCGCGATCCTTCATCTTGCCATCGCGACCGGGATCTTTCCCCTGGTCTAGTGTGTGACTTCTCTGGTTTTTGCATGAGTTGATGAATAGATGAGCAAGAAAGTGCCCAAGGCCGAACTCAAAACCACTCCCGACAGCCTAACCCCAAGCCCGAGCCCGGAGGTGGCGCTCAGATCCTCTATAGGGTCTCTGGCTCCCATCTTGCAAACCTCGGAGACCAGAGTCTTGATGCCCTCAAAAGAGCATGGGGCTACATCAAGGCTCACAAGCTCTAGAGTAGTACTGAGAAATTACAGATCTTATGTGATCCTCCCCTTAAGAAGGCACTTGGACGAGACAATGTTAAGGTGTCAGAAGTGCTCAATTACTTGAGTCCCCACTTGTCAGCACATTTTTCTATTGATGCTATTAGGCTGTTGGCGATGCAGATGGCAGAGGGCAAAGAAATAGAATGAGTAAATGTCAAAGTGGACATGTGCGTCGAAAAGCTTATGATGGTTATAATCTTGAAATAATTAAGCCAGCTGCTTCAATGCATCTAGTTGCTTGTGCTTTTAGCAAAGTGTGTGAGGGGATTAGTGGCAGGCAACTCAATGTTGAGGGAAAGGCATTAGGGTTCATATTGCCACTAGTGCAAGTCATGGTCTAATGAGCCTTTGGCTTCAGTCACACTCCTCGTCCAACTCTGTTGATAACCTATTAGAAAATTTGATGAGGCAAGCATTTCGGAACGATCTGCAGACAAGCAGAAACATCTCTCATGACCGATTCAACATAGAATATGGTGTCCGCAAGAGTTGGTTAATGTGACGTAGCTCCAAGGATATGCAGCAGCATTGTAGCGGAAGTCAAGCAGTAAATCATGCAAATGAAATTAGGAAGTGAGAGCTAATTGTGCATCCGATATTTGGAAGAATCAGGAGGCATGAGCTTCAGCTTGCACTACTATGATACGACTCCTGCAGCCGCCAATATTTCAGTTGACTACAAGTAGTAGTACTAGCACCAGCATACATCATTCGAAGAGCATAATAATTCATTGCTCACTACATTGCAAATTGCAAAAAACTCTCAGATGTACTCACAAACAATTGGCCACAGAGCGTATGATAAGGCCTATGATAGAATTGAATGGGAGTTCATACTTCAAAGTCTGTATGATATGGGTTTGGATAGATTATTTTTCACATTCTTTTTGGGAATGCATCAGCTAGATTTTTGGTTAATGGTACTCTTACATATGTTGTTCCATTGCATAAATCCATAAGACAAGGGTGTCCACTTTGTCCTTTTATCTATGCTATCTCATCTGATGCCTTGGATTGGATTGTGAAAGATGTTATGCAGTAGGGAAAACTCACTGTCATTGAGTACATGACTCTATGAAGCAAATGTGCCTCCAAAAGTTTGTTGATCATACCAATGCAATTGTGAGGAATGATGCACATGCAATGAAGAATTATATGGCTTGTCTAACTATCTTGCAAGTGGCTTGATATTAACCATGCTAAAAGTCTAGTTTGATGGGGCTGTCTGCTTTGTCTATGCCATTTTTTGCCAAAATACTTAAACTGCTACGTTGGGGGAAAAAACATACCCATGTTGCGTGTTGACTAGTGCTTTAGGTTGAGCCATTATCTGATAGTTTATAGTTTAGCTTCTTTTTTATGTGCCATATTAGTATGACAGGCTAGTGATCAACATTGATGGAGTCATGCTGTAAATATCCACTTTCTAGCAAGACAATTTGAATGATTGGAAGATTCAGACCAATTAAAATTCTGAGTGGAGGTTTGAATACTAAAATAGTTAATAGGAGTTTTGGTTATGACTTGAAAAGTAACGGTGCTCCAAGGATCCTCTATCCTCTTGACTAAAAAAGAGAGACACTGAGAGGATTCTGCGAGGAAGCGTTCACCAAAACCTTTTGTAGGAACCAATGGAAAAAAGAACATTGATTATCTTAACAATTTTTTTTTGAATTTTACCAAGTTTTACACTAGAATCCTTCAAATTTAGCCAATTTCCTTCAATGCCACCCTCAAAACTAGCCTGGAATTTTTTATTTTGGCCCTTAAAAATACACTTAAGGCTTGTTTTTTAATGAAGTTTTTGTCAATGATAGGGAGGGAAAAATGACATGGAAGGGATGATTGGTGTATATATGAACTAATGAGGTGCAATAAATTGCTATCACATTGATGTGGCTAAGAGTAGGAAGGATGCACATGCTCTCAAGTATAAATGAAAATCAAGAATCAAAGTACTAGACAAGGGAGCACTTACCTGACAAAAAGAAACATAGGATGAATTGAGCATTAAGTAAAGGTCTAGAGCTCTTATTAGTCTATCGATCTTACTTCATGCTCAAACATGTGAAGCCCAAGCCAAGAAAATCCAAGAGTAGAAGCAGAGGAGATTACAGTTAGATAAATAGAGATTGAGGCAGAAGATATTATTTTCAAATATTGTGTTGCTTTTTTTAAAAGTAAACTTTGATATTTTGGAATTTAGGAGGTAGTATATCCATTGAAAAATCTTTTTGTTGTAGTGCATCCATATATAGCAAAAAATAAATATTATGTTGATGATAAAATTTACTATATTGTATACAAACACTTGCTCGGGTTTGTCTTTGCTTGGAAAAACTTGCTCGGTGCGTGTTAAGACTCCATTAGGGATTAGATTAAGTCACATCATAGTTCTTACTACATAGAAATATGAGGGATATGTTTGTCTACCTAAGAGTGGAGAGATGCATACATATGTCCTCTTCATCTTACCATGACACGCCTTGCCCTTGTACTTTTTGATCTGTAGATACGCCACTCATCAGTAGATGACTTGGTGCTGTCTTGGATGTAAATATGTACGATGTTTGACCACAATATGAGATTGTTAAATTGATCTAGATTGATTAAACTATCAATCAACATTACAACAATGTCCAGCACTTGTGCTGAGTGTACCTCACACAAGCTGGGTTGTTCACATGTACGCTCCGATTGTTTACGTGTATTATGTAACACACATAATAGGGTCCAATTCTTGTGATGAATGTCCTCACACTCCTGGCCTGTTCACCTCTCTCCATATCTCTCTTTGTGTGTTTTCCTCTCTATTGTACAATGTATGGATTGCAATCATGCTATATTGTTGTTTGCTATAAATTATGTCAATTGTTTTTGGATTAGGGTCATGACACGATTTTGATAGTTTCCCCTCTCCTCTGACAATGTTTATGTTTTAAAATTATATCTTGCTGATATGGCGGATACTAAGCCGGTGAAACATCAACAAAAATTCTCCTTCAAAGTGATATTACATCACTTTTATCACATGTTAGAGCCTAAGCTTCATCGTTGCCTAAACCCCTCTGCTCCAAAACATTATTACCAGTTCACAGAGGCCTTAGCGAAGTCTATATTTGAGCAACTTCAGCTTGCATTTATGCCCGCTGCTTTTGACATGTCTCTAGTGACATCAAGTTCTTTATTGAACATGATCAAGCAATCTATTGGACTGATTGCAAAGATTTTTTAGGATCTAAAAAATCGTAAAATCGTTACTTTGCCAGGCATAGCTACTTGCATATAACTTGTGCAACATTTGTATTCTGAAAGAGCACCAAGGCGCACAAGAGTGGAATCCAGCTCTTTTGATGCGGCTGAAGAGCCAGGAGCTACCATTTGAATAGAGTCTGTTGCTAGTGCCACTCTTGCTCTCGATCAGTCTCAGCTCCCCCCTATATTGCATCTTTTACCAGAAACTGCAATCTTGGACATCCATACAGGCTCCACAGCTGGGATAAGGGCGATGGACACACGTGAATCATTTAGGTGTCACACATTCTACATTTAAAGAGCCACTGTATGCGGCAAAGATCTTCAAATTCCACTTGCATGGACCCACAGTGAATCGATAGGTTAAAGGCAAAGCCACAGTTTTGGACATCGCTCATCGCGGCATTATTTATCCACTTTGCCATGGTTCCCTGCATAGAGCATCCAATGCTCATTTCACATTTTTGGAATGGCGGCCATGTAGAGTAGTGGATAAAAGAGTGCACTCCAGATGGCAGTAAACCTGCCATTTGCGATTATGTAACCATTGAAGGAAAAATAGAGCTATTCCAAAATAAAATCTTACAAATAATAAATGTTCTTCTTCATACCCTAAAGTATCAACATGCGCACGACTATCTCCACAATGACCTTCACTCTCACAACATGATGCTTCACTTTGGATAGAAGGGGATCATGTCATTCTAGATCTGTGTTTTCCTCAGCTGGCACGTGAAACAACTCTGCATCCACTGGCTCATCCCTCAAGGATATTTTTGAGTAGCCATCAGCACTTCTCGACTGGAAATTAGCACCACAATGGAATTTACCAAGCCTGTGAAATATGCGGAATTCAAACTCATCAGGAACATCATTCATCTAATATATTTTCCTTGAATGATAACTCTGCTACTCAAAAATAATAATGCCTGATGATCCACATAAAAATGAAATAGCTTGCCCAATAAATAATGTCAAAACTTAGTAGCACTAAAAACCATTCCTAAGTCTTCTCTCTTCGTAGTAGTATATCCTTGTTCAGCCTTGATAGCGGGAAAAAGAGCAGTGCAATCGGGTGGCCTCTGTACTCGTGCACACTCCACAAACCACGCCTCATGCAAACAAGCAAAGAACAAAACAAAGGGGGCACCACCCTAAATTAAGAGGTTTAGGGACCTCACACATAGTGCACATAGGCAAGTGAGACTTCTGGCATTATGATGGCATCAAAACATATGGCAAAACACATAGAAACAAAGCTTAGGGACCTTATGTAGCATATATATACACAAGAAATCAGCTTAACAATACAACGGCATCTGATCATACATAACAAGGATATAGAGAAGCAAGCCAAGGATGGCATAATCCCTTGTCAAAAAACAATCAACCCAGCAAGTAGGTATGATCCTACTAGCAACACATTAATAACTTAGAGAATGATGGCGAGGATTGTGGCCATGGAGCATGAGAGAAGACTCCTTATTTAGGTTTTAGGGCTAGTAATGTAGCATACTAGAGGGAGAGAGAGAGAGGGAGAGAGAGTAGAGCTCCATCCATAGCTCCTCGTTGTGAGCAATGTCGTCATAGCTTCATTGCTTGGTGAAGTGGGTGAAGTGTTGGTTTTGAGTGAGAGAAGGCCTCCTTATATAGGTTTCTGAGAGGGTTTAGGATTAGGGATAAACATGCTTAAATCGGCTGATTGGGGTTACTTTTTGCTTAGGGTGGTCAACAGATTGAGGTCACCTGATATGTCACCATCAAGATATTCTCTAGAGTGATGTGAGAGGGGAGGGTAAATGCTGATTTTTCTGATTGTGACACATGGGGATAAGGCCTTGACCAGCATTTAAGAGCAGGTAAGGTGGCTGTTGAAACTGGAGGTTCTGCACATGTCAGGGGGGGACCTGCTGGGTCCTCCTGAATATCAAATTCTCAAAAAATCCTCAACCATGGCTTCTTTTGACATGTGTTCTTTGAAAAAATCAGCATGTCTCTTTTCAACTCAAAAGTCTTTATCCCTGTTGACTCACCTTTACCATAAGATTTTCTCCTTTTCTCCTCCTGTAACTGCATTGTTGATGCCCAATCACTGCTTCTAGTAACAGTGAACTGTTACCTACCAAATACTTATGGTGCAGTAAAAAATATTTACCATGGGTAAAAAAAGTTATTGTAGGTAAAAAGTGATTTGTATTTACCATGTAGGTGAAAAATATTTACTGTAGGTAAAAACTATTTACTGTGGTAAAAAATATTTACTGTCGGTAAAAAAGTGAAAACGGAGTATGCTGTGCTGTGAGTCCACACGAACATCCTCGTGTAAATTTCACTAGAAATTCACACTTAGAATGGGCTATTCTGTAAGATATAGGTTGTAGGCATGCATAAGAGCTCGTTCCCATGTATCTTCTGTCCATGGCACTTTTTACTCTTTGGTGCTTGTGAAGTAGATTTTTCTTCTCTTTCGAGATCCCTTGGACTAGAGTATCCTCATCTCCCCAACAAATGATTGTGCCTTTATTGCATCTTCAGAAGGGGTCCTAAAAACCATGCATCATATAGCCCTCCCCCTCAAGCTAGAGGTATTTGATTCCTCTAGCTGTAGGTTGTGCTACAATAGGGTTCTCTTGAATACTTACCCACCTGGTACCAATTGAATTTGCCATGTTACTGCTTTTTTGGCTGATGCACCCTGTTTAGTCCTTTCTGATGAATAATTGTATCCATCCATGACTAACAGCTGGTCTCCTAGACCCTTGAAAGCCATACCCCATCCATTGTCAATATCCGCTTTCACTGGTAGCATTCTCTTTTTTTTCTTTTTTTCTTCTCTTTTTTTCCTTTTTTCTTCTCTTTTTTCCTTTTTTTTTCTTTTCTTTTTTTTTGAAACAACTATGTACATGATTGTTACCTAAGCTGGAGCTCGAATATGATGAGCTCTCCTCTGAACCATCCTTAGCATTGATTTCACCAGCATATGGCTGTGAAAGACGACATTGGTAGGCCTTCAATCGCCAACCATTTACCGGGGTCTGATGTACCTTACCATCTAGGTCACCTAGTTGGTAACTACCATTTGAGAACCTCTGTATCACTACAAAAGGGCCTTCCCACTTAAGCAAGAACTTACCATCCTTCCTACGATCAAAGCGATTGTCGTATCTGAGCACTAAAGAACCTTCCTTGATAAGTTTCTTGACAAGGTTGCGATTGAACTTCTTTCGTTTCTTCTCTGCGTGGGCTGCATAGTACTTCACTGCTGACTCTCGATCTAGCCCTAACCTCTCCAAATCGATGATTCTTCCTTCCACCTACTTCTCTTGACTATCCTCTTGATGTGATTTTAGAACTCGGAGGCTCACTAGCTCCACTTCTATAGGCAATAGTGCCTCTTGCCCGTAAACCAAGTGAAAAGGTGTGTACCCCAAGGATGTTTTAAAGGATGTTCTGTAGGCCCAAAGTGCTGCATCTAGGTGTTTGTCCCATGCCTAAGGATGTAAATGCACTTGCTTAGTGATGATTTTACATATAAGACCATTTACCTTTTCCACAAGACCATTGCACTGAGGGTAGTATGGTGTAGAGTGCCTGCGCTTGATTTTTTACTTGCTCATCAATTGCCCGACTAAATCAGCTCAAAATCCCGGTCCCTTATCCGAGAGAATCTCCAAAGGTGTGCCAAAACGGCAACAAAGGCATTCAAAAATGAAATCACTCACGTCCTTGGCTGTGATGCGCTTTGTGGGATGAGCTTCTGCCCATCTGGTCATGTACTCCACCCCCATAATGATGTATTCCTTCCCTGATTGAGTGCAAGGTAGTGGCCCTATTGCATCTATCCCCCATTTTTCAAATGGCCCATAGGTTTTGATTGGATGCTGATTTTCATGGGTAAGACACCTTGGTCCAGCTTTTTGGCAAACCTCACATGTGCGGCACCAATGTTGTACATCTCGATGGAGGCTTGGCCACGTGAATCCTGCTTGTAAAATCTTTCTGCTAGTAATCTCTTGTGAAAAGTGGCCACCACACACACCTTCATGACAACTAAACAAAATATCCTTTATCTCTTGGGATGCAGGAACTCTCCTTAAGACAGCATCTTTCCCTCTACAATACAAGTCCTCATTCACTAAGCTATAGCTGGTAGCTTTTTTTGCCAACCACCTACGTTCACTTTTACTCATACCAGAGGGTGCTTCACAATGCTCAAGAAAGTAAAGTAAATCATGCAGCTCCTCCTTTCCCTGGTATAAAGGACTTTTCACAAGGATAGCACCTACTATGAGAGTTTGTAGTTCTTCACCTGCTAAGGCATCTGCTTCTCGATTTTGATCTCTAGGTACAAAGTGCACTCGAACTTCTTTAAAACCCTTCAACAAGGCCTTTGCTTCCCTCATCTTAACAGACAATTTGTCATTTTTACAGGCCCATACACCAACCATTTGCTTAACAATCAACATGGAGTCACCAAAAACATTTAGCTTTGTGATGCCCTGAGAAAGACAACATTGCAACCCTAAAACAAGGGCATGGTACTTTGCCTCATTGTTAGAATGAACCTCTTTTAGATGAAACCCTTTTGCAAAGATCTTCTCCTTCTCTGGACCTAATATTACTATGCCTGTTGATGCCTTGTCTTTGGTCCTCTTGTAAGACCCATCAAAATACAGACTGTGTGCTCCCAGTAGAACTTCAGGCTCCGGGATAGGCGGTACCTTACTAGGTGCCTCTTTCTTGGCCTTCTCATAACACCTTTGTGTGAGGACATCTGCCAAACAAGCACGGGTGGAATCCTCTACTTGTAGTGTGTAGTCAAACTCTTGAAGCTGCACCACCCACTTTGCTATTCTTTGAGACAATTCCATGTGTTGTAGGGCATATGGAAAAACCTCCTCAGTTGTGATCACCACAAATTGTCTCGGAAGTAAGTAAGCCCGAAACTTCTCCACTGCAAACTTAAGAGCTAGCACCAATTGCTCAGTTGCGCTGAAACCCTTTTCAGCAGCTGTCATCACTCTACCAGAGAAGTAGACTGGTCTCATGAGAGATGTCTTTGGGTCTTTTTGCATCAAGACAGCTCCTAGAGCTTCTGGACCTACACTAGGATTTACATAGAATAATTCACCCCATGTGGGTTGTAGGACGACAGGCAATGAGCTCAAAATGGTTTTAACTTCTTGAAAGCACCTTTCACCCTCCTCACTCCATGTCAATGTAGTGTGTTTAGTGAGCTGCTGCAAAGGATAGATTGCCTGAGAAAGGAGATGTATGAATCGTCCCATGTAGCGAACCTTTTGAATGAAGGAGACTAGTTGCTTCACGTTTGAAGGAGTAGGTAAAGCTAACAATGTCTTTACCTTTTCAGGGTCAGCCTCAATACCATCTTGAGACACAACATGGCCTAGTAGAGTGACCTTGCTCTCACCTGTGTGGCACTCGTCTTTATTCAATTGCCCACCCAATTGGGCCAGACGGGTGAAACCTTCATCAACCTTGGACAGATGTACTTCCCTAGAGCTGTAAATGCAAAAATCATCAATGAAGACTCGTATGGACTTACCAAAGTAAGGTTGAAACACCAAGTTCATAAACCTCTGGAAAGTAGCTGGGGCATTAGTTAAACCAAAAGGCATAACTCTATAAGCAAAACACCCCCAAGGTGTTATGAAGGTAGTCTTTCTTTGGTCTTCATCTGCAATTCTGATTTGGAAGTAGCCTGAGTACCCATCACACACTGTGTACCTTTCATGACCAGCCACTTCATTTAGTATTTCATCTTGAAAAGGCAAAGGAAAATGGTCCCTTTTTGTGGCTGCGTTTAGAGGCTTGTAATCCACACATACCCTCCACTTCCCATTTTTCTTTGGTGCTACCACAACTGGAGACACCCACTCAGAATATTCCATTGGGTAGATAAATCCTGCCTTGAGTAATCTTTTTACTTCTTTTAAGAGTGCATCTTGTAGCACTAGCCCTAATCTCCTTAGCCTTTGCACCACTGGTTTGGCACCTTCCTTTAATTGGATACGGTGTTGGGTTACCGTCACTCCTTTAATGTGCTCGTAATCAGTTATAAAGAGGCCAGCATGCTTCTTTAGTACCTGCAAATAGGGTTCTCTCTCTTCTTCTAGTAGGTCCTTAGCTAGCATCTCCTCTAAGCATGTGGCTTCTTCCTTGTTTAGAGAGTCTTGACCACCTTCTCCTTCTGGGTTTTGCAGTATTATACCCATGACTTCCAAAGAGCTAGCATCCTCCTCAGATGACTCATCCTCAGATGAAGAGCAGCTGCTTGTGCTCCATTCATCCATAGAAGTCTCCATCTCTAGGTCTTGTTGTCTACCCTGCTTCATGTCATACACAATTTTTTGTTGCTTGCCACCTACCTTATGATTTGGTCGCAACTCAAGGGAACATGTCTCCCAATCTTGCCTAGCTTTCATAGCCATAAGCCAAGGTCTTCCAAGGATTAGCGGATAGCCCTCCCCCTTAGTTGGGATCACATAAGCATCAATTGAGATTGCCACACCAAAAGCTGAAACCTTCACTCCATTAACCTTTCCCACACAAGCCACCCTTACATTATTTGCCATCTTAGCTTGTAAGGAAGTTTGCTCGTTTACTTCCAAACCCAACCTGTGCATTAATTTCTCTGTCATAACACAAATCTCGGCTCCACCATCTACGTACACATTGGAGACTCGCTGACTCTTAATCTCTGCATCAATGACTGGCACGATATCCTTCATGCCTCTTGCACTAATAGACCCAACTGACTTTGCCTTAGCCCTCCTGGTGCGGACCAGTCTTCTACTCCTATGTGCCTCCTTGACCTACTCTTCCTTTTCTTGTCTCCTATCACTTGGG
The DNA here is from genome assembly GCF_014529385.1 of Adiantum capillus-veneris. NCBI lineage: Eukaryota > Viridiplantae > Streptophyta > Polypodiopsida > Polypodiales > Pteridaceae > Adiantum > Adiantum capillus-veneris. The sequence continues at coordinate 63,450,991 of NC_140959.1, forward strand.
AGGAACCCTCATTCCCTTTATCCGGCTCTGAAGCTTCCATTTCATCAGTTCTTTGTCTCCTAACTCTCTTTATTGGCATGGCAACAGCTTCCTCCATTTTTTCTTTCCCTTTATCCTTACCATTGTCAAGACTTATGACAGAGACAGCCCTGTCCTCCCCTCCCGATGGTAGTGGAGGGATCTCTGCTGGTGCTTGTGGTGGTGGAGGAGGGGGTCTCAATATTTGGATTGGTGGATCCATGTGTGCATTTTGTCCATTTAGTGGCCTAGCTCGAGGAGGAGTGACTTGCTGGCGAGGAGGCCGTCTTTGATTACCATTTCCTTGATAGCGTCATGGATGGGGGCAATAATACATGCCGTGACCTACCTCTCCACAGTTGTAGCAAATGTACTCACGTGCTTGCCTTTGTCCTTCTTGTCTATTTCGTTCATTTCCTGGCTGGGGAGCCCTTACACCTTGAACCAGATTGATGGACAGGCTCTCTAGTTGATTGGTGATTTGTTGAAGTAATTCTTGTTGAGAGGACTCTTGGTCTGTTGCTCTTGTCCCTGCTACTACCCTTGCGGTAGGTTGAGCTAGCGGTGGAGGCTCCATTCCCCCTTGTAGTTGAGCTTGGAATTTTAACTTCCTATCCTTCTCCCTTGCATAAGTCATAGCTTTATCAAAGGTATCTGGGAATTTACCTTTTACCTTTTCTCGAAGGATGGGGTAAAGCCCTGCCAGGAAACAGTCCTTCTTTAGGCATTTTGGCGCCCTTTCTCCTTCACCTAGTGATGCACACCATTTCTCCCACAGGTTGGAAAACTTTCCTTCATAGCTTCTATAGTCATTGGGTGATGTTTGGCGTAGCTCTAAGAGCTGTCTCCATATCTCCTCTGGAGGCTCATGGTGGCGAAATTCTTCGATGAAGGCCATCTTTAAGGACTCCCAGTCTCTTCTTTCTTCAGGTGCCAAAGTTTGATACCATAATTTTGCACCTTCTCTCAAGACCAAAGGAAAGGCCCTTAACTTAGTAGCTTCGTCATCCCTTCCCGATACAAGAAAGGCCATTTCCAAATTATCCAAAAAGTCTGGAGCAACCTCCCCAGGCTTACCATAAAAATTAGGGAAGGCCATAAGTGAGAGAGTAAACAATTACACAAACAGCTCCAATTTATTTTAAAATAGAGTATGGTAATTACAATTTGGAGCTTTAGCACAACTTAGCTCAAAATAGGATGAAGATCGACACATCAAAGGAATGGTAATAGTCTAGTAAGGGTAGAATGACAAGATGAGGAGAGCGCAAGATTTCCCCAAGTCTCTTGGCTCCAAACAATAGGGCTATTCTTTGCTGATAAAAGATTTTTCTATCAATACAAATATTCACACGGATATGACGCACAAAATGGAAAGGAAACATGTGGGGATCATCATTCTCATTATTGGCATCCATACTTACACACAAGAGCCTAGCTTATTTGCACCACCTTGGGACCAATGAGCCTGATCAGCCACAGAAGGTCAGCACCTCGGATCACTTCGACTCTTCCTGATGCATCTGTGAAGACGTAAAGCGTGATGGCAACACTTTGTACAATGCTGAGCCTTTTAGCAAGCAACAATTGGATGCTATTACCATAATCAGCATGGCGAATGAAAGTGACACCATTAATGTGCAGCACATCATCAACTAAGATAGTTTCCTTAGATTGAGATAACTTCTTGAAAATTAGCAGCAAAGGTAGGGCAGGGAGGCTTTTCACCCGGTCTCCAAAGCACTTTGGACAATATCCAAAGTGATCTTCACGCGGACAGGAGGTTGGCTTTGGATTGGTGGTGTCTGGATTCACAAAGTGCACTGGGAGCACTCGCAGACGGGCGGCAATCTTGTAGGCAAGCCTTCGCCTCTTTGCTTCAGGAGGATTTAGGGGTGAGAGTCGTGGTTGCAAGTTGGAGGTTGAAGTTGGTTGCTCACTAGCCTTTTTCTTGCCTGTAGTGGTCATGTAATCCCTTATTAATGAGATTAAGCCAAATGTTACCTTACGCTTGAGCACGCGCTGCGGCCTTGGGCCACTCAGGTGTAGAGGTGATCTTCCTCCTCTTAGTCGGCTCCTCAGGAAAGAGAGGTCTGGTGATGCTTTCTCTTCCCTTAATGTGTGTCACAGTACCTTCGTGTATGTTGATGTAGAATATTTCAAGCTCGTGTGCGTTGGAGGTTTCTGGAGCACTCATAGGTTGAGAGGAGAGGTATATCAAGCTCTTCTTCTTACTCTCCTTCGTTGGCGACGATCACGAACAAGGCATGTAGAAGAACTTACTTCTTAAATTTCAATGACACTGCAACCTGGTAACAAGACCTCGATGAAAACTTTTAAGGCCTCTAAAGCCTCCTCCTCTTCTGTTCTCCAATTTGCAAACTCCTCACGCCATTCATCCATGCTGTAGATTGCACATCTTCATTGCTTGTGGACTGAAGGTCTGTGTAGCCCTCCTCCGTGGGGGCACCAAAATGATAGCGGGAAAAAGAGCAGTGCAATCGGTTGGCCTCTGTACTCGTGCACACTCCACAAACCACGCCTCATGCAAACAAGCAAAGAACAAAACAAAGGGGGCACCACCCTAAATTAAGAGGTTTAGGGACCTCACACATAGTGCACATAGGCAAGTGAGACTTCTGGCATTATGATGGCATCAAAACATATGGCAAAACACATAGAAACAAAGCTTAGGGACCTTATGTAGCATATATATACACAAGAAATCAGCTTAACAATACAACGGCATCTGATCATACATAACAAGGATATAGAGAAGCAAGCCAAGGATGACATAATCCCTTGTCAAAAAACAATCAACCCAGCAAGTAGGTATGATCCTACTAGCAACACATCAATACCTTAGAGAATGATGACAAGGATGGTGGCCATGGAGCATGAGAGAAGACTCCTTATTTAGGTTTTAGGGCTAGTAATGTAGCATACTAGAGGGAGAGAGAGAGAGAGGGAGAGAGAGTAGAGCTCCATCCATAGCTCCTCGTTATGAGCAATGTCGTCATAGCTTCATTGCTTGGTGAAGTGGGTGAAGTGTTGGTTTTGAGTGAGAGAAGGCCTCCTTATATAGGTTTCTGAGAGGGTTTAGGATTAGGGATAAACATGCTTAAATCGGCTGATTGGGGTTACTTTTTGCTTAGGGTGGTCAACAGATTGAGGTCACCTGATATGTCACCATCAAGATATTCTCTAGAGTGATGTGAGAGGGGAGGGTAAATGCTGATTTTTCTGATTGTGACACATGGGGATAAGGCCTTGACCAGCATTTAAGAGCAGGTAAGGTGGCTGTTGAAACTGGAGGTTCTGCACATGTCAGGGGGGGACCTGCTGGGTCCTCCTGAATATCAAATTCTCAAAAAATCCTCAACCATGGCTTCTTTTGACATGTGTTCTTTGAAAAAATCAGCATGTCTCTTTTAAACTCAAAAGTCTTTATCCCTGTTGACTCACCTTTACCATAAGATTTTCTCCTTTTTTCCTCCTGTAACTGCATTGTTGATGCCCAATCACTGCTTCTAGTAACGGTGAACTGTTACCTACCAAATACTTATGGTGCAGTAAAAAATATTTACCATGGGTAAAAAAAGTTACTGTATGTAAAAAGTGATTTGTATTTACCATGTAGGTGAAAAATATTTACTGCCGGTAAAAAAGTGAAAACGGAGTATGCTGTGCTGTGAGTCCACACGAACATCCTCGTGTAAATTTCACTAGAGATTCACACCTAGAATGGGCTATTCTGTAAGATATAGGTTGTAGGCATGCATAAGAGCTCGTTCCCACATATCTTCTGTCCATGGCACTTTTTACTCTTTGGTGCTTGTGAAGTAGATTTTTCTTCTCTTTCGGGATCCCTTGGACTAGAGTATCCTCATCTCTCCAACAACTAACTGTGCCTTTATTACATCTTCAGAAGGGGTCCTAAAAACCATGCATCAAGCCTGATTAAATCTCCGACAGGCAAAATATATTGGATAATCAGTCCTCCCTTCTGGTTGAGCCAGTATTGCTCCCATTGCCAATCCCGAAGCATCGACTTGCACATGAAATATAACTTCCCAATCAGGTTGTTGGAGTGTTGACTTATTGATAATGGCATTCTTCAAACATTGAAAACTCTCCTCACATTCAACAGTCCAGATGAACTTGTTGGTTTTCTTTGTGAGCTCATACAAGGGTAATTCCTTGAAAGTAAACATATGAATAAATCTTCTAGGAAAAGTGATATATCCCAAGAATGAACTTTACTCTGATGTTGTGCGGGGTGTCTTGGACTGCTAGACACTCTGGATCTTATCATTAGCCATCTCTATGCCATTCCTTGACACTATATGTCCTAGTAGTTGTCCCTTCTAGACCAGAGAAACAGATTTGAATGGGTTCAAACAGATCCTGTTTTCCTTATGTATCTGGAAGACCATTTCCAAAAATAATAAATGCTGCTCCTTTGTCAAGAATACAGTGAAATCATCCATAAATATGGCAAGAAATCAGTGCAAGAATTCACTGAATATCTCCATCATACACCGTTGGAACGTTGCTGGAGCATTGCAAAGACCAAATGGCATAACTAGATACATGAATGCATCCCATTCTTTAGGAGCAATCTTTGGCTGATTATAACCACTATAGCCATCCATAAAGCTATACATCTCATGGCCTACAATCTCATCAAGAAGCATATCCGTAAAAGGTAATGGAAAAGGATATTTGATGGTTTGAGAATTCAACTTTCAATAATCCACACAAACTCTGAGCTTTCCATTCTTGGGCACTACCACAATTGGAAATAACCAGTCACTACTGGCTACCTCTGTGATGAATCCAGCCTTCATTTCTTCTTTGACCTTCTTAGCGTAGTTTGGATTCATTCTGTACCTTTTGCAGATGCACTGGTTTGGCATCTGGCTTCAGAGGTATTCTATGTTGACAGACCTCTAGATCTACACCTTTTGGATCGATATGTTCCCATGCAAATACGTCTTTGTACTTATGGAACACGTGAATGGCTTTTTCTTTCATTCCTGTGTTCATATGCTTGTTTACTTTGATCAATCAAGGACTTTTCTCAGGACCGAAATTCCATTCTTCGATTTCCCAATCATCTAGAAGCAACCAATTAGGCCCACCTCCCTTCCCTTTGGTTGACTCCTCCACATAATCCCAAGACGGACCTTGTAGTTCTGAACTATCATTATGAACCCATGCATGCATAGTCATCAATGAAAGTCACGAAGTACAAGTAATTTCCCAAGGATGGAGTTTGCATAGGTCCATAAACATCACTATGCACAAATTGCAAACTGCATGTAGCACGAACTAACCCATCCTTTGGAAACTTAGCACGCTGCATTTTACCCAAAATACAACCTTCACAAACATGTTTGACAGGTGCTTCAAGAGGCAGCAAAGAAGCAACCAAATCAGATTTTTGCAAACGTAGCAAACTGGCAAAATACAGATGCCCAAAACGTGCATGCCACAATTTTGCATCTAAAACAACCCTTGAATTTGCAACTGCATTTGCAAAATTTTGTCCACACTTGTCACACAATGTGAGCTTATACATCCAATGGCACAAAAGGCTAGATGCAACAATTTCATCACCAAAATTGAGATCATGAACTGTACATCTATCATCCACAAATTTGACTACAAGTCCAAGTCTAGCAAGTGCGTATACAGACAAAAGATTCTTCTTGATCCAAGGTATATAAAGTGCATCGACAAGTGTGAAAGAACTGCCATTTGCAGCAATAAGCACAGTCTTTCCAACTCTTTGAACCGAATAAGAGGCATTGTTGGTACAAGTGACTGAATTCCCATGAGGTATAGACTCAAGAGAGGTGAACCACGATGTGAGGTAACGTGCTTTGTAGCACCACTGCCAAAATACCACACATGTGAATCTGCAGTAACAACTGACATGCATGCATCATGGACAACAGGATTGTAAGTGCATTCTGCACTAAAAGCCCACTCTGCATCAACATCAACATCATAGCCTCCTTTCATAGAGGACTCAACAGTAACTGCATTTGTAGTGAAATCAGCATTTGCACTTTTTACCAACATCTTTCTTCTTAGCCTCTTTGGCCTTCACCTTAGGACAATGCTTGATCAAGTGATCATTAGCTTTACAATAATGGCAACACATATTCCTTTTGCCCTTATCACCAGAATTTCCAGACAAATTTTTGCTTGTAGAAGCATTAGGAATAAGTGATTTTCCACTCATAGAAAGAACCATAAGAAGTGGCTACATTGTTGTTACCACCCTTTCATTGAGCAGAAATAAAAGAATGTTCAATTGCACGCTGTCTAGTCCTATTTTTTTTGAAAAGTGAGCAATATGCACAATGCATCAAACTTGACAACTTCAGGATTTCCTTGCGTCATAGGTCTCCAAGTACTCACAAAAGTCTGGTAAGAGTCTGACAAGGCATCAAGAACAGTCTGCACAAGGGAACTGTCTGAAGTGACTTCACCTGCAAAAATAAGTTGCTCATTGATATCCTTGACATCAGCAAGGAAAGTGTCCATATCATTTTCCTCATGCATAATATTCGACTCCAGCTCTTTACGCAGCAATGCAATTTTTGCCTCATTGCAGATTGCATAAACACAAGCCAAAATATCCCAAGCCTATTTTGCAGATTTTGCTGAATGAATGTGAGAAGTAATGGTGCGCTTCACAAACAACGCAATCAACACATGAGCCTACGTATCCTTTACATCCCAACGAGCTTTTTCTGTCGTAGGCAAAACAACTCTAATAGCAGCAATCCTTGTAGCAAGACCTGCAACATCCTCAACATCGCCTACATCCTCAGAACCAGGACGTACATCAATGCCCTACACAATATTCCAAACACCCTTTGACAACACAAGAACATGTTGCATCATGTAAGCCTACATAGGGTAATTGTCCCCATCCAATCTGTCCTCAGCAACAAAAATCTTGACCACATCTGTGTTGTTGTTAGCCATGATAAATGTTGCACCTGATGTGAAAATTTCCAAAAAGAGGATAGTTGAAGCGGGAACAAGACGTAATATATAGCACAAACCATAGAAGATTGAAAGGAACCTATTATGCAAAAAACGAAACTGACAGAAATTCTGCACCGCAAAATGACGAAATAGCCTGTGTAGTATAGCCTGTAGTGGAAACGGAGGCCGAAATGAGCCCGAATCAGAAGTCCTGAGCACACTGAGCTCTACAAGCTCACCCAAAATCCTTGTCCACTTGAAAATGCTCGCCAAAGCTCACTGAAATCAGAAAAAGTGAGTAGGCGTGTGCTGCAGCTGCTGGCAACTAAGCTCGAGAGGACGCAACCTGCTTTGATACCAATTGTTGGAATTAGGGTTGCAAGAAAACACACACACCTTGGAGAAGACAAAGGAAGCTCAAGGAACACAATAGAGAGTGTTTTACTTAGTGTGCAATGGAAAGATAGATAGCCTTAGAGTGATGAGCGTATATAAAATGCACAGGGGAAAAAACCTCGTATAGAGGGAAAAAATGCCCCACCGGTCCTAAGCGTGTTCACACACATCACTACCACATGTCGAAGGAAGAGACCAGGTATTGGAAGGGTTCGGCTAGACATAGGTCTCTTTGGGGCCCCTTAGTGGAAGGCTTCGGCCTTAATAACGAAGACCTATATCTATTCTATTTTATTAGGTCACTCAAACTCAATGTATATGTAATTTTTTTGTTATCTAAAAAACCTAATTCAATGGCATTCACATATGTCTTCATTTACATATGTCTTCTTTTTTTGTTCATTAACATAAGAATGTTTAGTTTCATTTATATGAAATTTCTGTTTAGTCTGGTCATTTATTTGGTTCAATAGTTTGTACTCTTCAAAATACTGTTAGATAATCAATTCAAACACATACACACTCTTTGCTAGTGCTTTGAATTTGTATGGCGATAATTGTAGCTTTGCTGCCGGCCTGTTTAATTCACTTACTTTAAGAATTGCTCTCGACTTGCTGCATTGATGGACTACAATACACATAATGTATACACACTATTTAGCATCACACAAAAGTGTGATTTTCTGTGTTATAAGCCTTTGAGCTCCAAAAACCACATGTAGAATCCACTCGCTTCTACGATTTCTCTCTCTCATAGGGCTACACAACTTCTGAGGTCCAGTTGCTTTGAGTCTTAACAGAAATTGCCATGCCCAAGACAAATTTCCAGCTTTGATACCACGATGCACCTACGTGGGTCCGTGCACATACACACACACACACACAGCTTCACATAGCTCATTAATTGAAATTTGGCGTCCACTAGAAAATATGTAAGATAGCAAGTGTGAAAAAAATAAGGAATTTATAATTAGGTACATTCACAAAAAAAATTACGTAAAGGGTTTTTTAATTCAAAAAGTAAAAAATTTCATACATAAAGCCTAGTTTATTTTACAAAATCGAAGGAGGGAATGGGGGTTGAGGCGCACGAGCCCAGACCTAAGTTACATTATACGTTATATGCAGATACGTATAATACATCATATACGGGCGTATTTTACATGAACTCATATTATATGGGCATATTATATGGTGCCATATCAGCAAAAACAGGCAACCGATTTTTTCCTAGTTTTTTGACCAAAAGAAACTTCGATCAAAAAATACTTTGTACAAAGTATTTTTCGATCAAAGAATATATTGATAAATTTATATATATATATATATATATATATATATATAGTGGTAGCGCGTCTTGTTGAGACTAGTATTCATCACAAAAGGTATTCCATGTCATTATTAGAAAATAAAATAAAATTTTATAATTCAAAAATTATTGAAATTTAGAATAGTTTTAAAATCTTTTGTTTAAAATCAATTTAGTGTTTTTTTAAAATTTGATTGATTCTTTTTTTTAGGTTCAAATTATGTAAGCTTTGTATGTTGTCTAGAGCTCAAACTCTCACTCATACGAGGTGTCTACTTTTTACGAGTCACTTGCTATGTGCTAAGTTTACTGACATGTGGAAGTGAATTAGTGATATAATTTAGAGATTTCCATTGTGTGCAGAGTGTACTCTCACGTGAGGTTATCAGTTTGCAAAATATAATAGAATAGAGGTCAGTTTTATTTAGGTAGGTTGGATTTTGACGTGCAGATATTTTCTCACCTCAAAGTGAACATAAATAGAAATATTTTTGTCATGTGTAGAGCCATCACACTATGCTCACTAGAATTAGAATTTAGGAATCTCATGTCCAAATACATTGATATTAAATTATCTTTATTTGGATTGTTGTGTCTCTCATATTGTGTGATCGTACATGTGCAACAACTGTAGATAGATAAGCTCTCAAAGATCTACTGTGGAGTGTGAGAACTTCAATGCTCGCACTTCAAATAGATATGACAATCATCAAGGTTTGCAATTAATCTTCATGTTCCAAAGAGAATCAATTGCAAGATTTGCACTACAAGAGGTTATTCATATTAGCGACGCTCACACAGCGACGCTAAAAAAAAAACTCCCGGCGTCGCTATGAGCGTCGCAAATTTACTTGGCGACATCGGCTGGGCTAAAAAAATAACAGAGAGCGCCCAAAAACTCAGATCTCAGATCTGAGTTTTTTGGCGCCCTCAAGCAAGGAGCAGGTAACACTCTCCCTCTCTCTCTCTCTCTCTCTCTTTCTTCTCCACACACACACACACACACACACACACGAGGAGAGGAAGGAGAGCCAGGTATGCTCCTTCCCTCTCCTCACTCTTATGTTCCCTTCCCCTCTTTCTCTCTCCCTCTCTCTCTCTCTCTCTCTCTCTCTCTCACACACACACACACACACACACATAGTGTTTTTGAGAGAGAGAGAGAGAGAGAGAGAGAGAGAGAGAAAGAGAGAGAAAGAGTACAAACATAAACAAAAACGCACACACACATACATAAACAAAGAATGCACACACACATTGAGAGAGGAAAAGAGAGAGAGAGCATGCATAAACAAAAAACGCACACATTGAGAGAGGAAAAGACAGAGAGAACATGCATAAACAAAAAACGCACACATTCAGAGAGGAAAAGAGAGAGAAAACATGCATAAACAAAAAAACGCACACACAATGAGAGAGAAAGAGAGAGAAACTAATTTAACGTCGTAGGAAACTAATTAAAATTAAAAGATCTAAAGATCTAGCCGACGAGGAGATGAACTTAAGACCTATTATTCAAGAGGGAAATGGCATAACCAATCTATCATACTTGGCATGGGTGATAGAAAGGATATACCATTTATCTCTTTTTATTGGCACACACATCCACACACGCGCACACACACAAGAAGAAGAGAGTTATAACGTCGTAGGAAACTATCCTAAAAGACGTTAAAGATTAGGTTAGATGTAGACTTATGTTAAATTAAATTTAGGTTTATTTAAGTTAAATTAGATTAGATTTAGGTTTATTTTTAGTTAGATTTAGATTTACGTTATATTAGATTAGATTTAGGTCTCCATAGACTGCGATGCCTGCATGAAGCGGGTGAAGAAAGCCCTCAATGGAATATAGGGTATTGCTGCCTTCACTCATGGAGGGCTCCGTCGATCCAAAAGTACTGGTGAAATGTCTTCAGAAGATAGGGAAGAAGGTGGATCTTCAGGGCGGCAAGAGTCACTACATCCCCGACAATGACCATCTAGACAACCTCTAGTCCTTCAACAGCAACTTCAAAGTTAGTAACAAGAGCAAGAATGGTCCAAAGGGCCAATTGCTGTCGTCAGATGTGGATGGAGATGAGGCAGCGTCACCGCCGGAAGTTAACTCTCACATCTTTAGTGATGAGAATGCCAACTCTTGCCGAGTTATGTGAAAAATTATGTGTTAAATCAGTTTTAAGGTTCTTATAATCCCTGTTAGTTTAGTTCTTTGTTTTTAATATAACATAATTTACGTTAGATCTAGATTTATGTTATATTAGATTAGACTTAGGTTTATTTAGGTTTACCCACACACACACACACACACACACACACACACACACACAAGAAGAAGAGAGTTTTAACGTCGTAGGAAACTATCCCAAAAGACGTTAAAGATTAGGTTAGATGTAGACTTACGTTAAATTAGATTTAGGTTTATTTTTAGTTATATTTATGTTTATTTAGATTTACGCTTATTTACGTTAGATCGAGTCCACGCAAGAATTACTTGCGGTTTAGGGTTTAGAGTTAGACGAACAGTGAAAAGATCTACTGTGAAAAGATGTTAAGATGATGTGAAGTGCTACAGCTAGAGAAGAGGCAAAGGGGTTTTGTCCACTACATGCAGTATCATGTAGACGTGTGTCTGTAGATTTCTTGTACCCACAAATATAGGTATTGACCAATAAAGACGATATTATGACCCGGTGGTTCTGATCTCCGTGCACCTCTAGACCGAGGTGTGCGGGGATTGGACATGACTAGAGAATGTGAGGTAGAGAGAGAGAGAGAGAGAGAGAGAGAGAGAGAGAGAGAGATAAGACGAAGAATGCCAATAGAATATTAAATTTGTTGTCCAGGTTATAAGATTTTTATCCTCATTATGAGTAGTGACGAGGATGTGGGACCGTCCAACCGAAACACCTATCTCTCAACGAGGGTCTTATGTCCTTGTAATCAATGCAAGCATGCTGTGCGACGGACAAGACGTGTTTCTTTGCAGCACGTTCGTGAATTTGGCGAGTTCGATCCATCTATTATAGATCGATTTGTTGCCAATTATAACTCGTCGGACTCTGACGCTGGCCAACAAGCAGCAATCTTGCAACCCAATAGACGTGTTCACAGGCGCACAACAATGCGGTGACGAAGTGACTGAGGAAGAGTGGAAGTACTCTCGGGGTTGCGCGACCAAGGTAAGTTTGCAATGTACGACTAGCTAGTGACTTTATTTCTAAACGTTTGAACGGCCACTCATAATCTTTGTTCGTTGTAGTATAAGTCATACATAGCAGCATGGTGTAAAGGTCGACATTTTAGGGTGGAACGGATCGACAAAAAGCGTTTTACTCAAGATTGTGGAATCATGGCAAAATTTGAACAGTCTAGTCGACGACGTTCCTCTGATACAGATCCTGTGGTGCGGAACTCACTTACTTCGGCACGCTACAAGAGATTTTGAGGATCGATTACAGAGGATTTTTTGTCGACTTGTTCGACGTGCAATGGTTCAAGATAATCATGGAGGGTCGCAACCCTACTGTGCGTAGAGGAGAGTCTGGTTTTCTTGAGGTGGATTCTACTAAGAAATGAACTGACCTAAGAGACACTTTCGTACTACCCGAGCATTGTGAACAAGTAAGTATGTAAATAGTTAACATCCCCCTTTTACAAGTTATGTGCTTGAAAGCTCTCATGTAAGTTATGTGGCTCTGGCAGGTAATATTTCATCCTACAAAGTCTACATCAAACTGGTGGTACGTCATAGAGGTAGCCCCTCGTAGTGCAAGGACGTATGAAGGCTACCATGTGCCAATCACAACGGCATCAATGGAGGAGATCAGAGAAGATGCTCAATCAGAAGCCGTTGCGGTGGTGCCAGACGAGCATCAAGATGCTACTACTCTATATGGGGTGCATGCAGAGGAGCTACAAAATGAAACAGAGGATATGTGTTTAAACGGAGAGCTCTATATAGATATAGGAAGTTATGTTGAGTTATGCGAGGATGAGAGAGAGATCTCTTAAAGCCACAAATATTGTATTTGAACAATTTTGCTCCGTGTTGTAAAAGCTCTGGCTCTCTAAGTACCTTCCATGGTGTATAACGCTCTTTTCTACTCGCGCTCATATCTTTTGAGTGAAAATTCTTAGTTTTCGACTTGCCCCTTCTATCACTCAATTCATTGCATCATTGTATTTATATGCGTCATTACGTCATTGTATTTAATGGTCTTTGCGTCATTGTCTACTCTATTCATTCAATATTAAGTTTAAATATTCGTGTGTTTAATCCGCCGCCGATGCCTCCACACCGCCTCGTGTTCGACGACGCTCTTTACCCTCCCCTTCTTTGCCCGCCCCCACACCAGCCACAGCATCGCCATCTACGCCAGGTTTTGCGCGGCTGACTGTTCCTAGCAGCTACACACCTCTACCTACTACGTCAGGAGCCACCCTACTCGACACTCCTCGCTTCGGGGCCCAGACGTCGGTGGAGACACCTGACGTCCGTACCCCCATCGACACGCCGCTAGAGACCCCTGCCGAGACACCCAGGTTTACGCGTCACCGGCCAGAGGGCTTGCCTTACTCCGTCGACTTCAGCGGCGGCATCATCATGGATGATGACGGCAAGAAGGTGATCTCGCGCATGCGTGGTCTTTGCTCTCAGCTGTTTAGACACTACATACTAAACAAATGGAGTGAAGTACCAAGTGATTTAAAAGATAGAGTCATCAACATACTTCATGATGAGTTTCTCGTTCCAACACGGGATCAGCGCTTCAATGAAGACCTGATGAAATCTTTGTATGTTTTGACAGTGGTCGATGACAGGACGTGATCCCACACCGTACGAGCGCGAGTACGCAGGCAGGAAGGGCTTAAATGCCCTGATGGACATTCTCAGTTCTCGCGGTGGCATGGTTAGTATTAGGGTTTACTCTTTTCTATTTTTTGTATTGTTTTATAAATGTCGTTATATGTTTATACTTACTGAAAGCTGTCTTATTGTCTTTTTTTGCAGAATCCGATAGATACGCCGCTTGGACGCGATGAGACATCTGACTAGACGACGTCAGTTTAGCCGTAGCTAGATAGCATTAGTTTAGGGTTTCTCATAGCTTATGTATCATGAGACGGATTTTATACGTCTTTTTGAACCATGTATATTATTACATTTGTCACCGCAGTTCATTTTGCCAATCAATTCTTTATGCCTATGATGTTGTACAATTGTCATTATTACATTTGCCAATCAATTCATTTTGCCTATGATGTGTACAATTGTCAATTTTACGCTTGTCAATTTTGCAAATAATGCGTCTTGTGGGTGACTATTTTGGGTCTATTATCTACCCTTGCACTTTTTTAAAAAAGTGAATCAAGTACAATATGGTTGATGGGTGGCAGGGCATTCAATGCCCTGTCACCACAAAAAAAATCTCTCGGGCGTCGCTATTTATGGCTCTGTAGCGTCGCTATGAGCGTCGCTATAGACTTCTGTGTAAACGTCGCTATAACCGTCGCTATGACCGTCACTATGAGCGTTGCTATGAGCGTCTCTATATAGCGACGCATATAGCGACGCTCTCGTAGCGACGCTATTAACGACGGTTTTAGCGACGCCGGGGGTTATAAAAACCCAGTGTATTTCCATCGCTAACAACGTCACAAGAGCACACAACCTCTTGTAGTGTTGTTTAATATTATTGATTATCGTAATGTGTGAAAGCCGTAAGCTTGCACTTTAGATAAATCGATATAGTGCAACGTGATGGACGAGATTTGTTTGTTTTAAATAAGTGATTGAGATTATCAATTATCGTAATGTGTGAAAGTCAAAATCTTGCACTTTAAATGAATCGATATAGTGCAATGTGAGCATTGTGATTGAAATGTTTTATTTGAAGTGATGAAGTTATTTAGCGCATGAAAATATAATTTGATTGACATGAGTTTATTGAAGAATGATAAGACTCGCATTGTTTATTGCTAATTGATATTGTAGCATGAGTCTAATTGATAATGTGCACAAATTTTGATCACTATATTGATTGATAGAGCATTTCTTGTATAGTTTGTTGATTTGAATTAATTTTGACCTCAAAATCAACAGGTGGATTTGATGATCTGGCAGTTTGAATTCATCTATCAGCATGGTGAAAGGACATGACTAGAGTTACTCCACGAGCTGCATGCCGGAAAGAATACATCTTGATTGAAATGCAAGGCCTGTGGCCATGAGTTCAGTGGTACTACAACCAGAATCAAAGAGCATTTGTTTAAAGTCCCTAGTAATGTGTCTGAGTGTACATCTCTACCAAGAGATATTCATGCTAGATTGCCAAAGTATGATCAAATAACATAACAAATTCTTGCAGCTAAAAAGAAAAGTGCTAATGCCAAACAAGTTGCAACGGATGTTGAAATGTCTGTTGTCAATGAGAGGACAGAGCATGCTTCAACGTCAACAGTGGTAAATCCTAGCTCAACTAAAGTTAGTAAAGCATCATCCAATGACCAAACACTATATGAAGCGTTAGATAAGCAATGGTTGCTTGAGTTGCACTTGAAATGGACACAAGCTTTTTTGGCGTGCGGTATACCATTCAATGCTATGCGCAACCCCATATTTCAAGATGCTTTAATGAGCACAACCAAAATAAGATGCGCACAAAGTATCTAGATAAAGTGAAAGACAGTACTGAAGCCATCCTCAAGCACACGGTGCTGGACTTTGTTTCTGCATTTGGTTTCACCATAGTGTTGGATGGATGGACCAATTGTCAAAAGAAGCCGCCCATCAATGTGATGCTTATCAACTCTAGAGGGTCTATGTTTCTAGAAGCCATTGACACCTCCTGCGACCGCCACGACGGCAGCTAGGCGACCAGGCCTGTGGACTGCACTGTCATGGCCTTTTCTATTAGGCGACTAGTCCTGCGGTGTCGCGTCACAACAGCAGCTACTACATTTAGGCGACCAGTCCTACGGTGTCGCGTCACAGCAGCATCTACTACAAATTAGGCGACCAGTCCTGCGGGCTTCACGGGTACAACTACTACAACGAGGCAACTACAGTGGGGCTGCTTAGCGGCTAGTCCTGCAGACCTCACAGCGGCGGCAATGGTGGGTCTTGCACACTCGACGACGGCAGTAAATCAACAAGGTGACAGCTTTTTAACTAAACATTACTACTACAACAACTAGTCAAGGCAAGTCCGAGATGGCGGCTCCCCCTCCTCTCTCCTCCACTTCGTCCTTGGCCCTTGTTCCAACGGCGATGGACGAAACCCCTGAATTCCCTTCCATGGATCTTGCACCCTCTCCCTCCTTGGCTTCCCAAAACCCTGATACCTTACCCATTGACGTGGTTCCTTTCCGGGCTTCGTCACGGCGGCTAGCCTCATCAACCCTCCTTCTTCAAACCTAACCATGCCAATGCTAATCCCAACCCCTCCCATTACCCCCTCCATTACCTCGTCTAAGAAGACTTTATTTAGTCCCAAGGAGATCTTGGGGCTCACCGCTAACCTACCCATCGAGGATCTCGATCAACTCTCTATCCCTTCTACCAACAACCGCGGCAAAAATAACCCCTCCCCTTTTACTCATCCCGGCTTGGCTAGCTCTTTTAAGCAAGGCTTCGCGATTTCCTCCTACCCTAACCAAGGTGGTATTTTCTCCAATTTTCCTCAAAGTGGCATCCTCACTAATCCACCCCTTACCTTTCCCTCTTCCTTCGGCTCCCTCTCCGCTAACTCCTCAAATCTTTCTCCCCATCCACCATCCCTCCCCATCCTACCCGCCATAGAAAAGCCCTTGGAATTCAACAAAATTGTATCCCTTTCTTTGGAAGAATTTAAAGCCCTTAATCTCAAGATTAACAAAGCTAAATCCCATCTCACGCACCTTCTAAGCCTTCACGCCAACCAAAAGGCCCCTCATAGTCTTTGTATGAAAACCCCTAGTCTTACCTTGGATGACATTCATGCACAAGCGCTTTTAAGCGCTAAGCTAGAGGCACTTAACATACAATTTTAACTTGATTGCACTAAAGCTTACATCCAAGCCCAAACTTTACTCATAAAAAATCTTCACAAAAGCTTTGATGACTACCACAACATCATGGAAGAGAGGCTTCTAGAACTCGCTAAAAAACTTGCACCCATCTCTTTCCCGAGGGTGTTACATTCGGCTTGGGCTAGCCAACTCCTTTCTTGGAAGCAAACTTCCCTCAACGAATTTGATGCTCTCCTTCAAAATGAAATTCTTCAAACTCACTTGGCCTCTTCCTTGAGCATGGCGGCTCATGGTGCTAGGAAGAGGTCATAAATCTCTCTCCTAGAAGAAGTAGAATCCCTACCTAAAGAGGAAACGGTAGGTGAATTGGTGCATCACGAGGTCACCACCCAAATGAAAAAGCTCCTCTCACCTCCTCACAATTCCCCTTTTCCCAAACGCCCTCACCACACCACCCACCATAAACCTCCCTCCTTTCAAACCAAACCTTCCAAACCATACCCTTCCTTGGCAAAGAAACCTCATGAGGAATTCACTCGGCAACCATTTAAGAAACCCAAAACCACCCCCCCTACTTTGTACCACCGTCACTCCTCCCCCTCTTGTAATATCCCCATTTTGAGTACTCCCAATAAACCCTCTCCACCCTCTAGCAACACTTCTCACCTACCCTCTCTTCTCCAAACTCCCAACTACCCTCTCAACTCTCCCTCCCCCAAACCCCCCTACTTGCCCAAAACCAAGCCTCTACATCCCAAGTTTAGCCTACCTAAAGGCTCAAAAAACTTTCAATGGAGGAGGACCAACTAGGGCAAGAGCACCCTACCTCTTGGGTCCATCTACTCTTTTCAAAACCCCCCCTTTTTCCTCACCTTTGGACCCCTCCTCCTTGTACTTTCCCTCTCCTTCCCCATCCTTCCCACTCCGGAAAAAAGCGTCATAAATTTTGGCTTCCTCTAACTAATCCTCACCTCTTTAGAATTTTAAATCTAAGCAATCTTTCTATCTTCACTCTTGAGCACAAAATTACAAACCTCTCTTCGCACAATCTCTCATGTCAACCCCTCTCTTCCTCCGAACATAAACTCTTGGGTCTTGGACTCAATTACATCCCTCCTTCTCCCCTGTCCCCTCCGGATTCCATACTTAAAGCCTACTCAAATGTAAAAGGAAGCTTCCACCTTAGATCTTTCTTTAAAAACTCTTCCCCTCCCTCTACCCTCTGTCTATATGTTCCTAATCCCACTTGGAATCCACCTTTGCTTTCCTCCACTCTAAACTTGGCTTTCAAAAATGTGTTTTCTCTTCTCTCTTTTCATCCTCCTTTTCACCAAACCTTCTTTCATGAATGCCCTCTCTTCCTTAAGAGATAACCAAAGCATTGTAATCAAACCCGCAGATAAAAACCTTGGTCCCGTTGTCCTCTCCAAAGATTGGTATGAAAAAGAAGCCCTTCGCCACCTCATGGACCCCTCTACCTACTCCAAAATTTATTCCCCTCCTCTAGCCTTTGTTGTCTCCCTCCTAACCTCTATGATTTTAAACTACCCCCTTCTACCTAGCAATGAAAGAGATTTCATCCTTTCCTCTTCTCTAGTTAAGCCTAAGCCTTGCTCCTTTTTTCTCCTACCCAAAATCCAAAAACCATCCTACCCCATTTGGAAGCAACAAAAGGATGCAGCCAGAGCGCTAGTAGAGGCATGGAGCTCGCACCACTTGGGGAGCGGTGGATGGGCATCATTTGAGGCCGATTTTGTAAGTGTTTTCGCATTGCTCTTTATGTTCGATAGTTTAGGGTTTATGAGTTTTTTAATTCTAACATAATGAAATCTTTGTATGTTTTGACAGTGGTCGATGACAGGACGTGATCCCACACCGTACGAGCGCGAGTACGCAGGCAGGAAGGGCTTAAATGCCCTGATGGACATTCTCAGTTCTCGCGGTGGCATGGTTAGTATTAGGGTTTACTCTTTTCTATTTTTTGTATTGTTTTATAAATGTCGTTATATGTTTATACTTACTGAAAGCTGTCTTATTGTCTTTTTTTGCAGAATCCGACAGATACGCCGCTTGGACGCGATGAGACATCTGACTAGATGACGTCAGTTTAGCCGTAGCTAGATAGCATTAGTTTAGGGTTTCTCATAGCTTATGTATCATGAGACGGATTTTATACGTCTTTTTGAACCATGTATATTATTACATTTGTCACCGCAGTTCATTTTGCCAATCAATTCTTTATGCCTATGATGTTGTACAATTGTCATTATTACATTTGCCAATCAATTCATTTTGCCTATGATGTGTAAAATTGTCAATTTTACGCTTGTCAATTTTGCAAATAATGCGTCTTGTGGGTGACTATTTTGGGTCTATTATCTACCCTTGCACTTTTTTAAAAAAGTGAATCAAGTACAATATGGTTGATGGGTGGCAGGGCATTCAATGCCCTGTCACCACAAAAAAAATCTCTCGGGCGTCGCTATTTATGGCTCTGTAGCGTCGCTATGAGCGTCGCTATAGACTTCTGTGTAAACGTCGCTATAACCGTCGCTATGACCGTCACTATGAGCGTCGCTATGAGCGTCTCTATATAGCGACGCATATAGCGACGCTCTCGTAGCGACGCTATTAACGACGGTTTTAGCGACGCCGGGGGTTATAAAAACCCAGTGTATTTCCATCGCTAACAACGTCACAAGAGCACACAACCTCTTGTAGTGTTGTTTAATATTATTGATTATCGTAATGTGTGAAAGCCGTAAGCTTGCACTTTAGATAAATCGATATAGTGCAACGTGATGGACGAGATTTGTTTGTTTTAAATAAGTGATTGAGATTATCAATTATCGTAATGTGTGAAAGTCAAAATCTTGCACTTTAAATGAATCGATATAGTGCAATGTGAGCATTGTGATTGAAATGTTTTATTTGAAGTGATGAAGTTATTTAGCGCATGAAAATATAATTTGATTGACATGAGTTTATTGAAGAATGATAAGACTCGCATTGTTTATTGCTAATTGATATTGTAGCATGAGTCTAATTGATAATGTGCACAAATTTTGATCACTATATTGATTGATAGAGCATTTCTTGTATAGTTTGTTGATTTGAATTAATTTTGACCTCAAAATCAACAGGTGGATTTGATGATCTGGCAGTTTGAATTCATCTATCAGCATGGTGAAAGGACATGACTAGAGTTACTCCACGAGCTGCATGCCGGAAAGAATACATCTTGATTGAAATGCAAGGCCTGTGGCCATGAGTTCAGTGGTACTACAACCAGAATCAAAGAGCATTTGTTTAAAGTCCCTAGTAATGTGTCTGAGTGTACATCTCTACCAAGAGATATTCATGCTAGATTGCCAAAGTATGATCAAATAACATAACAAATTCTTGCAGCTAAAAAGAAAAGTGCTAATGCCAAACAAGTTGCAACGGATGTTGAAATGTCTGTTGTCAATGAGAGGACAGAGCATGCTTCAACGTCAACAGTGGTAAATCCTAGCTCAACTAAAGTTAGTAAAGCATCATCCAATGACCAAACACTATATGAAGCGTTAGATAAGCAATGGTTGCTTGAGTTGCACTTGAAATGGACACAAGCTTTTTTGGCGTGCGGTATACCATTCAATGCTATGCGCAACCCCATATTTCAAGATGCTTTAATGAGCACAACCAAAATAAGATGCGCACAAAGTATCTAGATAAAGTGAAAGACAGTACTGAAGCCATCCTCAAGCACACGGTGCTGGACTTTGTTTCTGCATTTGGTTTCACCATAGTGTTGGATGGATGGACCAATTGTCAAAAGAAGCCGCCCATCAATGTGATGCTTATCAACTCTAGAGGGTCTATGTTTCTAGAAGCCATTGACACCTCCTGCGACCGCCACGACGGCAGCTAGGCGACCAGGCCTGTGGACTGCACTGTCATGGCCTTTTCTATTAGGCGACTAGTCCTGCGGTGTCGCGTCACAACAGCAGCTACTACATTTAGGCGACCAGTCCTACGGTGTCGCGTCACAGCAGCATCTACTACAAATTAGGCGACCAGTCCTGCGGGCTTCACGGGTACAACTACTACAACGAGGCAACTACAGTGAGGCTGCTTAGCGGCTAGTCCTGCGGACCTCACAGCGGCGGCAACGGTGGGTCTTGCACACTCGACGACGGCAGTAAATCAACAAGGTGACAGCTTTTTAACTAAACATTACTACTACAACAACTAGTCAAGGCAAGTCCGAGATGGCGGCTCCCCCTCCTCTCTCCTCCACTTCGTCCTTGGCCCTTGTTCCAACGGCGATGGACGAAACCCCTGAATTCCCTTCCATGGATCTTGCACCCTCTCCCTCCTCGGCTTCCCAAAACCCTGATACCTTACCCATTGACGTGGTTCCTTTCCGGGCTTCGTCACGGCGGCTAGCCTCATCAACCCTCCTTCTTCAAACCTAACCATGCCAATGCTAATCCCAACCCCTCCCATTACCCCCTCCATTACCTCGTCTAAGAAGACTTTATTTAGTCCCAAGGAGATCTTGGGGCTCACCGCTAACCTACCCATCGAGGATCTCGATCAACTCTCTATCCCTTCTACCAACAACCGCGGCAAAAATAACCCCTCCCCTTTTACTCATCCCGGCTTGGCTAGCTCTTTTAAGCAAGGCTTCGCGATTTCCTCCTACCCTAACCAAGGTGGTATTTTCTCCAATTTTCCTCAAAGTGGCATCCTCACTAATCCACCCCTTACCTTTCCCTCTTCCTTCGGCTCCCTCTCCGCTAACTCCTCAAATCTTTCTCCCCATCCACCATCCCTCCCCATCCTACCCGCCATAGAAAAGCCCTTGGAATTCAACAAAATTGTATCCCTTTCTTTGGAAGAATTTAAAGCCCTTAATCTCAAGATTAACAAAGCTAAATCCCATCTCACGCACCTTCTAAGCCTTCACGCCAACCAAAAGGCCCCTCATAGTCTTTGTATGAAAACCCCTAGTCTTACCTTGGATGACATTCATGCACAAGCGCTTTTAAGCGCTAAGCTAGAGGCACTTAACATACAATTTTAACTTGATTGCACTAAAGCTTACATCCAAGCCCAAACTTTACTCATAAAAAATCTTCACAAAAGCTTTGATGACTACCACAACATCATGGAAGAGAGGCTTCTAGAACTCGCTAAAAAACTTGCACCCATCTCTTTCCCGAGGGTGTTACATTCGGCTTGGGCTAGCCAACTCCTTTCTTGGAAGCAAACTTCCCTCAACGAATTTGATGCTCTCCTTCAAAATGAAATTCTTCAAACTCACTTGGCCTCTTCCTTGAGCATGGCGGCTCATGGTGCTAGGAAGAGGTCATAAATCTCTCTCCTAGAAGAAGTAGAATCCCTACCTAAAGAGGAAACGGTAGGTGAATTGGTGCATCACGAGGTCACCACCCAAATGAAAAAGCTCCTCTCACCTCCTCACAATTCCCCTTTTCCCAAACGCCCTCACCACACCACCCACCATAAACCTCCCTCCTTTCAAACCAAACCTTCCAAACCATACCCTTCCTTGGCAAAGAAACCTCATGAGGAATTCACTCGGCAACCATTTAAGAAACCCAAAACCACCCCCCCTACTTTGTACCACCGTCACTCCTCCCCCTCTTGTAATATCCCCATTTTGAGTACTCCCAATAAACCCTCTCCACCCTCTAGCAACACTTCTCACCTACCCTCTCTTCTCCAAACTCCCAACTACCCTCTCAACTCTCCCTCCCCCAAACCCCCCTACTTGCCCAAAACCAAGCCTCTACATCCCAAGTTTAGCCTACCTAAAGGCTCAAAAAACTTTCAATGGAGGAGGACCAACTAGGGCAAGAGCACCCTACCTCTTGGGTCCATCTACTCTTTTCAAAACCCCCCCTTTTTCCTCACCTTTGGACCCCTCCTCCTTGTACTTTCCCTCTCCTTCCCCATCCTTCCCACTCCGGAAAAAAGCGTCATAAATTTTGGCTTCCTCTAACTAATCCTCACCTCTTTAGAATTTTAAATCTAAGCAATCTTTCTATCTTCACTCTTGAGCACAAAATTACAAACCTCTCTTCGCACAATCTCTCATGTCAACCCCTCTCTTCCTCCGAACATAAACTCTTGGGTCTTGGACTCAATTACATCCCTCCTTCTCCCCTGTCCCCTCCGGATTCCATACTTAAAGCCTACTCAAATGTAAAAGGAAGCTTCCACCTTAGATCTTTCTTTAAAAACTCTTCCCCTCCCTCTACCCTCTGTCTATATGTTCCTAATCCCACTTGGAATCCACCTTTGCTTTCCTCCACTCTAAACTTGGCTTTCAAAAATGTGTTTTCTCTTCTCTCTTTTCATCCTCCTTTTCACCAAACCTTCTTTCATGAATGCCCTCTCTTCCTTAAGAGATAACCAAAGCATTGTAATCAAACCCGCAGATAAAAACCTTGGTCCCGTTGTCCTCTCCAAAGATTGGTATGAAAAAGAAGCCCTTCGCCACCTCATGGACCCCTCTACCTACTCCAAAATTTATTCCCCTCCTCTAGCCTTTGTTGTCTCCCTCCTAACCTCTATGATTTTAAACTACCCCCTTCTACCTAGCAATGAAAGAGATTTCATCCTTTCCTCTTCTCTAGTTAAGCCTAAGCCTTGCTCCTTTTTTCTCCTACCCAAAATCCAAAAACCATCCTACCCCATTTGGAAGCAACAAAAGGATGCAGCCAGAGCGCTAGTAGAGGCATGGAGCTCGCACCACTTGGGGAGCGGTGGATGGGCATCATTTGAGGCCGATTTTGTAAGTGTTTTCGCATTGCTCTTTATGTTCGATAGTTTAGGGTTTATGAGTTTTTTAATTCTAACATAATGAAATCTTTGTATGTTTTGACAGTGGTCGATGACAGGACGTGATCCCACACCGTACGAGCGCGAGTACGCAGGCAGGAAGGGCTTAAATGCCCTGATGGACATTCTCAGTTCTCGCGGTGGCATGGTTAGTATTAGGGTTTACTCTTTTCTATTTTTTGTATTGTTTTATAAATGTCGTTATATGTTTATACTTACTGAAAGCTGTCTTATTGTCTTTTTTTGCAGAATCCGACAGATACGCCGCTTGGACGCGATGAGACATCTGACTAGATGACGTCAGTTTAGCCGTAGCTAGATAGCATTAGTTTAGGGTTTCTCATAGCTTATGTATCATGAGACGGATTTTATACGTCTTTTTGAACCATGTATATTATTACATTTGTCACCGCAGTTCATTTTGCCAATCAATTCTTTATGCCTATGATGTTGTACAATTGTCATTATTACATTTGCCAATCAATTCATTTTGCCTATGATGTGTACAATTGTCAATTTTACGCTTGTCAATTTTGCAAATAATGCGTCTTGTGGGTGACTATTTTGGGTCTATTATCTACCCTTGCACTTTTTTAAAAAAGTGAATCAAGTACAATATGGTTGATGGGTGGCAGGGCATTCAATGCCCTGTCACCACAAAAAAAATCTCTCGGGCGTCGCTATTTATGGCTCTGTAGCGTCGCTATGAGCGTCGCTATAGACTTCTGTGTAAACGTCGCTATAACCGTCGCTATGACCGTCACTATGAGCGTCGCTATGAGCGTCTCTATATAGCGACGCATATAGCGACGCTCTCGTAGCGACGCTATTAACGACGGTTTTAGCGACGCCGGGGGTTATAAAAACCCAGTGTATTTCCATCGCTAACAACGTCACAAGAGCACACAACCTCTTGTAGTGTTGTTTAATATTATTGATTATCGTAATGTGTGAAAGCCGTAAGCTTGCACTTTAGATAAATCGATATAGTGCAACGTGATGGACGAGATTTGTTTGTTTTAAATAAGTGATTGAGATTATCAATTATCGTAATGTGTGAAAGTCAAAATCTTGCACTTTAAATGAATCGATATAGTGCAATGTGAGCATTGTGATTGAAATGTTTTATTTGAAGTGATGAAGTTATTTAGCGCATGAAAATATAATTTGATTGACATGAGTTTATTGAAGAATGATAAGACTCGCATTGTTTATTGCTAATTGATATTGTAGCATGAGTCTAATTGATAATGTGCACAAATTTTGATCACTATATTGATTGATAGAGCATTTCTTGTATAGTTTGTTGATTTGAATTAATTTTGACCTCAAAATCAACAGGTGGATTTGATGATCTGGCAGTTTGAATTCATCTGTCAGCATGGTGAAAGGACATGACTAGAGTTACTCCACGAGCTGCATGCCAGAAAGAATACATCTTGATTGAAATGCAAGGCCTATGGCCATGAGTTCAGTGGTACTACAACCAGAATCAAAGAGCATTTGTTTAAAGTCCCTAGTAATGTGTCTGAGTGTACATCTCTACCAAGAGATATTCATGCTAGATTGCCAAAGTATGATCAAATAACATAACAAATTCTTGCAGCTAAAAAGAAAAGTGCTAATGCCAAACAAGTTGCAACGGATGTTGAAATGTCTGTTGTCAATGAGAGGACAGAGCATGCTTCAACGTCAACAGTGGTAAATCCTAGCTCAACTAAAGTTAGTAAAGCATCATCCAATGACCAAACACTATATGAAGCGTTAGATAAGCAATGGTTGCTTGAGTTGCACTTGAAATGGACACAAGCTTTTTTGGCGTGCGGTATACCATTCAATGCTATGCGCAACCCCATATTTCAAGATGCTTTAATGAGCACAACCAAAATAAGATGCGCACAAAGTATCTAGATAAAGTGAAAGACAGTACTGAAGCCATCCTCAAGCACACGGTGCTGGACTTTGTTTCTGCATTTGGTTTCACCATAGTGTTGGATGGATGGACCAATTGTCAAAAGAAGCCGCCCATCAATGTGATGCTTATCAACTCTAGAGGGTCTATGTTTCTAGAAGCCATTGACACCTCCTGCGACCGCCACGACGGCAGCTAGGCGACCAGGCCTGTGGACTCTACTGTCATGGCCTTTTCTATTAGGCGACTAGTCCTGCGGTGTCGCGTCACAACAGCAGCTACTACATTTAGGCGACCAGTCCTACGGTGTCGCGTCACAGCAGCATCTACTACAAATTAGGCGACCAGTCCTGCGGGCTTCACGGGTACAACTACTACAACGAGGCAACTACAGTGAGGCTGCTTAGCGGCTAGTCCTGCGGACCTCACAGCGGCGGCAACGGTGGGTCTTGCACACTCGACGACGGCAGTAAATCAACAAGGTGACAGCTTTTTAACTAAACATTACTACTACAACAACTAGTCAAGGCAAGTCCGAGATGGCGGCTCCCCCTCCTCTCTCCTCCACTTCGTCCTTGGCCCTTGTTCCAACGGCGATGGACGAAACCCCTGAATTCCCTTCCATGGATCTTGCACCCTCTCCCTCCTCGGCTTCCCAAAACCCTGATACCTTACCCATTGACGTGGTTCCTTTCCGGGCTTCGTCACGGCGGCTAGCCTCATCAACCCTCCTTCTTCAAACCTAACCATGCCAATGCTAATCCCAACCCCTCCCATTACCCCCTCCATTACCTCGTCTAAGAAGACTTTATTTAGTCCCAAGGAGATCTTGGGGCTCACCGCTAACCTACCCATCGAGGATCTCGATCAACTCTCTATCCCTTCTACCAACAACCGCGGCAAAAATAACCCCTCCCCTTTTACTCATCCCGGCTTGGCTAGCTCTTTTAAGCAAGGCTTCGCGATTTCCTCCTACCCTAACCAAGGTGGTATTTTCTCCAATTTTCCTCAAAGTGGCATCCTCACTAATCCACCCCTTACCTTTCCCTCTTCCTTCGGCTCCCTCTCCGCTAACTCCTCAAATCTTTCTCCCCATCCACCATCCCTCCCCATCCTACCCGCCATAGAAAAGCCCTTGGAATTCAACAAAATTGTATCCCTTTCTTTGGAAGAATTTAAAGCCCTTAATCTCAAGATTAACAAAGCTAAATCCCATCTCACGCACCTTCTAAGCCTTCACGCCAACCAAAAGGCCCCTCATAGTCTTTGTATGAAAACCCCTAGTCTTACCTTGGATGACATTCATGCACAAGCGCTTTTAAGTTCTAAGCTAGAGGCACTTAACATACAATTTTAACTTGATTGCACTAAAGCTTACATCCAAGCCCAAACTTTACTCATAAAAAATCTTCACAAAAGCTTTGATGACTACCACAACATCATGGAAGAGAGGCTTCTAGAACTCGCTAAAAAACTTGCACCCATCTCTTTCCCGAGGGTGTTACATTCGGCTTGGGCTAGCCAACTCCTTTCTTGGAAGCAAACTTCCCTCAACGAATTTGATGCTCTCCTTCAAAATGAAATTCTTCAAACTCACTTGGCCTCTTCCTTGAGCATGGCGGCTCATGGTGCTAGGAAGAGGTCATAAATCTCTCTCCTAGAAGAAGTAGAATCCCTACCTAAAGAGGAAACGGTAGGTGAATTGGTGCATCACGAGGTCACCACCCAAATGAAAAAGCTCCTCTCACCTCCTCACAATTCCCCTTTTCCCAAACGCCCTCACCACACCACCCACCATAAACCTCCCTCCTTTCAAACCAAACCTTCCAAACCATACCCTTCCTTGGCAAAGAAACCTCATGAGGAATTCACTCGGCAACCATTTAAGAAACCCAAAACCACCCCTCCTACTTTGTACCACCGTCACTCCTCCCCCTCTTGTAATATCCCCATTTTGAGTACTCCCAATAAACCCTCTCCACCCTCTAGCAACACTTCTCACCTACCCTCTCTTCTCCAAACTCCCAACTACCCTCTCAACTCTCCCTCCCCCAAACCCCCCTACTTGCCCAAAACCAAGCCTCTACATCCCAAGTTTAGCCTACCTAAAGGCTCAAAAAACTTTCAATGGAGGAGGACCAACTAGGGCAAGAGCACCCTACCTCTTGGGTCCATCTACTCTTTTCAAACCCCCCCCTTTTTCCTCACCTTTGGACCCCTCCTCCTTGTACTTTCCCTCTCCTTCCCCATCCTTCCCACTCCGGAAAAAAGCGTCATAAATTTTGGCTTCCTCTAACTAATCCTCACCTCTTTAGAATTTTAAATCTAAGCAATCTTTCTATCTTCACTCTTGAGCACAAAATTACAAACCTCTCTTCGCACAATCTCTCATGTCAACCCCTCTCTTCCTCCGAACATAAACTCTTGGGTCTTGGACTCAATTACATCCCTCCTTCTCCCCTGTCCCCTCCGGATTCCATACTTAAAGCCTACTCAAATGTAAAAGGAAGCTTCCACCTTAGATCTTTCTTTAAAAACTCTTCCCCTCCCTCTACCCTCTGTCTATATGTTCCTAATCCCACTTGGAATCCACCTTTGCTTTCCTCCACTCTAAACTTGGCTTTCAAAAATGTGTTTTCTCTTCTCTCTTTTCATCCTCCTTTTCACCAAACCTTCTTTCATGAATGCCCTCTCTTCCTTAAGAGATATCCAAAGCATTGTAATCAAACCCGCAGATAAAAACCTTGGTCCCGTTGTCCTCTCCAAAGATTGGTATGAAAAAGAAGCCCTTCGCCACCTCATGGACCCCTCTACCTACTCCAAAATTTATTCCCCTCCTCTAGCCTTTGTTGTCTCCCTCCTAACCTCTATGATTTTAAACTACCCCCTTCTACCTAGCAATGAAAGAGATTTCATCCTTTCCTCTTCTCTAGTTAAGCCTAAGCCTTGCTCCTTTTTTCTCCTACCCAAAATCCATAAACCATCCTACCCCATTTGTTCCTACAAGGGATATGTTTTAGAAAATGCCTCCAAATGGCTCCATGCACAACTCTATCCCATCCTTTTATCTAAAAAACAACACCTAAAATATTCCCACTCCCTTATCTTGGACCTCTTATCCACCCCCTTCCCTCCCCATATTATCCTCTTCTCCTTTGATGTAGAGTCTCTCTATCCTAGCATCCCCATTATAGAAGGACTCTTAGCTCTCAAAATTTCCATCCAAGATGTTTTCCCCTCACCTAAAGTGCACTTCATTATGTCCCTAGCCTCTCTCATCCTCAATCATCACTATCTCTCTTTCAAAGGAGAAGTATGGCATCAAACTAAGGGCACAGCAATGGGGTCAAATTTTGCAGTGGTCTACGCTTGCCTCTTCCTTTGTTCCCTGGAAGAAGGCATGAAGCTACTCACCGCCCCTTCCCTCCTTTATTTCAAAAGATTCATCGATGATGCTTTTGGTATTTGGGATGGTCCTACCTCCGGTTTAAAAAAGCTTCTTCAAAGCTATGGACTTCTCCATCTCCTCCCAAGAGGCTTTTATTTTGGATATCCATTTCTTCAAGAAACCCTCTTTTGCCACCTTCGGTATTCTTGATTCACACTGTCACCAGAAAAGCCTTAACTCCTACAACTACATTCCTTGGCAATCGTGGCATCCAACACACCAAAAGATTGCTTTCATCCTTGCAGAACTCAAAAGATACATTGTCAGGGAAATCTCTCTTTCAGGCTTCATCACTATTTGAAACCTCTTCTATGCAAGGCTTAGAGCTAAAGTCTATCCCCCCTCTCTTTTGGAAGCTTTCTTCCTGTTTGTATCTTATGAAGTTAGACCTTCGCTACTTCATAAAATGCATAGAACCAAGCATTCACCAACCATTGTTAAAATTCCCTTCTCTCCCCTTACCCGCACTCTAAACCTCTCCCGCACCATCAACAAACCCCTCACTAAGCTTCTCAAAAAGGATCCCGAACTCACACATCTTCCTAAGCCTATCATCTGTTGGCTTAATGATCCTAACCTTGGTGCCCTCCTCTCCCTTAAACCCAACCCTACCAAACCCGACCCTACCTTACCTTAATTATCCTTCCCTCTCCTCCACTAACCCCTCCACCCCTTTTTGTTTCCCCTTTACCTTCTCCACACCTTGCTATCCTCTCCTACACTAAACTCCTCTCCCACCCCTATGCCTCTTTTCACACTTGCCTTTGTCACACAGGGCTCATTTAATTTTGTTTGACTAGCCTTTTTTGGCCATCATTTAACTTTAAATAGCCCCCAAGTGACTTGTACTCCCATATTTTCCCACCCTTTTTTTGTACCCCCTACATTTAAAGAGGAATTACTCACCTTCCAAACTAGCCTCTCCTCCCTAACTATGGTACTTTGTACAAGTTTTTGAACCATGACTCCCTACTTATACCCCTTCCACCCTCCCTTTTTGTTTACACCAATGATGAGCTAATATAGCAAAACGCGTTTGGTGTAGACTTTTGTGTAGTTCCTCTCTCCTTTTTCATTCCCCCCCGCCCCGTTTTTGTCCTTTACCTTTGTGTCGGAAACAAGTTTCGCTCGCTTATAATTTTTAAATTTAAAAAAAAAAATAGACCAATGATTATCTAGCAAGGATATATGAGTGCACCATTGCAAAGGCAAGTGGGCCAAAGAATGTGAATGTAATTGTCATAGATAATGCATCCAATTACAAGTCTGCAGGGAGGGCTATCCAAGTTAAGTACCGAGAGATTACTTGGGTGCCATGTACCACGTATACTCTTAATTTTCTATTAAAAAAATTGGTAAAATGGCCGTCATAAAACAAACGCTACTCGATGCAAATCATGTGGTGAAATTTATTAGAGAGCATCAATTTTCGTATGCTCTTTTTCAAATAACATCACCCAATAAAACTTTATAGATATTTTGTGCAACAAGGATTGCCACCGCATACTATGTTCTTGCCACCTTGCAAGAAGTGAATCCTTCTTGAAACGGTAGCTGATAGACGATGGGATGCTTGGCTCAGTAAGTATCCTAGCTACCAAGAGGCAGCTACAAGATGTGCACATCTTGTGAACTTGCAAGTTTTTTGGTGCAATGTAGAGAGAATTGTCACCCTAGCCAAACCATTTGTAGATTTTTTGTGGATAGTCGACAAAGACTCTTTCATCTTTGTCCGAGCTTATTGGTATATGTCAGAGGCATTACGCAAAGTAAGAGAGCATGTTGGCTTTGGTGCAAAGAACAAAGCTTCCATAATCACAGCTGCCAACAAGCGATGGGTGCAATTACATACGCCGTTGCATGGTGCTGCGTTTGTATTGGATCCCAAATTTCAAATTGCACCAACAATCGGCCAATAAAGAAGTCATGACTAACTTCAAAATAGTGTGCTCTCAACTATTGGGACAAGAGGATGGGAAAACTGCTTTTTATCATCGAGGTTATTATGCTAATAGAACTGGCATGTTCCAGGATCCATGCCATATAGATGCCATTGCACACATAAGTGTGCCTCTATGGTGGGGAGAAAGTGGAATTGCAACACATTGCAGTTAGGGTTCTATCTATTGCAGCATCAAGTGGAAGCTGTGAGAGAAATTGGTAGGCTTTTGACTTTATGCATACCAAGAAACGAGACCGGCTTCACCCTAAATGGGCTACTGATTTGGTTTATGTTTTTTGCAACATGAGACTTATCCATAAGCCAGTGAACATTGCATCAAGAGCAGCACAAAAGCACTACAATGTCTTTCAAACCCATGAAGCTATAGCTGCAAAAGTAGACGATGACAATGATATGGAATGGGAGATAGCTTTAGAATGCTTTGATATGGATGAAATAGATGATATGATTGGTGCGTTTGATGGAGACAAAGATGTATGACTAAAGGCCTATAAGTTTTGCTCGTTGTGAGTACGTGAAAATTATGACACATCATCATGTTGCACTACAAGATGTTCACCTCTCTCTCTCTCTCTCTCTCTCTCTCTCTCTCTCTCTCTCTCTCTCTCTCTCTCTCTCTCTCTCTCTCTCTCTCTCTCTCTCTCGCTCTCTCTCTCTCTCTCTCTCTCGTTATTTTTGCAATATGAGTCATAACTACAGTTAGATACAATACAATTTGTTTGATTGAGAATACATAAATGGACAACAGAGGGGATAAATGAAGAGTTGTGATTACAAAAATTGTAGCCCTTCGCATTTTCTTCAAATCAAAATAGATTGGGGTAAAGTGAGTGAAGTGCTCAAGCCAAATATTGAGTCAGCTCGTTGAGTAGTTCATCTATGTTGAACTCAGTACCTTCAGGCGCGGGAGATGGGCATGCAGGGTCTTGTTGCCAAGGACGAGTCTAATCTAGAAATGGTTTGTATATTGATGCATACTATTGTAGCTTGTCTTGTGCCTTTAGTAGCTCTATCTCAAGCTCAAGGATTCTGTCGCGCAAAATATCAGGTGTCTCTCCTTGGCATGCAAGATCTTGCCCTTGGCTTGCTAATGCAATGAGCGTCTCTGATTCTTGGGAAGTAGAACTATGGGACATTTGCGTGCAAGCATTGGATCAGTTTCTTTCTAAAGGAGGATTCACAAAAAAAATTGGACTCAAAATCAGAAGAAGGCTCTAATTATCAAGAGTCTGAAGTTCACCATCATAGGAGGATTGCTCTATAGACTAGGAGTAGATGGGGTTCTTTAACACTAGAATGGTAACAGGACACTTTTATGTCCTTGGACACTTTTGTGTCCTGTTAAGTGACCATTTTGCTTGAATTATTTGAAGAGTATGAAAATGATTTTCTAGGTGCTATATATCCACAAAGTTGCCTTATGAGCTGAAAAAAACTTAGCATTTTTTTTTGGAGTATTGATCTCACCATTAACCTTACTCTTGCACAACATTTTTAAACCTAAACTGTGTGAAAAAACGGGTCCTGTTTTTGGCTTTTTTTCAATTTTGGGCAACTATACCACTCTAAACTTCATGTTTCTGACGTTTAGATGGCTAGAGGTTAGGCCTTCATAGTTCGCAACATGTTTTGATGCTTGTAGAGAGAGCTAAGTGTTAAAATTGAAAGCTATGACCAATTTACAAGAATTGCATAATCCTATTTTTTGGCCAAAATTAGCACTTTTATGATTTTTTTGGTGGCTTTCTTGATATCCAAATTCAATTTTGATTGTGTAAGTGTAATGTATAACATAAAGCTAATCTTCCTTGAGTTTTGGGGGACCTAATATGCTATATAGCATAGTATATGATGATGGTTGAGTTTTTTGATTGCTGAAGAATACGATACATTTTAGAGTAGCAAGTATAACTTTCTCAATATTGCTAGTTTCTTAGGCCAATTGTGTGTATTTTGTAGGTAGTAACCATATCTAATCATAGACTACAAACTTGGCTAGATATTGAGTAGTTTCTATGGGTTTCTAGAGGTCATAATGCTAAACCCAGTTTTTTCATATTTGCTATATTTAGCACTTTATCATTGTCCCCCAAGGCTCCAATTGTAAGAGATCCATTATCCTTTTGACATGCTCCATGGCTCCTTTTGAATCCAAAGACCCAAAGGGAACTAAGAAAACATGTATATAGTATCTGTATTGAGCGTGACTATAGAAACTTTGATAGGTCCGCAGAATGGCAAAATTGCAACTTTTTTGTACCAATTTTTTTTTCCCAAAAAAAAAATAGTGAGGTAAAAGCAACCATATGTTTTGGTCACCAACCCATTGAATTTAACGGGGCATTTTATCTCATGTCCTACAAAAATCCCCACTCTTATTTATATGTAATCAACCGTAAGAAATTTCTACTTTGTGCAAAATGCACTGGTCCATCAACTTTGGAGGCTTGTAGTGACCAAGGGATGAGAAAAATTACAAGTTTCTCATTTTTTCCATATGTAGTAGTTATTGAACTATAAGCTCATGAAAGGATTTTTCAAAATGAGTGGATCTACTATGGTTTTGGAATTTTTTCCCAAAACCCTGAAAGGACACTTTTATGTCCTATTAGGTTACCATTCTAGTGTTAAAGGTGTGTGCTAATGGAAGGAAGAATGCAAGTTATTTCCGAAGCACACGATGGGGATTTTGGAGGACATTTCTCCACTGATATTACTTATAAGAAGATTTTACAGGCTTTATTGTGGTGGCAAACTCTGATATCTGATGTTAGAGGTTTTTGCAAAACATGTGATATATGTCAGAGGATGGGTAGACCAACAGCAGCCGAGATGACTCCACTTACTCCAGTTCAACCACTGGGAGTATTTATGAAATGGGGTCTGCACTTCATGGGGCCATTCAAGAAAACCACTCCAAGGAAGAACCGGTATATATTGATGGCCACTTGTTATGTCACCAAATGGGTAGAGGCCAAGGCTCTTCCAGATAACACTACAAAGTCCACTACTGTATTTCTATCTGAAAGTATTATTTACCGTTATGGATGCCTTGTGGAGATTGTGTCTGATCAAGGGACACATTTTATTAATGATACTATGGATATTCTGATGGAAATGCTCTCAGCGAAGCACAGGAAGTCAACGTCGTATTATCCCAGGTGCAATGGGCAAGCAGAGAGCAGTAACAAAACCATCAAGAACATTCTCACCAAGATTGTGCAGAAGGAGCCACACCAGTGGGATCTTAAGCTCCAGAGTGCTCTATGGGCCTACAAGACAGCTTATAAAGTCACCACTAGAATGACACCTTTCAAAATGGTGTATGGTACTGAAGTTGTAGTGCCTATGGAATTCGTGATTCCCAGTCTCATGGTGGCAATTGAGTATGGATTGGATTTTAATCACAATCTTAAACATAGACTAGAGGAATTACAGCAGTTAGATGGGTTAAGACAACCTGCTGTGCTGGAACAGGAGATTGTTTAGCAAAGAAGGAAGCACTAGCATGATAGAAGAATCAAAGTTAGGGAGTTCCAGAAGGGCGGCTTGGTTTTGCTCTATCAATCCAAACTGGGCCCTAAGAAACCAAATTTAAAAATAGCTTGGGCTGGTTCGTCATATGAAGTCAACTGGGTGTTTTCCAATGGCACAGTTACGCTGAAGGATTTATCTGGATTACTGCTGCCTGGTGTTTATAATGGGACCAAGATCAAGCTATATTATTCTAATGAAAAAGAGACTTCTAGAGAAGAAGATACTGACATTTTGGGTATTGATGGCCAGGAAATTTTAGAACCAGCCATTCTAAACCTCTTCCATGTACAACCAGTCCTAGAACCAGTGACGGTGTCAGAAAAGTCTCAGCATGATAAAACAGTGCCAGTGTCAGTAAAGTGTCAGAGTCGGTACCAGCTTTTATGGGGAAAAGGGCCAGTGGGAATGCATGTGATAATCATTAAACTGAGTAGAGAAAGTACTAGCCAATGCACGTAGGCCACGTCGTTGACGATGCACAAAACTCTAGGAACGTTAAGTAGTGGAGCTTTTATGGCACGAACGTGTATAATAGTAAGGCGAGTGGGCATTCTTCCTCACAAATCTCCTGCGCAATGAAGGATGAAGGATACCATAGATGAAACTTCGGCAATCATCAACTCTCTTCAAGCTTCTCTACCATTTATCTCTTTTTATTGGCACACACATCCACACACGCGCACACACACAAGAAGAAGAGAGTTATAACGTCGTAGGAAACTATCCTAAAAGACGTTAAAGATTAGGTTACATGTAGACTTACGTTAAATTAAATTTAGGTTTATTTAAGTTAAATTAGATTAGATTTAGGTTTATTTTTAGTTAGATTTACGTTTATTTACGCTAGATTTAGATTTACGTTATATTAGATTAGATTTAGGTCTCCATAGACTGCGATGCCTGCATGAAGCGGGTGAAGAAAGCCCTTAATGGAATATAGGGTATTGTTGCCTTCACTCATGGAGGGCTCCGTCGATCCAAAAGTACTGGTGAAATGTCTTCAGAAGATAGGGAAGAAGGTGGATCTTCAGAGCGGCAAGAGTCACTACATCCCCGACAATGACCATCTAGACAACCTCTAGTCATTCAACAGCAACTTCAAAGTTAGTAACAAGAGCAAGAATGGTCCAAAGGGCCAATTGCTGTCGTCAGATGTGGATGGAGATGAGGCAGCGTCACCGCCGGAAGTTAACTCTCACATCTTTAGTGATGAGAATGCCAACTCTTGCCGAGTTATGTGAAAAATTATGTGTTAAATCAGTTTTAAGGTTCTTATAATCCCTGTTAGTTTAGTTCTTTGTTTTTAATATAACATAATTTACGTTAGATCTAGATTTATGTTATATTAGATTAGACTTAGGTTTATTTAGGTTTACCCACACACACACACACACACAAGAAGAAGAGAGTTTTAACGTCGTAGGAAACTATCCTAAAAGACGTTAAAGATTAGGTTAGATGTAGACTTACGTTAAATTAGATTTAGGTTTATTTTTAGTTATATTTATTTTTATTTAGATTTACGCTTATTTACGTTAGATCGAGTCCACGCAAGAATTACTTGCGGTTTAGGGTTTAGAGTTAGACGAACAGTGAAAAGATCTACTGTGAAAAGATGTTAAGATGATGTGAAGTGCTACAGCTAGAGAAGAGGCAAAGGGGTTTTGTCCACTACATGCAGTATCATGTAGATGTGTGTCTGTAGATTTCTTGTACCCACAAATATAGGTATTGACCAATAAAGACGATATTATGACCCGGTGGTTCTGATCTCCGTGCACCTCTAGACCGAGGTGTGCGGGGATTGGACATGACTAGAGAATGTGAGGTAGAGAGAGAGAGAGAGAGAGAGAGAGAGAGAGAGAGAGATAAGACGAAGAATGCCAATAGAATATTAAATTTGTTGTCCAGGTTATAAGATTTTTATCCTCATTATGAGTAGTGACGAGGATGTGGGACCGTCCAACCGAAACACCTATCTCTCAACGAGGGTCTTATGTCCTTGTAATCAATGCAAGCATGCTGTGCGACGGACAAGACGTGTTTCTTTGCAGCACGTTCGTGAATTTGGCGAGTTCGATCCATCTATTATAGATCGATTTGTTGCCAATTATAACTCGTCGGACTCTGACGCTGGCCAACAAGCAGCAATCTTGCAACCCAATAGACGTGTTCACAGGCGCACAACAATGCGGTGACGAAGTGACTGAGGAAGAGTGGAAGTACTCTCGGGGTTGCGCGACCAAGGTAAGTTTGCAATGTACGACTAGCTAGTGACTTTATTTCTAAACGTTTGAACGGCCACTCATAATCTTTGTTCGTTGTAGTATAAGTCATACATAGCAGCATGGTGTAAAGGTCGACATTTTAGGGTGGAACGGATCGACAAAAAGCGTTTTACTCAAGATTGTGGAATCATGGCAAAATTTGAACAGTCTAGTCGACGACGTTCCTCTGATGCAGATCCTGTGGTGCGGAACTCACTTACTTCGGCACGCTACAAGAGATTTTGAGGATCGATTACAGAGGATTTTTTGTCGACTTGTTCGACGTGCAATGGTTCAAGATAATCATGGAGGGTCGCAACCCTACTGTGCGTAGAGGAGAGTCTGGTTTTCTTGAGGTGGATTCTACTAAGAAATGAACTGACCTAAGAGACACTTTCGTACTACCCGAGCATTGTGAACAAGTAAGTATGTAAATAGTTAACATCCCCCTTTTACAAGTTATGTGCTTGAAAGCTCTCATGTAAGTTATGTGGCTCTGGCAGGTAATATTTCATCCTACAAAGTCTACATCAAACTGGTGGTACGTCATAGAGGTAGCCCCTCGTAGTGCAAGGACGTATGAAGGCTACCATGTGCCAATCACAACGGCATCAATGGAGGAGATCAGAGAAGATGCTCAATCAGAAGCCGTTGCGGTGGTGCCAGACGAGCATCAAGATGCTACTACTCTATATGGGGTGCATGCAGAGGAGCTACAAAATGAAACAGAGGATATGTGTTTAAACGGAGAGCTCTATATAGATATAGGAAGTTATGTTGAGTTATGCGAGGATGAGAGAGAGATCTCTTAAAGCCACAAATATTGTATTTGAACAATTTTGCTCCGTGTTGTAAAAGCTCTGGCTCTCTAAGTACCTTCCATGGTGTATAACGCTCTTTTCTACTCGCGCTCATATCTTTTGAGTGAAAATTCTTAGTTTTCGACTTGCCCCTTCTATCACTCAATTCATTGCATCATTGTATTTATATGCATCATTACGTCATTGTATTTAATGGTCTTTGTGTCATTGTCTACTCTATTCATTCAATATTAAGTTTAAATATTCGTGTGTTTAATCCGCCGCCGATGCCTCCACACCGCCTCGTGTTCGACGACGCTCTTTACCCTCCCCTTCTTTGCCCGCCCCCACACCAGCCACAGCATCGCCATCTACGCCAGGTTTTGCGCGGCTGACTGTTCCTAGCAGCTACACACCTCTACCTACTACGTCAGGAGCCACCCTACTCGACACTCCTCGCTTCGGGGCCCAGACGTCGGTGGAGACACCTGACGTCCGTACCCCCATCGACACGCCGCTAGAGACCCCTGCCGAGACACCCAGGTTTACGCGTCACCGGCCAGAGGGCTTGCCTTACTCCGTCGACTTCAGCGGCGGCATCATCATGGATGATGACGGCAAGAAGGTGATGTGTACAATTGGCAATTTTACGCTTGTCAATTTTGCAAATAATGCGTCTTGTGGGTGACTATTTTGGGTCTATTATCTACCCTTGCACTTTTTTAAAAAAGTGAATCAAGTACAATATGGTTGATGGGTGGCAGGGCATTCAATGCCCTGTCACCACAAAAAAAATCTCTCGGGCGTCGCTATTTATGGCTCTGTAGCGTCGCTATGAGCGTCGCTATAGACTTCTGTGTAAACGTCGCTATAACCGTCGCTATGACCGTCACTATGAGCGTCGCTATGAGCGTCTCTATATAGCGACGCATATAGCGACGCTCTCGTAGCGACGCTATTAACGACGGTTTTAGCGACGCCGGGGGTTATAAAAACCCAGTGTATTTCCATCGCTAACAACGTCACAAGAGCACACAACCTCTTGTAGTGTTGTTTAATATTATTGATTATCGTAATGTGTGAAAGCCGTAAGCTTGCACTTTAGATAAATCGATATAGTGCAACGTGATGGACGAGATTTGTTTGTTTTAAATAAGTGATTGAGATTATCAATTATCGTAATGTGTGAAAGTCAAAATCTTGCACTTTAAATGAATCGATATAGTGCAATGTGAGCATTGTGATTGAAATGTTTTATTTGAAGTGATGAAGTTATTTAGCGCATGAAAATATAATTTGATTGACATGAGTTTATTGAAGAATGATAAGACTCGCATTGTTTATTGCTAATTGATATTGTAGCATGAGTCTAATTGATAATGTGCACAAATTTTGATCACTATATTGATTGATAGAGCATTTCTTGTATAGTTTGTTGATTTGAATTAATTTTGACCTCAAAATCAACAGGTGGATTTGATGATCTGGCAGTTTGAATTCATCTATCAGCATGGTGAAAGGACATGACTAGAGTTACTCCACGAGCTGCATGCCGGAAAGAATACATCTTGATTGAAATGCAAGGCCTGTGGCCATGAGTTCAGTGGTACTACAACCAGAATCAAAGAGCATTTGTTTAAAGTCCCTAGTAATGTGTCTGAGTGTACATCTCTACCAAGAGATATTCATGCTAGATTGCCAAAGTATGATCAAATAACATAACAAATTCTTGCAGCTAAAAAGAAAAGTGCTAATGCCAAACAAGTTGCAACGGATGTTGAAATGTCTGTTGTCAATGAGAGGACAGAGCATGCTTCAACGTCAACAGTGGTAAATCCTAGCTCAACTAAAGTTAGTAAAGCATCATCCAATGACCAAACACTATATGAAGCGTTAGATAAGCAATGGTTGCTTGAGTTGCACTTGAAATGGACACAAGCTTTTTTGGCGTGCGGTATACCATTCAATGCTATGCGCAACCCCATATTTCAAGATGCTTTAATGAGCACAACCAAAATAAGATGCGCACAAAGTATCTAGATAAAGTAAAAGACAGTACTGAAGCCATCATCAAGCACACGGTGCTGGACTTTGTTTCTGCATTTGGTTTCACCATAGTGTTGGATGGATGGACCAATTGTCAAAAGAAGCCGCCCATCAATGTGATGCTTATCAACTCTAGAGGGTCTATGTTTCTAAAAGCCATTGACACCTCCTGCGACCGCCACGACGGCAGCTAGGCGACCAGGCCTGTGGACTGCACTGTCATGGCCTTTTCTATTAGGCGACTAGTCCTGCGGTGTCGCGTCACAACAGCAGCTACTACATTTAGGCGACCAGTCCTACGGTGTCGCGTCACAGCAGCATCTACTACAAATTAGGCGACCAGTCCTGCGGGCTTCACGGGTACAACTACTACAACGAGGCAACTACAGTGGGGCTGCTTAGCGGCTAGTCCTGCGGACCTCACAGCGGCGGCAATGGTGGGTCTTGCACACTCGACGACGGCAGTAAATCAACAAGGTGACAGCGTTTTAACTAAACATTACTACTACAACAACTAGTCAAGGCAAGTCCGAGATGGCGGCTCCCCCTCCTCTCTCCTCCACTTCGTCCTTGGCCCTTGTTCCAACGGCGATGGACGAAACCCCTGAATTCCCTTCCATGGATCTTGCACCCTCTCCCTCCTCAGCTTCCCAAAACCCTGATACCTTACCCATTGACGTGGTTCCTTTCCCGGCTTCGCCACGGCGGCTAGCCTCATCAACCATCCTTCTTCAAACCTAACCATGCCAATGCTAATCCCAACCCCTCCCATTAGCCCCTCCATTACCTCGTCTAAGAAGACTTTATTTAGTCCCAAGGAGATCTTGGGGCACAGTTACGCTGAAGGATTTATCTGGATTACTGCTGCCTGGTGTTTATAATGGGACCAAGATCAAGCTATATTATTCTAATGAAAAAGAGACTTCTAGAGAAGAAGATACTGACATTTTGGGTATTGATGGCTAGGAAATTTTAGAACCAGCCATTCTAAACCTCTTCCATGTACAACCAGTCCTAGAACCAGTGACGGTGTCAGAAAAGTCTCAGCATGATAAAACAGTGCCACTGTCAGTAAAGTGTCAGAGTCGGTACCAGCTTTTATGGGGAAAAGGGCCAGTGGGAATGCATGTGATAATCATTAAACTGAGCATAGAAAGTACTAGCCAATGCACGTAGGCCACGTCGTTGACGGTGCACAAAACTCTAGGAACGTTAAGTAGTGGAGCTTTTATGGCACGAACGTGTATAATAGTAAGGCGAGTGGGCATTCTTCCTCACAAATCTCCTGCGCAATGAAGGATGAAGGATACCATAGATGAAACTTCGGCAATCATCAACTCTCTTCAAGCTTC
This sequence comes from Adiantum capillus-veneris, assembly GCF_014529385.1. Taxonomy (NCBI): domain Eukaryota; kingdom Viridiplantae; phylum Streptophyta; class Polypodiopsida; order Polypodiales; family Pteridaceae; genus Adiantum; species Adiantum capillus-veneris. The sequence continues at coordinate 63,491,912 of NC_140959.1, forward strand.
TCTACCATTTATCTCTTTTTATTGGCACACACATCCACACACGCGCACACACACAAGAAGAAGAGAGTTATAACGTCGTAGGAAACTATCCTAAAAGACGTTAAAGATTAGGTTACATGTAGACTTACGTTAAATTAAATTTAGGTTTATTTAAGTTAAATTAGATTAGATTTAGGTTTATTTTTAGTTAGATTTACGTTTATTTACGCTAGATTTAGATTTACGTTATATTAGATTAGATTTAGGTCTCCATAGACTGCGATGCCTGCATGAAGCGGGTGAAGAAAGCCCTTAATGGAATATAGGGTATTGTTGCCTTCACTCATGGAGGGCTCCGTCGATCCAAAAGTACTGGTGAAATGTCTTCAGAAGATAGGGAAGAAGGTGGATCTTCAGAGCGGCAAGAGTCACTACATCCCCGACAATGACCATCTAGACAACCTCTAGTCATTCAACAGCAACTTCAAAGTTAGTAACAAGAGCAAGAATGGTCCAAAGGGCCAATTGCTGTCGTCAGATGTGGATGGAGATGAGGCAGCGTCACCGCCGGAAGTTAACTCTCACATCTTTAGTGATGAGAATGCCAACTCTTGCCGAGTTATGTGAAAAATTATGTGTTAAATCAGTTTTAAGGTTCTTATAATCCCTGTTAGTTTAGTTCTTTGTTTTTAATATAACATAATTTACGTTAGATCTAGATTTATGTTATATTAGATTAGACTTAGGTTTATTTAGGTTTACCCACACACACACACACACACAAGAAGAAGAGAGTTTTAACGTCGTAGGAAACTATCCTAAAAGACGTTAAAGATTAGGTTAGATGTAGACTTACGTTAAATTAGATTTAGGTTTATTTTTAGTTATATTTATTTTTATTTAGATTTACGCTTATTTACGTTAGATCGAGTCCACGCAAGAATTACTTGCGGTTTAGGGTTTAGAGTTAGACGAACAGTGAAAAGATCTACTGTGAAAAGATGTTAAGATGATGTGAAGTGCTACAGCTAGAGAAGAGGCAAAGGGGTTTTGTCCACTACATGCAGTATCATGTAGACGTGTGTCTGTAGATTTCTTGTACCCACAAATATAGGTATTGACCAATAAAGACGATATTATGACCCGGTGGTTCTGATCTCCGTGCACCTCTAGACCGAGGTGTGCGGGGATTGGACATGACTAGAGAATGTGAGGTAGAGAGAGAGAGAGAGAGAGAGAGAGAGAGAGAGAGAGATAAGATGAAGAATGCCAATAGAATATTAAATTTGTTGTCCAGGTTATAAGATTTTTATCCTCATTATGAGTAGTGACGAGGATGTGGGACCGTCCAACCGAAACACCTATCTCTCAACGAGGGTCTTATGTCCTTGTAATCAATGCAAGCATGCTGTGCGACGGACAAGACGTGTTTCTTTGCAGCACGTTCGTGAATTTGGCGAGTTCGATCCATCTATTATAGATCGATTTGTTGCCAATTATAACTCGTCGGACTCTGACGCTGGCCAACAAGCAGCAATCTTGCAACCCAATAGACGTGTTCACAGGCGCACAACAATGCGGTGACGAAGTGACTGAGGAAGAGTGGGAGTACTCTCGGGGTTGCGCGACCAAGGTAAGTTTGCAATGTACGACTAGCTAGTGACTTTATTTCTAAACGTTTGAACGGACACTCATAATCTTTGTTCGTTGTAGTATAAGTCATACACAGCAGCATGGTGTAAAGGTCGACATTTTAGGGTGGAACGGATCGACAAAAAGCGTTTTACTCAAGATTGTGGAATCATGGAAAAATTTGAACAGTCTAGTCGACGACGTTCCTCTGATGCAGATCCTGTGGTGCAGAACTCAATTACTTCGGCACGCTACAAGAGATTTTGAGGATCGATTACAGAGGATTTTTTGTCGACTTGTTCGACGTGCAATGGTTCAAGATAATCATGGAGGGTCGCAACCCTACTGTGCGTAGAGGAGAGTCTGGTTTTCTTGAGGTGGATTCTACTAAGAAATGGACTGACCTAAGAGACACTTTCGTACTACCCGAGCATTGTGAACAAGTAAGTATGTAAATAGTTAACATCCCCCTTTTACAAGTTATGTGCTTGAAAGCTCTCATGTAAGTTATGTGGCTCTGGTAGGTAATATTTCATCCTACAAAGTCTACATCAAACTGGTGGTACGTCATAGAGGTAGCCCCTCGTAGTGCAAGGACGTATGAAGGCTACCATGTGCCAATCACAACGGCATCAATGGAGGAGATCAGAGAAGATGCTCAATCAGAAGCCGCTGCGGTGGTGCCAGAGGAGCATCAAGATGCTACTACTCTACATTGGGTGCATGCAGAGGAGCTACAAAATGAAACAGAGGATATGTGTTTAAACGGAGAGCTCTATATAGATATAGGAAGTTATGTTGAGTTATGCGAGGATGAGAGAGAGATCTCTTAAAGCCACAAATATTGTATTTGAACAATTTTGCTCCGTGTTGTAAAAGCTCTGGCTCTCTAAGTACCTTCCATGGTGTATAACGCTCTTTTCTACTCGCGCTCATATCTTTTGAGTGAAAATTCTTAGTTTTCGACTTGCCCCTTCTATCACTCAATTCATTGCGTCATTGTATTTATATGCGTCATTACGTCATTGTATTTAATGGTCTTTGCGTCATTGTCTACTCTATTCATTCAATATTAAGTTTAAATATTCGTGTGTTTAATCCGCCGCCGATGCCTCCACACCGCCTCGTGTTCGACGAGGCTCTTTACCCTCCCCTTCTTTGCCTGCCCCCACACCAGCCACAGCATCGCCATCTACGCCAGGTTTTGCGCGGCTGACTGTTCCTAGCAGCTACACACCTCTACCTACTCCGCCAGGAGCCACCCTACTCGACACACCTCGCTTCGGGGCCCAGACGTCGGTGGAGACACCTGACGTCCGTACCCCCATCTACACGCCACTAGAGACCCCTGCCGGGACACCCAGGTTTACGCGTCACCGGCCAGAGGGCTTGCCTTACTCCGTCGACTTCAGCGGCGGCATCATCATGGATGATGACGGCAAGAAGGTGATCTCGCGCATGCGTGGTCTTTGCTCTCAGCTGTTTAGACACTACATACTAAACAAATGGAGTGAAGTACCAAGTGATTTAAAAGATAGAGTCATCAACATACTTCATGATGAGTTTCTCGTTCCAACACGGGATCAGCGCTTCAATGAAGACCTGATGAAGATTCGAATGCGCGAATACTTCAAACACAAGCGTTCCGAAGTGCAAAAAGCAATCAAGCATGGGTGGAACAGGCCAGATTAGCTGGCCAAAGAAGATTGGAAGAATGCGAAGAAAGCAGCGCGCGAGAATCCCGACGAGTGGAAGCAACAAAAGGATGCAGCCAGAGCGCTAGTAGAGGCATGGAGCTCGCACCACTTGGGGAGCGGTGGATGGGCATCATTTGAGGCCGATTTTGTAAGTGTTTTCGCATTGCTCTTTATGTTCGATAGTTTAGGGTTTGTGAGTTTTTTAATTCTAACATAATGAAATCTTTGTATGTTTTGACAGTGGTCGATGACAGGACGTGATCCCACACCGTACGAGCGCGAGTACGTAGGCAGGAAGGGCTTAAATGCCCTGATGGACATTCTCAGTTCTCGCGGTGGCATGGTTAGTATTAGGGTTTACTCTTTTCTATTTTTTGTATTGTTTTATAAATGTCGTTATATGTTTATACTTACTGAAAGCTGTCTTATTGTCTTTTTTTGCAGAATCCGACAGATACGCCGCTTGGACGCGATGAGACATCTGACTAGACGACGTCAGTTTAGCCGTAGCTAGATAGCATTAGTTTAGGGTTTCTCATAGCTTATGTATCATGAGACGGATTTTATACGTCTTTTTGAACCATGTATATTATTACATTTGTCACCGCAGTTCATTTTGCCAATCAATTCTTTATGCCTATGATGTTGTACAATTGTCATTATTACATTTGCCAATCAATTCATTTTGCCTATGATGTGTACAATTGTCAATTTTACGCTTGTCAATTTTGCAAACAATGCGTCTTGTGGGTGACTATTTTGCACTTTTTTAAAAAAGTGAATCAAGTACAATATGGTTGATGGGTGGCAGGGCATTCAATGCCCTGTCACCAAAAAAAAAATCTCTCGGGCGTCGCTATTTATGGCTCTGTAGCGTCGCTATGAGCGTCACTATAGACTTCTGTGTAAACGTCGCTATAATCGTCGCTATGACCATCACTATGAGCGTCGCTATGAACGTCTCTATATAGCGACGCATATAGCGACGCTCTCGTAGCGACGCTATTAACGACGGTTTTAGCGACGCCGTGGGTTATAAAAACCCAGTGTATTTCCATCGCTAACAACGTCACAAGAGCACACAACCTCTTGTAGTGTTGTTTAATATTATTGATTATCGTAATGTGTGAAAGCCGTAAGCTTGCACTTTAGATAAATCGATATAGTGCAACGTGATGGACGAGATTTGTTTGTTTTAAATAAGTGATTGAGATTATCAATTATCGTAATGTGTGAAAGTCAAAATCTTGCACTTTAAATGAATCGATATAGTGCAATGTGAGCATTGTGATTGAAATGTTTTATTTGAAGTGATGAAGTTATTTAGCGCATGAAAATATAATTTGATTGACATGAGTTTATTGAAGAATGATAAGACTCGCATTGTTTATTGCTAATTGATATTGTAGCATGAGTCTAATTGATAATGTGCACAAATTTTGATCACTATATTGATTGATAGAGCATTTCTTGTATAGTTTGTTGATTTGAATTAATTTTGACCTCAAAATCAACAGGTGGATTTGATGATCTGGCAGTTTGAATTCATCTATCAGCATGGTGAAAGGACATGACTAGAGTTACTCCACGAGCTGCATGCCGGAAAGAATACATCTTGATTGAAATGCAAGGCCTGTGGCCATGAGTTCAGTGGTACTACAACCAGAATCAAAGAGCATTTGTTTAAAGTCCCTAGTAATGTGTCTGAGTGTACATCTCTACCAAGAGATATTCATGCTAGATTGCCAAAGTATGATCAAATAACATAACAAATTCTTGCAGCTAAAAAGAAAAGTGCTAATGCCAAACAAGTTGCAACGGATGTTGAAATGTCTGTTGTCAATGAGAGGACAGAGCATGCTTCAACGTCAACAGTGGTAAATCCTAGCTCAACTAAAGTTAGTAAAGCATCATCCAATGACCAAACACTATATGAAGCGTTAGATAAGCAATGGTTGCTTGAGTTGCACTTGAAATGGACACAAGCTTTTTTGGCGTGCGGTATACCATTCAATGCTATGCGCAACCCCATATTTCAAGATGCTTTAATGAGCACAACCAAAATAAGATGCGCACAAAGTATCTAGATAAAGTGAAAGACAGTACTGAAGCCATCCTCAAGCACACGGTGCTGGACTTTGTTTCTGCATTTGGTTTCACCATAGTGTTGGATGGATGGACCAATTGTCAAAAGAAGCCGCCCATCAATGTGATGCTTATCAACTCTAGAGGGTCTATGTTTCTAGAAGCCATTGACACCTCCTGCGACCGCCACGACGGCAGCTAGGCGACCAGGCCTGTGGACTGCACTGTCATGACCTTTTCTATTAGGCGACTAGTCCTGCGGTGTCGCGTCACAACAGCAGCTACTACATTTAGGCGACCAGTCCTACGGTGTCGCGTCACAGCAGCATCTACTACAAATTAGGCGACCAGTCCTGCGGGCTTCATGGGTACAACTACTACAACGAGGCAACTACAATGGGGCTGCTTAGCGGCTAGTCCTGCGGACCTCACAGCGGCGGCAACGGTGGGTCTTGCACACTCGACGACGGCAGTAAATCAACAAGGTGACAGCGTTTTAACTAAACATTACTACTACAACAACTAGTCAAGGCAAGTCCGAGATGGCGGCTCCCCCTCCTCTCTCCTCCACTTCGTCCTTGGCCCTTGTTCCAACGGCGATGGACGAAACCCCTGAATTCCCTTCCATGGATCTTGCACCCTCTCCCTCCTCAGCTTCCCAAAACCCTGATACCTTACCCATTGACGTGGTTCCTTTCCCGGCTTCGCCACGGCGGCTAGCCTCATCAACCATCCTTCTTCAAACCTAACCATGCCAATGCTAATCCCAACCCCTCCCATTAGCCCCTCCATTACCTCGTCTAAGAAGACTTTATTTAGTCCCAAGGAGATCTTGGGGCTCACCGCTAACCTACCCATCGAGGATCTCGATCAACTCTCTATCCCTTCTACCAACAACCGCGGCAAAAATAACCCCTCCCCTTTTACTCATCCCGGCTTGGCTAGCTCTTTTAAGCAAGGCTTCGCGATTTCCTCCTACCCTAACCAAGGTGGTATTTTCTCCAATTTTCCTCAAAGTGGCATCCTCACTAATCCACCCCTTACCTTTCCCTCTTCCTTCGGCTCCCTCTCCGCTAACTCCTCAAATCTTTCTCCCCATCCACCATCCCTCCCCATCCTACCCGCCATAGAAAAGCCCTTGGAATTCAACAAAATTGTATCCCTTTCTTTGGAAGAATTTAAAGCCCTTAATCTCAAGATTAACAAAGCTAAATCCCATCTCACGCACCTTCTAAGCCTTCACGCCAACCAAAAGGCCCCTCATAGTCTTTGTATGAAAACCCCTAGTCTTACCTTGGATGACATTCATGCACAAGCGCTTTTAAGCGCTAAGCTAGAGGCACTTAACATACAATTTTAACTTGATTGCACTAAAGCTTACATCCAAGCCCAAACTTTACTCATAAAAAATCTTCACAAAAGCTTTGATGACTACCACAACATCATGGAAGAGAGGCTTCTAGAACTCGCTAAAAAACTTGCACCCATCTCTTTCCCGAGGGTGTTACATTCGGCTTGGGCTAGCCAACTCCTTTCTTGGAAGCAAACTTCCCTCAACGAATTTGATGCTCTCCTTCAAAATGAAATTCTTCAAACTCACTTGGCCTCTTCCTTGAGCATGGCGGCTCATGGTGCTAGGAAGAGGTCATAATCTCTCTCCTAGAAGAAGTAGAATCCCTACCTAAAGAGGAAACGGTAGGTGAATTGGTGCATCACGAGGTCACCACCCAAATGAAAAAGCTCCTCTCACCTCCTCACAATTCCCCTTTTCCCAAACGCCCTCACCACACCACCCACCATAAACCTCCCTCCTTTCAAACCAAACCTTCCAAACCATACCCTTCCTTGGCAAAGAAACCTCATGAGGAATTCACTCGGCAACCATTTAAGAAACCCAAAACCACCCCCCCTACTTTGTACCACCGCCACTCCTCCCCCTCTTGTAATATCCCCATTTTGAGTACTCCCCAATTACATCCCTCCTTCTCCCCTGTCCCCTCCGGATTCCATACTTAAAGCCTACTCAAATGTAAAAGGAAGCTTCCACCTTAGATCTTTCTTTAAAAACTCTTCCCCTCCCTCTGCCCTCTGTCTATATGTTCCTAATCCCACTTGGAATCCACCTTTGCTTTCCTCCACTCTAAACTTGGCTTTCAAAAATGTGTTTTCTCTTCTCTCTTTTCATCCTCCTTTTCACCAAACCTGCTTTCATGAATGCCCTCTCTTCCTTAAGAGATAACCAAAGCATTGTAATCAAACCCGCAGATAAAAACCTTGGTCCCGTTGTCCTCTCCAAAGATTGGTATGAAAAAGAAGCCCTTCGCCACCTCATGGACCCCTCTACCTACTCCAAAATTTATTCCCCTCCTCTAGCCTTTGTTGTCTCCCTCCTAACCTCTATGATTTTAAACTACCCCCTTCTACCTAGCAATGAAAGAGATTTCATCCTTTCCTCTTCTCTAGTTAAGCCTAAGCCTTGCTCCTTTTTTCTCCTACCCAAAATCCATAAACCATCCTACCCCATTTGTTCCTACAAGGGATATGTTTTAGAAAATGCCTCCAAATGGCTCCATGCACAACTCTATCCCATCCTTTTATCTAAAAAACAACACCTAAAATATTCCCACTCCCTTATCTTGGACCTCTTATCCACCCCCTTCCCTCCCCATATTATCCTCTTCTCCTTTGATGTAGAGTCTCTCTATCCTAGCATCCCCATTATAGAAGGACTCTTAGCTCTCAAAATTTCCATCCAAGATGTTTTCCCCTCACCTAAATTGCACTTCATTATGTCCCTAGCCTCTCTCATCCTCAATCATCACTATCTCTCTTTCAAAGGAGAAGTATGGCATCAAACTAAGGGCACAGCAATGGGGTCAAATTTTACAGTGGTCTACGCTTGCCTCTTCCTTTGTTCCCTGGAAGAAGGCATGAAGCTACTCACCGCCCCTTCCCTCCTTTATTTCAAAAGATTCATCGATGATGCTTTTGGTATTTGGGATGGTCCTACCTCCGGTTTAAAAAAGCTTCTTCAAAGCTATGGACTTCTCCATCTCCTCCCAAGAGGCTTTTATTTTGGATATCCATTTCTTCAAGAAACCCTCTTTTGCCACCTTCGGTATTCTTGATTCACACTATCACCAGAAAAGCCTTAACTCCTACAACTACATTCCTTGGCAATCGTGGCATCCAACACACCAAAAGATTGCTTTCATCCTTGCAGAACTCAAAAGATACATTGTCAGGGAAATCTCTCTTTCAGGCTTCATCACTATTTGAAACCTCTTCTATGCAAGGCTTAGAGCTAAAGTCTATCCCCCCTCTCTTTTGGAAGCTTTCTTCCTGTTTGTATCTTATGAAGTTAGACCTTCGCTACTTCATAAAATGCATAGAACCAAGCATTCACCAACCATTGTTAAAATTCCCTTCTCTCCCCTTACCCGCACTCTAAACCTCTCCCGCACCATCAACAAACCCCTCACTAAGCTTCTCAAAAAGGATCCCGAACTCACACATCTTCCTAAGCCTATCATCTGTTGGCTTAATGATCCTAACCTTGGTGCCCTCCTCTCCCTTAAACCCAACCCTACCAAACCCGACCCTACCTTACCTTAATTATCCTTCCCTCTCCTCCACTAACCCCTCCACCCCTTTTTGTTTCCCCTTTACCTTCTCCACACCTTGCTATCCTCTCCTACACTAAACTCCTCTCCCACCCCTATGCCTCTTTTCACACTTGCCTTTGTCACACAGGGCTCATTTAATTTTGTTTGACTAGCCTTTTTTGGCCATCATTTAACTTTAAATAGCCCCCAAGTGACTTGTACTCCCATATTTTCCCACCCTTTTTTTGTACCCCCTACATTTAAAGAGGAATTACTCACCTTCCAAACTAGCCTCTCCTCCCTAACTATGGTACTTTGTACAAGTTTTTGAACCATGACTCCCTACTTATACCCCTTCCACCCTCCCTTTTTGTTTACACCAATGATGAGCTAATATAGCAAAACGCGTTTGGTGTAGACTTTTGTGTAGTTCCTCTCTCCTTTTTCATTCCCCCCCGCCCCGTTTTTGTCCTTTACCTTTGTGTCGGAAACAAGTTTCGCTCGCTTATAATTTTTAAATTTAAAAAAAAAAAAAGACCAATGATTATCTAGCAAGGATATATGAGTGCACCATTGCAAAGGCAAGTGGGCCAAAGAATGTGAATGTAATTGTCATAGATAATGCATCCAATTACAAGTCTGCAGGGAGGGCTATCCAAGTTAAGTACCGAGAGATTACTTGGGTGCCATGTACCACGTATACTCTTAATTTTCTATTAAAAAAATTGGTAAAATGGCCGTCATAAAACAAACGCTACTCGATGCAAATCATGTGGTGAAATTTATTAGAGAGCATCAATTTTCGTATGCTCTTTTTCAAATAACATCACCCAATAAAACTTTATAGATATTTTGTGCAACAAGGATTGCCACCGCATACTATGTTCTTGCCACCTTGCAAGAAGTGAATCCTTCTTGAAACGGTAGCTGATAGACGATGGGATGCTTGGCTCAGTAAGTATCCTAGCTACCAAGAGGCAGCTACAAGATGTGCACATCTTGTGAACTTGCAAGTTTTTTGGTGCAATGTAGAGAGAATTGTCACCCTAGCCAAACCATTTGTAGATTTTTTGTGGATAGTCGACAAAGACTCTTTCATCTTTGTCCGAGCTTATTGGTATATGTCAGAGGCATTACGCAAAGTAAGAGAGCATGTTGGCTTTGGTGCAAAGAACAAAGCTTCCATAATCACAGCTGCCAACAAGCGATGGGTGCAATTACATACGCCGTTGCATGGTGCTGCGTTTGTATTGGATCCCAAATTTCAAATTGCACCAACAATAGGCCAATAAAGAAGTCATGACTAACTTCAAAATAGTGTGCTCTCAACTATTGGGACAAGAGGATGGGAAAACTGCTTTTTATCATCGAGGTTATTATGCTAATAGAACTGGCATGTTCCAGGATCCATGCCATATAGATGCCATTGCACACATAAGTGTGCCTCTATGGTGTGGAGAAAGTGGAATTGCAACACATTGCAGCTAGGGTTCTATCTATTGCAGCATCAAGTGGAAGCTGTGAGAGAAATTGGTAGGCTTTTGACTTTATGCATACCAAGAAACGAGACCGGCTTCACCCTAAATGGGCTACTGATTTGGTTTATGTTTTTTGCAACATGAGACTTATCCATAATCCAGTGAACATTGCATCAAGAGCAGCACAAAAGCACTACAATGTCTTTCAAACCCATGAAGCTATAGCTGCAAAAGTAGACGATGACAATGATATGGAATGGGAGATAGCTTTAGAATGCTTTGATATGGATGAAATAGATGATATGATTGGTGCGTTTGATGGAGACAAAGATGTATGACTAAAGGCCTATAAGTTTTGCTCGTTGTGAGTACATGAAAATTATGACACATCATCATGTTGCACTACAAGATGTTCACCTCTCTCTCTCTCTCTCTCTCTCTCTCTCTCTCTCTCTCTCTCTCTCTCTCTCTCTCTCTCTCTCTCTCTCTCTCTCTCTCTCTCGTTATTTTTGCAATATGAGTCATAACTACAGTTAGATACAATACAATTTGTTTGATTGAGAATACATAAATGGACAGCAGAGGGGATAAATGAAGAGTTGTGATTACAAAAATTGTAGCCCTTCGCATTTTCTTCAAATCAAAATAGATTGGGGTAAAGTGAGTGAAGTGCTCAAGCCAAATATTGAGTCAGCTCGTTGAGTAGTTCATCTATGTTGAACTCAGTACCTTCAGGCGCGGGAGATGGGCATGCAGGGTCTTGTTGCCAAGGACGAGTCTAATCTAGAAATGGTTTGTATATTGATGCATACTATTGCAGCTTGGCTTGTGCCTTTAGTAGCTCTATCTCAAGCTCAAGGATTCTGTCGCGCAAAATATCAGGTGTCTCTCCTTGGCATGCAAGATCTTGCCCTTGGCTTGCTAATGCAATGAGCGTCTCTGATTCTTGGGAAGTAGAACTATGGGACATTTGCGTGCAAGCATTGGATCAGTTTCTTTCTAAAGGAGGATTCACAAAAAAAATTGGACTCAAAATCAGAAGAAGGCTCTAATTATCAAGAGTCTGAAGTTCACCATCATAGGAGGATTGCTCTATAGACTAGGAGTAGATGGGGTTCTTTAACACTAGAATGGTAACAGGACACTTTTATGTCCTTGGACACTTTTGTGTCCTGTTAAGTGACCATTTTGCTTGAATTATTTGAAGAGTATGAAAATGATTTTCTAGGTGCTATATATCCACAAAGTTGCCTTATGAGCTGAAAAAAACTTAGCATTTTTTTTTGGAGTATTGATCTCACCATTAACCTTACTCTTGCACAACATTTTTAAACCTAAACTGTGTGAAAAAACGGGTCCTGTTTTTGGCTTTTTTTCAATTTTGGGCAACTATACCACTCTAAACTTCATGTTTCTGACGTTTAGATGGCTAGAGGTTAGGCCTTCATAGTTCGCAACATGTTTTGATGCTTGTAGAGAGAGCTAAGTGTTAAAATTGAAAGCTATGACCAATTTACAAGAATTGCATAATCCTGTTTTTTGGCCAAAATTAGCACTTTTATGATTTTTTTGGTGGCTTTCTTGATATCCAAATTCAATTTTGATTGTGTAAGTGTAATGTATAACATAAAGCTAATCTTCCTTGAGTTTTGGGGGACCTAATATGCTATATAGCATAGTATATGATGATGGTTGAGTTTTTTGATTGCTGAAGAATACGATACATTTTAGAGTAGCAAGTATAACTTTCTCAATATTGCTAGTTTCTTAGGCCAATTGTGTGTATTTTGTAGGTAGTAACCATATCTAATCATAGACTACAAACTTGGCTAGATATTGAGTAGTTTCTATGGGTTTCTAGAGGTCATAATGCTAAACCCAGTTTTTTCATATTTGCTATATTTAGCACTTTATCATTGTCCCCCAAGGCTCCAATTGTAAGAGATCCATTATCCTTTTGACATGCTCCATGGCTCCTTTTGAATCCAAAGACCCAAAGGGAACTAAGAAAACATGTATATAGTATCTGTATTGAGCGTGACTATAGAAACTTTGATAGGTCCGCAGAATGGCAAAATTGCAACTTTTTTGTACCAATGTTTTTTTCCCAAAAAAAAATAGTGAGGTAAAAGCAACCATATGTTTTGGTCACCAACCCATTGAATTTAACGGGGCATTTTATCTCATGTCCTACAAAAATCCCCACTCTTATTTATATGTAATCAACCGTAAGAAATTTCTATTTTGTGCAAAATGCACTGGTCCATCAACTTTGGAGGCTTGTAGTGACCAAGGGATGAGAAAAATTACAAGTTTCTCATTTTTTCCATATGTAGTAGTTATTGAACTATAAGCTCATGAAAGGATTTTTCAAAATGAGTGGATCTACTATGGTTTTGGAATTTTTTCCCAACACCCTGAAAGGACACTTTTATGTCCTATTAGGTTACCATTCTAGTGTTAAAGGTGTGTGCTAATGGAAGGAAGAATGCAAGTTATTTCCGAAGCACACGATGGGGATTTTGGAGGACATTTCTCCACTGATATTACTTATAAGAAGATTTTACAGGCTTGATTGTGGTGGCAAACTCTGATATCTGATGTTAGAGGTTTTTGCAAAACATGTGATATATGTCAGAGGATGGGTAGACCAACAGCAGCCGAGATGACTCCACTTACTCCAGTTCAACCACTGGGAGTATTTATGAAATGGGGTCTGCACTTCATGGGGCCATTCAAGAAAACCACTCCAAGGAAGAACCGGTATATATTGATGGCCACTTGTTATGTCACCAAATGGGTAGAGGCCAAGGCTCTTCCAGATAACACTGCAAAGTCCACTACTGTATTTCTATCTGAAAGTATTATTTACCGTTATGGATGCCTTGTGGAGATTGTGTCTGATCAAGGGACACATTTTATTAATGATACTATGGATATTCTGATGGAAATGCTCTCAGCGAAGCACAGGAAGTCAACGTCGTATTATCCCAGGTGCAATGGGCAAGCAGAGAGCAGTAACAAAACCATCAAGAACATTCTCACCAAGATTGTGCAGAAGGAGCCACACCAGTGGGATCTTAAGCTCCAGAGTGCTCTATGGGCCTACAAGACAGCTTATAAAGTCACCACTAGAATGACACCTTTCAAAATGGTGTATGGTACTGAAGTTGTAGTGCCTATGGAATTCGTGATTCCCAGTCTCATGGTGGCAATTGAGTATGGATTGGATTTTAATCACAATCTTAAACATAGACTAGAGGAATTACCGCAGTTGGATGGGTTAAGACAACCTGCTGTGCTGGAACAGGAGATTGTTTAGCAAAGAAGGAAGCACTAGCATGATAGAAGAATCAAAGTTAGGGAGTTCCAGAAGGGCGGCTTGGTTTTGCTCTATCAATCCAAACTGGGCCCTAAGAAACCAAATTTAAAAATAGCTTGGGCTGGTTCGTCATATGAAGTCAACTGGGTGTTTTCCAATGGCACAGTTACGCTGAAGGATTTATCTGGATTACTGCTGCCTGGTGTTTATAATGGGACCAAGATCAAGCTATATTATTCTAATGAAAAAGAGACTTCTAGAGAAGAAGATACTGACATTTTGGGTATTGATGGCCAGGAAATTTTAGAACCAGCCATTCTAAACCTCTTCCATGTACAACCAGTCCTAGAACCAGTGACGGTGTCAGAAAAGTCTCAGCATGATAAAACAGTGCCAGTGTCAGTAAAGTGTCAGAGTCGGTACCAGCTTTTATGGGGAAAAGGGCCAGTGGGAATGCATGTGATAATCATTAAACTGAGCATAGAAAGTACTAGCCAATGCACGTAGGCCACGTCGTTGACGGTGCACAAAACTCTAGGAACGTTAAGTAGTGGAGCTTTTATGGCACGAACGTGTATAATAGTAAGGCGAGTGGGCATTCTTCCTCACAAATCTCCTGCGCAATGAAGGATGAAGGATACCATAGATGAAACTTCGGCAATCATCAACTCTCTTCAAGCTTCTCTACCACTTATCCCACATAACCAGATACAAAGGTATGTGTTCACTAAGCAGGCCGAAGCGCTGCTGCAGCATGGGACTTGCATGTGGTGGTACAAGCTCCAAGGAAGATTTTGACACAGCGAAAATCAAGCATGTTCTTGATTATTTCAATGTCGAGGCAGTGTTGTTGTCAACGGTGTAAAAGTCACAGTAACTCTCGACACCATTGCTTATGCTTTCAAAATGCCCAATGATCCAAAGCCAACCACAGCGTCTCTAGAGCAGATTAGTGCGGCTCTGAAAGAGGATAAAGCAGCCAAGAAGAAATGCAAAGCTAGTACAAAAGGGGTTCCAGAAGCAAGATTGGACGTTGTCGGGGGGTAATTTGTGCCGTTAGTGAGCCGGGTCAGCACAGGGCTGCTTGTTGTGGGAAACAGTTAGAGAGAGATTCACAGCACAAGAGAATATAGCACAATAGACGCTTATGGAAACCTTAAACCCAAATATTAAATAAACTCAAAAGCTGAATACAAAAGACTTGACCATCACAATAGGCACACTGTGCTCTTAAAGCCGTCAAGATCTTGAGCGGAAGCACAAACACCAAAGCCTTATTTGCTTCAGTCTCCTTCCCTTGCTCTTCCCGATCACCTTCACGTGCACTCACTTTGCCGTCGCTTGCTTCGGTCTTCTTTTAACGCAAACAATCCTCTGAAACTGCTAAAAACTTCTTAAAGCCAACTTCTCTATGACATAGCTCTCGATTCACCAAGGTATGATTGTTTCCTTCTTCCAACACATCCCCAATTACACAAAACTTCGGTTGGACTGTCAAACCGCTGCCGTATCCACTGAAAACACTGAAGCTAGGCCACTTCAATGCCTCGGCAACCTCTTGCAACTCGTACTCGGCATCAACACCCTCGTCAAAATCTTGATCGACGACTGATCTCCCTGCAATCTCGTATTGGCCTCGCCTTTCAGCTGCATGCAAAACTAGCACCACGTGCTTTTCCTCTCCACCCTCCCTTCAGATGGTCAACAACTTCTAAAACCCCTCGCCTTTATCTCGTCGTCCACCTCCTGCAATTGCTTGCGTGCTCCTCGCTTTATCTGATGGCGCTTTTTCCCTCCTGCTCAATGAGAATATCCATGTCAACCACGAGGCTTGTTACATGTCCCAAAACGAGGTTGATGATACTCCTTGCAACGAAGGAGGATCCTATATGCACATCAACTTCCAAGTAATTGTCTTCACGAAGATATCGGCCAGTTACCGCCTTGCCTAAAAGGCATGCTTCTGTACCAAAAGCACGCTTTCAAACCAGTAACCCTGTCTACATGATTCTAATCATGGGACTGAGTTCAACCCGACTAACTCTTATTGAGTCAAGCAGGTACTCCGGCAGCTCAGATTCTTCCCTGCTGCTCGCGGCCCTCGTGTGTTCTTCTGCAGTTGATGCTCCTGCTGCTTGACAGACCTTCACCACCACGTCCACCCTCGCCACAAAAGCCACCTTCTCTCGCTCCAGACGGCGCTTTGTCTCCTTGCCGGGTCCCCTCAGGCTCGCCTCTGCCCTCACGTGCCGACCCCTTCTCGGCTGCTGCAATTGACGCTCCTCCCTGGCTGCCTTGTCTGCTCCTGCCAAGCTCCCGGCTCACGGCCCTGCAGTCCCCAACACTCTGCACGTCGCGCGCTTTTTCTTTTTAAGCCTGTCAACTCCTCGATATTATTATCCAGCCTTGTTTTATTGATAGTTCCATAATGTAAGTGGTCATTCACACTCACAACTCATGGCCTTGCCTTCGAACTTCTCGGCATACACCGAAACCAAGGCAATGCTAAGCACATTCTTATTGACCAAGGCACTTATTTTCTATAGCATCCTCACTGTCTCCGTGTTATTAGCCATCGCCTATCAACTAAAGCATGCTAATCGCAATTTATCACATCAAAATATTTCGAACGGATGATCCTCCAAACAAGCAGCTTCGCAATCACTTGAAGCACACGACATCGATGATCTGAAGTGGGGACCCTCTTGACTCTCTCTTGACATACTTTTAACAAAAAAGAACTTTAGAAAATTGATTTTCTTCTTGAAGTGTACACCTTTGATATAAATTTATTCTACTACCATGTCCAGCATGTCTTTGCAATCACAATGATTCCGCCTAAGGAATGATAATATCCAAAATTCATGTCCAGACAGATCTCCACATTCTGGAGACGGAGCGTCACGACATCCACCCCTCTGAACCTACACATCCTCCGGCATGTGCCAACCGCATAGCCAAACCCAATAACCAAAAACCTGCTACAAAAAATCAATTGCATCCTCTCGAAACCTCAATCTTCACTTGAATATCTTCCCCCTGAACCAAAGGAAACTGCACTACAATATCCTCTAGGATCGAAAGGAAAACTCAAAAACTTTTCATCAATCAAGTAGATCCATCCAATAACACATAAGCATGATCCACTGCAAAGTCTGTAAACCTCTTTCCATATCCTGTAAGTATGATGAACACCACCTGGGTCATATGGTCTATATATCAACTGCCATAAGCCATTCTCATAAACGTGTTCTCCTGGATCAAATGTCTCAAGAAGATATTGCCCAAGCACTAGAGCTTTTACCGGTAACCATAATAGCATTGACATAAGCATAAGTAGAAAGAGTATATGGATCCAACCATAGCCATAACCTCGTCGAAGAAACTGAAGAAGCATATGCATCCTTTGCTTAATCGATAGTGATTCACCCCCTCTAACTTCATAGTTATCACGAACCTCTGAAAATCTTGCATCAGTGTCAGAGTCATCATTACTTGGAACTCTAGCCTCACCATGAAAAAGAGTTGTAACTTGTGAATTTGCATCCACTTTTGGATCAGTAGAGCAGTGTATACTCTCATCATTTGTCAAAGAATTGTGGGCTGCTTCCTCTTGAAGTTCATGCGAAATAACACAAGGAGAAACTTCATGGGTATCATGTACTTCAGTCATGTCAGAAATGTCAGGCACACAAAGAACATCATCTAAGCAGTCTTCATAGATCTCTTCATCATGTTCCGCTTCACATACTTCTATGGTAGCCAAAGATCCATCGATACTTTGTGAAGACTCTTTATACAACTCCTCTAAATAGGTACTAGCAGTAGAGAAATTATCCATAATATTTTGTTCATACATACCACAATCAGATAAAAAGACATCAATAATGGAATTCTCTTCTCTCAACCCTAACAAGGAAGCATCACTATTCGCATCATCATCTTGCTCTGTGATATCAGCGCCTGTAAACATATCGTCAGCAGCAATTGTAGACTCATGTATACCCTCATGCACATCCATAATTTCTTGTACTTCATTTGTTACAGTATAATATTTTTATCAATGCAACCGTCTTCAGGAAATTTGTTGTTCTGCTTGACTTCACATGCTTTCATTGTGCTGAGAGGACCATCAACACCTTGTAAAGGAAGATCTTGAACTTCTTGAGAACAATCCATGCTGCAAAGATTACTAGTATGTGGAACACTGACAATAAAATTTTCACCTATTTCACAAGAATCAATGATAGAAGCAGCTACCATGTGAGCAAGCTCTGAAAATTTTTCATCAATGGCTTTAGTCTGAAATTCGTTATTTACCTGTGCTAGATTAATTGAAGCATGATCCTCTGGGACAAAATCTGGTACTTGGAAAGCTGCATCTGCTTTAGCTTTACTTCTTGCATCAATTTTCTCCCAAAATTCATCATAGCTGATTGTCTGCAATTGATCTCCATGACCTGTACTAAAAGTAACCTGCTACTGTTGATCCATCTGCTCTATTTCCAAGGCTATGTGTTGGTCACCCACCTGTACAACTGCTTCTTCAAATTTTTCCCAATTATCTGCATACTTATCGATAAGCTTCTCTATCTGATCACGTAATTCTGGAGGTACTAACCGGCCAAACTCCTTGATCATATGCTTAGTTGGAATATCCATAAGCTCCATCTCTGACCTGTAGCATGCAAGATATCCACCACTATCGTAGCCATCAAAACTACCTCTTTCAGAAGAGACTTTATCCAATGCTTCTTCTATTGCTTCATCTCGTTCGACTAATCCTCGTAAAAACTCTTCTCGGTCTAAACCAAATTGCTCATAAGTAACCTCCTGTTGCTGCTGCAAGAAAGCATCAAATAGCTGCATCATTTCTACTCGAGACGTCGTCGTCATCCTCTTTCCCAAAATTTCCCACCCCGGCTCGCTTCACGTCGGGTTCACCAAAGATGTCGGGGGGTAATTTGTGCCGTTAGTGAGCCGGGTCAGCACAGGGCTGCTTGTTGTGGGAAACAGTTAGAGAGAGATTCACAGCACAAGAGAATATAGCACAATAGACGCTTATGGAAACCTTAAACCCAAATATTAAATAAACTCAAAAGCTATATACAAAAGACTTGACCATCACAATAGGCACACTGTGCTCTTAAAGCCGTCAAGATCTTGAGCGGAAGCACAAACACCAAAGCCTTATTTGCTTCAGTCTCCTTCCCTTGCTCTTCCCGATCACCTTCACGTGCACTCACTTTGCCGTCGCTTGCTTCGGTCTTCTTTTAACTCAAACAATCCTCTGAAACTGCTAAAAACTTCTTAAAGCCAACTTCTCTATGACATAGCTCTCGATTCACCAAGGTATGATTGTTTCCTTCTTCAAACACATCCCCAATTACACAAAACTTCGGTTGGACTGTCAAACCGCTGCCGTATCCACTGAAAACACTCACAAGAACTTCATGACAAATTCCCTAATGAGTTTCCAACGTGGAAAATTTATTTTCATAAAGGAAATATCTTTCCCATCATGAAATACATGTACTTCTTATGAGAAATTCTTTATTCCCATATAATAATATGTAATTGTTCCATTTGGGGAATTTTTTTCCTTATGATAATAAATATCCAAAGTGGAAATTTAACTTTTCTAACATGGTTTTTTTCCCACTTACATTAATCAAAAATATCTTCATTTTCACATGGAAATCTTTGAGGGATGATTTTTTCCACATAGAAATAATAACATGGAGAATCGGATATATATCTTTATTTCCACATGGATATTTTTTAGAGTTTTTTTCCATGTAGAAATAATGACACCCCTGTCAGTAATAAATTGTTAAATTTGATCAAGTTTAGAAATAGTGTAGAATAATAACACAAAGCTAAGCTTTTAGACATGATAGTTTATGAAAAACAATTAGATACTAATTTTTTGGTTTTATTAATCATAGAATTACATTATAAACAAGAAAATAAGCTACAAATCTCTCTCTCTCTCTCTCTCTCTCTCTCTCTCTCTCTCTCTCTCTCTCTCTCTCTCTTACACAAACACACACATTCACGTTCGGATATGCGTACACAAATGTCTTATTGATTATAAATCTTTGAGTTCAAGGCCAATCGCATAGATCTTATAAGCAGCTTCAGATTGTTTCTTTAATGCTATAGATTATTAGCTCATTTAAGGAGAAATATAATTGGTATCATAGAAGTATGCCTTCCGTGGTGCTCTGAATATGGCTTTCAAAGACAATCACTACAAGAGGTTGTGTGCTCTTGTGACGCTGTTAGCGACGGAAATACACTGGGTTTTTATAACCCCCGACGTCGCGAATAGCGTCGCTACGAGAGCGTCGCTATATGCGTCGCTATATAGAGACGCTCATAGCGACGGTTATAGCGACGTTTACACAGAAGTCTATAGCGACGCTTATAGCGACGCTACAGAGCCATAAATAGCGACGGTTATAGCGACACCCGAGAGATTTTTTTTTTGGTGACAGAGCATTGAATGCCCTGCCACCCATCAACCATATTGTACTTGATTCACTTTTTTAAAAAAGTGCAAGGGTAGATAATAGACCCAAAATTGTCACCCACAAGACGCATTGTTTGCAAAATTGACAAGCGTAAAATTGACAATTGTACACATCATAGGCAAAATGAATTGATTGGCAAATGTAATAATGACAATTGTACAACATCATAGGCATAAAGAATTGATTGGCAAAATGAGCTGCGGTGACAAATGTAATAATATACATGGTTCAAAAAGACGTATAAAATCCGTCTCATGATACATAAGCTATGAGAAACCCTAAACTAATGCTATCTAGCTACGGCTAAACAGACGTCATCTAGTCAGACGTCTCATCGCATCCAAGCGGCGTATCTGTCGGATTCTGCAAAAAAAGACAATAAGACAGCTTTCAGTAAGTATAAACATATAACGACATTTATAAAACAATACAAAAAATAGAAAAGAGTAAACACTAATACTAACCATGCCGCCGCGAGAACTGAGAATGTCCATCAGGGCGTTTAAGCCCTTCCTGCTTGCGTACTCGCGCTCGTACGGTGTGGGATCACGTCCTGTCATCGACCACTGTCAAAACATACAAAGATTTCATTATGTTAGAATTAAAAAACTCATAAACCCTAAACTATCGAACATAAAGAGCAATGCGAAAACACTTACAATCGGCCTCAAATGATGCCCATCCACCGCTCCCCAAGTGGTGCAAGCTCCATGCCTCTACTCGCGCTCTGGCTGCATCCTTTTGTTGCTTCCACTTGTCGGGATTCTCGCGCGCTGCTTTCTTCGCATTCTTCGAATCTTCTTTGGCCAGCCAATCTGGCCTGTTCCACCCATGCTTGATTGCTTTTTGCACTTCGGAACCCTTGTGTTTGCAGTATTCGCGCATTCGAATCTTCATCAGGTCTTCATTGAAGCGCTGATCCCGTGTTGCAACGGGAAACTCATCATGAAGTATGCTGATGACTCTGTCTTTTAAATCACTTGGTACTTCACTCCATTTGTTTAGTATGTAGTGTCTAAACAGCTGAGAGCAAAGACCACGCACGCATGCGCGAGATCACCTTCTTGCCGTCATCATCCATGATGATGCCGCCGCTGAAGTCGACGGAGTAAGGCAAGCCCTCTGGCCGCTGACACGTAAACCTGGGTGTCCCGGCAGGGGTCTCTAACGGCGTGTCGATGGGGGTATGGACGTCAGGTGTCTCCACCAGCGTCTGGGCCCCGAAGCGAGGAGTGTCGAGTGGGGTGGCTCCTGGCGGAGTAGGTAGAGGTGTGTAACTGCGCGATGTTGTGGCTGGTGTGGGGGCGGGCAAAGAAGGGGAGGGTAAAGAGCCTCGTCGAACACGAGGCGGTGTGGAGGCATCGGCGGCGGATTAAACACACGAATATTTAAACTTAATATTGAATGAATAGAGTAGACAATGACGCAAAGACCATTAAATACAATGACGTAATGACGCATATAAATACAATGACGCAATGAATTGAGTGATAGAAGAGGCAAGTCGAAAACTAAGAATTTTCAATCAAAAGATATGAGCGCGAGTAGAAAAGAGCGTTATACACCATGGAAGGTACTTAGAGAGCCAGAGCTTTTACAACACGGAGCAAAATTGTTCAAATACAATATTTGTGGCTTTAAGAGATCTCTCTCTCATCCTCGCATAACTCAGCATAACTTCCTATATCTATATAGAGCTCTCCGTTTAAACACATATCCTCTGTTTTATTTTGTAGCTCCTCTGCATGCACCCCATATAGAGTAGTAGCATCTTGATGCTCGTCTGGCACTACCGCAACGGCTTCTGATTGAGCATCTTCTCTGATCTCCTCCATTGATGCCGTTGTGATTGGCACATGGTAGCCTTCATACGTCCTTGCACTACGAGGGGCTACCTCTATGACGTACCACCAGTTTGATGTAGACTTTGTAGGATGAAATATTACATGCCAGAGCCACATAACTTACATGAGAGCTTTCAAGCACATAACTTGTAAAAGGGGGATGTTAACTATTTACATACTTACTTGTTCACAATGCTCTGGTAGTACGAAAGTGTCTCTTAGGTCAGTCCATTTCTTAGTAGAATCCACCTCAAGAAAACCAGACTCTCCTCTACGCACAGTAGGGTTGCGACCCTCCATGATTATCTTGAACCATTGCACGTCGAACAAGTCAACAAAAAATCCTCTGTAATCGATTCTCAAAATCTCTTGTAGCGTGCCGAAGTAAGTGAGTTCCGCACCACAGGATCTGCATCAGAGGAACGTCGTCGACTACACTGTTCAAATTTTGCCATGATTCCACAATCTTGAGTAAAACGCTTTTTGTCGATCCGTTCCACCCTAAAATGTCGACCTTTACACCATGCTGCTGTGTATGACTTATACTACAACGAACAAAGATTATGACTGGCCGTTCAAACGTTTAGAAATAAAGTCACTAGCTAGTCGTACATTGCAAACTTACCTTGGTCGCGCAACCCCGAGAGTACTCCCACTCTTCCTCAGTCACTTCGTCACCGCATTGTTGTGCGCCTGCGAACACGTCTATTGGGTTGCAAGATTGCTGCTTGTTGGCCAGCGTCAGAGTCCGACGAGTTATAATTGGCAACAACTCGATCTATAATTAGATGGATCGAACTCGCCAAATTCGCGAACGTGCTGCAAAGAAACACGTCTTGTCCGTCGCACAGCATGCTTGCATTGATTACAAGGACATAAGACCCTCGTTGAGAGATAGGTGTTTCGGTTGGACGGTCCCACATCCTCGTCACAACTCATAATGAGGATAAAAATCTTATAACCTGGACAACAAATTTAATATTCTATTGGCATTCTTCGTCTTATCTCTCTCTCTCTCTCTCTCTCTCTCATTCTCTAGTCATGTCCAATCCCCGCACACCTCGGTCTAGAGGTGCACGGAGATCAGAACCACCGGGTTATAATCTCGTCTTTATTGGTCAATACCTATATTTGTGGGTACAAGAAATCTACAGACCCACGTCTACATGATACTGCATGTAGTGGACAAAACCTCTTTGCCTCTTCTCTAGCTGTAGCACTTCACAGCATCTTAACATCTTTTCACAGTAGATCTTTTCACTGTTCGTCTAACTCTAAACCCTAAACCGTAAGTAATTCTTGCGTGGACTCGATCTAACGTAAATAAGCGTAAATCTAAATAAACGTAAATCTAACTAAAAATAAACCTAAATCTAATTTAACGTAAGTCTACATCTAACCTAATCTTTAACGTCTTTTGGGATAGTTTCCTACGACGTTAAAACTCTCTTCTTCTTGTGTGTGTGTGTGTGTGTGTGTGTGTGTGTGTGTGTGTGGGTAAACCTAAATAAACCTAAGTCTAATCTAGTATAACATAAATCTAAATCTATCGTAAATTATGTTATATTAAAAACAAAGAACTAAACTAACAGGGATTATAAGAACCTTAAAACTGATTTAACACATAATTTTTCACATAACTCGGCAAGAGTTGGCATTCTCATCACTAAAGATGTGAGAGTTAACTTCCGGCGGTGACGCTGCCTCATCTCCATCCACATCTGACGACAGCAATTGGCCCTTTGGACCGTTCTTACTCTTGTTACTAACTTTGAAGTTGTTGTTGAATGACTAGAGGTTGTCTAGATGGTCATTGTCGGGAATGTAGTGACTCTTGCCGCCCTGAAGATCCACCTTCTTCCCTATCTTCTGAAGACATTTCACCAATACATTTGGATCGACGGAGCCCACCATGAGTGAAGGCAGCAATACCCTATATTCCATTGAGGGCTTTCTTCACCCGCTTCATGCAGGCATCGCAGTCTTTGGAGACCTAAATCTAATCTAATATAACGTAAATCTAAATCTAGAGTAAATAAACGTAAATCTAACTAAAAATAAACCTAAATCTAATCTAATTTAACTTAAATAAACCTAAATCTAATTTAACGTAAGTCTACATCTAACCTAATCTTTAACGTCTTTTAGGATAGTTTTCTATGACGTTATAACTCTCTTCTTCTTGTGTGTGTGCGCGTGTGTGGATGGATGTGTGTGCCAATAAAAAGAGATAAATGGTATAACCTTTCTATCACCCATGCCAAGTATGATAGATTGGTTATGCCATTTCCCTCTTGACTAATAGGTCTTGAGTTCAACTCCTCGTCGGCTAGATCTTTAGGTCTTTTAATTTTAATTAGATTCCTACGACGTTAAATTAGTTTCTCTCTCTCTCTCTCAATGTGTGTGCGTTTTTTTGTTTATGCGTGTTTTCTCTCTCTTTTCCTCTCTCAATGTGTCCGTTTTTTGTTTATGCATGTTCTGTCTCTCTTTTCCTCTCTCAATGTGTGCGTTTTTTGTTTATGCATGCTCTCTCTCACTTTTCCTCTCTCAATGTGTGTGTGCATTCTTTGTTTATGTATGTGTGTGTGCTTTTTTGTTTATGTTTGTACTCTCTCTCTCTCTCTCTCTCTCTCTCTCTCTCTCTCTCTCTCTCTCTCTCTAAAACACTGTGTGTGTGTGTGTGTGTGTGTGAGAGAGAGAGAGAGAGAGAGGGAGAGAGAAAGAGGGGAAGGGAACATGAGAGTGAGGAGAGGGAAGGAGCATACCTGGCTCTCCTTCCTCTCCTCGTGTGTGTGTGTGTGTGTGTGTGTGTGTGTGTGTGTGTGTGTGTGTGTGTGTGTGGAGAAGAAAGAGAGAGAGAGAGAGAGAGAGAGAGAGGGAGAGCGTTACCTGCTCCTTGCTTGAGGGTGCCGAAAAACTCAGATCTGAGATCTGAGTTTTTGGGCGCTCTCTGTTATTTTTTTTAGCCCAGCCGGCGTCGCGATGAGCGTCACTATGAGCGTCGCAAATTTACTTGTAAATTTGCGACGCTCATAGCGATGCCGAGAAAAAAAAAATTGAGCGTCGCTGTGTGAGCGTCGCTAATATGAATAGCCTCTTGTAATGAATCATGTGGTAATTTTATTTGCTAATTAATACTACGTGCTTGGTACATGTTATATTTATGGATTGCTTTCTTTATGGGTGACTACACTTTTTAAGAGTGACTATAGTGTATACTTTGGAAGGTTGTTATCATTGCTTATCACATGCAAGTAACATAGTAACATTGTACGTGAAATAGATGTTTGTATTATCACTCTCTCATAACACACAAATATTGCATGTTTGACCTCTTAACACAAGCAAGAAGATTATTTTAGTACATTTTACCTCTTCATTTCTCACTTGATACATATCCTCGATTGCCAGAAAAACAATTTAGAGCAAAAACATGACAACTGTAAGAGAGATTCACAGCAACTCAAAGGTGACTAGTAATACACAAAAAGACAATCACAAACACCATATAAAACAACTTCAATTATTTTTAAATAGCTTGTCTCACCAAATACAAGCTTTGACCAATAATCTTTAAAAGAGAAATTTGAATTTCTATACAAATTAAGGATGCAACTATATGTAGTTGAAATCCTTAATTCTTTCAATCTCAATAAAATAATTTGAAAACTTGAAATAAGTCCCATCAATCCATATGCGATGCATCATATCGCCCATCCATGCTTGTGGATACCTGCAAAACAAGTCATACATTAGTAAAAGACTTTTCATAAATCACTTACATAGTATTTCACAAGACTTACTTAGTTGGCTCCAGGTATCAGAATAGAGAAGATGAATTTCCAATCGACCCAAAAAGTTTCTTCATGATGATCATCTTTCCAATATAGCAATGCTTTCTTACTAGTTACATCAACACTTTGCTCCAAAGCTTCTATTGTTGTAGTTTCAAGTCCCTTAGAAATTGAAATGTCGCCCTCCTCTAGCCAAGGAGGAACACATCCTAGCCCCCTTGGCAACACTAGACGATGACGTCGATCAGATCCACTAGCTTCATGCAGACCTCCATATCAGCTCTTGCTCCTTGAATATATAAAAACTTCCAACAAATACAGTGGACAGGTAGTATCAATGAGACACAATGATTCTCTTACTTTTGTGTAGGATGAACATTCCAGAAACATCATCAATACCATCAAAGCTTTCCACAATGGCCTCCACTGTGACAAACACAATGACCACTCCTTCTTGCTCCACAGGAAATATTTTAGATAGCCTCCCATAAAATTTTGAGTCATGATCTTTAGCTACTACCAGATAATCTCCTAAATTGTAATTCACTTCATCTACAAAAACCTTGGAATACTCATATCCAAAGGAGCATGGGTCTCCACTTGATAGGTTCTTGATGATTCTTTTTCATTGGCGCTTAATAAGAAAGGAATTTTTCTCAATTTTCGTCCAATAACTATTCCATTTCTATTAAGCAAAGCTTTACAAGCACAAGGGTGCCCAAGCTGAATTGCACTACTCCATAGCTCTTGAGCTTGCTTCTCTGAGGTCGCAAGAAAGGCACACAAAGAATCTGAGTTATGACACTCAAGGTTTGACAATTCCTCAGAGTTCCAACCTTGAGTGAAAGTAAGCAAGAGTGAAGAGCTTGCAGATATCTATTTTCACACAATAGCCCGTCCTTTTCGATCTCTAATTGCTTCCATGTATTTGTAAACAAGATGCGACTATGGAAATTTGTATAGGATATCTCATTGGCTTTATTGTTAGTTGGAATGCTTAAGTAACTTGATACGCTCCTCTCAAAAGAGAAGCACCAAAAACAATAATGAGAGCCATGGCGTAAGATATCGTCAAGCATCTCTCCGCTACCTGTACACAGTAGTAATGCGAGCATCACTTAGTTAATACTATAATAATCAATCACTTAATAAAATCTCTTTGAGATAATATTCTTGAGAGAGTCTTATACACCTGCCACATGCTCCAAAGGGGAGCTATTGGGACCCTTGTACGGTTCTGACAAGATTCTCCATGTTAATAATAGAGAACGACATGTTTTGATATCACTCAATGACCATCCTCCTCTTCTAGAGAAATTGAAAAATAAATGTGTGATATCAACAAGAAGCATCCCAAGTTGACGTTGTTCGTCTGTGATTCCCTACACTACATTTAGAATGTGAGGCAGACACCACTGTACAAATTTTTGACACTCTTCTGCCTTGAACATTTTAAAGTGCTTCGATGGATTCCTTGGCCATCGCCCTGAGTTCAAAATAATCTTTGGAATGGAAGCTGTAACCTCCTTAACGGCATTATCGATGTCACGCTTCATTGGTGTGATAGAAGATGAGATCAACTTTCTGATGTACTTTTGAAATAAGTTCAGA
Organism: Adiantum capillus-veneris; assembly: GCF_014529385.1. NCBI lineage: Eukaryota > Viridiplantae > Streptophyta > Polypodiopsida > Polypodiales > Pteridaceae > Adiantum > Adiantum capillus-veneris. The sequence goes on from NC_140959.1 coordinate 63,519,498, forward strand.
GATAGTACATGCATAGCATCATATACTAAGTCTTTTGACAGATCGAATGCATATAAGTGATACAATCTCGACAGAATGGATTGCCCAGACAAACCTGCATCACGTAGTATATCTTCTTTAGCTTCTTTAGTAGAAGATCGCTTGGCTCGTTTGATTCCTGACCACATGTCTTCTACATGTCGACATTGAGGAGGATGTCTAGCTTAAAATCTATTATTGTCATACACATATCTTGACCCATTTGCATCTTGCTAAAGTGTTCCATGTGCTCATTAGGAAAAGTTTGGACTCAAAAATGGGCCTTGTAAGAATTGTTGATGTGGCATAGCTTTCAAAAAGTGGGGATCGGTAATTTTTTTGCAAATAAGATCCAAACTTGTCGGAGGTTGGATATTTAGAATCTACTCTTCAAATGCTATCTATTGATATATAGCATGCATGTATCGGACATTGCCTTCATGTAGATCTAGAAAAAGGTGATTTTAGATTACCGTAACGGTAACAAAACCTGGCTGATTGAAAAAAAATAGCATAACTTTCATAGAAGTCATCCAAACTTTTCGGACCTTGGCTCTTTAAAATCCATTTTTCAAGAACTTTCCAATGATAGGTCATATCATGGGGTTCTAAGCAATATTTAGAGGGGTCTATTGGGTTGCTTTCTTTTGTACAACTTTGATGATGTGGCACTCTTAAAAGGTCCAAAAATGAGTTCAAAATTTTCCTAATGTTACAACGTCAACAAAAGCTCTTTCCACCATCTTTGAATTCTCCCAGCTTACATTGAGCTGGATGGTCCCTAATGCACATCATTAGGATTCCTCGCAACTTTGTTGATTCATCTGGAAGCCCTTGATGAATACGGCTTTTGTTGTAGGCATAGTTAGCTTCGAAATCATCTAGAAATAAGGTTTCTAGATCCAGAAGCAAGGGTTGTAGGAAAGAAGAGAGAATGTCTCCATGCTTCTTCTCCAACTCTTTGTTTGAAAGTGGAAGAAACGATACTGGAATGGAGCCAAGAGTAGATCGTTTTCCTCCATTCAAAACAGTGACCTCAACTACTGCACTATCCTTCATAGTTGTTGATGCTGCCTGAAATCCGTCCCAGTGCAAAAGAAGAGAAAAATTCATAGGATCTCCTTTGATAAGATTTCTCTCTCCCCGAACTTGCTTTTTACACCTGGTACATGCAAACTCATAGGCTTGTGTGTCCTCATTTCAACTATTGAGAAGCTCTTTACTTGACAGACACTTGGGAAATGCACGATACGTCATCTTGCACTTGTCATTTTGACACACGACTGGAGCCTCCCAAAGGGCATCAGGATTCCAAAAGTCTTGGTAAATCCGCATCTTCTCTCCGTCCCAAACTTCTTGAATGAAGTCAGGATATTGAAAGGGCTCCTTATCCAACCACCGTTCTCGAGCTCTCCACATGCTCAAAAAATCATGACAATATTCTTCACTTTGACAGAGACATCTCAATTGATCTATTAACGATGTGTATAAGAATGGCATCATCTCCTTCCTGCTTCTACTGCACTTTGAACATCTTTCACAACATATAAGGCAATCACGTTGAATACATCTTGATCGGATTCCATCAATGCAAACACACATAGAGATGTCTCTATCAGCATCCTCCTAGCTAGCTGGAAAGACTTGCAGTTCATGGGGATGAATTTCACTGCCAAGACATAGTTTCCATTCCTGAGGAATGACCATACCTTTGTTTTTATAGAGCTTCAGTATTTCAGAGAAGTTACTAGGTGTATTGAAATCATTAAGACTTCCATCCCAATCATTGCTCTTCTCTGTCAATAGCTTAGCAAGACATTTCTCCTTGCCTTCACAAACAAAGCTTAAGCCCTGAAATAATATATGCATTACATCGTCTTGAAGCTTTATGAAAGCTTGATGGGAATCCATCACAGATTGGATCCTAATAATGGTATTCCAAATAGCTTCATTGAGAGCATACTCGTGAGTGTGCTCTGTATTCATTCTGAAAAATGCGACAATCGCACATTACTCATCTCTAGTTATTCCTTAGCCAGTTATTCATCTCTAGCCATACCCTAGACATTGTAGAGCTTAGTCATAGATAGGATACAACGTTAATTTCCATGCATTGGCCGTCTATGCCGAAATCGGCATAACAGGTCCTATTTTTGGCTGTTTTTTCAAAGGTGGGCACTCAGTAGAATAGGAAGCATGATTCTTCTATTTCGAATTAACTAAGACTCAATACATCAGCGTCGAGGTCTAGCTGCAGCCAATCTCTTCTCCTCATGGATGGATGGTCGTTCACAGTGCTGTTCCTGGCAGGGCGTCACGTGCGACATTAATGTAAACGGCAACAAAACAGCTCGCGTCTCTCGCCTCCAAGTCTCCGCAGTTGATGAGCCAGTGCCATGGCTGGCCCTATTCCTGTCTCCCTTTGCCACCTCTCTGCCCTCTCCACCCTCTCTCTCTCAGATAGCTACTTGTCCGGCCTAATCCCTCCTTGCCTCACTTCTCTCCCTCATCTCCACCACCTCGATCTTCACAACAACTCCCTTAATGATTCGAGCTTCATCACTTTCTCATCTCCCTTTCGCAGCCTTAGGTCCTTGAATCTTTCCCGAAATGTCCTCTCTGGCCCCAACATAAACTCCACCTTAATGCTTATCTTCCTGCCCACATACAAGCTCACGTCTCCCGACCTCTCTGAAAACAGCTTGTCTGCTCGCCTTCCGCCTGCTCTTTGCTATTTCCACCGCCTCTCTGTGCTTGATTTCGGTGATAACTCTCTCTCTGGATCAATCCCCAGGTGCTTCTTCAATCTCACGGCTCTGCAGCACCTCCACCTCACTTCTAATGATCTTTCGGGCCCACTCCTTAGTGCACAAACCCACTTCAGCCTACCCAATCTTCGCTTCCTTGGCCTCTCCAACAACGCTTTCTACGTACTTGTTTTGCCAAGCTATAATAAACAGGTGTTTTAAGTTTTGATTGTACTAGTTGTAAGGCAGCAGGGAGGGTTATGAAAGGACCCATTGTCAAACTAAAACATAAAGAGGATTTGGAGCTCCCTAGACGTGTATATAGCAGGCAGAGAATTGAGAGGACCCATTGACAAAATAAAACGTAAAGAAGATTTCAATTTTTCAAACGAAAAGAAAAGTCTCCATGATTCCCCAACTAGTCAAGAGCTCCAATTCCGCCCACAGTGTCAATGGGGAATTGCTCTAATCAAGCCCATCTAATCATGCAAGCATGGCATTTAAGACTAATATAAGCTACAAAAAATTAGATTTCTTCATGCATAGTAAAACCCAGAATCGAGAGCATAATGTACATGACGAACCTTGGATAGTGGGAATAAAGAGCTTGATTAATAGAGTGCCACATCTAATTCATTCAAACAATGAAAATAAATAGAGGAGAAAACATGGAAATCACCTGGTAAATTTAAGAGAACTCCGCAGTGACTTGATGCCTAGAGTTGGAGTTTTGCAACAAGCTACACCACTGCATGACGTCTTCTTCAGGATGTCGAATTGAAGCCTCCACAGCTGATTTGGGCAACTTGCTCGCGATGGACCAGCCTTGATGGCGGCCTGCAGGTTGCTATTCTGGTGTTGGCAGCTCCTTCAAATGAGATGGGATGCTTTGAGAGACTTGGGAGAGCTGCGCCAGCGTTGGCAGCTCCTACACATGAGCTGGGACCAGATCAGAGACAGATGAGAGAGAGAGAGAGAGAGGGAGCAACAAGTGTTGGAGTTTTGCAACAAGCTACGCCACTGCACGACGTCTTCTTCAGGATGTCAAAATGAAGCCTCCACAGCTGATTTGGGCAACTTGCTCGCGATGGACCATGCTTGATGGCGGCCTGCAGGTTGTTATTCTGGTGTTGGCAGCTCCTTCAAATGAGATGGGATGCTCTGAGAGACTAGGGAGAGCTGCGCCAAGCGTTGGCAGCTCCTACACATGAGCTGGGACCAGATCAGAGACAGATGTGATGGCGGCCTAGCTGGTGTACTGATAGCGAAGACGCAATGGCGACCTGGCTTTCTGTGCCGCAGCTGAGTGAGAGAGAGAGAGAGAGAGAGAGAGAGATGCTGGCCATTTAGGCGGGACAACCTCAGCACTATCTCAGGCGAGTGGGCCCGATCATGGCAGCAGCCCACCAGAGAGGTGTTGGCCATTTAGGCGGGACAACCTCGGCACTATCTCAGGCAAGTGGGCCAGATCATGGCAGCAGCCCACCGCCACACACTCAATATTGATTGAAGCATAACGGCTAGCACCATGTGGAGATAGTTGAAAAAAAGCGCACTGTATCACTGCAGTCTACCGCCTGCGCACAGCCGCTTGAGATACGTACAGTTGCTTCTTGATGAAATTGTGCCTTCATTGGTGGGGTGGCCCACAATAGCCAGCTGTTGGGAGGCACTGTTCGGGAAAAATCATTTTCACAAACATACAAAAATCCCTCCAAGACAAATCTGAACCTAAATTTTACAATACTAGCCAGTATTTTTGCAAAATTACACTATTTTCCATGTATTTTAAGCGGAATTTTTTCCTTCTTGCCCTCCCCTCAACCGGCAGCTACTTTGATTTTGCAACCGGCTCAAGGCTAAGCTGAGGCACACTTTTCCCGTACACTATCAATGGGAGAACAATTTTCAAGCAGGGGCAGTTTTTCCCACCCTCAATTCCTATTGGAGGCTGTCAATCAGTGTTCGGGAAAAATCATTTTTTCGCACATATAAAATTCCTTTTCTTAAATTTACCAAGAGGAATTTAAAAAAAAAAAGCTTTATTTTTTGGGGTTTTTACACTGTTTTTCTCTATTTCGGGGTGGAATTGAATACGGCGCAATCTTAAGTTGAGACACATTTTTCCCGAACACAATAGACCCCGGCGGCCGCACCCCGCACTTCAAAATTTACCAAAAAAACCATGTGCCAATTAAGAGTGCATTCGCACGGGGCTTAGTTTACCTTACGGTCCTCCCCCCCCACTACAAGAGGCTATTCATATTAGCGACGCTCACACAGCGACGCTCAAAAAAAAAATTCCCGGCGTCACTATGAGCGTCGCAAATTTCTTTGTAAATTTGTGACACTCATAGCAACGCCGATTGAGCTAAAAAAATAACAGAGCGCGCCCAAAAACTCAGATCTCAGATCTGAGTTTTTCGACGCCCTCAAGCAAGGAGCAAGTAACGCTCTCCCTCTCTCTCTCTCTCTCTCTCTCTTTTTCTTCTCCACACACACGAGGAGAGGAAGGAGAGCCAGGTATGCTCCTTCCCTCTCCTCACTCTCATGTTCCCTTCCCCTCTTTCTCTCTCCCTCTCTCTCTCTCTCACACACACACATACACACACATAGTGTTTTTGAGAGAGAGAGAGAGTGAGTACAAACATAAACAAAAACGCACACACACATACATAAACAAAGAATGCACACACACATTGAGAGAGGAAAAGGGAGAGAGAGCATGCATAAACAAAAAACGCACACATTGAGAGAGGAAAAGAGAGAGAGAACATGCATAAACAAAAAACGCACACATTGAGAGAGGAAAAGAGAGAGAAAACATGCATACGATCCAAAAAAACGCACACACATTGAGAGAGAAAGAGAGAGAAACTAATTTAACGTCATAGGAAACTAATTAAAATTAAAAGACCTAAAGATCTAGCCGACGAGGAGTTGAACTCAAGACCTATTATTCAAGAGGGAAATGGCATAACCAATCTATCATACTTGGCATGGGTGATAGAAAGGTTATACCATTTATCTCTTTGTATTGGCACACACATCCACACACGCGCACACACACAAGAAGAAGAGAGTTATAACGTCGTAGGAAACTATCCTAAAAGACGTTACAGATTAGGTTAGATGTAGACTTACGTTAAATTATATTTAGGTTTATTTAAGTTAAATTAAATTAGATTTAGGTTTACTTTTAATTAGATTTACGTTTATTTACGCTAGATTTAGATTTTCGTTATATTAGATTAGATTTAGGTCTCCATAGACTGCGATGCCTGCATGAAGCGGGTGAAGAAAGCCCTCAATGGAATATAGGGTATTGCTGCCTTCACTCATGGTGGGCTCCGTCGATCCAAAAGTACTGGTGAAATGTCTTCAGAAGATAGGGAAGAAGGTGGATCTTCAGGACGGCAAGAGTCACTACATCCCCGACACAATGACCATCTAGACAACCTCTAGTCATTCAACAGCAACTTCAAAGTTAGTAACAACAGCAAGAACGGTCTAAAGGGCCAATTGCTGTCGTCAGATGTGGATGGTGATGAGGCAGCGTCACCGCCGGAAGTTAACTCTCACATCTTTAGTGATGAGAATGCCAACTCTTGCCGAGTTATGTGAAAAATTATGTGTTAAATCAGTTTTAAGGTTCTTATAATCCCTGTTAGTTTAGTTCTTTGTTTTTAATATAACATAATTTACGTTAGATTTAGATTTATGTTATATTAGATTAGACTTAGGTTTATTTAGGTTTACCCACACACACACACACACACACACAAGAAGAAGAGAGTTTTAACGTCGTAGGAAACTATCCCAAAAGACGTTAAAGATTAGGTTAGATGTAGACTTACGTTAAATTAGATTTAGGTTTATTTTTAGTTAGATTTATGTTTATTTAGATTTACGCTTATTTACGTTAGATCGAGTCCACGCAAGAATTACTTACGGTTTAGGGTTTAGAGTTAGACGAACAGTGAAAAGATCTACTGTGAAAAGATGTTAAGATGCTATGAAGTGCTACAGCTAGAGAAGAGGCAAAGGGGTTTTGTCCACTACATGCAGTATCATGTAGAAGTGGGTCTGTAGATTTCTTGTACCCACAAATATAGGTATTGACCAATAAAGACGAGATTATAACCCGGTGGTTCTGATCTCCATGCACCTCTAGACCGAGGTGTGTGGGGATTGGACATGACTAGAGAATGAGAGGTAAAGAGAGAGAGAGACAGAGAGAGAGATAAGACGAAGAATGCCAATAGAATATTAAATTTGTTGTCTAGGTTATAAGATTTTTATCCTCATTATGAGTAGTGACGAGGATGTGGGACCGTCCAACCGAAACACCTATCTCTCAACGAGGGTCTTATGTCCTTGTAATCAATGCAAGCATGCTGTGCGACGGACAAGACGTGTTTCTTTGCAGCACGTTCGCGAATTTGGCGAGTTCGATCCATCTATTATAGATCGAGTTGTTGCCAATTATAACTCGTCGGACTCTGACGCGGGCCAACAAGCAGCAATCTTGCAACCCAATAGACGTGTTCGCAGGCGCTTTGGTCAAGCAGCATATGTGAGGCCACAAGATGTAGCCTCTGACAGCTCGGGGGATGATCATGCAGAGCACATTCCCAACGAGGCAATGTTTGAGCCCGAGATTGTTGAAATGATCGAGACGATCATGGATTCAGAAAGGCTTATCTATGATGATATGAAAAGTGAAGCCGATACGCCATTGTATAATGGAGCACGTATGTCTAGATTGAAAGCACTCCTGGTTCTTCTCAACATGCAGGCAAAGTTTGGATGGAGTGACACTAGCGTCACAGCGCTTTTCAGGTGATCTATTACAATTAGTTTACTTTAATAAAACTCTAAATGTATAATGATCTGATAGATTTTCACACGACTGTATCGTATTTTTATGTTGTGTAGATTGCTTAAAGAGCACATACTACCAGCTGACAATGTGATGCCAGATTCCCGAGATAAAGCAAGAAAGATTTTGCGAAACTTGGGGATGGATTACAATTCTATCCACGCTTGTCCTAATGACTGCATTCTTTTCAGAGGGGAATACATAGACATGGAGAAGTGTCCGAAATGTGATTCCGAAAGATATCGAGTAGATCTCCACGGGACAAAAATTCCACAAAAGGTTTTGCGACATTTTCCTCTGCTTCCTCGCATCAAGCATTTCTTCGAATGTAAGTCCATGGCCGCCGTAGCATCATGGCATGAGGAGAATAAATCTTCGGATGGTGTGCTACGAATTCCTGTAGATTGCGCAGCCTGGAAACATATAGATGGAACATGGTCGGATTTTGCCAGGGAAGCTCGAAATTTGCGCTTAGGCCTGGCTATGGATGGCGTAAATCCATTTGGTCAAAGATCAACATCTTACAGTGTATGGCCCGTTGTCATCGTCAACTACAACATTCCCCCGTCGTTGACTACGAAGAAGGGGCACCTATGGCTAAGCTTGATTGTGCCAAGGCGATATAAAGTGGGGAATATGGATGTGTATCTTCGTCCACTATTGGAAGAGCTACAACAATTGTGGATTGGCATAGAGGTGGTGGATATGAGCCGACACACAGGACGACGGAATGCTTTGATCAGAGGCATTCTAATGTGGACCATGCATGACTATCCCGGGCTAACAGAATGCTCAGGTGATCTATTGACACTCCTCACTCAGGCACGTCCGGAGGGTAGCATGGCAAAAGGTTGGTTGGTATCAGAGTCCGTAGTGTACATTGGAGAGTGGCTAGACGGATTTGATAAAGCCCGGGACACGCTATGGCGAACCATAGATGATGAGCGCATATCTGGGATTGTCATGTGCAATCTCGGTGTTGAGAAGAAGATGACGAAAGGTCTAGAGGCTAAAATCAACCGATTTTGCATGCTTCACAATCCAGTGATGCAAAAGTGGATTTCACAATATGAGGATGCAAAGCAAGAGCGACAAAGGGCACGAATCGAGTGGAGACGGGGAAGACGACCACCGATGCACTATCCGACGGTTCTGGAGAGCCTACCAACCTTCATGAGATTAAGATGGTTGCACAACCAATTGAAAAGCGCACAACAATGCGGTGAAGAAGTGACTGAGGAAGAGTGGGAGTACTCTCGGGGTTGCGCGACCAAGGTAAGTTTGCAATGTACGACATGCTAGTGACTTTATTTCTAAACGTTTAAACGGCCACTCATAATCTTTGTTCGTTGTAGTATAAGTCATACATAGCAGCATGGTGTAAAGGTCGACATTTTAGGGTGGAACGAATCGACAAAAAGCGTTTTACTCAAGATTGTGGAATCATGGCAAAATTTGAACAGTCTAGTCGACGACGTTCCTCTGATGCAGATCCTGTGGTGGCGGAACTCAATTGCTTCGGCACGCTGCAAGAGATTTTGAGGATCGATTACAGAGGATTTTTTGTCGACTTGTTCGACGTGCAATGGTTCAAGATAATCATGGAGGGTCGCAACGCTACTGTGCGTAGAGGAGAGTCTGGTTTTCTTGAGGTGGATTCTACTAAGAAATGGACTGACCTAAGAGACACTTTCGTACTACCAGAGCATTGTGAACAAGTAAGTATGTAAATAGTTAACATCCCCCTTTTACAAGTTATGTGCTTGAAAGCTCTCATGTAAGTTATGTGGCTCTGGCAGGTAATATTTCATCCTACAAAGTCTACATCAAACTGGTGGTACGTCATAGAGGTAGCCCCTCGTAGTGCAAGGACATATGAAGACTACCATGTGCCAATCACAACGGCATCAATGGAGGAGATCAGAGAAGATGCTCAATCAGAAGCCGTTGCGGTAGTGCCAGACGAGCATCAAGATGCTACTACTCTATATGGGGTGCATGCAGAGGAGCTACAAAATAAAACAGAGGATATGTGTTTAAACGGAGAGCTCTATATAGATATAGGAAGTTATGCTGAGTTATGCGAGGATGAGAGAGAGATCTCTTAAAGCCACAAATATTGTATTTGAACAATTTTGCTCTGGGTTGTAAAAGCTCTGGCTCTCTAAGTACCTTCCATGGCGCTCACATCTTTTGATTGAAAATTCTGAGTTTTCGACTTGCCTCTTCTATCACTCAATTCATTGCGTCATTATATTTATATGCGTCATTATGTCATTGTATTTAATGGTCTTTGCATCATTGTCTACTCTATTCATTCAATATTAAGTTTAAATATTCGTGTGTTTAATGCAGGTATGGATGATGAGGAGTTTCTTTCTTCTTTGTCACCGCAGCAGAGACAGTGGTACGTGGAGCGTCATCGCACTGGCGCATCATCGCGCGTTCCTACTCCATCTGCATCTCCCTCTATTTCGGAGCATTCGGCGCGCTCCGAAGCTTCGGCGTCGACGAGACGAGCTTCACACTCGTCTAGACACCGGCGCTCTAGTGGTGGCGGTGGCGGTTGTTGTGGGGATTTCGCCACCGATGCCTCCACACCGCCTCGTGTTCGACGAGGCTCTTTACCCTCCCCTTCTTTGCCCGCCCCCACACCAACCACAGCATCGCCATCTACGCCAGGTTTTGCACGGCTGACTGTTCCTAGCAGCTACACACCTCTACCTACTCCGCCAGGGGCCACCCCACTCGACACTCCTCGCTTCGGGGCCCAGACGCCGGTGGAGACACCTGACGTCCGTACCCCCATCGACACGCCGCTAGAGACCCCTTTCGGGACACCCAGGTTCATGCGTCACCGGCCAGAGGGCTTGCCTTACTCCGTCGACTTCAGCGGCGGCATCAACATGGATGATGATGGCAAGAAGGTGATCTCGCGCATGCGTGGTCTTTGCTCTCAGCTGTTTAGACACTACATACTAAACAAATGGAGTGAAGTACCAAGTGATTTAAAAAACAGAGTCATCAGCATACTTCATGATGAGTTTCCCGTTCCAACACGGGATCAGCGCTTCATTTAAGACCTGATGAAGATTCGAATGCGCGAATACTGCAAACACAAGCGTTCCGAAGTGCAAAAAGCAATCAAGCATGGGTGAAACAGGCCAGATTGGCTGGCCAAAGAAGATTGGAAGAATGCGAAGAAAGCAGCGCGCGAGAATCCCGACAAGTGGAAGCAACAAAAGGATGCAGCCAGAGCGCGAGTAGAGGCAGGGAGCTCGCACCACTTGGGGAGCGGTGGATGGGCATCATTTGAGGCCGATTTTGTAAGTGTTTTCGCATTGCACTTTATGTTCGATAGTTTAGGGTTTATGAGTTTTTTAATTCTAACATAATGAATTCTTTGTATGTTTTGACAGTGGTCGATGACAGGACGTGATCCCACACCGTACGAGCGCGAGTACGCAGGCAGGAAGGGCTTAAACGCCCTGATGGACATTCTCAGTTCTCGCGGCGGCATGGTTAGTATTAGGGTTTACTCTTTTCTATTTTTTGTATTGTTTTATAAATGTCGTTATATGTTTATACTTACTGAAAGTTGTCTTATTGTCTTTTTTTGCAGAATCCGATAGATACGCCGCTTGGACGCGATGAGACGTCTGACTAGACGACGTCAGTTTAGCCGTAGCTAGATAGCATTAGTTTAGGGTTTCTCATAGCTTATGTATCATGAGACGGATTTTATACGTCTTTTAGAACCATGTATATTATTACATTTGTCACCGCATTTCATTTTGCCAATCAATTCTTTATGCCTATGATGTTGTTCAATTGTCATTATTACATTTGCCAATCAATTCATTTTGCCTATGATGTGTACAATTGTCAATTTTGCAAACAATGCGTCTTGTGGGTGACTATTTTGGGTCTATTATCTACCCTTGCACTTTTTTTAAAAAGTGAATCAAGTACAATATGGTTGATGGGTGGCAGGGCATTCAATGCCCTGTCACCAAAAAAAAAATTCTCTCGGGCGTCGCTATAACCGTCGCTATTTATGGCTCTGTAGCGTCGCTATAGACTTCTGTGTAAACGTCGCTATAACCGTCGCTATGAGCGTCGCTATAGACTTCTGTGTAAACGTCGCTATAACCGTCGCTATGAGCGTCTCTATATAGCGACGCCTATAGCAACGCATATAGCGACGCTCTCGTAGCGACGCTATTAGCAACGGTTTTAGCGACGCCGGGGGTTATAAAAACCCAATGTATTTCCGTCGCTAACAGCGTCACAAGAGCACACAACCTCTTGTAGTGCCCCCCCCCCCCCACTCCACATGGTAGCACCTCTTGCGTCCGGAGAGAGAGAGAGAGAGAGAGAGGAGAGAGAGAGAGAGAGAGAGAGAGAGAGAGAGAGAGAGAGAGAGAGAGAGAGAGAGAGAATCAAACTAAAATGAAATGTTATGTTAACCTCTTCTAAATTCCATATTGACCTATGGAATATGGTGAATCTTATACAAAGAAACTAACTAAATAGACGTTGCAGTGTGATCAAGAGCCGGAGAGGTACACACACACACACACACACACACACACACACACACAGAGAGAGAGAGAGAGAGAGAAGAAGAAGAAGAAGAAGAGTATTATAACGTCGTAGGAAAGTACTATCCCAAGAGACCTTAAAGATCTACACAGAGAGTTATATATGCATAGAAAGAGAGAGAGAGAGAGAGAGAGAGAGAGTAGAAGAAGAGGATTTTAATTTCGTAGGATAATACAATTGTTATGGAGACATTTATACTTGCGGGGATATAGTATACTTTGATTAAAACCATCTCGGACCAAACCTGTTAGGGATTCTCCTACTACTCCTATTGCATATATTATTTATTCATAGATCCCATGTATTGAAATATGAAGGGCAATTCGATCAATTAATTATCTATAAGTTGACAATCGATCTATGTACATTGTCTATCTATACATGTGGTATCATAATCATTGTAGGTATTTATATCCTATCTCACTACTTCCCAACTAGACAATACATGCATGCAATACCATCATTATTATCGTCTCACATATATATCATTTACATTGGTGTAATAATTACATGTGGTATCATAATTATTATCATCATGCACTAACTTCTTATATCTCTTATTTACACCCGATGTAGTGACGGGATATCAGAAACATGTATACTATCCACCCAAAGAGGGGGTATATTAATTGACAACTCTTCTAGCTTATTGTTGCTTATATGCTCAATCATTATCCAACTAAACTATATGCATCGCAATTATTAGTGTGCATTATCTAAATCGTAGCTCGTACTGTGATTGTATCTTATTAACTCTCTCAATGTTAATATATTTATTCGAGTGTCTAACTAGACTAGAGGCCTTGGTACATGTTATAAGGCTTTACTAGAATGGCTCAATAGACAATATAATATTTAGACTAGCATTAGTACTAATAAACATTATAGCTATGAAATCTAGCCATTTAGAAATGTAATAGACAATTCAATCAAGTTCATTTAATGATAGAAGTAAAAAATATTAATAAGGGGTATTCTAAGAAGTGTCTTACGAGTCTTCGTAATTTTAGGGGCCGTATCTTGAGAAGGTGGTTGTATCATAGGGGTATTTCGGTAATTACACTACCATCTAGGGCCAAACAATGTTAGCTGAGATATAATGGATCGTCGTAATGATTACATGCGGTGTCATAATTATTATCACACCTTATTATCATGCACTATATATCCTCTTATATCTCTAATTTACACCGATCGTACGCTATCTAGTGGATATCAAAAACATGTACACTATCCACCCAAAGATTGTGTATCACAACTATTCTAGCTTATTGTTTATATGCTAAATTGTTATTTATTGTCCAACTAGACTAGAGACCTAAGCATGTATCATTATTATCCCACATTATTTATTCATAGATCTCATGTGTATTTATATTATAAATTCCTATTTAATTATTTTTCCCATACTAAAGGCACCAAATTAAGTCGGATAATACTTTCAGAAGGTTAGAGATTATATAATATTGATGACAACACCTTATTATTATGCACTATCTTCTTATCTCTAATTTACACCCTACCTAGTGGACATGCTAAACATGTACAATACTATCCACCCAAAGAAGGGGCATCATAGCTCTTCTAGCTTACAAGTTATATGCTAACTCATTATCCAGCTAGACTATCTGTATCCTAATTATTAGAGTGCAATATTTATATTGTAGCTTGTAAATATTATTGTAGCACATCACCTTTCTCGATGTTAATATATCATATCTGAGTGTCCAACTAGTCAAGAGGCCTAGGCATGCATCTTTAGTATCCTACATACATTATTTATTCATAGATCCCACGTATTGAAATATGAAGGGCAAGTCGATCAATTATTTATCTATAAGTGATCCTCTACGTACGTATAAAGCTTTATATGTACAATCATGGACATTGTCTATCTATACATGTGGTATCATAATCATTGTAGGTAGGTGTTTATATCCTTTCTCACTACTTCCCAACTAAACAATACATGCAATACCAGCATTATTATCGCCTCACATATAGATCATTTAAATCGGCGTAATAATCACATGTGGTATCATAATTATTATCACACCTTATTGTCATGCACTACCTTCTTATATCTCTTAATTTCACCCGATGTACTAGTGTCGGGATATCAAAAACATGTACACTATCCACCCAAAGAAGGGGTATATTGACAACTCTTCTAGCTAGTTATTGTTGCTTATATGCTTAATCATTATCCAACTAGACTATATGTATCGCAATTATTAGTGTGCATTATCTAAATCGTAGCTCGTAGTTATTATTGTAGCTCATCATATTTATTAGTGTGAATTATTTATATCGTGCTCGTACTTATTATTGTAGCTCATCATCTCTCCCGATGTAAATATATCATATATGAGTGTTCAACTACACTAGAGGCCTAGGTATGCATGTAACATTATTATCTCGCATTATCTATATCTTGACATGGACATAGTATCAAAAGGTTCATTTTACATGAATCGCTATTGTGAATATTATGTATACTTACGTGGAGATAATATGTGAGATTATTTTATCTTTGTTATGTTGATACCTCTTGATATACATCTTCATCTAATATAGTCTTCATTTATGTAGTATGACTTTACTGTCCACTATCCAACTAGACTATATCGTAACTCACATATATTGTAATTATTATGTAGCAAATACCTCTTGATATACATATAATTTGTCTAATTTTCAGTATTTTGTGAAATATATAATGCAACTCTAGTGCTTCATTATCTAAAACTTGATGTTCTATGTACATATGGAGTTATAGGCATGCATACTATCCATTTATACTAGGGGTACCATAATAATATTTCTTATATGTTAATGTGTATATCATAAATAGTAAAAACATGTATCTTTGTTGCAACAACCAATGCAACTTATATATATGTACGTAAACTATCCAACTAGACTAGCAGTGTCGAGTGTTGGTTGTATTGTAGCTTGTACATGTTCTTACTCACACCATGCAACTAAAATAGAGCTTGCATAGTTATATTTGTCTAATGTATATTATCTTGTGAGATATATAGGGCAAGTCTAGTGATTAGTTATCAAAAATATGATATTTTATTTACATATGGAGTAGTATTCATGCATGGACACTATCCATCTATAGAAGGGGTATTATAATGGTTGTTATTAAGGTTAATATGTATATCCTAACTGACTACAGCTCCACACATTAATATCTCCACACATGTATAAATACATATTGAGTGCTCAATATCTCCACACACTTTTACATACACATTATCTTAGACATTGATAATAATGTGGTAGTTTGGATTGTTATAATTTCCATAGCTCCACTATTTGAGCCTCCTATTTGAACTCTCAATCATCACCATAGCCTAATCGAGGCTCTCTTGAAGTAGACTAGAGGCCACGCCATTGTAATTATTATCTTGCATTGTTTATATCGTAGGCCGCATATATTGAAATTATATAGGAAATTCCAATTGATCTATATATTTGTTTAGTTTTATATAAAATATATGCAAAATCTAGCAAATAATTTAATATAACTTGTTATTCTATGTGTATATACCGAGTTGTATATATGTATGGACATTGTTTATCTATACCCAAGGTATCATACTATCATTGTAGGTTAATATTGTTTATATCATATCTCACTATCCAACTATACCATACATGCAATTTTATCATTATTATCATGCACTATATTTGACGTAGGTAATTGCATGGATTATAAACATCTTATCATAATTATTATTACATGTTATTATCACTCGTTAACTAATTAGTATATCTCTAATTAATTTATATCCTATCAATGTGTTATGTTGATACCTCTTGATATACATCTTCATTTAATATATAGTTTTTCAAATATGTAGGACATCCATATATTAATTATCTATATCTTGACATGGACAAAGTATCAAAAGGTCCATTTTACATGAATCGCTATTGTGAATATTATGTATACTTACGTGCAGATAATATGTGAGATTATTTTATCTTTGTTATGTTGATACCTCTTGATATACATCTTCATTTAATATATAGTTTTTCTAAAATATGTATGACATCTATATATTAATTGTCTATATCTTGACATGGGCATAGTAATATCAAAAGGTCCATTTTACACCAATGGCCATTGTGAATATTATGTATACCTGTGTGGAGATAATATGTGAAATTTTTTACATGCAAGGACACTATCCATCTATAAATGTATACATGTAGGGACAATATCAATAATTTATACACGAAATCATATTGGATCTTGGCCAGACTGGGCGCTCTAGGGTAGCAATTAGGTGCGAGCATTATGCTAGGCTATGTTGATATAAGTAGACAAAATTTTGAGTGTAGTAATGACTTTACTATCCACTATCCAACTAGACTATATCGTAACTCACATATATTGTAATTATTATGTAGCAAATACCTCTTGATAAACATATAGTTTGTCTAATTTTTAGTATTTTGTGAAATATATAATGCAAGTCTAGTGCTTCGTTATCTAAAACTTGATGTTGTATGTACATATGGAGTTGTAGACATACATACTATCCATTTATACTAGGGGTACCATAATAATCTTTCTTATAGGTTAATGTGTATATCATAAATAGTAAAAACATGTATCTTTGTTGCAACGTCAACCAATGCAACTTATATGTGCGCATACTATCCAACTAGCTGACTAGCAGTGCCGCTACTAGTGTCGAGTGTTGGTTGTATTGTAGCTTGTACATGTTCTTATACTTCACACCATGCGACTAAAATAGAGCTTGCATAGTTATATTTGTCTAATGTATATTATCTCGTGAGATATATAGGGCAAGTCTAGTGATTAGCTATCAAAAACATGATCTTCTATGTACATATGGAGTAATTGCTTACATGCATGGACACTATCCATTTTTAGTGTTAAGTATGGAGCCTGATTTACCCTTGTAATTTTCTGTGGTAAAAGCGCACATTTGTAAGGCCCCCATTATGAGGAGAAGCCATCGTGCGTGAAGGTAAATCACTCACCGGAAACCAAAATTTTCACAGTCAAAAACCAGGGGCAACTTTAGGGGCCTCAGGGACGGAAGTCCCCTGAGACTTTTTTTTCCTCGCCGGAATATTCCTTTTCGCCCGAATATTATGGCCGGACGGCGGCCGGACAGTGGTCGGAAAACAACCTTCGGTTGGCCGGTGGCCGGTAGTCAATGGCCGGTGGTCGAAAGTCAGAAGTCAATGGCCGGTGGCCGAATTCAAAAGCGGACTTGTCTTCTCAAGGATGGCCACACATGGGCGGATTGGAGGGTCCGATTTAGACTTATTCACACAAGGGCGGCTACACATGGCTGCCTCTCATAAGAGAGGGAAACCCTTTTGGCCTATAAAAGGAGGCCATTTCTACACACATTTCATAGTGTGAAGTTGATGCAACAAGGTGAGTGTGAGGTGGTGAGAGTGAAGCAAGACGGGAGCTCCATTAAGGGTATAATCCCTTTGTAAACTACTTCTTGTTTTGAAGTACTAAAGCCATTGAGTGGCTACTTTCCCATGGATGTAGCCCACATTGGGTGAACCACGTATATTGTTTGTACTCTCTCTCTCTCTCTCTCTCTCTCTCTCTCTCTCTCTCTTTACTCTATAATCTTGTGTATGTAAATTTGTCTCTCTCCATTAAGTAATCTACTTGATCAATTATCTATTTAGCTACGTCTTATTTCCTAACATATAGAAGGGGTATCATAGTGGTTGTTATTATGGTTAATATGTATATCCTAACTCACTACATCTCCCCACATTAATATCTCCACACATGTATACATACATATTGAGTGCTTTGTATCTCCACACACATATACATACACATTATCTTAGACATTGACAATAATGTGGTAGTTTGGATTGTTATAATTTTCCATAGCTCCACTATTTGAGCCTCCTATTTGAACTCTCAATCATCACCATAGCTTAATCTAGGCCCTCATGAAGTAGACTAGGGGCCGCATCTTAATTATTATCTTGCATAGTTATATCATAGGTTGCAGATATTGAAATTATATAGGAAATTCTTATTGATCTATATATTTGTTTAGTTTTATTTAAAACATTCAAAATCCAGCAAATAATTTAATATAACTTAATATTCTATGTGTAGGTAGAGTTATATATATACATGGACATTGTTCATCTATACCAAGGTATCATACTATCATTGTAGGTTATTGTTTATATCCTATCTCATTATCCAACTATACCGTACATGCAATTTTATCATTATTATCATGCACTATATTTGACGTAGGGCTAAAAGCAAGGGATGGTGGTACAAAATTGGTTTTCCTTGACAGTACCTTTTGATGGTACTTTGACAAATCTTTGCAATGCGATTTATCCAAGTCATAAAAGACATTAGTTATCATATTATATATCATTGGATACGTCTTCAAAAGAGGAACATCAAAATAGAATGTCGGACAAGTTTTGACACAAACTACAAAAATTTTACCAGTCCCCACTTTTTCAGTGGTACCAATAAGGTGGAAAAAAAATTGGTCCTTTTTTTGTACCACCATCCCTTGCTTTCAGCCGTAGGTAATTGCATGGATTATAAACATCTTATCATAATTATTATCACATGTTATTAACACTCGTTAACTAGTTAGTATATCTCTAATTAATTTATATATATCCTATCAAGGTGTTATATTGTTGATACCCCTTGATACACATCTTCATTTAATATATCGTTTTTCACAAATATGTAGGGCATCCATATGTTAATTATCTATATCATAGTATCAAAAGAACCATTTTACATGAATCACCATTGCGAATATTATGTATACCTACGTGGAGATAATATGAGAGATTATTTTATCTTTGTTATGTTGATACCTGTTGATATACATCTTCATTTAATATATATTTTTTCTAAAATATGTTCGGAATTCATATATTAATTTTCTATATCTTGACATGGACATAGTATCAAAAGGTCCATTTTACAGGAATGGCCATTGTGAATATTATGTATACATGTGTGGAGATAATATGTGAAATTATTTACATGCAAGGACACTATCAATCTATAAATGTATACATGTAGGGACACACTATCAATTTATACAAGGGGTGTAATAATTATCCTACACGTTTACACCAAATCATATTGGATCTTGGCCAGATTGGGTTGGCTAGGGTAGGAATCACGAGACGTGCGAGCATTACACTAGGCTTTGTTGATATAAGTAGAAAATATTTTGAGTGCAATAATGACTTTACTATCCACTATCCAACTAGACTATATCGTAACTCACATATATTGCAATTATTACGTAGCACGTCTAGTGCTTATAAGTTATCAAAAACTTGATATTCTATGTACATATGGAGTTGTATACATGCATAGACCATATATATCCATCTATAGAAGGGGTATTATAATGGTTGTTATTATAGCTAGGTTAATGTGTATATCCCAACTCACTACAACTCCCCACATTAGTATCTCCACACATATATACATACATATTGAGTGAGGTATCTCCACACACATATACATACACATTATCTTAGACAAGTTGGAGTGTGGAAGTTTGGATTGTTATAATTTTTCATAACTCCATTATTTGAGCCTCCTTTTTGAACTCTCAATCATCACCTAGCCTAGTTAAGGCTCTCATGAATTAGAGTAGAGGCCGCATTGTAATTGTTATCTTGTATTGTTTATATCGTAGGTTGTACATAATCGTTTAGTTTCATATAAAATATATGGAAAATCCAGCGATACATACTATCCATTTATGCAAGGGGTACCATAATCGTTCTTATAGGTTAATTATGCATATATCCTAACTCACTGCAACTAGACTCACGGCACCATGATTATTATCTAGCACTATTTACATCATATATCACAAATAGTAAAAACAAGTGTTTTTGTTGTAACAACCAATGCAAATTATATGTGCGACGTTTACATGTGGGGACTACATGGGTATCTATAAACATACAAGGACACTATCCATCTATTTCTATATACACTAGTAAAACAGCACCACCTCCGTGGCCGACTGCCTTCAACAATCTCTCTCTCTCTCTCTCTCTCTCTCTCTCTCTCTCTCTCTCTCTCTCTCTCTCTCTCTCTCTCTCTCTCTCTCTCTCTCTCTCTCTCTCTCTCTCTCTCTCTCTCTCTCTCTCTCTCTACGCGTGCTATCCGCCTGTACCGGCTTGCAGGGAACACTGTTGAAGATGATGAAACAGGAAACAAAAGGAAGATAGCAACTCAGAGTAGGAAGAAGATGGAGAAGGAGAAGACACAGAGCTTGCGTACGAGATCTCTGTAGTCTATCTCTCTGTATTAGAATAATAGAGTATGTACAAACTCAGAGCTACAAAGCTTATATGAGACCCTAATTAAGAGATAAGGTGTCCTTTCACACCAGATGTCCAGGGGGAAAAACCCAGTGGGACAAAAGTGCCCCTGGTGAAGCGCGTATACACACTAACACTACTACATGTCTACAAATCCCCCCTGTAGTGATAGTGTGAATCCGTACAAGGTAGCAGATCATCATGTGTATGAGAGTAAGCCCAAAGCTTTTCGGAAAGATTCAAAATTTTCTCGTGATAACACCTTCGTAAATAGATCTGCAATGTTATCCTGTGTAGGACAGTAAGTTAGTGTGATCTCCCCTACATGTAGCCTTTCCCTGACATAGTGGTAGTGAACCTCTATGTGCTTTGTTCTTGCATGAAATACTGGATTCCTCGCAACTGCCATAGCACTCTGACTGTCAGTGAAAATGGTAGTGGGTGTCTGTTGACACTCACAAAGATCTGCTAATAACCTGCGTATCCATACACAATCAACTATTGCCGTGAAAGCTGCCCTATACTCAACTTCACAAGTTGATGTAGCCACTGTGGGTTGCTTCTTGCTTAGCCAAGATATACATGCATTTCCAAGGAAAAAACAATTCCCACTTGTGGAATGTCGTGTGTCAAAATCACCAGCCCAATCTGAATCGCTGTAACCAAGAAGCTCCATAGAACTGTGCTTTACATACATATCCCCCCTTGGAAAGAACATGGAAAGATTAGGGGTACCTGAAAGGTAACGAAGTATGCGCTTCACAGCCTGCCAATGATGCATACCTGGGCTGTGCATAAATCTGCTTGCTTGTGAAACCCCAAATTGAATGTCTGGACGAGTGTTGCCTGCCAAATATATCAAGCAACCAACCGCTGCTACATAAGTATGTACATCAAAAGGTTCTCCAGCATCGTGCATGCTCAACTTTGATCCAGTTTCTACGGGTGTAGAGATTGGTTTACAATTTTGCATACCAAACTTGTCCAAAATTTTATGCAAATATTTTGCCTGCAACATGTATATGCCATCCTCTGATTGTACAAACTGAATACCCAAGTAATAATGTAGCAAACCAAGATCAGACATCTCAAAGGTTTTTCTCAAAGCATCTTTAAACGCTTCAATTTCATCTGCAGTATTGCCTGTAAGAAGCATATCATCCACATAAAGTGTTAGCATAATGAGAACTCCATCTCTCTTTTTGACATACAAAGTACTTTCTGTTGGACTATTCTGAAATCCCTGGCCAATCAAATAAGTATGTATCTTCTCATACCATGCTCTTGGAGCCTGTTTGAGACCATACAAAGCTTTATGCAATCTACATACCTTTTGCTCTTGACCTTTTACAACAAAACCACTCAGTTGACTTACATAAACTTCTTCCTGCAAATCACCATTCAAAAAAGCAGTTTTGATATCCAACCGATGCACTTTCCAACCATGATGAGCAGCAATTGCAACTAGTGATCTAACTGTGGACGCACGAGAAGTAGGAGCAAAGGTTTCATCATAATCTATGCCTTTCTGTTGCGCATAGCCTTTTGCCACAAGCCTTGCTTTGTACCTGTCAACAGTACCATCTTGTTTCCTTTTTACCTTAAAAACCCACTTTGTACCAATAGGCTTTTTACCTGTAGGCAAGTCCACTAGATCCCATGTATGATTCTTATGAATAGAATCAATTTCTTGCTGCATAACATCTTTCCACTGAACACACTCTAAATCTTGTTCAAATGAATCAGGCTCATCTGCATCACAAAGAGTGCTAAAGCAAGCCAAATCTACTTGCTCTCTGCCAAAAGTAGTACCAGCACGTGGTTTTCGTGGCAACGGTGCATCCAACTTGCTATCCTGCAAAGTTTTTTGAACCCATTTAGGCAAGGTTCTTTTTTCCCTGAGAACTTCTTGCTCTTCACGCACAATTTCCTCTACATCATGAGGTGTCACATGCTGATCAAAAGATTGATCAAGATTATCAACCTGTTGTGATTCTTGATTCTCCACAAAAGAAGGAAGCAAACCTTCAAATACATCATGTGTCTGCATATGAGGTACATCAAAAGCAACCATAGGTTGAGCAGTAGTTTCTGCAAAAATTACATCACGACTTTCAAAAATCTTGTTTGTAGCAGGATTGTAAAGTCTATAACCTTTACTTCCACTACTGTACCCCACAAATATACATTTGATTGCCTTATCATCAAGCTTCCCACGTAACTGCTGAGGGATGTGAGCATAAGCAAGACAACCAAAAACACGAAGATAATTGACTGAAGGTTTTCTGTCATACCAAGCTTCATATGGAGTAATGGTCTTCAAGGCACGAGTAGGACACCTGTTCAAAACATGTGCTGCACAAGCAACTACCTCCATCCATAGCTTATGAGGCAAACTCTTAGCCTTGAGCATACATCTAGCCGTCTCCATTAAAGACATGTTCTTCCTTTCTGCAACACCATTCTGTTGTGGTGTGTATGGCATAGTGCATTGGTGTTTAATTCCTTTCTTTCCCAAAAAATCCTTAAATGCACCTGACATGTATTCACCTCCTTGATCGGTACGAAGAGTCTGTACTTTGCAACCTGTTTCATTTTCAACCATGGCAACATAATGTTGAAAAATTGCAAACACATCTGACTTTGCTTTGAGTGGATACACCCAACAAAACCTGGAAAAGTCATCAATGAAGGTCACAAAATAAAGGCTGTTTCCTATAGATGGCATCCTCATAGGACCACATACATCACTGTGTACAAGCTGCAACTTTCGTGTCCCTCTAACTGAACCATCCTGTGAAAATGCAAATATGTGCATCTTTCCAAGAACGCAACCTTCACATACATGTCTTGGTGGCATCTCCAATAAAGACAAATCATGCACCATATTATGACGTTGTAAAGTCATCAAACAGCCATAACCAACATGCCCAAATCTAGCATGCCACAACTCAGCATCCTACATGGCCTGAGTCTTTGTTTCTGCAATACATACCTGAATTTGCTTTTCATAATGATCTAGCAAAAATAGTCCATTTTCCAGCGATGCACTCCAAGGGAAGAAATTCTAGACAGGAAGCTCCTTTAAGCACCATATTTTGTGTACATGTCAACCAAGGCATTCCCAAGACGACGTCCTTTTTTAATAGCCCCTGACTAACAATATCATCTTGAATGCTTTTCCCCATTTCAGCATCTTGCATAATCCCCCCATGCCTTGAAGCTGCAAGCATAGGTGTTTGCATCTGGAGATACAACCTCACTTCACATCTCCTGCAAACAACCCAGATCTTCCTGGTCGTGCCCTTGTTAGACAACCCTTTAGATAGGTAGCTCTCTAATCGGAAGGGGTGAAATTTGCAAGGTTTTTTTTTTTTTTTTTTTGGGGGGGGGGGTATTTTGACCTTTAAAAATGGCCCAATGAAAATCATTTCCTGACGGACAACAGGTGCCATTAACTTACAGCGCAGAGCAGCGACCCCCCCCCCCCCCCCATACACACACACACACACGTTGCAGCACAGTGCACTCTCTCTACGAGTGAGTCATTCACACTGTAGACTCACGCTATAGCGAGCAACGAATCTCATCAGCCGCACACACACACACATTGCTGCTCACTCTCTCTCTCTCTCTCTCTCTCTCTCTCTCTCTCTCTCTCTCTCTCTCTCTCTCTCTCTCTCTCTCTCTCTCTCTCTCTCTCTCTCTCTCTCTCTCTCTCTCTCTCTCTCTCTCTCTCTCTCTGAATCATTATGGAGAAACGACATGTGGCTAGTGGGCGCAAATCTGCTGACGGTTATGATTTCTGGCAAAACCAATATTCCATTCTAAAAGCTTTTGCAGGCAAAGCAGGCACGTTTCAAGTTTCCCTCCAAACACACACACACACAAACACACACACACACACACACACACACACACACACACACACACACAAATGGTGTTAGCAACTACAACGTCCTGTTCATACCCCGCCACAGCTTGTATTCCCAGCAGTGTCTTTCTCTAGCACAGTTTCTTGTATTCCAAGCATTGTCTTTCTCCAGCACAATTTGGCTATGGCGCAGTACAGAGCGCGTTGAGTGCACAAGGCTTCTCCTATTTGCTAATTGTATCACTGCTGCCCAAGCTTCACTAATTGCTAATTGTATCACGGTCGCCCTGAGTGGGAGTCCTCCTCAAGGTTGAACACTTCATCGCTAAAACCCCTCGACCTGCATCCCCTCATTACACTTTCTCCGGCCAGCAAGGTAATCTCCACCTTCGACAATCACAACAAGCTCCTACGACTCATCTCCATTCGAGGCTCCCAACCGGTTCGTAAGTGCAACAAGAACAAAAGGCCAGCTGCTCTCAGGTGCTCACAGGGGCTGTTTCACGTGTTCCATAAACTACATGGCTCAACTCACAACGACATTTTCGAGGACAGATATGGCTGCCGACGGGTGCGTACAATGCGAAGCATTTTGAATTCAAGAGTATATTCTTCCCTTAAGCAAAAAAGTAAGCTTAATTTAGTTTTCTTTCTTTAAACTTTTCAATTTAGCTCGTAGCTTTGAAGGTGTGAGCTTTGACACTAACTCCAAGGTGATATCATGGGACACTCTATCAGTGGTGGTTAATTTTGTGCAAAGGTTTTGTGATACACGTGAATCTTCGAAGGCTATTTTTGCCACTGGTATTAATGGCAAACTTTGCTTGTATATGACTAGTGAAGGTTGGAGTGAGATAGGCATAAAGAGTGGTGCCCATAGACATGCTTTGGTGGGTTGGTCCAAGAGGGTACTAGAGGGTGGCCCAATGTTTGTTCCAAAGAGTCAAACATCATCGCTTTTTCATTCTTCCGAGAATATGAGCATAAGCTCACAAAGCGAAGCTCAAAACAACATTGAACCTCATGTCAAACCTACTTTACCCGATGTACTTAGTGACTTTATCACAAGTAATGAAGGGATCCCTAAAAATGATGCGCGCCCAATAACGTACGATAGGATTTTCTATCCTAGGAAGGTAAAAGATATATATGCCACCGTTGGGAAAGCCTTTCTTGTGAAACATTATCAAGAAGCATGGGCATCTTTTAACAAGGGCATGGTAAAAATTAGAGAGTTGTTTGACATGGGTTTTTGTGGGCAAGACAAAGAGGATTTTTCCTCTATCAATCTCCGCAATAGTCGTGAAAAATCGAATCAAATTCTCTATTTTATCAAAGAAAATATGGAGCACATTCCACCTCTCCACTTTGGAAAACTTGGAGAATTACCATGGCGAATTGAAGATGTGTACATGAAGGTCTTGGAACATAGGAACTACATTAGAAAGTGTGGCAAAGGAATGGTGGACGCAAAAAGACGTAGATGCTATGCTCAAGGCAACAACATTGATCGAAGTCTTGGTCATAATCACACCAATTCGCAAACGGTATTACCAATATCTATATTATGTCTCTTGTAAGTTGTTTATGTATCTCTCACTTACACTGATATCTCTCTCTCTCTCTCTCTCTCTCTCTCTCTCTCTCTCTCTCTCTCTCTCATTCGTTCATTCTAGAACGAGTTGGTCAAGGATGATATACCTCCCATGGAGTCTACCCTAGGTTGCGCTATGAGCAATGCATCAACTACATTGCTCAAAGAAGAGACTTCTCGAAGTGCATTCTATACGGGCCTCGTCCAAGAGGTCATCACCCTTGATGATACCGATGAGGTAATTCTAAAGAAAAAGAGTTTTTAAACCTTTTAATATACTCATATCCTTTTGAAACAATTATATATGGATGTTTTTTTAGGAGGCTTGGCTACAAGGGGAAGTACCAACAAGCTATGAAGTTATTCACACTTGTGTTAATAAAGGTTGCTCGGATGGCTCTCAAGATCTTCAAAGAAGTCAAGCTCAACGAGTAAGTTTTAAAGAGTTTGTGATTCTAGGAAGCTTAAAGTTTTAATTTATTATTGTGATATTTGACTTCACCCTTGACTCATACTTGACTATTGTTAATGGTAAAAGCAATTGTCTATCGCCAATATTACGAACGTCGACTCACGGGAACGACACTTCACTAAAGGGATCCTTGGAAATTGCACAATGAAGTATTATTCTTGCAAAGATAAGCAACATCCAATAGTTTTGGAAAATGTTATTATTGTAAGTCGATTAGATGTCATCTTCTTACCCTATTTTAGTACCTTGTGCATAAATGTGAGATAGTATGTGTGTGTATGAACTCTATTTTTTTTTATGCACTCTAGAAATGATTATTGAATTCATAGAGTCCAAGGTCTTGTTAGATAATATGTAAGTTAAAGATGGTTGACTGTGAAAGATTAGTATCATTTACCTTCTCTTTTAGAAAAATGTTTCTTTTATCTTTATTTCAGATGTTTGAGGTTGTAAAGTGCAGATGTTTGAGGTTGTAAAGTGCAAGTCCATGTCTATGTCATTCTTGTAATGTGGTAGAATAGGAAAAGTCAATCATCATCTCTTCATCATTAGAGTTTGCTAAAGTTTTATTCAGCTTTTATTGTATCTTTTTATTTTTTTTGAGAATATACCCTTTCTCTTAAGCTTACAAAAGCTTTGAACATAGTGAGTATTGCTTACCATTTTGTCATCTAATAGAATTTAATTGCTTTTATTCAAATTCTTAGGATATTGTTGCACCATTTTCGAATGAAGTAGAGCCACCATTGGACAAAAGAACAATTGTCAATGTACCAGCCATTTCTCATGAGATACAATATACTTGTGACTATCAAGTAACTTTCGAGGATTTTATGTGCCAAGATTCAAGCAATTTACAAGACAAGTGTCTTAATAAAAAAGTTAGACCCTCTCTCTCTCTCTCTCTCTCTCCACCCCCTTCATCCATTTCCAAAAAAGAAATCCCTTAGGTTTATTGTTTGGTAAATGAAATTCACACTAACAAACTCTTGGAATTCAAATGTTCATGTTCATATGGTAGTAATTGACTATATAATGTTGTTAGGAAAACTTGGTTCCCTCTCACTCGAGAGACTTATTAGGGTCTAATGAGAGAAATGAAGATATCATTGTGCAACGCTTGAACATTGATTCATGTCAACAAGTGACCGATGACATTGAATCAAATAGCCTAGTAAGTTATAAGCTTTACATTTGTCTCACCCACCACTACATCCTCTTTCTCTCTCTTTCTCTCTCCTCTACTTAATTTTGTGTGATTTGTAGGAAAATGCAACTAATACAAAGAAGAAAACAAAAAAGATTGCAAGCCTATCTTCAATGATGGTAACTATTGGCACAATGAGTTAACTCTATTTTTTAGTTTATTCTATATAATTACAATAATGATGTACACTTTCTGTGAGCTTTTTCTCATAGAATGCGTCGAGCAAAGAGCCTCTCAAAAAGAAAAAGAAGTTACCAACTTCAAGTGGCAGGAAGATGCGTTTGTGAGTTAATTCTTATGTTGTTAGAGTGAATAATGATCCATAAAAAAAAAATCATCGTGTGTAGGCACTTGGTGATATCTCTAATGAAATCCCCCCTTTTATGTGTGATCAAAATCATTCAACAGTGAGTGTTAATTTGAACAATTTAAATGATCGAAAATGTCAACATTGTTAATGTCACCTTTTGATTAACGGTTCTTTCTTGTCTAGATGCCTAAAGTAACCAGGTCATGTAGAATTATTAAAAAGCCACCAAGGTTCAATGAGAGCTTTGATGAAGAGGCTAGATGAATGTAATATCGTATCTAGACATGTCGCTTAGCTATAGTTAATTGGCATGCCTTATTCTAGTTACTTTTTTTTTTTGTATGCTTTAGGTTGTGGTGGAGCTATTGAGCAATGACCGCATGGAGGCAATTGCAATGGATACATTGAACTTAGATGATGTAGATGACATGTATGGTCAACTTTGGCCAACTATGAGAGACCTAAAGAGCACACACAAAGTGCATTTTAAAAGTTTCACTAGCAAACCAAAGCAAGAGCATCTTTTGAGATGTTACATAGAATGGATTGCTTCCACTAAAGCCTCTATTTAGAGGCCCTTGTAATTCTATTCATTTTAGAATGGAACCCTCAAAAGTTCTCTTCATCTATGCTCATCTACATGGTTATAAATCCTTTAAACAACCTTGGGAAGTAAGTTAAAATTGTTTTCAGCATTGTTACAAAGTAGTCATGCAATTTGGCTTTAATATTTTTTATAAAAAATAATTATAAAAATTACGTAATATTAAATGACAAGGTACAGAATATCAAGACATGTATATTTGAATGTAATATGATAGAAATATTAACAAACTTAGGTATATAAGACCTTGAGATATGTATCCATGAGGTGAGGGGTAGATGCGGACTCTTGGAAGTGTTGGTCAACCAATAGCTTCGAAGAAACATTCTACTAGCTTGGAAGGGTGAGATGGCATTCTACCCAGGTTTCTATAGCCTATTTGCCATGAATTTTACCTATTCTTTACATGTGAAATGTGAGCTAGCATTCATAAATTACAATAAAATGCGAAGAAAATAATTAAACCTTTGATTTTTTCAAGAAATGGGTGGTTGTAAAAAACAACCCTAACTCTAGCCAGTACATATATTTATATTTTTAATTGTGTCACATCCAATATTTTCAAATTGGAAAACAAGTTTTCCATGTGGAAGTTCTAATATACCCAAGTGAAAAACTTTTCAAGTTGGGAGTGAGAAATTTCCCATGTAAATAAATTCTAATTTCCATGATGTAAAAACTAAAACCTACATAAAAAAGTCTTGATTTCTTTATGGTAAATATTCTTAGATATATTTACATCATGGAAAATATGTTCCTATATTTCAACATGGAAATTAAAATGTCCTTCTTTTCTCATAATGAAAAGAGAAATACCTATCTAAATTTACATTTCAAACTAGAAATCCTTAGAGGAAAATAGGTCTCTTTTCCAAATAGAAATTTGTCATGAAGTTCTTGCTAGGCCACTTCAATGCCTCGGCAACCTCTTGCAACTCGTACTCGGCATCAACACCCTCGTCAAAATCTTGATCGACGACTGATCTCCCTGCAATCTCGTATTGGCCTCGCCTTTCAGCTGCATGCAAAACTAGCACCGCGTGCTTTTCCTCTCCACCCTCCCTTCAGATGGTCAACAACTTCTAAAACCCCTCGCCTTTATCTCGTCGTCCACCTCCTGCAATTGCTTGCGTGCTCCTCGCTTTATCTGATGGCGCTTTTTCCCTCCTGCTCAATGAGAATATCCATGTCAACCACGAGGCTTGTTACATGTCCCAAAACGAGGTTGATGATACTCCTTGCAACGAAGGAGGATCCTATATGCACATCAATTTCCAAGTAATTGTCTTCACGAAGATATCGGCCAGTTACCGCCTTGCCTAAAAGGCATGCTTCTGTACCAAAAGCACGCTTTCAAACCAGTAACCCTGTCTACATGATTCTAATCATGGGACTGAGTTCAACCTGACTAACTCTTATTGAGTCAAGCAGGTACTCCGGCAGCTCAGATTCTTCCCTGCTGCTCTCGGCCCTCGTGTGTTCTTCTGCAGTTGATGCTCCTGCTGCTTGAAAGACCTTCACCACCACGTCCACCCTCGCCACAAAATCCACCTTCTCTCGCTCCAGACGGCGCTCTGTCTCCTTGCCGAGTCCCCTCAGGCTCGCCTCTGCCCTCACGTGCCGACCCCTTCTCGACTGCTGCAATTGACGCTCCTCCCTGGCTGCCTTGTCTGCTCCTGCCAGGCTCCCGCTCACGGCCCTGCAGTCCCCGACACTCTGCACGTCGCGCGCTTTTTCTTTTTAAGCCTGTCAACTCCTCTATATTATTATCTAGCCTTGTTTTATTGATAGCTCCATAATGTAAGTGGTCATTCACACTCACAACTCATGGCCTTGCCTTCGAACTTCTCGGCATACACCGAAACCAAGGCAATGCTAAGCACATTCTTATTGACCAAGACACTTATTTTTTGTAGCATCCTCACTGTCTCCGTGTTATTAGCCATCGCCTATCAACTAAAGCATGCTAATCACAGTTTATCACATCAAAATATTTCGAACGGATGCAAAGGGTAAACACGGTTTGTATGATCCCGACACCAAAACCTACAATCCTCTCACGCCTTATGAATTCAAGATGTCCACTTAAAGGCGGGTTTAGCTTTAGCAAGAGGCCATTTACAAACTTATCCAGAAGGAAAATGCTGGCACTGGGACTTCTGAGGCACCAACACAGAAGAAGGGCAAGAGGAAGCGGGTTCAATGGAAGGATACTGGATAGCTCCATCTCAGAATCAAATGGTGGATTTTCCCAATTAGGCAGTGGAATCTCCTTGGCTAGGAACCCTTGGAATTACAATTATAGGGGTGTCAAGAACGCTATCACGAGGAACATCGGCCAACTCATGAGGAACATCGGCCAAGATAATTATCGGAGAATAATAATACTACTATGAAGCTACAGAGAAAATATCTCACCAGATATTTATCAAAGATACCTATTTACTCTAAAAATCCCTATTCTTGGATAAAAGAAATAAAAGAGAATTCATTAATTTTCGAATTGATTAAGTATCCTTTTATAAAGGCTACCACTATGGCTTCAAAAAGGACCCGAGGATATCCTCTTTCCGATGAAGAGGATACAACACACAAAAGGACTAGAGCAACCCATGACCATGAGGCTGGGCCTAGTCATAGGTCTATGGAGGAGAGTCTGTAGGCACAAGTAAGTAGCAGATGGCTGACCAGTCTCAGGTGGATTTCCATTTATTCACTTAAGTCTTTAAATAGCCTAAAGTTCTTTTATAAATTAACATTGCATACGTAAGAACTAGGAAGGAAAAATTGGCCAAGAAACCAACGAGCATTGGTTGTAAATAGGAAAGAAATGTTTGGGCTACGACTGATTGACCTAGGAAAGAAATGTTTGGTCATTCTTCACACAGCTTGTCTCAAGACACCTCTGATTCCTTGGAATATTTTACTTTAGGTGATGAGCAATGATGGCGGATCAGCCATGGATGAGTCGGTTTCCTCAGTGCGCGTGGAGTCTTTACCCCATGCTTATCTATGCTTGTGGATATTACTTAGGATATCGTGTTTCTCCTAGAGCAACCGCCCGGTTGTATGGGCAATTGGTTGGCGTATGGGCGCCCGAATTTTGGGTGATGACTTTTTCCACCCCGGTTTTAAGAAATAAGGAATGGGTGCCGGTTTTTTTTCACCCCTATATAGGTGGTCTTGAGACAAGCCAGTACTGGTCAAAGTTACTCCAGAATGATAGTACCTTGTCTTAAGTCTAAAGATGTGCGTTTGTTAAAAGAATGTTTTCAATATTGTTTTCAAGGGCTGTTTTAATGAAATCCAGTTATGAAGGATAAAAGGAATCATATTTTAATTATGATAAGAATGTGGTAGTAGTTAAATAACAAAGCATCATATGTGAGCGCGGGGTGGTAAGTGGGGATTGACTAAGGTTGTCAATCATGGACGAGTGGACCTGATTAGTCAGGTAACTATCCATTCCCGCGCACTAAAAACATCTAGAAACTTCTCTATTTGGAAGAGGAGTCTACCAGCGACTGTGCCCTCACATACGTTAGGGGGGGGAAAGCGTTGGTTAAGGAAACCTTAATCCGAATGATGGAAGTTATAGGGCTGAAATAGTTTCAGGAATTCAAAAAGTTATCCCGTTTCCACTACGAGATAGGATTAGGTCTCCTTCTAGGGCTATAAACCCAAACCATTGTTAATGGTAAAGGTATATTCCTTGGATTCTTCTTGTTTAGAGACTCTGATTGTATTAGGCCTAGAGACCTGTCAAGGATCCCATTCCGCTTTTTGGTGTCGGCGGGTAAGGGGATCTCTCAAATGTATGGATATGGTGTTTTATGTTCATGTAGGTACATAGAAAGCATGTTTTTGTCTCACGTTATACATGCAATAGGAACATTGTTTTGGTCATATCTCCCAAACCATTATGAATTAGGTCAGATCCTTCAAGTTGGAGATTAGTTAAATTATTTAATTTTTCATGTAGAGTATGGTCAAAACACAGCTTGTTGTTTTCTATACAACCAAATTTTTGGACCCTAAGCTTCTTGGGGGAATGCCATATGCCTTTATCAAATAGTAAGATTCACTTATCTAAGTCAAGAACTTGATTTAAAATGTTGCTAAATGTATTTAGATCATAGTTATTGGATCAAAAGTGTGAGTTATTAATTGATTTTGTTATGGGATTGTCTACATGTATAGGGGTGCTACCAAGGAGAGGTACCATATGGAGTCATGGGTTTAATGTGTGAAGTTCATATATGATTTATGGTATTCTCTACATGTATAAGGGTGCTACAAAGGAGAGGTACCATATGGAGTCATGGGTTTGATATGTGAAGTTCATATATGATTTATGGTTTGTTTTGGTGAGTTGATTCCACTTGTTTAATGTACATAAACTCATGTGTTGATGTATGGTTATCCAACCCAAACCATATGGGAAATTCTACATAAAACGGTTATTCTACGCATCATGGTTGTTAGCATGAGTCTCACATTGATGAAGTGATGTGGTAATGTGATAGTCTATGTTATAGGGATGATCTTGAAGCATTGGTATGAGATAAAACCCTCTATCTTGTATGTCATGTGTGCACCCAAACAAAGGAAGAATTCGTTTTTGTGAACTTATGACATATTGTTGGTCAAAGTTATGGGGTTGTTTTATTTCATGATTAGGGTTGTAAGTTGATGCTATATGTGCATGAAACCTCAAAGGATTGGTGTGGATATGTCAACCATAATGATAGTTGTAGGCAAAGCGGGTCCCACAATACTTCAAAAAGCACTTTGCCTCCAACCACTTCAAGAACGTAGCTCAAAGGACACATTAGGAAAAATATGAACCCTCTAGGGGCCCTTTGGGATTAAGG
Source organism: Adiantum capillus-veneris (assembly GCF_014529385.1). Taxonomy (NCBI): domain Eukaryota; kingdom Viridiplantae; phylum Streptophyta; class Polypodiopsida; order Polypodiales; family Pteridaceae; genus Adiantum; species Adiantum capillus-veneris. The sequence goes on from NC_140959.1 coordinate 63,553,055, forward strand.
CTAATTAGAGGCCAGCCAATGAGAAGAGGGTGGTGGACACACTCTATGCCCTCAAAAATGTAGGGGGACAAAGTAGTCTTACACTTTTTAAATGGGCTCTTACCTAGTGAGAAGGTGGGGTGGGGGGGGGCACTACAAGAGGTTATGTGCTCTTGTGACGCTCTTAGCGACGGAAATACACTGGGTTTTTATAACCCCCGGCGTCGCTATAAGCGTCGCTAAAAGCGTCGCTACGAGAGCGTCGCTATATGCGTCGCTATAGGCGTCGCTATAGGCGTCGCTATAGACGTCGCTATATAGCGACGCTCATAGCGACGCCTATAGCGACGCTTATAGCGACGCTCTCACAGAAGAGTATAGCGACGCATATAGCGACGCTACAGAGCCATAAATAGCGACGCATATAGCGACGCCTGAGAGAATATAGTTTTGGTGGCAGGGCATTGAATGCCTGCCACCCATCAACCATATTGTACTTGATTCACTTTTTAAAAAAAGTGCAAAGGTAAATAATAGACCCAAAATAGTCACCCACAAGACGCATTGTTTGCAAAATTGACAATTGTACACATCATAGACAAACTGAATTGATTGGCAAATGTAATAATGACAATTGTACAACATCATAGGCATAAAGAATTGATTGGCAAAAGGAATTGCGATGACAAATGTAATAATATACATGGTTCAAAAAGACGTATAAAATCCGTCTCATGATACATAAGCTATGAGAAACCCTAAACTAATGCTATCTAGCTACGGCTAAACTGACGTCGTCTAATCAGACGTCTCATCGCGTCCAAGCGGCGTATCTGTCGGATTCTGCAAAAAAAGACAATAAGACAGTTTTTAGTAAGTATAAACATATAACGACATTTATAAAACAATACAAAAAATAAAAAAGAGTAAACCCTAATACTAACCATGCCGCTGCGAGAACTGAGAATGTCCATCAGGGCGTTTAAGCCCTTCCTGCCTGCGTACTCGCGCTCGTACGGTGTGGGATCACGTCCTGTCATCGACCACTGTCAAAACATACAAAGATTTCATTATGTTAGAACTAAAAAACTCATAAACCCTAAACTATCGAACATGCATAAAGAGCAATGTGAAAAGACTTACAAAATCGGCCTCAAATGATGCCCATCCACCGCTCCCCAAGTGGTGCGAGCTCCCTGCCTCTACTCGCGCTCTGGCTGCATCCTTTTGTTGCTTCCACTTGTCGGGATTCTCGCGCGCTGCTTTCTTCGCATTCTTCCAATCTTCTTTGGCCAGCCAATCTGGCCTATTCCACCCATTCTTGATTGCTTTTTGCACTTCGGAACGCTTGTGTTTGCAGTATTCGCGCATTCGAATCTTCATCAGGTCTTCATTGAAGCGCTGATCCCGTGTTGGAACGGGAAACTCATCATGAAGTATGCTGATGACTCTGTTTTTTAAATCACTTGGTACTTCACTCCATTTGTTTAGTATATAGTGTCTAAACAGCTGAGAGCAAAGACCACGCATGCGCGAGATCACCTTCTTGCCGTCATCATCCATGATGATGCCGCCGCTGATGTCGACGGAGTAAGGCAAGCCCTCTGGCCGGTGACGCGTGAACCTGGGTGTCCCGGCAGGGGTCTCTAGCGGCGTGTCGATGGGGGTACGGACGTCAGGTGTCTCCACCGGCGTCTGGGCCCCGAAGCGAGGAGTGTCGAGTGGGGTGGCTCCTGGCGGAGTAGGTAGAGGTGTGTAGCTTCTAGGAACAGTCAGCCGTGCAAAACCTGGCGTAGACGGCGATGCTGTGGCTGGTGTGGGGGCGGGCAAAGAAGGGGAGGGTAAAGAGCCTCGTCGAACACGAGGCGGTGTGGAGGCATCGGTGGCAGAATCCCCACAACAACCGCCACCGCCACCACTAGAGCGCCGGTGTCTAGAAGAGTGTGACGCTCGTCTCGTCGACGCCGAAGCTTCGGAGCGCGCCGAATGCTCCGAAAGAGAGGGAGATGCGGATGGTGTAGGAACGCGCGATGATGCGCCAGAGCGATGACGCTCCACGTACCACTGTCTCTGCTGCGGTGACAAAGAAGAAAGAAACTCCTCATCATCCATACCTGCATTAAACACACGAATATTTAAACTTAATATTGAATGAATAGAGTAGACAATGACGCAAAGACCATTAAATACAATGACGTAATGACGCATATAAATACAATGACGCAATGAATCGAGTGGTAGAAGAGGCAAGTCGAAAACTCAGAATTTTCAATCAAAAGATGTGAGCGCGAGTAGAAAAGAGCGTTACACACCATGGAAGCTACTTAGAGAGCTAGAGCTTTTACAGCACGGAGCAAAATTGTTCAAATACAATATTTGTGGCTTTAAGAGATCTCTCTCTCATCCTCGCATAACTCAGCATAACTTCCTATATCTATATAGAGCTCTCCGTTTAAACACATATCCTCTGTTTCATTTTGTAGCTCCTCTGCATGCACCCCATATAGAGCAGTAGCATCTTGATGCTCGTCTGGCACCACCGCAGCGGCTTCTGATTGAGCATCTTCTCTGATCTCCTCCATTGATGTCGTTGTGATTGGCACATGGTAGCCTTCATACGTCCTTGCACTACGAGGGGCTAACTCTATGACGTACCACCAGTTTGATGTAGACTTTGTAGGATGAAATACTACCTGCCAGAGCCACATAACTTACATGAGAGCTTTCAAGCACATAACTTGTAAAAGGGGGATGTTAACTATTTATATACTTACTTGTTCACAATGCTCGGGTAGTACGAAAGTGTCTCTTAGGTCAGTCCATTTCTTAGTAGAATCCACCTCAAGAAAACCAGACTCTCCTCTACGCACAGTAGCGTTTCGACCCTCCATGATTATCTTGAACCATTGCACGTCGAACAAGTCGACAAAAAATCCTCTGTAATCGATCCTCAAAATCTCTTGCAGCGTGCCGAAGTAAGTGAGTTCCGCCACCACGGGATCTGCATCAGAGGAACGTCGTCGACTAGACTGTTCAAATTTTGCCATGATTCCACAATCTTGAGTAAAACGCTTTTTGTCGATTCGTTCCACCCTAAAATGTCGACCTTTACACCATGCTGCTGTGTATGACTTATACTACAACGAACAAAGATTATGAGTGGCCGTTCAAACGTTTATAAATAAAGTCACTTGCTAGTCGTACATTGCAAACTTACCTTGGTCGCACAACCCCGAGAGTACTCCCACTCTTCTTCAGTCACTTCGTCACCGCATTGTTGTGCGCTTTTCAATTGGTTGTGCAACCATCTTAAGCTCATGAAGGTTGGTAGGCTCTCCAGAACCGCTGGATAGTGCATCGGTGGTCGTCTTCCCCGTCTCCACTCGATTCGTGCCCTTTGTCGCTCTTGCTTTGCATCCTCATATTGTGAAATCCACTTTTGCATCACTGGATTGTGAAGCATGCAAAATCGGTTGATTTTAGCCTCTAGATCTTCCGTCATCTTCTTCTCAACACCGAGATTGCACATGACAATCCCAGATATGCGCTCATCATCTATGGTTCGCCATAGCGTGCCCCGGGATTTATCAAATCCGTCTAGCCACTCTCCAATGTACACTAGGGACTCTGATACCAACCAACCTTCTGCCATGCTACCCTCCGGACGTGCCTTTTGACGCACATATCCCTTAAGCGTTTTCATGAAACGCTCTAAGAAGAACATCCATCTGGAATGAACTGTGCCAGCTATTTCCACCTCATCAACTATGTGAATAAGAAGATGCACCTGAATGGTTAGCATTGTAGTAGGAAAATGTTTCTCAAACATGCACACAAGCTCCGCAGCATTTAGTTTGGCGAATGGTATGGAGTCTACGTCGATCTCCTTTTGTGAGATCCATTGCACCAGCTTTGCAAGTTTGTAGATTGTGTTACGGATGTCGAGAGACAAACATCCCTCAATGGCAACCGGTAAAATAAACTGTAAAGTATGTGCAGCAATGATATTAAAGTCCACATTTTATGCAATGATATTAAAGTCCACTATGAACGTACCTGACACATTTTATGCCAATCGTGTGACTTCAAACCGGTAAGCTTTCCTTCTTTAGTAAAACACGTTCGGAGCGAGTGCATTACGCCAGTGGGGGTCCGCAAAGATCGAATGGCCTCTTTTACTTTGCGTTCTTGGGCTCCTGTGAAAATCCATGGTGCTTTAGGAAGTTTTATCGATCCATCAGACGCTGTTTGCGGCCAATATTGCTCCATACGATCCACATTTCTAAGGTCAACTCTGGCTCCCAAAGTATCTTTCTTGCCGGTCAAATGGTCCCATAGTAGATTACCCACATTCTTGAATATGTGCATTGGATCGAGCAAGTGATTGATCACGAGTCGAGGCCAGTATGGTAACTCGTACCATAGAGATAGTCTCTTCATCCCTGGAGGCAATCCGTCATCGCACATCTCCTTCTGCTCTAACCATGCTTGTGCAGACATCCTTGGTGGCTCTCTTCCCAAAAAGCCGTCGCGTAACACATGATTCTCCGGAAGATACGCTTGATGACCTTCGTAGATTTGCTTCTTCAGTGAGGGTGCCCTACGTGCATTCAGTCTAGGTCCACATGTGACACATGCTCTGTATCCGCTTGTTTGAAGCCCTGCATGTATACACATGATAATAGATCAACTATGGGGAAAAACCAGATTTACAGTGTCTGAGAGAGGAGTGTCAATAGATCACCTGAGCATTCTGTTAGCCCGGGATAGTCATGCATGGTCCACATTAGAATACCTCTGATCAAAGCATTCCGTCGTCCTGTGTGTCGGCTCATATCCACCACCTCTATGCCAATCCACAATTGTTGTAGCTCTTCCAATAGTGGACGAAGATACACATCCATATTCCCCACTTTATATCGCCCTGGCACAATCAAGCTTAGCCATAGGTGCCCCTTCTTCGTAGTCAACCACGGGGGAATGTTGTAGTTGACGATGACAACGGGCCATACACTGTAAGATGTTGATCTTTGACCAAATGGATTTACGCCATCCATAGCCAGGCCTAAGCGCAAATTTCGAGCTTCCCTGGCAAAATCCGACCATGTTCCATCTATATGTTTCCAGGCTGCGCAATCTGCAGGAATTCGTAGCACACCATCCGAAGATTTATTCTCCTCATGCCATGATGCTAGGGCGGCCATGGACTTACATTCGAAGAAATGCTTGATGCGAGGAAGCAAAGGAAAATGTCGCAAAACCTTTTGTGGAATTTTTGTCCCGTGGAGATCTACTCGATATCTTTCGGAATCACATTTCGGACACTTCTCCATGTCTGTGTATTCCCCTCTGAAAAGAATGCAGTCATTAGGACAAGCGTGGATAGAATTGTAATCCATCCCCAAGTTTCGCAAAATCTTTCTTGCTTCATCTCGGGAATCTGGCATCACATTGTCAGCTGGTAGAATGTGCTCTTTCAGCAATCTACACAACATAAAAATATGATACAGTCGTGTAAAAATCTATCAGATCATTATACACCATGAGTTCTATTAAAGTAAACTAATTGTAATAGATCACCTGAAAAGCGCTGTGACGCTAGTGTCACTCCATCCAAACTTTGCCTGCATGTTGAGAAGAACCAGGAGTGCTTTCAATCTAGACATACGTGCTCCATTATACAATGATGTATCGGCTTCACTTTTCATATCATCATAGATAAGCCTTTCTGAATCCATGATCGTCTCGATCATTTCATCAATCTCGGGCTCAAACATTGCCTCGTTGGGAATGTGCTCTGCATGATCATCCCCCGAGCTGTCAGAGGCTACATCTTGTGGCCTCACATATGCTGCTTGACCAAAGCGCCTGCGAATACGTCTATTGGGTTGCAAGATTGCTGCTTGTTGGCCAGCGTCAGAGTCCGACGAGTTATAATTGGCAACAACTCGATCTATAATAGATGGATCGAACTCGCCAAATTCACGAACGTGCTGCAAAGAAACACGTCTTGTCCGTCGCACAGCATGCTTGCATTGATTACAAGGACATAAGACCCTCGTTGAGAGATAGGTGTTTCGGTTGGACGGTCCCACATCCTCGTCGCTACTCATAATGAGGATAAAAAACTTATAACCTAGACAACAAATTTAATATTCTATTGGCATTCTTCGTCTTATCTCTCTCTCTCTCTCTCTCTCTCTCTCTCTCTCTCTCTCTCTCTCTCTCTCTCTCTCTCTTTACCTCACATTCTCTAGTCATGTCCAATCCCCGCACACCTCGGTCTAGAGGTGCACGGAGATCAGAACCACCGGGTTATAATCTCGTCTTTATTGGTCAATACCTATATTTGTGGGTACAAGAAATCTAGACACCCACGTCTACATGATACTGCATGTAGTGGACAAAATCCCTTTGCCTCTTCTCTAGCTGTAGCACTTCGATCACTTCATCTTAACATCTTTTCACAGTAGATCTTTTCACTGTTCGTCTAACTCTAAACCCTAAACCGTAAGTAATTCTTGCGTGGACTCGATCTAACGTAAATAAGCGTAAATCTAAATAAACGTAAATCTAACTAAAAATAAAGCTAAATCTAATTTAACGTAAGTCTAATGACTAGAGGTTGTCTAGATGGTCATTGTGTCGGGGATGTAGTGACTCTTGCCGCCCTGAAGATCCACCTTCTTCCCTATCTTCTGAAGACATTTCACCAGTACTTTTGGATCGACGGAGCCCACTATGAGTGAAGGCAGCAATACCCTATATTCCATTGAGGGCTTTCTTCACCCGCTTCATGCAGGCATCGCAGTCTATGGAGACCCGCATCTAATCTAATATAACATAAATCTAAATCTAGCTTAAATAAATGTAAATCTAGTTAAAAATAAACCTAAATCTAATTTAATGTAAGTCTACATATAACCTAATCTTTAACGTCTTTTAAAATAGTTTCCTACGACGTTATAACTCTCTTCTTCCTGTGTGTGTGCGCGTGTGTGGATGTGTGTGCCAATAAAAAGAGATAAATGGTATAACCTTTCTATCACCCATGCCAAGTATGATAGATTGATTATGCCATTTCTCTCTTGAATAATAGGTCTTCAGTTCAACTCCTCGTCGGCTAGATCTTTAGGTCTTTTAATTTTAATTAGTTTCCTACGACGCTCCCTTAGTTTCTCTTTCTTTCTCTCTCAATGTGTGTGCGTTTTTTTGGATCGTATGCATGTTTTCTTTCTCTTTTCCTCTCTCAATGTGTGCGTTTTTTGTTTATGCATGTTCTCTCTCTCTTTTCCTCTCTCAATGCGTGCGTTTTTTGTTTATGCATGCTCTCTCTCTCTTTTTCTCTCTCAATGTGTGTGTGCATTCTTTGTTTATGTATGTGTGTGCGTTTTTGCACTCTCTCTCTCTCTCTCTCTCTCTCTCTCTCTCTCTCTCTCTCTCTCTCTCTCAAAAACACTATATGTGTGTGTGTATGTGTGTGTGTGTGAGAGAGAGAGCGAGGGAGAGAGAAAGAGAGGAAGGGAACATGAGAATGAGGAGAGGGAAGGAGCATACCTGTCTCTCCTTCCTCTCCTCGTGTGTGTGTGTGTGTGTGTGTGTGTGTGTGTGTGTGTGTAAAAGAAAAAGAGAGAGAGAGAGAGAGAGAGAGAGAGTGAGGGAGAGCGTTACCTGCTCTTTGCTTGAGGGCGCCGAAAAACTCAGATCTGAGATCTGAGTTTTTGGGCGCGCTCGGTTATTTTTTTTACCCCAGCTGGCGTCGCTATGAGCGTCGCTATAAGCGTCGCTATGAGCGTCGCTATAAGCGTCGCAAATTTCTTTGTAAATTTGCGACGCTCATAGCGACGCTTATAGCGACGCTCATAGCGACGCCGGGAATTTTTTTTTTGAGCGTCGCTGTGTGAGCGTCGCTAATGTGAAGAGCCTCTTGTAGTGGGGGTGGGCCATATGGAACCTTCAACTTCCCTCCTTTTTGATCCGGGTTTGAAAAAATCCCCAAAAATTTGAAATTTTTCAAAAATTTCAAAACTCAAATTTCATCTTCTGAAAACCCCCCTAAAACTATTTTATGGTCAAAAAAGCATTTTTTGATCTCAAAAAGTCAAAACGTGCATCCAAAAACCCTAAAATTCAAAATTTTTAAAAAACTTTTAAAAAATCTTTTTTTGCTATCCAGAGCTCCCCCAAAATTAGTTATTAGGCAAAAAAGGATTTTCTCTCTCTAGAACCCCTTTTCCAACCCCTCCTTGGTTGCAACCATCACACTCATCCTCTACTCCAACACTCTCTCTCTTTACACCGTCTCCATTGCAGCAGCAAGGAAGCTCCTCTCTCCTCCCCTACCACCTTCCATTGCCACACCAAGCAAGGCTTATCCACCTTCTCCTCCCAGTGCCACACCAAGCAAGGGTTGTCCACCTTCTCCTCCCATTGCCACAAGGGTTGACCATTTTCTCATATCACTTTATCACACCTACATTGTAGTAACAAGCAAGGTTCTTCTCCTCCTCCTAGTTTGCTTTGCTCAACCATGGCCAACTCTACTTCGCAAAGGCGACCAAAGGATGAGGTCACAGCACTTGCATGCCACAACACTAGAGGTGTAGATGATGAGTGGGTGCCACAAGAGTTCACCAAAGGTGCTTGGGTATACATGCAACCATCTGTTGTTGGCCCTCATCGTGTGCGGAATCGTGCAAACTTGGATCTTCATTGGAAAGGAAAGCTCCTTGGCTTCAAGAACCGCAAAGACAAGGGGACCATAGCCATTGTGCAACATGTTTTCTCAATGTCAACCATGCACTTGCAACAACCACCTCAATTTCCAACACATTGTAAGTACATGTTTTGAGAATACAAAGCTAGGTGTGAAATCACAGTGTAATGTTATTATGGATTCATACTTAACATTTGTCATGCATTTATAGTCATATTTCCATCCACGTTGGTGGAGGAGCAGCCACTACATAGTCTCCCCGGCACATTCAATGATATACATGCGGATATTGGAGCAATAATGTTCCCGCATCTTTGCCCAACCAAACTGGTTCAAAGAAGGATTTTCTTCTATTCTCACTCCTATATTGTCCCTACTTCTACACAAGCATTTGGAACGCTTGAACCCATCAAAGTAACTTCCTTATTAAGTATGGAGTGGCCGGTCCCAGATTTGTGGTCGGTAGCATCTTTCAAGCAAAAGATGATAATGGATGTCCAAAACTCTTTGAAATACTCTAAAGCTTCTAGGTCTGTGGGCTTGAGCTGGTGTTTGCCTATTCATTGTTTTGTGCACATTTTTAAAGAGTTTGGATTTGTGGAGACTACCACAATGCTTGTATGTAAAGATGCGCATTACGAGGAATTAGGAAGGCTTTTAGAAGAGGACTGGGGTTTTGTGGAGGGCATGCACAACGGGGACCGGTATCGTTGTAAGGTTGGAGCTTCAGGTATTAGAATGCGCTATTTGAAATCCCGCACCTCCTTGTACATACGATTTCACTATGATCGTTGGATGTGCAAGCTTGGAGTGTGGACTCCCTTACAGAGTGTAGATGGCGCTATTGCAAGCTTTGACATTGCAGTGAAGATGCCCAACGATGCTTTGGAGGCAGTCCAAGTGAACAAGCATTGGACTCTCAGTAATGTTCGAGAACATTTGGTTATTATGGGTTTTGAGGCCCTTCAACAAGCACAATTTCGTTTACAAGGTCACAAGGTGAGAATCCTTCCACCACATTTTCAATACATCATGGTTTGTCGATCATTAGATGCTTATTGTTATGAATGTCCACAGATTGGGAAGAGAATGGAAGACAAATTGAAGGTCGAGGAGGACTGGGGGATAGATGGAACTATGCTATCGATCTTATAACTTTGTAACTCTTGCAATTTTCATATTGATCCCCGTTGTAATCAACATGATTTGCTTCGGCAAATCATGCCTTTGAATATAATTTTTTGCATTGGGATGAGAAATCATTTTTTGGTGAAAGTGCCTTTTTTTTAATGTCTTAAAAAAAGGGTACATTATAAAAGAGGGGCCACCTAACTCATTCACTATTTTCACTTTTGCAACTCCTGAGATCCTCCACTCTCTATCCACACCCCAGGCTAAACATGGATGCTGCCACAGCCTCTGCATCTGTACCCACATCCACCCCTTTGTCACGCTTCATCCTCTTCCTCGAGGACACCAAATACAAAGGGAAGTTGGACCTCCACACCTTTTTTACTCGTCTCCCTGACCTTGACGCCACAGTTGCCCTTCACATGGATGCATTTGAGGAGATTTCTGCGTTCATGGAGGAGCACATCATAAAATATTCTGTATCTATCCCCCCACATGCAGGGATCTGGGTGCCTTGCGATCTTTTGCGCTATATACACAAAGGTGATCGTCCATTCGCCAAGCGGTTGCAACGATTCCAAGAAATTGCAACAAATGCAGGCCATTACTTGGACGAGCAAGCCCCTGGGGTGTCAGCGCTCAAGAAGCGCAAGTTGGGGGTGGAGTACCTTTCTCGGCTCGCAACATTTATCTTCTTGGTGAGCGAGGAACCTGATTTGGAGGAGCTCCGCTTACCACACCTTCAAGTTGGGTCCTTTATCAAGGACACCAAGGAGCAGCAGGTTATCCCCATGAACCCTGCAGCGGAAGGAAAAGCACACCAGCTGGAGTACCCTAGGGGTCTTGAGGAAGTGGTTGAGAAATCCATAGTTGCGGCTGGCCCTAGTGACACTCCAGTGCCACTACCACTGATGGATGTGGCTATCCCAGAGGTAGAAATTAGCCGCTTCTCCTCAGTGTTAGTGGATAGGGAGGAGTTTGTGTTCCTGCATGATTTGGAAAAAGCATTTGGCCTGCGCATGGATGAATGCTTGAGCGTGCTATGCAACAGCAGCAAATGTCCCTTAGACAATACGCCAGATGCCCTAGAAAGCAAGCTCTTGCCAGATGGGGACTCTGTTGCTGACACTATTGCAGTTGTATGTGCGGAGGTCCTGGCAGCAGAGCAGTTGCACATGGCTGATGAAGATTTCCAAGCCACGCAAGCCAAGGTTGAGGCTGCTAGGATGCCTATGCCATTATGCAACCTCCCATCTGATGATCCAAAGCTTGTATCTGTGGTGCATGGGACCATTGACTTGGATGCAAAGGGCAACAGGGAGGAGGATGACAAGGAGCAGGAGGTAAACTGTACCTAATTTTCATGTTACTATTTTATCCTTCGTTGTCTTTTTTCTCAACCTTCATCGGTTTATGACAGGATGTTGTGGAGGTTGATGATTTTGCTGCAAGGACGGGTGGCAAGCGGACGGGCTTTGGACCTCAAGCTTCCCTTGCGCATTACCTCGGACAACTCCCCCCTGGCGATGTGGCCATTATCCATAATGAATTTACTCCCCAAGCCCATTTTATGACTTGGTCGTTAAAAGCTTTGAGCAAGTTTTTGTGTTTGAGTACCATTGCTCAAACTGCGCATCAAGTGTTCCTAGTGCGTAGATCCCTTGTATGCACAGTGTTTGGCACTGGCTTTCGTGGTAAAGTGCTTGCCCAGATAGGGATACATGCTTCCATTGGCTCAACTGACCCAAATGCCATAGCGCGGTCCCTCTTGACTAGGGAGTTGCCTTACGCGCAAAATAGGCGCCAGGAAATGGGCAAAAAAATTCTGAACTCCTCAGATACATGATGTAAAATCACCGTGCTAGAAGGAAAAAAAAATATTTGAAATTGTCTCTCTATATTGCAAATTCTTTTCAATCTGATTTGTCAATCTTGAAAATTGTTTCAATTGGTGATATGAATTGTTTTTTGACTTTGTTATTTCAAGGTATGTAATTGCAGTCAAATTGAGTATAATTGTGATTTTTAAGTACCTTAGGGGGTTAGATTAGCCTATAAGCTGCAAAAAATGCCTGGCCACAAGGGCGCGCAAATGGCCCATCCATCAGTTTTGGATGGGCCATTTGCGCGCCCTTGTGGCCAGGCATTTTTTTGCCCCTTATAGGCCAATCTACCCCCTATGGTACTTAAAAGGCACAAATTTATTGCAATGGATTGGTTTTGCAGCATTCATTTAAATGCAACCTTTTTATGGCAATTCCAGTATATGTTCACACTCAAGGACACTAGAAAAGCTCAAATCAATTATGAAATGAAGTTTCCAGCAAACTATCACTTGCTTTAGTTCTACCTACTACACCCTTGCACCAAAAAGTCAAATTACATTGGACACTTGGTTTCCCAATATGTTATTTGTTTTGATATCCTATAAGGAATTCAAAGCTTGAAATGACCAAAAAAAAGGTGTCCATAAGGATCCATATAAAATATTGATGCAAAACCAATCCATTGCAATAAATTTGTGCTTTTTAAGTACCCTAGGGGGTAGATTGGCCTATAAGGGGCAAAAAAAGGCCTGGCCACAAGGGCGCGCAAATGGCCCATCCATCAGTTTTGGATGGGCCATTTGTGCGCCCTTGTGGCCAGGCATTCTTTTGCCCCTTATAGGCCAATCTACCCCCTAGGGTACTTAAAAAGCACAAATTTATTGCAATGGATTGGTTTTGCATCATTCATTTAAATGCAACCTTTTTATGGCAATTCCAGTATATGTTCACACTCAAGGACACTTGAAAAGCTCAAATCAATTATAAAATGAAGTTTCCAGCAAACTATCACTTGCTCTACCTACTACACCCTTGCACCAAAAAGTCAAATTACATTGGACACTTGGTTTCACAATATGTTATTAGTTTTGATATCCTATAAGGAATTCAAAGCTTGAAATGACCAAAAAAAGGTGTCCATAAGGATCCATATAAAATATTGATGCAAAACCAATAGGTTTTAGTAAATTTGGTTATTTTAAGTACCCTTGGGGGTAGATAAGGCTACAAGGGGCAAATAAAAGCATGGCCACAAGGGCGCGCAAATGGCCCATCCATCAGTTTTGGATGGGCCATTTGCGCGCCCTTGTGGCCAGGCCTTTTTCTGCCCCTTGTAGGCTTATCTACCCCTAAGGTTACTTAAAATGCACAAATTTACTGAAATTGACTACAATTACATACAGAACTTGAAATTACAAAGATAATAGACAGAGTAGACACAACTGTTGATCATATTGTCATTGGAAAGTCAAATCATTACAAAGATAAGGGTGTGCAATACAAAAAGAGGGGTAACTTCGGCTAATGCTCGAAGTCTCGTCGCAATCGTCGTGCAAGCTGCATATCTTTTGGCTGTATTGTCACTCGCTTTGCATGAATGGCACATAGGTTGGTATCTTCCAACACTGAAATGATGTGGGCCTCTGCAGCTTCTTGAATAGCCTCTAGCGCTATTGCTTGCATTCTATACTGATTTCCATAGCTTTGAAGCACTTCCTTCACAGTGCGAGCAAAGGGGGCGCGTCGAATCAAGAGCTCCGTCGTCTTCTGGTAGTGGCGGATTTCTGCAAATGCCCTTGCTATTTTTCGGCGCCACTGCGGTTGTCTTGGGGGCACTTGCACATTTGCTGGCGGGCGGCGTGAAGGCTTCTTGAAAAACTTAGACTTGCGTCTGTTTACATGCTTAGGGGCTGGTTCTGCAGCCTATTCTGATTCTTCCTCTTCCCTTGGTTGTCGATCTTGTCGTGTGGGGAGAGCTCCCTTGCCTTGAGGCAATGTCTTCCCCCCAACGGCCACCCGGTGTGTGCGCGGTATGTTTTCTCGCAGCCATGGTGGCTCACTCTCTGATTCGGTGTCTGCGTTGACCACCCGAGTCCTGGATGGTCCTGCTTGTGATTGGGGGCGCGACGGCTGCTCCCTATCGGACTCTGATGTTTACTGGCCCTCTGCTTCTCTCCAGCGCTGGGAACGTTGCTTCATTCTCTTTCTAGGTGTTATATCTTGAGGAGGTGTAGATTCAACAGTCCTTGATGACTCTCGTGCCCTACCACCATGCCCACTACCAGAAGAGTTCCTGGAACGGCCAGGTGTTCGTGGCCGTTTTCTTGTGCCTTTAAGCCATGACGGCTTCTCACATCCTTGGAGGGTGTTTTTGTTGGCAGGCGGATGCTCTTGCGCGGTTTGTTTGGAGCGCACCATTTCGTTGGTAAGAGCTCACCTGTTCTTAACAAATGAGTGATTTATGAGAGCATGCAATATTTATAAGGGCCCATTTAAAAAGGGCCCTGTTCACACTAATTTTTTTAAAAGAAGTATTATTTTTTAAATAAACATGTCGCTAAGAGTTGGACCCTGCGTTCACGTTTAGTGACTCGCGCAGTATCCACTTTGATCCTTGTCGCACTCTGCATCGCCGCCATGCAGCATGCTTGGTGGGACCTTGCGACATTTGCCACTTGTTGCTATGCTCTTGACGACTCCATTTGCGCACTTCAATAGCAATCTTGGATTGTCGCGCACGCTCCATTGTGAGCTTACGAGAAAATGTTGTGCGAAAAAACCAGTTGAACATCTCCTCCAAATAATTGGATTGCACCATTCCACCACCATGTCGAGTATTTTTGAAGTACACTCCCCTTGCTCGATAATGGGACTTCTCCATGCCTTGAGTGCTAAAAATTTCAAGCGATCCATACTTGTGCATAAAAAATGCACCATGCGCAAACAAGATATGCTGTTCACATGAGCAAACGATCCACATTAGTAAATAAAAACAATCCCTTGTAATGAATACACCATGAATGACTTACCATGTAATGTGTGATGTTATTTTCACCCCAAGAAAGGATGAAGACCTTGGTAAAATCCGCCAAAGCTTCTTGAAATGATTGCCGTTGTTCTTCTGTTGTGCTGTTAAGTCTCATAAGCTTGATCATTTTATCAAAATGGGCCCAAAATTGCTTGCGCTTGTTTGCAAGCTCGCCATTTGAATCATTGTCAGTAGTAGCTTTGCATAACTCCTTCCAAAGCTCCCAAAGGTTACCTGCCTGCTGGTTGGAGCTGCTTTGAGCATCATATCGACTTGGCTTTCCTTGGGAAACTTTCTTCAAAAAGTGTCTAGCTTTTTGTCCACTCATTGACACTTGTTGAGCAATTTCATGGGCCTCCCCTGTGTTCTTTGCAGCAACTATAGACACATTTCCACCATGACAGCCAATGGAATTCAAGAGTACCTCCACTCTTTCGATCGCTTCCTGGGACTTTTCCAACGGTTTCATTGTGAAAGCATAGTCAATGTGGAGCTTCAATAGCCTATCAAAAATACGCATGAATGCGTGTAATGTACAAAAATGTACATTCGATAGAGGAAATCGAAAGATTGGATTCCAAGTGTGGTCCTTTTGATCACGGTCTGGGGCATTGAGCATGGGACATCTCAGAATAGACGCTTCCCATTCTCTACCTTCATCTCCGACATCATGACAATCTAACCCTTGTTCTCCATGCCCTTGCCATGGAATCATGTAACTGGCCTTTGCAGTGCTCTTATGTGATTTTTGTCCATTAGGTTTGTACCCTCGAGTGCAAAATGGACAAGGCATGAGAGAAGAAGCCCCTTGTTTGCAGCCCAGCAAACACTTTATGGTCTTCAAATCCCCACCTAAGTGCCACTCCACATCATAACTACCAAAGCCCTCAATCTCCAACTTCTGATCTGCAATTTGGGAGTGTATTACTTCTGTGATCCATGGAGTTCTCTCAAAAATCCACGAAAGTACTCCATTGGTCTCTTTGGGCACCTCAATAGCACCCAACCACCAAATGTCTTTCTCTGATTGCACGCTAAAAGATAGGGTGGGATATGGCTCAACTGAATCCCTTCGCTTGGTTTGCAGAAGGGCCTCGTTCATTAGAGTGACACTTAGCCTCTCTAACCTTCGGCCTTTCACTATTTGACACTCATCGAGTTTCAGCACAAAAGCGACTTTTGTGCCAAGCACTACAAAATAAATAGTGCTAAGACCTTAAACTTCAGCTTCTATGAAAAGAATAATACCAAAGAAAAAAGTAAAGTGTGTCACCTTCTTCAGGTAACTCGTAAAATCTAAGCATGGCTTCTTGAAGCCTTCTAAGATCCACGAAAATATTGTTCCACATTGTGTAAGGAAAGCCCTTATTCGAAGGTCTTATGGATTGTTTCTTACCTTTTCCCCTTGTCTTTGTTGCGCACGAAGCATAAAGGGAAGTTGGCATTGTGTCCTCAATGTGTAGGTATGTCCCAGTGCGGGAGAACACATCTTTGTTTGTGGCCTTCTTTGCGAGCTTGACCTTGTGAGGAACGGGAAATAGGTTTTCCACAATGCCATGTTCTTTGAGGGCATCCTTTAGGAGTTGAAAAATAGCCTGATAGGCTTTGGTGCTGATTCCAGCCTCATCACAAGCTTGTTGAACGTCATCATCATTAACCACATTTCTTAATTTACGCATAAGGTCCTTGGTGACTGCATCCTTAATGCGCTTACCTCCAGGTGATTGTAAGATAGAAATAACATCCTCGGTATTGAGACAACTAGTGAGAAGGTTGACTCGATTATCTTGGCTTGTTCCACCGCATGCCTCCTGGATGAAGTTTCTAGCAACAAATAAACATAAATGTTAGAAAATAGTGTGAAGTAAGAATGCAGCATGCAAGTAAAGACCAAATCACCTTGTGGCTGTAACTCGTCGTTTGCGTGCTCCTCCGGAATGTGCAAGATTTTCAATGGATGAATACGGGCGTTTGCGTTCCCTTGCACCAAGGGGTGTTTCTTTCAAGTATGTGATGGTGTTGGTAAGCTTCTGGATGTGGGACTCCTTTTCTTGCATTTGTTGTTCAAGACTTTTAACTACCCTCTCCGAAGAGGCAACACTCTCTTGTAATGCCGTAGTCTTGAGGTGAAGAGCTTGACATTCGTGCATCCACATATGCAAAGAAGCACCTACACCCATACACAGCCGCTTGCAATAGCCTAACAAGCCTGCTTCTCCCCTCCCAAGAAATTGAAGAAATGTGGAAAGGCTATTAAACGGTGGATGGAAGCGGCTTATAGGATCGTAAGAGTACAAATGGCCATCCACCCAAATGTCAACATTGGTCTCACAAGCGGTGCGACGTTCCTGTGATGACCTTTGATCACCTTCACTAGTGGTCTTCGGTGCAAATGACGTGGGTAAGCAAATATGTATGCTTTTGGTGTGCGGAGTACGTGGTGGTGGAAGCAAACCATTTGTGATGTTCGTGAGCACCATGGAAGCTGTTGCGTGAGGAAGCAAATGATGAAAAGATAGAGGGGGAAGGGTAGAGAGGCCGAGCAGGATGGGAGGAGAGAAGGAGGGAGGGAGGGGAGGGAGAGATTGGGGAGGAGGAGGAAGGTAGGGGCAGAGAGGGAGAGGAGAGGGAGAGGGAGAGAGGAGGGAGGAGGATGAGAGAACAAAATGTTTATTACTTTTTGGGGGAAAAGATTTTTGAAAAAATGGACTTTCTAAGCTTGTGGGTTAAAAAATGGGTCAATTTTTTTTTTTTGGATATGTATATATGTTGGGAGGGAGTTTTAAGTAAAAAACAAATAAAAATGAATTTTTTTTAAAAAAGTCAAATTTTGACTCTTTTTGACCCACGGAATTGCTGATGTGGACACACCCCTATGCTTCCTTCACTTTAAAAAAGGCTAGAGAGAGAAAGCAACCTTTTAGGTCCACATCCTACATTTGTCTAAAAAAAAGGCTAGAAAAGCCTACTCAAAACTACCTTCTTCAATGCCCTTGCCCCCTAAACCCCACACAACATTAGCCTTAATCCCTAAAAATTAGGATTCCTTACAAGGCCCATGCAAGGTTCATATTTCTCCTAATGTTGTGGCTATTGATAAAAGAAACCACTTTGGATGTAGATGCAATTAGAGACTCTATCTAAGGTAATTTTCTGAAATCCTTCAAGAGATTGTTAAGAAAATGTGCCATACAAAAGGACACCGTGATGTGAGGGTAAATTCCTTCTAAAATAGCTATGGCTATCTTGTTTGATGCTTCCCCATTGGTGATATCACAAGATCCATCCAATGGTCTCTATGGCGGAGACCCACTCTGCCGCAAGGACATTTATTGATTTTCCCATTTTTGTAGGATCATCATGGGAGCCAAAAAATTACATATCCCCTTTGGAATAGGCAACAATTCCATGAATTGATCTCCTCCTAGTGTCACTTCATCCATCCACAAATAAGGGTCACACCATAATTTGTCCATTGCCTCTTTATTATAGGGTTTCCATCTCCACAACATCCTTCTCTCTATTGAGAAGAGTGGTGCGGAGGGCCTCAAAAGAGGGTGATTGATCATTGGTGAATGAGAAAATATACTTACACCTTATCAGACTTTATGAAGGGAATGTGATCATGATAAAAAAGCATGCAATAGTTGCATCCACATCCTCCTTCCTCTTTGAATCCCAAGTGACACGGCAAGGTGCATTGGTGAGGTTTGGGAGTGGAGAGCGGAGAGCAGAGAAGTATTAGGCATTGCAAATGCCAAGTGAAATGATGTCTCCCCCATCTTTTGTTGCTACATTACTATCACCACCAACGGATAAAGAAGGTGTAGAAGAGGGAAACACCAAGTTGTTGGGATATATTGCGGGGCACTTCGGCTTGTTGGTTGCTTCTTTCTCTAGATTGTTGAATTTATGGCAGCACCCTTGGCTTCAATTACCTTTAAAAACTTCTTGTTTTCCTCCTTGCATATTGATACTTGTTGTCCCCCTAGCTTAAGAAGGTGAGCGTAGACTTTGTTTGTGTCAGATTTCCTTTTGAAGCCACACAGTTAGCACTTCCATGAACATGCTTCATCGGCCTTTCCCAACACTCGAGAATGGACTTTGACCCACCATGATGCTACATCTTTGATTTTTTTAGCATCCAAGGGCCCACGTTCACTTGATACGGGAGCTTGCACCATAAGTGATGAGACTCAAAAGAGGAGGAAAGAGAGAAAAGAGAGAGAGAGAGAGAGAGAGAGAGAGAGAGAGAGAGAGAGAGAGAGAGAGAGAGAGGAGATAGAGAGGTGGTCCATGGCACTTCAATATTGAGCTTTAAGTGAAAGAGGGAGAGTGAGGGAGAAATGGAGCTTGAAGCTTGATTTGTGAAGATTAAAGCCTTGAGGCCCAAAGGAGAGGAAAAGAGCCTTGAGGAAAGAGTAAGAGATGGATCATGGAGCTTCAAGCCTTCCAAGCATTTTCCTTGAGAGAGAGATGGAGAGATGGAGAGAGGAAGAAAGCTTGAGCCTTGAGGCTTAGATCTTGGAGGCCCAAGGGAGAAGGAGAGAGAGTTTTGAGGTTAAAAGCCCGAGGGAGGGATGAGCAGGGATTTCATTGATGTGATCATGATTGTGTGATCATGTTAATAACGCAAGTAATTACACATAAAAAAGACATGATCGCGTTAATTGTTAACATGATCTTGATGGTGACCTGCAAAAATCAATAGAGCCGGTAGGCCCACGGGGTTTTTTCCTTTTTCTCTACGGGCTCGTCAAGATTTTTCATTTTCCCGGTGGGCCCACCAGGAAAATGAAAAAGCCCAGTGGTCCTAATTGTATATAGTAAAGCTCTTCTAACTTTGGCATTTTAATTAGGCAAATCCCTAGGGAGTGTATCCGAGTGCCAGGTACAATTATCTCCTTGTGAATTGACCTAAGGTTGCAGAGTCACAAGTCCTTTTTTGGGCCGAGCGTGATTCTTAATACGATAACCATTTCTAAAAATATTTAAACCCTTCACCAAAAACAAAGATATGAAGCCAGAACAATTGAAACTTTGGAGAGTCGTACTCATTGTGACGAAGCCATTGGTCCATAAAAGAACCGAAGTTGGTTCTAGAAGATGAGCATATTTAAAAAACGAGTTGATAGTCAAGGGTCGGATGCCATGTACTAGTGTACTGGGCATATAAAGATCCTTGAAGTCTTTGCATTTTTCACCATCATAGATTTGAATTGATATACATTGTCACTGCACAATATGAGAGCTATAATCCTTAACTGGGTGAAATTATCTTTTATATATTGAATTGGATGCATAAGGGGGATACAGTCCTTGATTGGGTACAAGTAGTCCTCAATTGTGTAATTGTATTGAAGATTTCATTCCCTTGTTTTATGCATTGGTTTATATAGGGAATGCATTATGTACTAAGAAAGATTGTTAGTGCATGAGATGGCCAATCATAGACATTATTACTTTTCGATGTGTTTTGCAAATAATTATCATCGTTTCAATGTAGAAGTTAATTTGTAGCATGTGATAATAGATGTGTCTTATTGTTTGCAAATCGTAGAGGATGCATAACTAATCATTATATTTAAAATTGCATTGACAATTTCATAGCATTGTTGTATGCATAATGCCATGTAGAGAGTGCATTGCAATGTGTATGTGGTCGATATGTGGATTCACTAGAGTGCCTTGTAAATCTCACAATGTGTAGATTTGATTGCTTTCTTAGTGATTGTTTTTTTAGTATATATTGAAAAGAAGAAAAATGTTTTTAAAACTAAACATCTAGTTCTTATGCCTTTAGTATTAAATTCAAAGCAATAGAGAAAAATGTCGGCACAAGTGGTACAAAGAAGGCAAATAATAAAAAAGCCCCTAGCGAAGAGTGGGATTATGCATATGCGGTTGATATATGGAGTGGCAATGTAAATTTAGCTTCACCACAAAATCAGGTGGTGCACCACGTAATTAGGGATCATTTTTTGGGTAGACTTACAAAGAGTTGTAAGAATTCTGATCATCCTTAGGCGCCTGCAATTGCAAATCGTTTGAGAGAAGAGCTCGCCAAAAAGGGTCGCAAGAGACAACGTGTCCATAGATCTGTTATGAATGCATGTCAAGAGTAGATAGAGTCAAATATCAACTCTCTTAATCCTGTGGTGACACCAACTAACCCTACAGAACACCCTGCATAGGGAGAGTAAATACCAAGCAATGTTCCTTTTAAGCGCCACAATGAATGTGGGCTTGGACAAATGCATCAAAAATCATTACATCAAAGCTTTCGAATGTAATTTCTAGAAGAAGCACAAACTGCACCCACCAAAGAAACTTTTTTCACTGGGAGTACTCTAGTCATGGTAGACAACAATCATTGGAAACATGCATGGAAGAAAACGGTGAGTTCGACCCAGGATTTTTAGTCCCTTTGTATCACACGATACAAAATGATCTCTTGGACAAGTGTTACATCGAACCCAAAGAGCGTGTTTCCAAAATAATACTCAATACACAATTGTGAGTGATGGTTGGTCTAAATGTCAACTAAGACCGCTACTCAATGGAATGTTAATTTTCCCAAGGGGAGAAATGTTCATAAAGGCGGTTGACAGTTCTCGTGTAATTAAAAGTGGCAAATACATTGTTGAGGTCTTGATTAATGTAATTAAAGAAATCAGTGTTGAACGTGTTGTTCAAGCAGTCATGGACAATGCAATGAACTGTAAAAATGCTAGCAAATTAATAAAAAAGTGCTTTCCACACATTTTTGCCAATGGTTGCAATATGTACAATCTAAACTTGGTACTAAAGGATTGGTATACTAGTGAAGAAACCACATGGTTTGCCAAAATTATTGGCATAGTGTGACAAGTTGTGAAGTTCATCTTGAAATGACAAAGAGTGCTTGATTTGTATAGAATGCGCATGTCAATTATGTTGAAACTACCTATTGAAACTCGACTTTGTACGCACTTTTATACATTGGAATCACTCCTACGCAATAAGTGCGATGTGATTGACACTTTCAACTGCACGGAATGGAAGCTTGAGCAGACCAAAAAACTGAAAGAGAAAATTACATGTCTACATAGGTCTATAAACAAGCACTACAAGAGGCTATTCATATTAGCGACGCTCACACAGCGACGCTCAAAAAAAAATATCCCGGCGACGCTCATAGTGACGCCGGCTGGGCTAAAAAAATAACAGAGAGCGCCCAAAAACTCAAATCTCAGATCTGAGTTTTTCGGCGCCCTCAAGCAAGAGCAGGTAACGCTCTCCCTCTCTCTCTCTCTCTCTCTCTCTTTCTTCTCCACACACACACACACACACACACACACGAGGAGAGGAAGGAGAGCCAGGTATGCTCCTTCCCTCTCCTCACTCTCATGTTCCCTTCCCCTCTTTCTCTCTCCTCTCTCTCTCTCTCTCTCTCTCTCTCTCTCTCTCACACACACACACACACATAGTGTTTTTGAGAGAGAGAGAGAGAGAGAGAGAGAGAGAGAGAGAGAGAGAGAAAGAGTACAAATATAAACAAAAACGCACACACACATACATAAACAAAGAATGCACACACACATTGAGAGAGGAAAAGAGAGAGAGAGCATGCATAAACAAAAAACGCACACATTGAGAGAGGAAAAGAGAGAGAGAACATGCATAAACAAAAAACGCACACATTGAGAGAGGAAAAGAGAGAGAAAACATGCATAAACAAAAAAACGCACACACATTGAGAGAGAAAGAGAGAGAAACTAATTTAACGTCGTAGGAAACTAATTAAAATTAAAAGACCTAAAGATCTAGCCAACGAGGAGTTGAACTCAAGACCTATTATTCAAGAGAGAAATGGCATAACCAATCTATCATACTTGGCATGGGTGATAGAAAGGTTATACCATTTATCTCTTTTTATTGGCACACACATCCACACACGCGCACACACACAAGAAGAAGAGAGTTATAACGTCGTAGGAAACTATCCTAAAAGACGTTAAAGATTAGGTTAGATGTAGACTTACGTTAAATTAGATTTAGGTTTATTTAAGTTAAATTAGATTAGATTTAGGTTTCTTTTTAGTTAGATTTACGTTTATTTACGCTAGATTTAGATTTACGTTATATTAGATTAGATTTAGGTCTCCATAGACTGCGATGCCTGCATGAAGCGGGTGAAGAAAACCCTCAATGGAATATAGGGTATTGCTGCCTTCACTCATGGTGGGCTCCGTCGATCCAAAAGTACTGATGAAATGTCTTCAGAAGATAGGGAAGAAGGTGGATCTTCAGGGCGGCAAGAGTCACTATATCCCCGACAATGACCATCTAGACAACCTCTAGTCATTCAACAGCAACTTCAAAGTTAGTAACAAGAGCAAGAACGGTCCAAAGGGCCAATTGCTATCATCAGATGTGGATAGAGATGAGGCAGCGTCACCGCCAGAAGTTAACTCTCACATCTTTAGTGATGAGAATGCCAACTCTTGCCGAGTTATGTGAAAAATAAGTTTTAAGGTTCTTATAATCCCTGTTAGTTTAGTTGTTTGTTTTTAATATAACATAATTTATGTTAGATTTAGATTTATGTTATATTAGATTAGACTTAGGTTTATTTAGGTTTACCCACACACACACACACACACACAAGAAGAAGAGAGTTTTAACGTCGTAGGAAACTATCCCAAAAGACGTTAAAGATTAGGTTAGATGTAGACTTACGTTAAATTAGATTTAGGTTTATTTTTAGTTAGATTTACTTTTATTTAGATTTACTCTTATTTACGTTAGATCGAGTCCACGCAAGAATTACTTACGGTTTAGGGTTTAGAGTTAGACGAACAGTGAAAAGATCTACTGTGAAAAGATGTTAAGATGCTGTGAAGTGCTACAGCTAGAGAAGAGGCAAAGGGGTTTTGTCCACTACATGCAGTATCATGTAGACGTGGGTCTGTAGATTTCTTGTACCCAGAAATATAGGTATTGACCAATAAAGACGAGATTATAACCCGGTGGTTCTGATCTCCGTGCACCTCTAGACCGAGGTGTGCGGGGATTGGACATGACTAGAGAATGTGAGGTAGAGAGAGAGAGAGAGAGAGAGAGAGAGAGAGAGAGAGAGAGAGAGAGAGAGAGAGAAAGAGAGAGAGAGAGAGAGAGAGATAAGACGAAGAATGCCAATAGAATATTAAATTTGTTGTCCAGGTTATTTGATTTTTATCCTCATTATGAGTAGTGACGAGGATGTGGGACTGTCCAACCGAAACACCTATCTCTCAACGAGGGTCTTATGTCCTTGTAATCAATGCAAGCATGCTGTGCGACGGACAAGACGTGTTTCTTTGCAGCACGTTCGCGAATTTGGCGAGTTCGATCCATCTATTATAGATCGAGTTATTGCCAATTATAACTCGTCGGACTCTGACGCTGGCCAACAAGCAGCAATCTTGCAACCCAATAGACGTGTTCGCAGGCGCTTTGGTCAAGCAGCATATGTGAGGCCACAAGATGTAGCCTCTGACATCTCGGGGGATGATCATGCAGAGCACATTCCCAACGAGGCAATGCTTGAGCCCGAGATTGATGAAATGATCGAGACGATCATGGATTCAGAAAGGCTTATCTATGATGATATGAAAAGTGAAGCCGATACGCCATTGTATAATAGAGCACGTATGTCTAGATTGAAAGCACTCCTGGTTCTTCTCAACATGCAGGCAAAGTTTGGATGGAGTGACACTAGCGTCACAGCGCTTTTCAGGTGATCTATTAAAATTAGTTTACTTTAATAAAACTCTAAATGTATAATGATCTGATAGATTTTCACACGACTGTATCGTATTTTTATGTTGTGTAGATTGCTTAAAGAGCACATACTACCAGCTGACAATGTGATGCCAGATTCCCGAGATGAAGCAAGAAAGATTTTGCGAAACTTGGGGATGGATTACAATTCTATCCACGCTTGTCCTAATGACTGCATTCTTTTCAGAGGGGAATACATAGACATGGAGAAGTGTCCGAAATGTGATTCCGAAAGATATCGAGTAGATCTCCACGGGACAAAAATTCCACAAAAGGTTTTGCGACATTTTCCTCTGCTTCCTCGCATCAAGCATTTCTTCGAATGTAAGACGTCCATGGCCGCCCTAGCATCATGGCATGAGGAGAATAAAGCTTTGGATGGTGTGCTACGAATTCCTGCAGATTGCGCAGCCTGGAAAAAAATAGATGGAACATGGTCGGATTTTGCCAGGGAAGCTCGAAATTTGCGCTTAGGCCTAGCTATGGATGGCGTAAATCCATTAGGTCAAAGATCAACATCTTACAGTGTATGGCCCGTTGTCATCGTCAACTACAACATTCCCCCGTGGTTGACTACGAAGAAGGGGCACCTATGGCTAAGCTTGATTGTGCCAGGGCGATATAAAGTGGAGAATATGGATGTGTATCTTCGTCCACTATTGGAAGAGCTACAACAATTGTGGATTGGCATAGAGGTGGTGGATATGAGCCGACACACAGGACGACGGAATGCTTTGATCAGAGGCATTCTAATGTGGACCATGCATGACTATCCCGGGCTAACAGAATGCTCAGGTGATCTATTGACACTCCTCACTCAGACACTGTAAATCTTGTTTTTTCCCATAGTTGATCTATTATCATGTGTATACATGCAGGGCTTCAAACAAGCGGATACAGAGCATGTGTCACATGTGGACCTAGACTGAATGCACGTAGGGCGCCCTCAATGAAGAAGCAAATCTATGAAGGTCATCAAGCGTATCTTCCAGAGAATCATGTGTTACGCGACGACTTTTTGGGAAGAGAGCCACCAAGGATGTCTGCACAAGCATGGTTAGAGCAGAAGAAGATGTGCGATGACGGATTGCCTCCAGGGATGAAGAGACTATCTCTATGGTACGAGTTACCATACTGGCCCCGACTCATGATCAATCACTTGCTCGATCCAATGCACATATTCAAGAATGTGGGTAATCTACTATGGGACCATCTGACCGGCAAGAAAGATACTTTGGGAGCCAGAGTTGACCTTAGAAATGTGGATCGTATGGAGCAATATTGGCCGCAAACAGCGTCTGATGGATCGATAAAACTCCCTAAAGCACCATGGATTTTCACAGGAGCCCAAGAACGCAAAGTAAAAGAGACCATTCGATCTTTGCGGACCCCCACTGGCGTAATGCACTCGCTCCAAACGTGTTTTACTAAAGAAGGAAAGCTTACCGGTTTGAAGTCACACGATTGGCATAAAATGTGTCAGGTACGTTCATAGTGGACTTTAATATCATTGTTGCACATACTTTACAGTTTATTTTACCGGTTGCCATTGAGGGATGTTTGTCTCTCGACATCCGTAACACAATCTACAAACTTGCAAAGCTGGTGCAATGGATCTCACAAAAGGAGATCAACGTAGACTCCATACCATTCGCCAAACTAAATGCTGCGGAGCTTGTGTGCATGTTTGAGAAACATTTTCCTACTACCATGCTAACCATTCAGGTGCATCTTCTTGTTCACATAGTTGATGAGGTGGAAATAGATGGCACAGTTCATTCCAGATGGATGTTCTTCTTAGAACGTTTCATGAAAACGCTTAAGGGATATGTGCGTCAAAAGGCACGTCCGGAGGGTAGCATGGCAGAAGGTTGGTTGGTATCAGAGTCCCTAGTGTACATTGGAGAGTGGCTAGACGGATTTGATAAAGCTCGGGACACGCTATGGCGAACCATAGATGATGAGCGCATATCTGGGATTGTCATGTGCAATCTCGGTGTTGAGAAGAAGATGACGGAAGATCTAGAGGCTAAAATCAACCGATTTTGCATGCTTCACAATCCAGTGATGCAAAAGTGGATTTCACAATATGAGGATGCAAAGCAAGAGCGACAAAGGGCACGAATCGAGTGGAGACGGGGAAGACGACCACGTCCGATGCACTATCCGACGGTTCTGGAGAGCCTACCAACATTGATGAGCTTAAGATGGTTGCACAACCAATTGAAAAGCGCACAACAATGCGGTGACGAAGTCACTGAGGAAGAGTGGGAGTACTCTCGGGGCTGCGCGACCAAGGTAAGTTTGCAATGTACGACTAGCTAGTGACTTTATTTCTAAACGTTTGAACGGCCACTCATAATCTTTGTTCGTTGTAGTATAAGTCATACACAGCAGCATGGTGTAAAGGTCGACATTTTAGGGTGGAACGGATCGACAAAAAGCGTTTTACTCAAGATTGTGGAATCATGGCAAAATTTGAAAAGTCTAGTCGACGACGTTCCTCTGATGCAGATCCTGTGGTGGCGGAACTCACTTACTTCGGCACGCTACAAGAGATTTTGAGGATCGATTACAGAGGATTTTTTGTCGACTTGTTCGACGTGCAATGGTTCAAGATAATCATGGAGGGTCGCAACGCTACTGTGCGTAGAGGAGAGTCTGGTTTTCTTGAGGTGGATTCTACTAAGAAATGGACTGACCTAAGAGACACTTTCGTACTACCAGAGCATTGTGAACAAGTAAGTATGTAAATAGTTAACATCCCCCTTTTACAAGTTATGTGCTTGAAAGCTCTCATGTAAGTTATGTGGCTCTGGCAGGTAATATTTCATCCTACAAAGTCTACATCAAACTGGTGGTACGTCATAGAGGTAGCCCCTCGTAGTGCAAGGACGTATGAAGGCTACCATGTGCCAATCACAACGGCATCAATGGAGGAGATCAGAGAAGATGCTCAATCAGAAGCCGCTGCGGTGGTGCCAGACGAGCATCAAGATGCTACTACTCTATATGGGGTGCATGCAGAGGAGCTACAAAATGAAACAGAGGATATGTGTTTAAACGGAGAGCTCTATATAGATATAGGAAGTTATGCTGAGTTATGCGAGGATGAGAGAGAGATCTCTTAAAGCCACAAATATTGTATTTGAACAATTTTGCTCCATGTTGTAAAAGCTCTGGCTCTCTAAGTACCTTCCATGGTGTATAACGCTCTTTTCTACTCGCGCTCACATCTTTTGATTGAAAATTCTGAGTTTTCGACTTGCCTCTTCTATCACTCAATTCATTGCGTCATTACGTCATTGTATTTAATGGTCTTTGCGTCATTGTCTACTCTATTCATTCAATATTAAGTTTAAATATTCGTGTGTTTAATGCAGGTATGGATGATGAGGAGTTTCTTTCTTCTTTGTCACCGCAGCAGAGACAGTGGTACGTGGAGCGTCATCGCTCTGGCGCATCATCGCGCGTTCCTACTCCATCCGCATCTCCCTCTCTTTCCGAGCATTCGGCGCGCTCCGAATGCTTCGGCGTCGACGAGACGAGCTTCACACTCGTCTAGACACCGGCGCTCTAGTGGTGGCGGTGGCGGTTGTTGTGGGGATTCTGCCGTCGATGCCTCCACACCGCCTCGTGTTTGACGAGGCTCTTTACCCTCCCCTTCTTTGCCCGCCCCCACACCAGTCACAGCATCGCCATCTACACCAGGTTTTGCGCGGCTGACTGTTCCTAGCAGCTACACACCTCTACCTACTCCGCCAGGAGCCACCCCACTCGACACTCCTCGCTTCGGGGTCCAGACGTCGGTGGAGACACCTGACGTCCGTACCCCCATCGACACGCCGCTAGAGAGCCTTGTCGGGACACCCAGGTTCACGCGTCACCGGCTAGAGGGCCTGCCTTACTCCGTCGACTTCAGCGGCGGCATCATCATGGATGATGACGGCAAGAAGGTGATCTCGCGCATGCGTGCGTGGTCTTTGCTCTCAACTGTTTAGACACTACATACTAAACAAATGGAGTGAAGTACCAAGTGATTTTAAAAACAGAGTCATCAGCATACTTCATGATGAGTTTCCCGTTCCAACACGGGATCAGCGCTTCAATGAAGACCTGATGAAGATTCGAATGCGCAAATACTGCAAACACAAGCGTTTCGAAGTGCAAAAAGCAATCAAGCATGGGTGGAACAGGCCAGATTGGCTGGCCAAAGAAGCTGATTGGAAGAATGCGAAGAAAGCAGCGCGTGAGAATCCCAACAAGTGGAAGCAACAAAAGGATGCAGCCAGAGCGCGAGTAGAGGCAGGGAGCTCGCACCACTTGGGGAGCGGTGGATGGGCATCATTTGAGGCCGATTTTGTAAGTGTTTTCACATTGCTCTTTATGTTCGATAGTTTAGGGTTTATGAGTTTTTTAATTCTAACATAATGAAATCTTTCTATATTTTGACAGTGGTCGATGACAGGACGTGATCCCACACCGTACGAGCGCGAGTACGCAGGCAGAAAGGGCTTAAACTCCCTGATGGACATTCTCAGTTCTCGCGGCGGCATGGTTAGTATTAGGGTTTACTCTTTTCTATTTTTTGTATTGTTTTATAAATGTCGTTATATGTTTATACTTACTGAAAGCTGTCTTATTGTCTTTTTTTGCAGAATCCGACAGATACGCCGCTTGGACGCGATGAGACGTCTGACTAGACGACGTTAGTTTAGCCGTAGCTAGATAGCATTAGTTTAGGGTTTCTCATAGCTTATGTATCATGAGATGGATTTTATACGTCTTTTTGAACCATGTATATTATTACATTTGTCACCGCAGTTCATTTTGCCAATCAATTCTTTATGCCTATGATGTTGTACAATTGTCATTATTACATTTTCCAATCAATTCATTTTGCCTATGATGTGTACAATTGTCAATTTTTCGCTTGTCAATTTTGCAAACAATGCATCTTGTGGGTGACTATTTTGGGTCTATTATCTACCCTTGCACTTTTTTTAAAAAGTGAATCAAGTACAATATGGTTGATGGGTGGCAGGGCATTCAATGCCCTGTCACCAAAAAAAATTTCTCTCAGGCGTCGCTATAACCGTCGCTATTTATGGCTCTGTAGCGTCGCTATAGACTTTTGTTTAAACGTCGCTATAACCGTCGCTATGGGCGTCGCTATATAGCGACGCATATAGCGACGGTTATAGCGACCCATATAGCGACGCTCTCGTAGCGACGCTATTAGCAACGGTTTTAGCGACGCCGGGGGTTATAAAAACCCAGTGTATTTCCGTCGCTAACAACGTCACAAGAGCACACAACCTCTTGTAGTGAAGTCTGCTTGGTGGAGGAGTGTAATGGATGCATACCATTTAATGATGCCCGTTATGTTCACGATTCGCAACCTTGATCAAAAGGTGCCAAATATGGGCAAAGTGTGGATGACATGGTGGTCGATCCAACAATGTCTTGGGAGTTAAAAGAGTCTATAGTTGAGAATTCTTGGGAGTTAAAAGAGTCTATAGTTGAGAAGGAGTGGCGACTACCATTCTTTGCAAAACAACCAAAGAATTTTGGCCAAGTATTTTCATGCAAATGGAAGAGCACTCATACTCCACTCCATAGCGTGGCTTACATGCTCGATCCAGAGTATTGGAATTTAGATTTGATGTCCAGTCAATGGCAAAAGAGCAACCTACATGGAAGTGATGGATGATGAATGGTGGAGAGAATTACTCGACCTTATGTCCCCTTGCAATGAAATTACTAGCACAATGTGCAACAAACTCAAGCTCGGAGAGAAACTAGAGTATGTACAATTATGTTCATAGCACTAATCAGAATAGATTATTGGCAGACATAGCACTATTCAAAATAGATTATTGGCAAACACAGCCAAAAGATTAGTGTATATGTTTTGCAACGAAAAGATATTACATCACATCAAAGCATTGGCTACGAGGAGAAAATGCCAGTCTGGGTGTATGATTGTCAAAACAAAGACAAAGAAGAGTTCAATGTCGGTGTATCTCAATGCACTATAGACGAATTCAAAGAGAACCTAACAATAGATTTGGAAATTCAATTACAAAAAGACCCACAATACTCAAACTTAGAACAAGATAACAACTTCACAAATTCAATATAGCTTGAGAGTAGAATGAAGATTTCATTTTATGAAATTCAAGAGCTTGTATTCAACGTGTTCTGATTATATACAATGTCTTTTCTAAAAACATGGCACAGCTTTTGGCAATCAACTCTCCCACTTACCATTCAATTTTTACAGTAAAATTTAACTAATTGGCTAGTATCCTTTCAACCGTGACTAGACTACGCCGCACAATGATGCCCCGACATAATTATGACTTCCTCGTACTACTACAGTGTATTTATAGTATTGCTTTTTATAAAAATAATTCTCATAAAAATCCTGTTTAATCTCGTTTTTTCTCCGGGTAGTCATTTTTAAATCCGACGGAGACTAAAATTAATATTTTTATGTTAGGTCATTCTAAAAAGCACATTGCTTTTCAAAAACACTGAAAAGCTTAAAAAAAGCGTTAAAAAAACAAAATAAAATTTTCTAAAAATTAAACCACGAGTTCTCCTTGTCCACTAGAATAAGAAAGCGGACTCGCTTTTCACTAAAAAGCACTAAAAACATGAAAAGCTTAAAAAACATGAAAAGCTAAAAATAGAGTGAAAACACTCGAGAAGCATATTTTTATACAATTTAACCATAGCTTTCCCTAAACACGTAGGTTAAGGATCCGACCCTGCTTTTTGCAAAAAAGCACTGAAAAGGATAAAAAGCTTGAAAAAGCTAAAAATAGTGAATTTTCTCAAAACTGAACCAAACGTTTGCCTGACCTACTAGAACATGGAAACGACCTTGCTTTTCACTTTAGAACCTTACAATAATGTCAAGCAAGCATTCTAAACCGGAGTTTGACGAAATAGATATTGAAAGCTATTTTTCTTAATTTTAAAAGAGACCCAAAAATTGGGGATCTTTCAGGCTTAGGGCCATAGGGTGCTATATGTAGGTATTTTCTGATGAGTATATATACATCCTATGGTCTTAGGGCCATAGGGTGCTATATGTAGGTTAATGGTGATGCGTATATATACATCCCATGGCCTTAGGGCTATAAGGTGCTACATATAGGTGTGTCATGATGAGTAAATATACATCCTATGGTCTCAAGACCATATGATGCTATATGTAGGTGTTTCATGATGAGTACATATACATTCTATGGCCTTGGGGCCATAGGGTGCTATGTGTAGTCTTTTGGTGATGCTTGTATATACATCCCATGGCCTTAGGCCATAGGGTGCTATATGTATGTGTCATGATGAGTAAATTTACATCCTATGAGATTTCTTGCATAGCAAGAGAACTAAGTATATGTTGGGGATCATTGTAGCATCAACCTGATTGCAACCCACGACCAACAAAATTATCAATATGTGGATCGACAACCCGGATAGGGTTTGGAGGCTTGCGCATCATCAGATCGATTGAAATAGAGGATTCACGGGATCCTTTAATACATCATAGAGAGAATCCATGGAAGGGGATTCCTCTTATCAAATACACAAACCTTCTCGTTGATCACCTTACACATATTATGCGATTGAAATTAGTCTTTACATTAATCACCCTATTCACAAATCTTAATCACACACATACACAAGAAATGTAATTAACACAGCTACTTTGCATTAGTATAGCCATTATCGTCCAAATCGATGCTACTTTGCATGGACAAACAATAATTACGCCCTTTTTAGAGAGAGAGAGAGAGAGAGAGAGAGAGAGAGAGAGAGAGAGAGAGAGAGAGAGAGAGAGAGAGAGAGAGAGAGAGAGAGAGAGAGAGAGAAGGCAAAGCCCCACAAATCATGGCCAATGGTGTGTCTAGAAGAGATTAATTAGAAGCAGAATAGAGATCTAGAATTCACTCATACAACTTCACATACACATAATTAGTGCTAAGTGGATTAACAAGAAGGAATGAGTACTTGATTAAGAAGAATCAAGAGTTCAACGGCATGGCATCAACCCTACAAAGAGCAAAGCTCACGAAGAAATGCCTAATTATTTAGCATAGGATATTGTTACCATATACATGTGGTAGTGATGTGTGTGAACACATCACTACATGTGGTAGTGATGTGTGTGAACACACTTAGGACCGTCGGGGCATTTTTCCCCTCTTTAGGAGGTTTTTTCCCCCGTGCATTTTACATACGCCCATCACTCTAGGGCTATCTATCTTTCCATTGCACACTAAGTAATATACTCTCCATTGTGTGCCTTGAGCTTCCTTCTTCTCCAAGCTGTGTGCATTTCCCTGTAACCCTAATTCCAACAATTGGTATCAGAGAAGGTTGCATCCTCTCGGGCTTAGTCGCCAACAGATCCAGCACATGCCTGCTCACTTTCTCCAATTTCAGCGAGCTTTGGCAAGCGTTTGCAGGTTGATAAAAATTTCAGAGTGCTCGTAGAGCTTAGTCTACTCAGACTTTTGATTTGGGCTCATTTTGGCCTCCATTTCCACTACAAGTAGTACTTCACAGGCTATTTCTTCATTTTGTGCAGAAATTCTGTCAGTGCCATTTTCTACATAACAAGTCCCTTACAGTCTTCTATGGTTATATAGCACATGTTGTTACCGCTTTGTTTCTCCTCTTTTCGGGCAATTTTCACATTAGATGGAGCATTTACCACGACCGACAACAACATAGATGTGTTCAAGATGTTTGTTGTTGACAATAGATTGGATGGAGACAATTAATCTATGTGGGCTTACATGATGCAACATGTTCTTGTGTCAAAGGGCGTCTAGAATATTGTGCAGGCATTGATGTACGTACTTCTGAGGATGTAGGCGATGTTAAGGATGTTGCAGGTCTTGTTGCAAGGATTGCTGCTATTAGAGTTGTTTTGCCTATGGCAGAACAAGCTAAATGGGATGTAAAGGATGCGCAGGCTCATGCGTTGATTGCGTTGTCTGTGAAGCACACCATTACTCCTCACATTCGTTCAACGAAATCTGTAAAACAGACTTGGGATATTCTGGCTAGTCTTTATGCAAGCCGCAATGAGGCTAAAGTTGCATTGCTGCGTAAAGAGCTGGAATCGAAGATTATGCATGAGGAAGATGAAATGGACACTTTCCTTGCTGGTGTTAAGGATGTTAATGAGAAACTAATATCTACATGAGAAGTCATTTTTGACGGTTCACTTGTGCAAACTGTTCTATGCTTTGCAATATTCTTACAAGAACTTTGCTAGTATTTGGAGACTTATGACGCAAGAAAATCCTGAAGTTGTCAAGTTTAATACATTATGCACATTGTTGTTGCAAGAGTCACTTTCTAGAAAAAACAAGACTAGGCAGCGTGTAGTTGAACAGGATTTTATTGGAGCTCAAAGAAAAGGTGGAAACAGCAATGTAACCACTTCTTATGGTTCTTCTACGAGTGGTAAAGCTTATGTTCCTAATGCTTCTGCTAGCAGCACTTTGTCTGGAGATTCTTGTGATAAGAGCAAAAAGAAGATGTGTTGCCATTATTGTAAAGCTAATGATCACTTGATCAAGCAGTGTCCAAAGTTGAAGGCAAAAGAGGCTGGATCCACTACAGGGTCCAATACAAGTGCAGTGATTGTAGAGTCTTCTGTCAAAGGAGATTGTGATGATGATGTTGATAAAAAATGGGCATTTAGTGTAGAGTGCACTTATGATCCTATTGTGCATGATGCATGTATGTCAGTTGCTGCAGATTCACATGTGCGGTATTTGGGCAGTGGTGCTACAAAGCACATTACCTCACATCGTGATTTGTTTACCTCTATTGAGTCTGTCCCTCATGGGAATACGATGACTTGTGCCAACAATGCCTCTTATTCTATTCAAGGAGTTGAAAAGATTATTCTTACTATTGCAAATAGCAGTTCTTTCACACTTGTTGATGCACTTTATGTACCTAGGATCAAGAAGAATCTTTTGTCTGTATCTGCACCTGCTAGACTTGGACTTGTAGTCAAATTTGTGGATGACAGACATACAGTTCATGATCTCAGTTTTGGTGATGAAATTGTTGCATTTGGCCTTTGTGCCCTAGCCTGTATAAGCTCACTTTGTATGACAAGTGTGGACAAAATTTTGCAAATGCAGTTGCAGATTCAAGGGCTGTTTCAAATACAAAACTATGGCATGCATATTTTGGGCATCTGAATTTTTCCAGTGTGCTGCGTTTGCAAAAATCTAATATGGTTGCTTCTTTGCCGCCTCTTGAAGCACCTGTCAAACATATTGGTGAAGGTTTTGTTTTGGGTAAAATGCAGCATGCTAAGTTTCCAAAGGATGGGTCAGTTTGTGCTACATGCAAATTGCAACTTGTGCATAGTGGTGTTTGTGGGCCTATGCAAACTCCGTCCTTGGGAAATTACTTGTACTTCGTGACTTTCATTGATGAATACTCAAAGCATGCATGGGTATATCCATTGAAAGCTAAGTCCAAAGTTTTCATGTGCTTCAAGTAATTTCTTGCTATGACTGAAAATTTCTAAAAATGATCTATGGGCACCCTCTATTCTGATCAAGGGGAGGAGTATATGTCTCATGAATTTAATGCATTTTTGGCTAGTCATGGGATAAAACACCAATGTACAGTGCCGTATACACCTCAGCAAAATGTTGTTGCTGAGAGGAAACATGGGTCACTTACAAAAATTGCAAGATGTATGGTCAAGAGTCAAGCTTTACCACATTCGTTTTGTCATGTCTGCCACTTATGTACTCAACAGGTGTCCTATGGAAGCATTGGAGTCTATGACTACATATGAATCATGGCATGATAGAAAGCCATCTATTGAGCACATGCGTGTTTTTGGTTGTTTGGCTTATGATTTAGTGCCACAAGCACAGCGTAGAAAATTGGATGATAAGGCGCTCAAATGTATTTTTTTTGGTTATAGTGTTGAAAGCAAAGGTTACAAGTTGTACCATCCGCAAACAAAGAGTATTTTCATCTCACATGATGTTGTGTTTGTGGAAGATTCTATTCAGCATTTGTTGTCATGTACTAGAGACAGTAATGTAAGCTCAAAGGACATTTACACTTTGTTGCCTCTTTTCAATGGTGGAAGTACGAATGTAAATTTCAATGAGGCATATGTATAGCCTATGGGGGTTTCTAAAAATGTTACAAATCAGTCTATTATTGATGCAGATGTACATGATGTACTTGATGAGGAAAGGGCCGAAAATGAGCAGGCTAGAGGTATGCCAAAATGGCTGTTGCACACTTTGCGTGATAGTAAATTGGATGCACCTTTGTCTAGTCATACTCATTCAAGTTATTTCCATGCCTCTATGCATTAGATTATTATGCTTTGGTTGTGTCTAGTTAATATGATGTTGAGGAACCTCTGTCTTTTGATGAAGCACAGAATTCAAAAAATTGGATGGCTGCCATGCAATCAGAAGATGATGCAAATTGACAATGGACTTTTTGTGATTTGCCTCCTGGCAAAAAGGCCATTGGTACGAAGTGGGTTTACAAGTTGAAACGTAAGCCGGATGGTGAGATCGATCGCCATAATGCTCGACTTGTTGCAAAAGGCTATGTGCAAAAGAAAGGATAGATCATGAAGAAACTTTTGCTCCCACTTTTTGTATGATTACTGTTCATTTTCTATATGCATTGGCAGGTCATTTTGGTTGGGATGTACATCAATCAATATTGTTATTGCTCTCTTGAATGGTGACATATTTGAGGAAGTTTATGTAACGCAGCCTCGCGGTTTTGTCAAGAAAGGACAAGAGGACAAAGTGCGCAAATGTAAGAAGGCTTTGTATGGGTTGAAGCAATCTCCTCATGCTTGGTATGAGAAAGTTAACACTCATTTGGTCAAATAAGGCTTTCATAACAATGCAACAGAAAGCACATTGTATGTCAAGCATGAGGGTGATGTACTTCTCATTCATGTTCTTTATGTGGATGATTTGTTGATCACTGGTCCCAATGATGCACATATTGTTGAATTTAAGGCTGATCTGAATGCTACTTTCAAGATGAAAGATTGGGGTTGTTGCATCATTACTTGGGTATACAATTTAAGTAGTGTGATGGTGGTATTTCCTTGTGTCAAGTAAGTTACATAGAGACATTGCTATGTAAGTTTGGACTTAAGGATTGAAAACCTATTGCCACTCCCATGGAAACAGGTTTGAAGTTAATTCTACATGATGCTGGTGATCCTATTGATGTCACTCTTTACCAAACTACTATTGATTGCCTCATTTATGTATGTAAGACAAGGCCGGATATTTAGTTTGCAGTCTCACAGGTCAGCTGATTTATGCATAGCCTAGGGTCTAAGCATTGGCAGGCTGTCAAGAGGATTTTTTGCTACTTGAGTGGCACTTTACATCTTGGCTTGTTTTATCCCAAGGGGGGATCATTGCCGCACTTACATGCTTTTTATACTCAAATTGGGCTGGTTGTTTTGGCACGTGAGTGTACACAAGTGGTTTTTGTTTCATGTTGGGAAATTCATGTATATCATGGTTGAGCAAGAAGCAACCTACTGTCGCCACTTAGAGTTGTGAGGCTGAGTAGTACAGGGCAGTCTTCATAGCTACGGTTGAGTGTGTATGGCTCAGATGCCTTATGGCTGATTTGGGTGTTGGACAGGACACTACCAATACTATCTACACTGACAGTCATAGTGCACTGGCAGTTGCAAGGAACCCAGCTTTTCATGCTCGCACAAAACTCATTGAGGTGCATTACCACTATGTCAGGGAGAGGCTCTTAGCAGGAGAGATCAGCTTGGCTTATGTGCCAATACAGGACAACCTTGTAGTTCTTTTCACAAAGGCATTGTCTCGTGAGAAGTTCAAAGCTTTCCGGGCTTGCTCCCCTTTGTGGGCTGATCATGTCCTCAAGGCATGGCACTTCCCTTTACTCGTGTGCCAGCTCTCATTCACCGCATCACTCCAGGGGGGGATTTGCTACCATATACATATGGTAGTGATGTATGTGAACACACTTAGGACCACTGGGGCATTTTCTGTTTAGGAGGTTTTTTCCCCGTGCATTGTATATACGCCCATCGCTCTAGGTCTATCTATCTTTCCATTGCACGCTAAGTAATATACTCTCCATTTTGTGCCTTGAGCTTCCTTCGCCTTCTCCAAGCTGTGTGCGTTTCCCTATAACCCTAATTCCAATAGATACTTTTATAGTCATGGACT
The DNA here is from genome assembly GCF_014529385.1 of Adiantum capillus-veneris. Lineage (NCBI taxonomy): Eukaryota > Viridiplantae > Streptophyta > Polypodiopsida > Polypodiales > Pteridaceae > Adiantum > Adiantum capillus-veneris. Next base: position 63,590,810 of record NC_140959.1, read on the forward strand.
CCAAGTGTCATAAAATCTAATATCTAACCAGCCCAAATGATTTTCTCATATTAAACCGATCATTTAATGTGGGAGAATAAGCGGGAACAAGGGTTAGGATATACACATGTGCTTATAGATCTATCTCAACACGGGGCCAATGGTAAAGGGTCCCAAATGAGAGATGGTATGTCAAAGAGCAAGGCTAACCAATGGAACATAAATACCTTAGGGTTAGCTTCATTGAAGACCTCCAGTAGTTAGTGTTAAAAGTCCTTTGACCTTAGGTAAGCTAGGGTTGTGCTTGAGGTGGGAACCCAGCCCAAGCTTGAGATGCTTGTCATGCCTGATGACTGAGATGCTTGAAGTGCTTGATGATTGAAATGCTTGAGGTGCTTACCATGCTTGAGATACTAGGGTTGTACTGAAGGTGGGAACCAAGCTCAAGCTTGAGGGGCTTAATGTCTATCTTTGGGCCCAAGGTTGAGGGGTTTGAGGTGGCAGAAAAATCAAAGCAGATCCCTACAAGGAGGGGACAAGCCATGCAAGAAGGGGGGGGGTGATTTCTTTACCACTCTCTCTCCCAAAGGGCACCCCTTGCCCAAGAGGCAAGTAGGACACATGTCAAGCCCCTAGCTAGGTTACCCTCATGGTCTGCCTAAAGCCTATTGGCTGGCCTTCCGATGATCATTTAGTGGATTTAATCAATTGTTTTAGCATTTATCAAGCCCTCTCTTGCAAAGGGGAAAGGGGGACACTTGTCCCAAGGCTATCGTTGTTTCTTGGTATGACTCTTGCTTGTGATTGGCTAGGCCTGTAGGGGTCCAATGAGCTTCAAGCATGAGCTACAAGGGGGGGTTGATCAAAGCATGCTAGGGGGTTTCTTGAGGGGTATACTCTCCCACACTTACCACACACACCTCTCATTGTGTATTTTGCAAAGTGAAAGAGCTCCCTCTCCTTCTCCAAGCAAGTAGAGAGGTTGAGAGCCTACACCAACACTATTGGTTATGGAATGCAGATCCAACCAAGAGCCATGCTTCAATGCTTAAGCTTGACATCTTCTCTATCTTCATTGCTATGCTATTCTATATGCTAGCAAGAAGAGTGATGATAAGTGAGGAACTAGTTCTTTCTCCTATGAAATGTTTCTTCTTCATCTTCCCTACCCTCATTCCCTGCTAGCTCTCTCCACCTTCGGAGGTGTTTGAGGTCTTGGGGCTGAGTCTTGGGATAGTTAATGCGTTCCACAAAGTTTATGCTATGCTCCTGATGCATGAAGATTTCCATCTTCATTGCATCATTAGGTCACAAGGAACACAAATATTGTATTGTGACAAGTCTCTCTTGATGGGAGAAACTATAATACAAATGCCTATTGGAGGGGGAACCGATTCCACATAAATCCGGTCCTCAACTATTGTCATGTTCTATAAACTCTCTCTATTGTTCATGACAAGTTAACTAAATGCTATGTTTTGTTGCTACCGTTAACTAAGTTCACTGGCTATGCTCTCAAATTAATTTCCCAGAAGTACTTTCTCTAATTTCCGCCACTCTCAAAGTTAATAGGCCATTTCCATTACATGCGTATCAAAGCATTTGGTTTCTCTTTTCTTGCTTAAGAAGAGAGGTCCTTAAGTAGCCTATAAATGGTTGATTTTTTTAATTATATTAGGGTAAGTGGGAGTGGGATCTATTATTGGTTTTGTTGAGCCCACTATGTGGGATATGGTGCACACCTTGGGAGATTTGGACTTAATAATGGGGTCTTTTTAGACTTGCCTATGGCTTTACCATTATTGAGCCATAAGAAGTCCAAAAGGAGCTAGCCCTCGGCAACTCTGCAATATTAGACCCACTCCACTACTCTCTATAATTAACCACTTTGAGCCGTTGGTGTAGATACTTAAGCGCCAATTTTCAAAGGCTAAGAGGAGTGGCAACTAAGGTTTTGAATTGCCAAATCATATACTAAGTAAGTATACAAATTTTGTTAACATGGTTGACAATAACCAAGAGAGTAGAATGAACATTCATAGCTTTGATTTTGCACATGAAGCTGCTAATGATAATGCCGCCATGTTTGTCAATTATCTCGTTATTAGGTTGCAGCAAGCTATGGGCAACCCTACTTTGCAAGCTGAAGTTACTCAACAACTTCGCACTTATGGGATTTCTCTTCCTCTCCAAGAGGAGAGAGAGCTTAGGAGGCCTCTTGATGAGACCCCCAAAAGAAGACTCTCTCCCATACAAGAGGAGGAATCCAAAGACAAGAAAGTAATGAATCCCTAAGTTCCTTTGAAGATGTGGCTCCATGAAGACAGTGGTCTAGACAATTGCCAACTCCTCCCAAGAGGAAACGGTCAACACACATTCCTTCTCCTCTTCACTCCGAAAGGGAAGAGAGGAAACAAAGGAAGAAAAGGTCAAGAAAGAGGTCACCCTCTTCTCCTTCTTCTTCACCTTCCTCCTCTTTTGATGAAACCTATGGCTATTCTCCTAGAGAATACAAAAGGGGGGGAAATCGCAAATCCTACCCTGCATGGTGAAGGTCACAAAAGCTCAAGAAGTTTAAAGAGGGAGGAAAGAGTATCTCTTTTCTCACCTATGATGGCACCTTTGGTGCCACCGACAAAGTGTTGGCCTTCATCCAGCAATTTGATGCGGCCTTTGGAGATCAGGGCTTCACATAGTCCTCCAAGCTACACCATGTAGCTATGCACTTCTTGAAATCGGCTCATCAATGGTGGGCTAGCCTTTGTGGCAATGGAGAAGCCCCAAAGACATGGAAAACTCTATGAGTTTCCATCATGAAGCAATTCCTTGCAAGCGATGCAAAGGACAAAGTGCTCACCGAATGGCGCAGCTTGAAGCTTCTCTCTCATGAGTCTATCCACAAATATGTAGACAAGTTTTTGGATTTACATCTCAAGGCTACTGTCTTTCAAAAGATAGACTTTGCCAAGAAAAATCAACAATTTTGTGCGGGATTATTGGAAGAGATGACCGGATACGTCAACTCTCAACGGTTTGGTTGTATCACTGAAGTAATCCATCACACCATGGTTGCTTCATGTATCAATTTCCAACAAGGGGCTAGACAGAATGTCAAACCCATGGAAAACAAAGACAAAAGTGATGCAAAGGGGGAAACCAATGCCCAAAATTCTTCCCAAGGCACTTTCAACAACAACATTTTTATCGATGATATCCCTATGGACTTACCTCCAAAACGAGGGGATGATGACCATCAAATTCAGTTCCTACCAGGAAGCTCACCACCTAACAAGCCTCCTTATCGATTTTCCCAAGCTCCACAAGAGTAGATCATGAAGCAAGTACAAGAATTGTTAGACAAAAGGATTGTGAGGCCTAGCTCATCTCCCTTTTGTTCTCCAATCCTTTTAGTGCAAAAGAAAGATGGTACAAATCGTATGTGTGTGGACTATCGAGCACTAAACCATATCACTATCAAAAACAAATTTCTCGTGCCTTGGGTAGAAGATCTGTTTGATAAGCTATAAGGCTCTACCTACCTCAGTAGAATTGACCTTAAAAGTGGCTATCATCAAATAAGGATAGTGGATGTAGATATCATAAAGGCCGTGTTTCGTACAATGTCTGGTCTTTATGACGATCTAGTCATGCATTTTGGCTTGACCAATGCACCAGCCACTTCAATCGCTTGATGGAGAAAATATTTAAACCCTACCGCAAGTTCTTTGGTGTTCTTTGATGATAGCATCATCTACTCCAAGTCCTTGGAGGAACACAAGCAACATCTCCAAGTGATTTTGCAAGCATTAAGGGAGAACAAGCTTTTTCCCAACCGAAAGAAAAGTAATTTTTTCCTTCAAGAGATTCAATACTTAGGATATATTATCTCTCAAAATGATATCCGTATGGATCCATCAAAGTTGGAGGTAATAAAGGCATGGCCTAATCCAACGAATCTACATGAGCTAAGAAGCTTTATTGGTATGTGTGCATACTATAGACGTTTCATAGCCAAATTCTCTCAAATAGCAGGACCATTACATGACTTAACAAAGAAGAACGTTAAGTACTTATGGACTGCTAAGAGAAAAATGCTTTTACAAGCTCAAAGAGAAGCTTACCTCCCAACCAGTCCTTATGCTTCTGGATCTCTCAAAGCCATTTGAGGTCCAATGTGATGCTTGTGGTGGTTGTCTTGAAGAGCAGTTTTGCTTCAAGAAGAGCATGCCATAGCATATGAGAGTCGAAGGCTCAATGCCGATGAACGGGTCGTGGGCATATACAAAAAAGATCTTTTAGTTGTTCTACATGCCCTAGACACATGGAAGCACTATCTTTTGGGGACTCCGTTTATTTTGCGAACGAACCACCAAAGTCTCAATCACTTCATGACGAAATCAAGCTTTGTGACAAACAAATAAGGTGGGCAAATTTTCTTTCACAATTTCATTTTCATATTTCTCCCATTGTTGGTAAGCACAATCAAGTGGCCGATGCACTTTCACGACAACCAAAGTTAATGTGGTGTCTATAGCAACTCACAATGATTTATCTTCTATGTTAGATGAGTATGCTAAATCAAAATGATCTATCTTCATTGACCCTGAATTTAAAGATGTAATGTGAGCCCTTACTTTGGGGAAGAAAGAGGAACCATTCACCTTGCAGGATGGTTATCTTCTCCATGGCAAGAGGCTATGTGTTACCCACTCCCTTCGTGAGAAAGTCATGTATGAATCCCATGCTTCTATCTATGCAGGGCATAGAGGCATTCAACCTACTCTTCGAGGAGTAGAGACGTACTTCTCTTGGCCTACCATGAAAGTGGACATACAACAGTATGTCTCAAAATGTGTGGTATGCCAAAAGACTAAGTATGATAGAGGGAAGAAACCTGGATTACTATGCATGCAAAGTAAGTTTTAAAAATAGTTGAATAATAAACACAATACTTGAATTTTCAAATAGTTTTAACTGTTGTGTGGCTACATTTTATCATCAAATTCATTGTATGTTTGTGTAGAGATGTACGTTGTTGTAATATGTGAGTATCTTTGTTGTTACTTTACTTATGTATTCATTGTTCCATGCTTTCTTGAATAGGTTATTTGAGAAGGAAGAACACGTTGGACCTAGTGATAAAACACAAATTTAAACTAGAAAGGAAAAAAAGGTACTTGGGATAGAGTGGAAAGATGAAATTAACATCAATGATCGATTCATATATTGGGAGTGTAAGAGCGCCCAATCTTGACCAAAGGGCGCCCAATCTTGGAAAAGTATGGATGCAATGGTAGATTGTCCAAAGGAGTTTGGAGTGTCCTCAAAAATTAGAGCAGTCGGTGGTGGAAAATCATTGGCGTGTTCCATTCTCTCGTCGACAAAGCAAAGTTCTCTTGAAGTACTTTCATGCTTGATGGATTGGAGCGCATACACCATTACATTGTTTCTTACAGGCTAGATCTTGAATACTAGAATATGGACTTGATTTCCAATGTTGAAGTGATTCATGATTTTTACACAGTTGTAAACACTTTCTATGCCAATGTTGATGATTGTGTAAGATGCATAAAAGAAATGTCCTCCTTTCGATTGAAAGAAGGTCTATTTTCAAACTCTCTTGTTCAACAAATGGAAAAATAGAAACCTCCATGGAAATGGTAGATGATGAATGGTGGAGAACACTATGCCTCGTTGCATAACCTTGCAATGAAGGTTTTAAGCTATTTTTTTTTGAATTCAAGCTCATAAAGAAATTGAAGCATGTACAAATATATTCACGGCACTACTCGCAATCGACTTCTTGTAGATCATGCAGATAAACTTGTTTACATGTATTGCAATGAAAAACTTATGTGGCACATTGAAAGCAAAGAATTTGAAGAAGATATGCCCAAATGGGTGTATGATTGCGATGAGGTAGAAGATAAACACTTGTACATTGGACCTGTGATGTGCACAAGCCTTGAGCTAGAGGAAAATCTTAATAAAGATTTAGACAAGCTCAATCAAACATGCAACAAAGTAGACATAGATGACAGAATCTTGAAAAATGATGACAATGAAGATTAAGCATTCAGGATGGGTTAAAAAGTGGGAGATGTGATGGTCATGGCGTAGGATTTAAACGTTGAGAAAGGCCCTGCACATCTTGACTAAGCTTGTTAAGTTGCACTTCAACCCTTGCAGTGGTCGGGGGGGAGGGAGGGGGTATAGTCTCACTGCTTTGTGCTCTTGCTTTGCAAGCTTTTCCATCATGCTTTCCTTGACCTTTCTCAACTCCATTCCAACCCCTTCCACCATAAGAGCAAGCTCTTGTCTTGTGAATGGCATTGTCTCCTCACGTATATCATGGATGCTAACGGTGACATATATGTACGTGAAGTCCACTGGCCTATCCAAAATAAAATTCATATAAAGAATTTTAGCAAAGTAGAGTGGTGCATCTGCATTATGGAGTGTATGTTTGTACACCTCCAGGAAGATTCGCCCAACATTAAGTTTACTATCATTATTTTGGCACCTTGACACCTTCCATCTTCCCTTCTTGATCTCACCTTTTGGGCACGGCCATATCTCTTTGATCAAATCCTTTGTGGCTTGTTTTCTTATGTCACTCCATTAGGCATGATTGGTATTTGCCCATTTGAACAATTTGCAGGCTATTCTAGTTGTCTATGGGCAGTCAAACCTTGTGCGAGAGCTTTAAGTTGCTCAAATGCCTTTCTAGCCAACTCCTGGTGCTTGTTATCTTGTCCATTTTCCATATCTACAAAAATATATATGATATAAGAAACTTGGTGAATGAAAGATTAATACATAAGGAAAACATCTCATTGGCCTCAAAGATTGGAGATGGAATGCAATAATGAGTGGAAAGCTTCCAATAAAGGCAAGCACACTCAAACATGAGACCAAAAAAATTATCTTAACCACATCTCAAATAATCTTGACCACATATTTCAAATATTAAAACCATTTTCAATTACAAAATTGTATTAAACAACAGAGAGAGTTGAACTAGCGGGCTTTGCGCCCTTGCTGGCTCAATGATCTAAAAAACTATGCCACTTGCATCATCGATTTTTGTTCTTCGGCAGGGACATCTAATTTCTAGCTCTATAAAGTATGGCTTCCATAGTGGCTTTTTTGAGGGTATTGTTGCCCATCCACAGATCCTGCATAGCCTTCCAAAAATCATGTAGCATTGCAATAAGTATCCCAGAGCGTAGACATTGCTTGTCGAAGTATAGGCATCTTCAAGAAGGGGATCATATAACTCGGCCGCCAGCCATCCTCACTTCTGTCACTCTCGATCAGCAGTATATTGAGCATGTTCCATGTTTTTTGGGGTTTTGTTTGCCTCATATAAGAAATGAAGCAAAAATCACTTTCTGGGTGCTCTTAGCAAAAGTCCCCAATCAATGATGCCGATGTGTGCCTTCAAATCTTTAGTATGAAGTCCATCACTACATTAAATGGGTGTAGGTTGGTGTGAATAATGTCCATCGTATGTGCAACTACCATGCCATCCACCAAAGCATGCATAATGTGGGGCATATTCATCACTACCTCCTTGACCTTGACAAGTTGCTCCTAGCTTAGCCGCATGTTGGGGGGGGGGGGGGGGGGGGGGGTCACCCTTGATCCAAGCGATACATCGCTCTTGCAAATTCACTATATTTGAAGGGCACCTTCAAGATCATGTCGTTGAGCGAGCCGTCATTATAGTAAGAAAATATTGTAATCCAAGGGGACTCATTTGTGAAAGCAATGCACCTAACGATTGTTGGGTGCAATACTTGCATGCTCTGCTCTGTTTGAAAGCTCTCAAACTTGAAGCTAATGCTTCCCTTGTATAGCTTCGCACAATATGTTATGTGCTCAAGAAGAAAAGAAATCCCTTGTATTTTGTACTCTTTTACTTCACCAAAGGCCCCTAAACCAATTGTTTGTCCTTCTATCAATGCCTTGTGTGGAATGCCCATGAGATGTGCGCACATGGAGATGTAAACAATGCACATAATTTCCCCTGTCTCTCTAACATTTGGCTGCGCGGATGATGCAGTGGTGTAGTATTTTATTTTTGCGAGTTGAGTCAGGTCACCATCGACGGGCTACTTGCTATGGGAAACGATGAGAGAGAGAGATGCACAACATAAGAGAATATGTTACAAAGGACCTCTTATAGGCCTTAAATTGATGAACTTAAAATTTGAATACAAAAGAAACTTGATTGTAATAGGCAACATATGCTCTAAACTCTGCCCAGATCACGAGCAAAAGTGCAAGAACAAAGCTTTATGGCCTCAATTCACTTCTCTTGCTCTTCTAGACCACTTTCATGAGCACAAGCGTCACCTTCATTGCTTTGGTCTTTCTTGAACTCAAAAGAACCATCTAGAAAATCCACTTCTCCATCTCTTTGTGAACTTTGTCTAGCCTTCTCTTAACACACCCTTCTATTGTGCAAAATCCAGCCTCCCATGCTATATTTTCTACCCTTACCATTTTGAATTTGATAAAGTGTAAGTCTTCAATTTGTTTCAATTGATTGTCGTGCAGAGACCCGACGTGTGAATGGATCTCTTTCGACACAAAAAAAAACTTGCTTTAAGTAATCTTTAAACAAATATTTTCAGCTCATCGGCTTTATAACCACCAACGCTTGTCTCTCTGCAATCCATCCACTCGTAAGCTCCTCGCTCTCGCTGCTCGGTAGCTTTTTCTCTTATCTCAGCTCACTGCTTCCCTTAACACCAAGATCTTCTTGTCGGCAGTAATTACCCGCCAACTCTACAGAAGCGAGCCGCTTCTCTAATTTGGCTCCTCTCTTCTGCAGAAGATGGCTGCAAGCCTCTCAGTTGTGTGTCTCCTCCCTTTGCCTCAGACTCGCCCGCATTTCCTGCTCGTTGGTGTTGCTCGTCTATAGCAGCCCAAAAAAAGTTCGTTGAGCCTTGTTGTTCTCAAACCAACACAATTATCGCCACCCTTCCTTACTTTTTGCAGCATTGTGTTGCTCATGCTTGAGCTACAACCCCTTCCAACTCAATGAGCCTGCTCACACTTCTGTAGACGACTCTCGCGTGATGGCTCCCCCTTGGATCTATGCTACCGACCCTTTCTCTTCTCCTACTCTTCAACTTCTCATCGGTTGCCTCCTCTTCATCAGCTCATTTTTTCTTCTTTACGCAACTCACAATCCTTAATTTAGCTGCACGTTGACTATTTTTGCCTTCAATTTAAATAGCTTAACTTTATTTTCTTTTACCCTCATATCTTAAGTGGCCATTCACGCCTCGGGTGGCCACTAGCCTCATATCTTAAGTGGCCATTCACGCCTCGGGTGGCCACTGGCCTTCGAGTGTAGAGCAAGGTGAATTTGCATTGAATAAAGACCTTCCCTTCATATCCTGAATGCATTTTAAAATACAATTGCCTTGCCGTATTGGTCATGATTGCAAAATCAATGAGCTCCAAATAACACCATCCCGAGCAATAAAGTCCTCAAACCATGAAGTTGATTGCATTTGGCATACTCATCTACCATCAACGATACTCCAAAACACCGCAACAAACTTTATCCACTGCTTCATCCACTTTTGCTTGCTCCATCTCAGCTTCATCCAATCGAGCAAAACCTCCCAATAAATTTGTTCGTATATCTCTATCCAAACCAAATTGTTGACAAGTAAGCTATTGTTGTTGGCGCATGAGAGCATCAAATAGCTACATCATTTGTTGCATCAAAATTTCCCACCCCGGCTCGCTTTGCATCAGGTTCACCAAAGATGTCAAAGTATTTTATGTTCGCAAGTTGAGCCGACAGGTTAGCACCGGGCTGCTCGTTGTGGGAAATGGTAAGAGAGAGATGCACAACACAAGAGAATATGGTACAAAGGACCCCTTATAAACCTTAAATTGATGAGCTTAAAATTTGAAAACAAAAGAAACTTGACCGCAAAAGGCAACATATGCTCTAAACTTTTCCCAGATCACGAGCGGAAGTGCAAACCCAAAGCTTTATGGCCTCAATTCCCTTCCCTTGCTCTTCTCAACCACTTTCATGAGCACAAGCTTCTGCTTCATTGCTTTGGTCTTTTTGAACTCAAAAGAACCCTCTGAGGAATCCACTTCTCCATCTCTTTGGGAACTTTCTGTAGCCTTCTCTTAACACATCCTTCTAGTGTGCCTCCCATGCTATATTTGTTGCCTTTATGCATATCAGTCTGGATTTGATAAAGTGTAAGTCTTCAATTTGTTTCAATTAATTATCCTGTGGAGACTTGACGTGTGAATGGATTTCTTTTGATACAAAAAAAAACTTGCTTTAAGTAATCTTCAAAGAAATATTGTCAGCTCATCGGCTTTATAACCACCAGTGCTTGTCTCTTTGCAAACCATCCACTCGTCAGTTCCTCACTCTTGCTACGCGGTAGATTTTTCTCTTATCTCAGCTCACTGTCTCCCCTTAATGCCAAGATCTTCTTGTTAGCAGCAACTCCCCACCAACTCTACAGAAGCAAGCCGCTTCCCGGCTCCCGCTCCTCTCTTTTGTAGAAGATGGCTATAAGCTTCCTTACTTTTTGTAGCATTGTGTTGCTCTTGCTTGAGCTACAACCCCCTTCCAACTTGGTGAGGTTGCTCATGCTTTTGCAAATGACTCCTGCCTGATGGCTCCCCCTCATATCTATGCTATTGACCCTTTCTCTTCTCCTGCTATGAAACAGCTCATCGACGGCCTCCTCTTCATCAACTCGTTTTTTCTTTTTTATGCAGCTCGCAATCCTTAATTTAGCTACAAATTGACTATTTTTTCCTTCAATCCATGTGAAGAATCAAGAATCACTTGCTTAGATAATCCAAGAGTAGAAGCAATTTTCAAATTGTTGGCTATTGCATCAATAAAATTTTGGATAGATGCAAAAAGAATGCTTCTGGTAGATGATGCACCATTAAAGGGATGTGTTAATTCTACATTGAATTGTGGTTTTCCACCATCATTCAATGTTGATGAGAGGATAATATCCTCCTTTTCTATATGTTGCCATATATTCAAGCAGCAACATCCGCACAATTACACGCGCTTATTTGTATGGAAAAGCACCCATAGTGCAAGGTCATGAAAATTATAAACATGTTTACATGGTTGTTGTAGAGAGGGAGAAGAGAAATTTGGTTTATCTAAGGAAAACCTACTGCACAAGTAGACTACTAGAAGCTTCCCATCCTCATGAGGATGAAAAAGGTGTAACATCTAGCACTAGTGAAATGTCCACTCAAAAAGTCATGTGACAAGAAACTTCTAACACTTGATTTTTTTTAAATGAAATCTCTATCAACCTTAAAAGGTATTGAATCAATTATGCTTGCCCAAAAATTGGGATACAAAGGAGCCTACTATCAAAGTACATAAAGCCTATATGTGTTACTCTATGAGCTTAGGAGATTTTCACTTTCTTGTATCAACACCCTATGACCCTAACACCATAGGGTGGCTTATGTTCTTCCATAAGATACTTACTAATGGTGGCCAAGAATAAGCATCCTAAGATCCTAAGGTTTTCAACACAGCACTTTAAGATCCCTATAGAAATAGATTCAATAAAAAGGATGGGTCTTTTAGGACAAATAACATTCTTTTTTACATTCTTAAGAAAAAGAAACTTATGGCCTTTGGGTCATAGGGATCCATTTGATCTTTTGCCATATTTTAATATAGTATGGTCATATGAAGCTAAGCTATTAGCACCCTATAATCCTACATATGGAAATACTATTTTCTCCAAAAAAATTGTATGACTCTAAGGCCAAAGGATGGTATCTCATCTACAAGACTTTTATTAATTGTGATCATAGGAAGCAATGTAATTTGCATCTATGTCATTAGCACCCTATGACAACAAGGACATAAGTGCTACAATTGGAGGTGCAACGAGCCCTACAAAATAAACAAATAGCACGCAATTGATGATAAAATCAACAGACCCACCTACCTGCACAATTGTGTACACATAACATCAATAGCAAATCTTATATGAGAGAGGCAGAGAGCAAGAGAGCATGGGCCGATGCACCTCCTAAAGTGGAGTGCTACACCGACACGAAAAGAGAGGAGAGGAGAGAAGAAAAACACAAGCACTGAAAGAGTGAGAATTTTCCTCTTGCATGTATTTATGTATAGATTTCTTGAATGCTCAAAGTGAATACATATTGGCCAGCTGTACATAAATGACCATAGCTCATAAAGAGCACTTAAATAATAAAATGTCCATAAATATGCTATCATTTTGCATAACCCTTAGCTTTTTTCACTTATCACCTGTAATAAATAAGTCATTTTCCATTTTCATCACATAACTCTCCATTAGAAAGCAAATGTCATTAGTTGCAAAGATAGGAATTTGCAAATCATACTTGTCAAAAACGTTGGTTAGTAATCTATGTAAGAAGTATGACATATTGAATGAAAAATTCATAACATTAAACAACATTGCTTATGCCCATTATCATATCCACATATTGCCTATTCTACTCTCCCATATCACTACAATAAGCATTATATGTCATGTCTTATGAGTAAGGATATCATTGGTCACACTCATCATTCAGTAAATCAATTTTTATAAATTTGAAGTCCAATTTCACAAACACTGTCTCAACAAGAAATCATCATATATCAAATCCAAATCCAAATCCAAAATATCTTCCATTTTATATACTCGGGAAACAAAATCATACTAGGGACAGTGGTGGTCAGCCATTGCAGCATGATTTTGTGATCGATGTTTCCTCAACCGACGAATCGACACTAATAAGACGTGCTACGTAAATTGGTGAATCTGCACTAATGCTGCTTAAATTGACATATCTACATTTAGTTTTGTGGTGCCTAAATCGGAAAATCAACACGTGCTGCCTAAACTGATAGATCTACACTTAATATTGTTTAAAATAGTGGATCTGCACTTTGATGGTGTGCCGCTTAGATTGGCAAATCTGCACTCATGCTGCCTAAACCAACGGATCTGAACGTATAACTACATCAACAAGTCTACACCAGGATGAGCATTTGCACACTACCTAAATTGACAAATCTGTGTGCACATGACCAATGGACTAGACATAAAAATTATAAAACATTTACTTGGTACCCAATTGGAGTAGGTTGGAATCATTGAAGTATGTACTAAATGTTGACGATCATCCCAAATCAACTGAGCTCATGTAAGCAGTTGTATAACAATTCATCTCAATAGAGATTCCAATCAAAGTAAGTATGAGCCATGACGTTAGAAATATGGATTTTTCAGTTATAAAATAGGTAAACAAGTAAAGGAGCTTTGTCTACTAAAAGTGTCTGATGATACTATTGCTTGTTGTAAAGTTGTTTGGGTAGTTGTATAACAATTCATCTCAATAGAGATTCCAATCAAAGTAATTATGAGCCATGACGTTAGAAATATGGATTTTTCAGTTATAAAATAGGTAAACAAGTAAAGGAGCTTTGTCTACTAAAAGTGTATGATGATACCATTGCTTGTTGTAAATTTGTTTGGGTATAGACTTATGAGAATATCTACAAGGAGAGTCACTTAAAAGAAATTAAATATAGCATTAATTTATCAAATTGACATTAAACTAGTGGAGATTCTCATATAAGAAGATGTTGTAAAGGGTGGTGCAAAATTTGGGGACCTTAAGATAAGGAAGGGAGTAGAATAAACACTAAGGTGGTGTATTATATATGGTATTGAGTCCTAAAGATACATAGTGAAATCTTACTCATCAAACATAATTGAAATGATCTTGTTGGATGTAAATCAACAAAATGAAAACATAGCCCGGGCTTTGATACCAGTGCTACAATTGAAGGCGCAAAGAGCCCTACAAAATTAAAAAAATGGCACACAACCAATGATAAAATCAATAGACCCACCTACCTACACAATCGTGTACAGATAACATCCATAGCAAGTCTGATATGAAAGAGGCAGAGAGCGAGAGAGAGCAAGAGAGCATAGGTTGATGCACCTCCTAAAGCAGAGTGTTACACCGGCATGGCGAGAGAGGAGAGGAGAGAAGAAAGACACAAGCACTTGGTCCAATCTTCCCCCATGCAAGAGCGAGCATTTTACTCTTGCACGGATTTATTTATAAATTTCTTGAATGCTCAAATTAAATACATATTGGCTAGCCGGACATAAATGGCAATAGCTCATAAAGAGCACTTAAATAATAAAGTGTCCATAAAAATGCTATCCTTTTTTATAACCCTTAGCTTAAATCACATGTCACATGCAATAAATAAGTCGTTTTCCATTTTTATTACAATCAATGGCATATGTTATTTCAAAAAGCACTTACCATGTGTGGCTTGGAATCAGCACCCTTTAGCCTTAACATCATGGGAGGCTAGCTCTAGGCTACATAATAAAAAGCACAAGACTCTTAATTGAAAACTACAAAGAGAAGCATAAGTCTCTTAGGCCACACTTAAGATCCATATATTGACAGCTAAAAAGGAAGACCTAAGCCTTTTAAGAAAAAAAGCTTTGAGAATTTTATAGAGCATTTTATGTCATTTGGAATCGAAAACCTGCGATCTTAGGTACATAAAAAGCCAACATATCCACATCATATGGTTTCATAACCCTATTTTCTTGAGGCCATGAGGCAAAGAGGTGCCCGGATAGAACTCACAACAAAAGGTATCCTATGATCTCAAAGACATTAAGTCTTATATGTAGATTGTGCTCTATTTTTTGGTAAACCAATTTTGATTTGTTGTCGCATGATCATATGAGTTGAAGTAAAATTATTCATTTGATTTTTTATTATCATTCTAGGACGTGTTTTTAAAAAAAATTGTTATTACAATGTTGAAATTAGCTATTTTCTCATACTTGAGATTAAGGTGACCAATTTTATGATAAGAGTTGTTGGTGCTCTTTGTATTTAGATATTATATTTTATATTGGCATAATCAATCTATATGTTTCTTAGTAGTCATATCATTTGGTGTTTTTTGACACCTTAATTTTTTTAAGAATCCATCTTTAAGAGCTTTGATTGATGTTTTAAAGCATTTATTTGATACAAATCCTTTTGCAATAATCTATATTGGAGGTTTGCTTTTAAAAATTAATATAGAAAAAATAAATTCGGGTGCTAGAATCATGACATCTTATTTGAGTTAAGGGAAAATTGAGCTTTAAAATATTAGAATAACACAAGCTTGGGGGTGCCTATAAAAGGCAAAAACTAGGTGGAGAATAGGCATTCAGACTCCGTATGGTGTCTCAATTACCCTCTCCTTTGCTTTGGGGTTGATTAGAATGATGAATTTATGCCGCCATTTCCCACATGCCATGTGTCCACCATTCCATTAGATATGGTGGGTTCTTCGTGAATTTATCCTCATTTTGTTGCTTCTCCATGGATGAATTCATAGCAACATTAGAGCATTGATGTTAAGGCATGAGAGATAAATTAAGTAGGAAAAGAGGTGAATTATAGTTGAGAAGTATGGATATAGAGGTTTACACATAGTAGCCATAACCAAATTTAGGGAGCAATGCCATCTACTTCCTACTAACAGAAGTGGTGTGTGTGTGTGTGTGTGTGTGTGTGTGTGTGTGTGTGTGTGTGTGTGTGTGTGTGTGTGTGTGTGTGTGTGTGTGTGTGTGTGTGTGTGTGTGTGATGGGATAATAATGGAAGCTATAAAGTAGAGAAAAGGAAAGATGGGATTTTTGGATTTTAGAGCCCTATGAAGGCCCTAATAAGCCCCTGGGGTCATGATAGTTGATCATAGAGATCTTTTTTATGCAAAAAGGAGGGAGAGAGGGTGGGGGGGGTGGGGGGGGAGAGAAGGGTGACCAAAAATCAAGGAAAGACTCAAAACAAGTTTTGATTTTGGAAGTATGTGGTGAATCATGATTTTCAAGACACCATGCTCTTCCAAGTCTTGCATACTCTAATTTCTTATGGACCTTTGTTCTCATCCTCATCACAATTTGCATAAAACTATGGAGATCAATAGTGTCATTTCCCTTTTCATACGCTTTCAAAACTACCAAACGTCTTTCCATCTTAAAAGATAACTGCAAATAAAACACCTTCTCTCCTCTAGCATTGAAATCACCTTGTATTTTTTGGAAAATGGACATCTGCTTTATATAGATCTCCCTTCAAGCTATTTTTCCCATGTAGAGATATCAACAACCTTATTTAACACTCTATAGATATTTACAAAGAGTACCATAGGTGGCTCTACGTTAAACTAAAATAATTGTGCATAGGTAAAAACACTTTTATTTATTTATTATCAAACCATAATATACATATGAAAGTCACCCTACTAATAAACACACACCTAGAGCAAAAAATAAGGGTTCACATAAGAAAATTTGATAACGTGCCTTGGTCACCGCTACTTTACCTATACTAAATAAATATATCATAGCTATATAGATATATATACATGTGGTCTATTTAGGATTAGGTTTAAATTTTTTACTACTTTCTTCTTTTATGATAGATAGTCCAAAAGACAGCTATTTGTTAGTCCCCCCTCGAGTTGATGGTTCATTCCTGTACCATCAACTAACTTGCATTGAAATTTTGAAATTTTTTGGTGATATTGTGGTGCTTTTTTCAAGCTTGCATGTCATTTGGATGCTTCCTTGCCTTCATGGGTTGTTTGCTTGTTAGCACATGCTTTTACTATGTGAGAAGTACATCAACAATAGCATACCTTCTAGGTTTTCTCCTTGACTCATTCTAACTCTAAGTCTTATGGAAGAATGTGTCTTAGATAAGGCTTAAGCTGATAGCCATTCACCTTTCTAGGGTGCTCCTTCCCATCTAAGTCCATCAATTGATAGTAGTCATCTCTATAAGCTTTCTTCGCAATGAAAGGTCCCACCCGCATATTTTCCAACATGGCATCATATCTCTTGTCGAGATAGTGTTGTATCGAATGACCAAGCTCTTTTCTATCATTCCTTTGTCCTTGAGCCGCCCATCAGGCTTCTCTTTGAGTTGCAATCTTTTTTCTCATAACATTTTTAGGTTGATTCCCTCTTCCACTCTAGTTGCGCCATGATGAGCAATCTATTGATTCAATGCTTCATTAGCCTTTTGCTCTTGTTTACTTGTAATCTTTATGGTATGAATGAGGATGCTTCTTGTCCTATACCAAATGAAATGGGGTGGATTGTGTAGCATCCTTGTAGGTTGTCTTAAATTCCATAATGCCCCATCTAAGAGACCATCCCATAGCTTTGGCTTACTCTTCACCATCTTTTAATGTTTCTTGCAATGATTTCATCAGCCATTTCTACCAGACCATTTGATAGTGGATAACATGATGCATTGTGTCTATGGTGATTTTGAGCTCCTCGCACACTTTTGTTAGTAAACCCTTTCTAAATCATGGACCATTATCAAAGACTATTTCAAGGGGTGTACCAAAACTACAACAAATGTGGGTGTAGAAAAACCTTCTCACACTGTCTTCTCATTCACTCATGCTACACTTCGTGCTTCTACCCATCTTGTCATATAATCAATGGTAATAAGGATATAAAGTTTACCATTTGTTGTCCTACACAAAAGGCCCATAGTATCAGTCCTCCATGTTTCAAAAGGGCCATGATTGGCATTGACTGGTTGTCAAGGTCCATACAATAGCCTCTTATTGCCATTGACTTGACAATAATGACAGCTTTTACACCAATTTTGGGCATCTACATGCATACTTGGCCAAACATATCCAAGTAGCAAAATCTTTCTTAACGTTAGCTAATGTGAAAAATGATCGTCACAAGCTTCTTCATGCAATCCTCTTTGGATTTCAAACATTTTGTTAGTGCATGGCACTCTCCTACAAACAAGTTCCTTACCCTTTTGGTATAAGACTCCCTCCAACCAAAGAAATGACTTGCCTTCTTGACCAACCTCCTTCTTTGTGCCGTTGTGAATCCTTTGGAAAATTCACCCTCCAATATGTAGTTAATCATAGGTGTTAAGGACTCCATACCCGCATATTATGGTCCTTTCATTGTGTCAGCTAAAATAATGACTTGCAGTTTATTTTGTTCTAAAATAGCTTGTTGACTTAGCGAGTTTGTATCTTGATTCTCCTTCCTTGGGATATGATAGAGTTTCACTTTCCTCAAATTGGCCCAAAAGCTTACAAACCAGAGAAACTTTGGATCTTAGCCTTTCACTTTTACAAGCCCAAATACCAACATTTTGTTTCACAATGAGGATGCATCACCTTTTATCATAAGTCATATCTTCTAGGCTGAGCACGCCTTCAATCCATTGAGTAGAACATTGTACTATGCTTCATTGTTGCTTGTTTATCCTTCTAGATCACTTGTTCCTTCGTTTACTACTACTCCTTTTAGCCTCACCAACCCCACCCCACCCCACCCCACCCCAAAAATTTACTATGGCTTTTTGAAAAGTGCCATCAAAAAATAAAGTGTATGCATTTCAAATGACTTTGGGTGGTGGTGGAGAAGGTGAACTACTATTGGGCACTTTGGTTATCTTCTCATGCATTTGATAGGTAAGAATATCTGCCAATTGGGCTCTCACATTGTATTCTACTTTGAAGATGTACTCATATCCCTATAGTTTCATCATCCACTTTGTAATCCTTGGACTTAGTGTCATTTTGGATGACACCCAAGGCAAAAGACCATTATAACTCTACTTGTTGGGTTAGCTTTGGAGTGAATGCAACAACTCTAAAGCTAAATGAATAAGCCTTTCCATGTATTTCACCTTTTTCATAAATTATGTGGTGTCAAAGAGAGATTTATTTTTGGATAGATCCATGTTGATTCCTCTTTGTTATACTTTGTTGCCAAGAAAAATGGCCTTGTCTTCCCTAATGTGGTGCTTGTTTGGTTTGAGATACCCTCCAAGGTTATTTAGGCATTGTAATCCTTCTTCTACTCTCTACACATGTTAAGACCTTGGGCTATAGATACAAAATTCATCAAAGAAAGTTTGGAGCACAATAATTCATGAACCATTGGAAAATGGTTGGTGCATTAGTTAGGCCAAGGACATGACCCGAAATGCAAAGCATCCCCATGGTGTAATGAACTCAGGGGGGTCACTTAATAATTATGTGACTATCATGTGAGTGCAATAGAAGGGATTTTTAAATTATTATTTTTTTCACATTTTCACATACAAAAGAGTACCATAAAATGGAATGAGGAAAAAATTTTACAGATTGAATAGGAAACGGGTGTAGTTTATTTGTAAAATATTCAAAGAAGGAGTTTTATAAATAGTCCTTGAATGCACGCGATATACACAATTTATACATAGTGACTCCGTCGAGGTAATGAATGTGGTCTTCTTTTGATCTTCCTTTGTAATGCATTTTTGGAAATAGCCCAAACAACCATCACAAACAATATAATTTTCATGTATTGCTACTTCATTTAGGATCTCATGTTGGAAACGAAGAGGAAAGTGGTCCCTCTTAGTCGCTTCATTTAGTGGTAAATAGTCGGTGCACACCCCCCACTTGCCATTCTTTTTTGGTGTCACCATCATAGGGGATACTCACTTGAGTTTTCCATTGGGTAGATGAAACCTTCACATCGTAGTTTTTTTATCTCCTTCAAAAGTGCCACCTCCTTTGAAACACCTAACCTTTTTATCTTTTATGCTCAAGGGTGATTTTCTAGCTTTATCTCAATGTGATGTTGGATAGTGTCGACTCCTCTGAAATGCTTTCCACCTTTTCTAGCATTGAATCTTTTTGGATGCACCACCATTTTGTTGCAAGAGGTGGACAAAGGATAGTATACTTCCTATCAAAACCTCATTATGTCATTGTGTTTCTCTCATGACTATGATTCTTCCATCATCTGATTGAGAGGTTTGATTTTAACTCCCATCACTTCTATAGAAAACTCTTCTCTAGTGGTGAGATCAATATCTTCTTCTTCTGAGGTTGTGGTTGTGAATTCCTCTTCAGTTTCAATTGTTATCGATTTCTCTTGTAGGTATTCTTCGTGTTTCTCCTTCATGTTGTAGATAATCTTCCTATGATTGTCATTTTTGCATACAAGCCACCTTGTCTCCTAACGCTACAAAGCTCA
This sequence comes from Adiantum capillus-veneris, assembly GCF_014529385.1. Classification (NCBI taxonomy): domain Eukaryota; kingdom Viridiplantae; phylum Streptophyta; class Polypodiopsida; order Polypodiales; family Pteridaceae; genus Adiantum; species Adiantum capillus-veneris. Next base: position 63,610,928 of record NC_140959.1, read on the forward strand.
TGTTTGCATTAGCCATGGCTGACTAAGGATGATGGAATATTCATTCCCCTTAGTGGTCATCATGACGAAATCAGCATGCTTTTTAATCCCAAGGAGCTCCACCTACTATAAGAGATGACTTCATTAGGGATGCCAAATTACGGACGTTGTTGGCGACGTCGGTATATGCATTGCTAAACCTAGAGGGAGATCCAAATTTTGTTTTAAATCAAATTTTTAAGTATTGATGCGTATACCGACCACGTCGATACTGATGCGTATATCGATGTTGATATCAACACGTATACCGATGCGTTTATCAACACCTATACCAATGTCACCTGCAAAATCAATACCATGAGTCCCTTTCTGCATTTTCGCCCCATTTTTTGAAGTCTCTCTTGCTCTCCTCTTGGTCCCTTGCTTCAGATGTGCTATTGTGGGACTTACTGGGCTTAACATCTCTACTCATACACTTGTTGACAACAAGAAGGTAAGATTTTTTTGCAAATTTATGGTAGATTTTTTGGTTTTTGTGTGTTTGTGTGACTATGTCTGTGTGTGTGTGTGTGTGTGTGTGTGTGTGTGTGTGTGTGTGTGTGTGTGTGTGTTGCAGATTTGGGGGCATACTCTCAAGCTTTTTGTGCTCATTGAGGACGTTTGTGAGTGCACTATCCCTTTCTTTTCTTGCACACACACACACACGCACGCACGCACATAAACACATAAATAATAAAGATGCACATAAATTTACACACAATTTAACACACTACGCACATACGCACATCCATTTTCAAAAATATAACAATTAAAAAAAATATCAAGTTTGTTATTTTAAAATTTAGATTAAATATTATCATTCCAATCAAACATATTAAAATTTGATAATCACAAAAAGTTTGAAAAAAAATCATTGAGTTATTTTGGGATCAATTTATAAATAACTTCTTTATTTTTATGTGATTTTATTTAAAATTTATGTTGTACTTTTAAACTATGGCTCTTAGTAGGTAGGTTGTAAATGTTAGTGTTAGAATAGGTTTTAGGTTTTAGTGTTAGATTTTGAGTGTATTTGACCATCTTAATATGTTTGGCCATATTAATACATTTAGGTTAAATTATTAGGGTTAGCGTCTTAGGTTTAGGTTTAAGTTATAGTATTAGGTTTAAGTTTGATTATTAGGGTTTGGTCGTCTTAATAAGTTCAAGTTAGTTTATTAGGGTTGGTGGCTTTTGTTTGGCTATCAGTAGTTGGTGATGCGTATTATATCGCTTAGGGCAAAGTGGCGTTTGCTTTGTTGATTGCTCGAAGTTTAGTCATTTCAATCTGCTTAAGGTTAGCCGCTTAGGATAAGCGGTAAGACTGTTTCAGTCCATTTAGGGTTAACTGCTTAGGGTTAGCGTGATGTTTGCTTTAGTCGGTCGAAATTGGCGTTGTAAAGGTGCTTAGGGCTGGCCGTATAAAGATGTTTTAAACCAATTTAGAAAATCTTTAGTTCGACCATTTTGGTCTACAGTGTTTAATCGATTAGGGTTGGCTGTGTTTCGCCACTTAGGGCTAGCCGCTCAAGTTTTAGTCCTTCACAATTTGTCTATTTCAAGCCACTCTAAATCGGCTTAGTGTGGCATTAGTTTAGCCATTTCAATAATTCGCTTAGAGTAAGCCGCTTTCGGTAAGCAGTTAAACTGTTTCAGTTCTCTTAAGGTTAGTTGCTTAGGGTTAACGCGATGTTTTCTTTAACCACTCAAAGTCGACCTATAAAGGTTCTTAGCGGCCATATAAAGACTCTCTAAATCGATTTAGAAAATCTTTAGTTCAACCATTTCGGTTTGCAGTGTTTAGTCAATTAGGGTTGGCCGTGTTTGGCCACTTAGAGCTAGCCGCTTAGGTTTTAGTCCTTCATAATTTGGATGTTTCATGTTGCTTAGGGCTAGCCGCTCCGGGTAATAGCGGCTTTTCATTTGGCCGCTCTAAATCGGCTTAGTGTCGCATTAGTTTAGCCATCTATTCCAACAATCCACTTAGGGTTTTCTGCTTAAGATAAGCGATTGGTCTGTTTTAGTTTGCTTAAGGTTAGCTACTTAGGGAGAGACATTTGCTTTGCCCGCTCAGAGTTGGCCTTGCGAAGGTGCTTAGGGATAGCCATATAAAGACTCTCTAAACTAGTGTAAGAAATCTTCAATTCGACCATTTTGGTATGCAGTGTTTAGTCACTTGGGGTTCGCCATGTTTGGCCATTTAGGGCTTGATGCTTAGGTTTTAGTTCATCGCAATTTAGTTGTTTCAGTCTACTTAAGTCTAACCGCTTAAGGCTAGTCTCTCAGTAGACTAACCTTGCATGTCCGTCGATCACATACAGCTACCGTACTTGCAAGTTCATGGAAGCTTTGGAAGCAAAGGAGACACTCTCTCTAGACTCTAGACTCTACAGTCTACTGAGATTGAGATTGAGCCTGAGCCCTGTTTGGCCCCTTAGGGATAGCCACTTAGATTTTAGTGAAGGGTTAGCAGCTTACTTTGACTGGAAGAGTTTTAGGTTAGATTGTTACAATATTAGGGTTTGTCCTTGATCTACATGCACTGTCATGTAGACATGGGTGTGTACTTATGTCGCACCCATGAATATAGGCGTTGACCAATAAAGACAAAAGTATTACTCGATGGTCCTAATCTCTGTGCACCTCTAGACCGAGGTGTGTGGGGATCAAGCATGGCTATAGAATGTGAGGTAGTTAATTTACATTGTTATCTGCTTTTGGTTTGGCTGAGTAGGGCTAGTCATGCAAAGACGCTGTTGGTTTGGTCGATTAGGGCTAGTAGCAAATGGTTTGGCCGATCATGGTTAGTCGTGCAAAGACGCTTATGGTTTTCTTGATTAGGCCTAGCGGCTTTTGATTTGACCATTATGGCTAGCCGTACAAAGACGTTTATGTTCGGTCATTGGTCCCCTAAGGGCTAGCTAGCCATTTGTTCAAATTTATGTGTTAGCTCATGTTATACGCTCTAATAGCAGTCTAACTATGTGCATTCACTATAACTAGTTAATTTGTTTTTCAATTTTTAGATTAATTATGGATGATAGGATGGCATGCCCTTGTATGATATGTAAGCATCAAATCTTTCAAAAGCAAAAGATCTATGATCAACATATATGCAACAACGGTCTTTTTTCATAAATTAGCTACAAGATATGTGTTATCAATCTCGTGGTCAGGAGAGAATAGGTCAACTCTTGGATATTGCTCCAATCTCATCATGGACTCAATAGAGGAGGCAAACATCAAATGAAACACTATTGGTGGAGTCTACCTCATCAATCATTGATGCTACATTTCAAGAAATTGAGATGGAATAGATGTTGGTGGAAGTATTCTTTGACATGGACCCCATCATTGAAAGCCAAGGTGGAGAAAGAACTAGCAGTCAAGGCAACACTAGCTCTTAACCTCAATCATCCCATTCGGCCAAACATTATGCTCTTTGTACAGCTTTAGCAATTCTTAACCTACAATCTATTTATGGATGGCTCAAAGCTTTTCAAATAGATATATATATATCATATGGATTTACCTAAAAAACCAAAGTTCTTGTTTGGTTTGTTTTTTGACAGATTGGTCAACGAGCAGATTTTGCCAAAATAAATCACATGTCCCCTACCCGAACTACCACCAAACAGCCTCTTACAAACTTGAGGATGGATTATAATAAAGTCCATGCATGTCCTAATGATTGTGTACTCTTTCAAAATGAGTACGAGTATTTGGAACAGTATCCCAAATGCGGATCAAATAGGTATAGAGAGGACACACAAGGGAAATTTGTCCCTGCAAAGATTCTACGACACTTTCCAATCATTCCAAGGATAAAGAGTATGTTTAGGTGCAATTCTATTGCAAATATGATGACATGGCATCAAAACACTAGATCCACAGATGATGTGATGTGGGTGCCTATTGATTCTCTTGCATGGAAGCAAATAGTGGAATGATGGCCTACATCTACAGAATAATCTCGTTGTGTCTGTTTTGGTTTGGCAATGGACAGAGTAAACCCATTTGGAACTTGGAGTTCCTCATGGAGCACATGGCCTATTTTCTTGGTGAACTAGAATCTTCAACTATGGTTGGCTATCAAGAAGGGTCGTCTGTTATTGTCACCGATTGTGTTCCAGGGAAGTACGAGGTAAAGAACATGGATGTTCAAACATCTAGCACCACTTATATAAGAGCTTCAAATCTTGTGGACAAAGATTTATGTGGTTGATACGTCCCAACCAGTCGATGACATGCCCATGTGCAAGGCATTCTTATGTGGACCATGCACTATTGGCCAAGATTTGGTGAGTGTTCAAGTAAGTGTTTTGAAACCCATGTCTATCTGCATTCTGTAGGTGGTGCTCGTTCAATGCTTGATCCTTTTTTATTTTTTCTTTCTAGTCTCAAGATATTTGTTCAAGTAAGTACTTTGAAACCCATATCTATCTGTATTCTATAGGTAATTCTTGTTCAATGCTTGATTCTTTTTGTTTTTTCTTTCTAGTTTCAAGTTATTAGCTTTTTGGGAGACCATGCATGTCCGCTATGTGGTCCTCAACTTGGCTTCTGTGGCTTTGGTTATTTGGACAAGACTGTGTACAAGAAGCATGACGATTTTTCATGAAGGTCATGAGCTATGTAGACCAAATATATGTAAACACAACATACACCCACTGAAGGCGAGTGATTGGAAGAACATGTGGCAAGGATCAGGAGATTTTATGCCACCTCAAATGGAAAGACTCTCTATTTTTCATGACCTTCCATATTGGAGTGACTTACTTATCAATCATTTTCTCGACCCAATGCATATTTTTAAAAATGTAGGGGAGATCTTCTGGAACACCATTACTAGAAAAGGGATAGCAAGGTTCAAAGAGACGACCTGCAAGCTGTGGGATGAATACCAAAGATGTGGCCTCCTCTTAACCCCGATGGAAAATATGTCATCATCAATATGAGGCACAAGACAAATATAATAATAATGAGCCAAAGCCAACATGGTTGGACACAAAGGAGTGGGCAAGGATTATGCGAGAGATACAAGAGCATCTAGACAGGTTTCAACAGCAGTAAGATGCAACCAAAGCATGCTTGGAGTCTGTATAGGATTCTCCCATCTTGGGAGCGGAGGCTACGAGACTCTTCGACATGAGTTTGTAAATGTTACACACTATTTAAACAGAATATGTACATATGTTTTATTATCTTATGGTTAATTGTTTATACTATAGGAGCTTGCCATGAAGCGTCCTCCGACCGGTAGAGAAGAGAAATATGGATTCAAGCATGGATTATCAAATCTTCTTCTACAACTTCAGGATGAGGGAGAGGCCTCGAGTAGGAGGCCTTACCTTTAGTGTGTTTTATGTATATATTTTCATTGAGACATATTGATGTATAGGTAGTTATGTTGTGGTTCATATATACTTTTAGACGGTAGCCATTCAGTTTTGGGTTTGGTTTTGATTATGAACATTATTATGGTTATGATTATGGTTTATATTGTTCTATCATTTTGGTTTAGGTTCTAAATTTGGTTATGGTTATGGCTTTGAAATTATGTTATAGTTATGGTTGTGGTTTGAGAATTTGGTTATGGTTATGGCTTTGGGAGTTACTTAATGCTATGGTTATGGTTTTGGAAACCGCTTAAGGTTATGGTTATTGTTATGATTTGAGAATTTGGTTATGGTTATGGTTTTGTAATATGCTTAAGGTTATGGTTATAGTTTGAGGATTTGGTTATGGTTATGGTTTTGGAATCGGCTTAAGGTTATGGTTAATATTGACGGTCATACCGACACGACCATACCGACGTTTATATAGATGCAGATATCGACGTCGAGGATTTTCATGACTTGTTTATTTCCATTGGTATGATCGTCAATGTCCACGTGGTGTGTTGTAGTGAGGTTGTAGTGACCCCCACAAAATAATCCCCAAGCAACGTGATTTTCTATTATTTGTCATTTTTACCTTAATCTATGTTGGCTCTTGACTCTTCAACCCAATTTGTTTTTGAGATGCTCTGTCATGATATTAATTTGAGCACCTCCATTTACAAGTTGGCTTCTCTTTTGACAAGTCTACCCTTTATGTAGCAATCAAGTGTTGGAGTGATGTCCTCTTGAGCCTCTACTTGTGCAATTTTCACAATGGGTATCCCTCCCTTGACTTTCACCCTTGTGCTTATCGCTCATGGAAGCTCCATCTTCACTTGTGAACATAGGGATATAAATTGAGGCCAAGAAATTCTAGGACCCTTACTTTGCATATTTTCAATCAAATTGTATGGATCCATTACATAACCAAGTGGAAAGTCTTGGAGATTGATCCGCCTTCTTCTTATCATTTTGGCTTTCTCTCGCTTACTCTTCTTCTTACTGCTCTCTGGTTGATCCTCCAACATCTTTTCCTTATTACCATGATCACGCTTCATACCATTTGCTTCTATGAAGTCTCCATTTATTTCAAATGGATTAACTACATATAATACAAGCACACCAAAATTAGGTAGAGGTGGAATAGTCTCTCCTCCATTTCTTTGACATGGATTAACTACCTATGTTGCATGCACACCAAAATTGGGCAGAGGTGGAATAGCCTCTCCTCCATTGTTGGTAGGTGGTCGTGGACTCACTTCACTAGTCTCATGTTCCTTTGTGGTTGTCATGGAGGGTCACTCATGTTCATTAGGTTTGGCCTTCATGGCTCACCTCTTGGATAGGGATACTTATAAATGGCATGTCCCCTTTCTCCATAACTTCGGCACTCTAGCACCGGCTTAGGTCTAGGCTCTCGTTCCACTAGGCATTGAGGTGTCCCTCTTGGTCCTAAACATTGTCTAAAATGAATGGTCAAATTGTTAATTGACTCATTGATCCTCTTGATTACCTCCAATGTGACTTATGGACCTTCACAATGGTTGGACCTCTGCCTTGGTTCCCTTGTGGGGTTGTCTTCAAGATTATGGCCACACTCTTGCACACACTTTATTTTACAAAACTTTTGAGTATCCCTTTGTTTAGCTTTAGTAAATTTTGCGGGTTCACCTCACTATACTTTCTTAGTATTAAGAGTTGGAAATACTCCAACAATGAACCTTTCCTATTTCAAAAACTCAGCCCCATCGCCAAGGTTAGGGAGGCTCCTTACAAAGAGTTTATAAACAAAAAAACTCTTGCTTATACACATAATAATCATCAAGTGACTTTTGTTTCAAAATGACAATTTCTTGTGGATGGAAGTAGTGGAAGGTTAGGGAGGCTCCTTACAAAGAGTTTATAAACAATAAAACTCTTGCTTATACACATAATAATCATCAAGTGACTTTTGTTTCAAAATGACAATTTCTTGTGGATGGAAGTAGTGGACTAAGAACCTTTGTATCACTTGTTAAAAATTACCTCTAACCTCATGATACAAGGATTGAAACCAAGTACATGCATCTTTTCTAAGTACTACCTCAAACATACCCAAACTCTCTTGATTTTTTAATATGCATGCCATGCAAAAGTTTGCAAGAAACAATTCATCTTCATCCAGCTCTCCAAAGAAAAGAGATTCTCCTAAAATTTGTGGCTTCCCTTCCATTATAACAACTAATTACAACAAAGATTAGAATAAGAGATTACCACAAAGAATGAAGTCACAAAGTACCACCCTAGTTCCTCTTTGTCAGCTTAACAAGCTTCAATGAGGTCATGAGATGTTTGGTCAAAATAAAAGGGAACCATATTGATTACCTCTAAAAGGGTTGAAATTCCTCAAAGCTTAAGCTATGAATGAAAATCTCTAGCACTTCATTTTCTTGGTCCCAATTGGTGACAACATCAAAGGTGATAAATTGCACTCTCTCAACAATCCCCAAAGCACAACAAGTTGTATGAAAGAGAGATCCTCGTGTTTGTTGAAGGGAGTAAGGAAATAGCAATTGATTAGCAACTCGTTATCTTCGATATCCACCCACTCCAAGTGAGAAAACCTTCTCACAAATTGGAAATAAGGAATCTTCTTCAAGCCCAACCAAGCTTACAAGAGGAAATGGTGCCATTGGAGCTTCATGAATCCTAAACAAAAATCCCTTTTTTGTTTTGTACCCAAAAAAAGCGCACACAATATTTTGCAAGGATGCAATTTTTTTTTTTAGAATAAGATGAAAACATTCACGTCAAATGATACATGGTAATTAACAAGAGGCAAAATAACAGATTGTCGGGATGCTAGAATCTCTACTACCTTTTGTGCAACAAATAAGAACACCATGCATTGTTGAAAATGAATCGTCTTACAATTGTTGTAACATTGATCCTAATATGAGATGTAAAGTGAAATGGTTAGAAATATATTTCCGGTCCACCATTCATAGTACACACATACATACGCACACACAATATATGGAACATAGGATGCATGATAACCAACACACTGGGATAGTACACACATCCAACCCACTCAATTCCCAACCCACACACCCATGCCTATAAGGTCAACCCCTTGCTCTAGGCTCGACACTTTATACCTTAATATTTTTAGATCTGCTCCTTGCTTACCATACTCGACTCAATGCCTGCTTATTTGAAGTATGAACACATCTTTCGAGACACACACACGCACACACACACAAACACGCAATAAGGCGACAAACACGTGGTGATATTATGGACACACAACACACACGTGCTTACATATTACCAAAAGTTTTGTTAACAAGTTTTTTCTAAACATGACACATGCAACAACATCATTGGAGGAAGATTGATAGAAGGACGGATATCTCCAAAGCAAGACGAGATAAGGGATTTCAAAGCCAAAAACCCCCTTTTTTGCTTTTCTTCTCGCATAGACAAGCCCCTTATTTTGTAACTTATTTGGTAAATTGGTCTCCATATGCACGTAGGCATATTTGACTGTATCAGGTTTTCATTGACATTGAATATAAAAACACTACAAAAACTCAAATAAACTGGTTTTTATTCACTTACTTGATGAGTACACAAACCCAAGGGTGATATCGACACAGCTAGGATATAATGGTTAAAAGCGTTCACTCTATAGTAATTGGCTCACTCATGAAAAAGGTTTTAACTTTTGCTATATCAATTAGTAAATTGATAATAGGACTTGATGCCACTCACGCAGGACGTAATTGTAAGGCCAGAGAACCCTTTCGGTGTTTATTTTTCATTTGTAAATATTTGCATGGACAAGCCGTGTAAGTTATAGGTCAACTTGTAACTTGTTTCGAAGCTGGTATACCTTGAGTTTCACTAACATTGAGTCTTCCAAATCCCAAATAATCCAGGTTTTAAAAGAGAGAATACACGGACCAAAGGGGATACCTACACGTAAACTAAGTATGGTTTAAACGGTACATGTATTACATTTTCCTATAGCGAATGGATAACTGGCCAGTATCTACATAGAAAAAGAGGTTTTTTTTTAAATAAAGGCTTAAAATACCAGCTTGCATAACAGCCTGCATACATTATTAGATGCATCGAATGCCAAAACTAGCAAAGTAGGTTGCAGATAACGATGAGAGTGGGCCTTTAAGGCAGCGCTCAACAGCTTATCATAAAACAAGATCAGTGCATCAGTTCTCAGATGCATCCCTTTGCAAGCTCTTTTCTGCTAAGGCATCATGTTGTAGCAACTTAGAAAGTATTGCACTATCATCTATTAAGACAGAGCGATATTGCAACTCGTTCTCTCTCTCTCTCTCTCTCTCTCTCTCTCTCTCTCTCTCTCTCTCTCTCTCTCTCTCTCTCTCTCTCACACACACACACACACACACACACACACACACACACACACACATACAAACCAAGGCTGCAAGGCGAACAACACACACACACACGGTACAGGTACCAGGCAATACGGACAACCATCCTCTACAAGGCATAACGCAAGCAACGACAAGACGCACTGTGTGGCGGGATACGACCACTCACTCCAAGGAAAATCGCTGCAGATTGTCCGGTTGTGTGACACAGCAAGGTAAAAACTATGTTTTTTGGTACTATGTCAAATTGATTGTCGATGAGAACATGCACTCCAATAGTGAGTAAAGTAATCGAGCCAGAAGGCACACTATGCGATTCATGTAAAGGCTTCTGTATACTGTTAAAATTCCATAGTAAAACATATTAGTTTAAAGCACTATATACACAAAGCACATGCAATTGATTAGCAACTCGTTATCTTCAATATCCACCCACTCCAAGTGAGAAAACCTTCTCACAAATTGGAAATAAAGAATCTTCTTCAAGTCCAACCAAGCTTACAAGAGGAAATGGTGCCATTGGAGCTTCATGAATCCTAAACAAAAATCCCTTTTTGGTTTTGTACCAAAAAAAGCGCACACAGTATTTTGCAAGGATGCAATTTGTTTCTTTATAATAAGATGAAAACATTCATGTCAAATGATGCATGGTAATTAACAAGAGGCAAAATAACAGATTGTCGGGATGCTAGAATCTCTACTACCTTTTGTGCACCAAACAAGAACATCATGCATTGTTGAAAATGAATCTTCTTACAATTGTTGTAGCATTGATCCTAATATGAGATGTAAAGTGAAATGGTTAGAAATATATTTCCGGTCCACCATTCATAGTACACACATACATATGCACACACACACATACACACACACACACCACATAACAACCTATGACCTACAATAGAACAAAAATGAGACAAAATATACACGTCCAAACTAACATCGTATTTAATAAGAGGTAGAATGAAAGGGTTTACAAATGCGTTTATTTCCACTAACCAATGAGACCAAAACTCCACTATGACACGTTGGAATTGCAATTTTATACTCACAATGACATGGATTGTTTCATTACCAACAGAATGACATGTTCACACAAAAGTTCATCATTCATGCAACTAGCTCAATCATTCTAGAAATTAAGCGCTTATACAACATGAACCTTCAACATTCAAACAACTTACTCTTGAAATTTGTTATACACAAAGTGCCTATACACTCACACGAAAGCCCTCCTCAGTGGGGACACTAAAAATATGTATCTATTTTATTTTTGCTAAACTATGAGGACAACAATTTTCTACTCACAATGCCATTGATTGCTTGTCTTGCAATTGGAATGGCAATTGCATACAAAATTCATGAAATCAACTCAAATCATTCTAGAAATTAAGGGCTCATATAACATGAATCTTCAACTCATTCACACAACTTAATCTTGAACTAACTATATGCAAAGCGTTCCTACACTCCCATGAAAGCCCTCATGAGTGGGGGCACAAAAAAAAATTGAGACAGTCTAGGGAAGACAGTCTAGAGCGGGCAACAAGAGATGTGACCTCTAAGCAAATCTCAAAGCTCCTATGCAACTCATTAGGCTTGGGGTCTAGGACAACACACAACCCCCTTAAGCAAACAAAAACACATCCAAACACCCCCATACACACAATTTGGCAAATGTTTGACAAAGTCTCACACATGAAAACTCAAAGCTTCAAATAAACTGTCACAATGATATGAGCTCCTCAACTAAAGCAAACTACAATACACAAAGACTAAACAAAATTTTCCCTACAACAACACGCACTCAAAATAGCCACCCCTCACACTTAGGGTCGAAGGAGTCCCCTCCACCTTGCCACCCCTTATATAGGTATTGGAGTACTTACCGTTTGCATAATTGTACGTAATTATATTGGCAAAGCTTCCTATGAGACTTAGGTGATGTAAGTAAAGAGATGGATGGTAAAACTAGGATTTGGATTAGTAGGTTAATAATAGTTAGAAATCTTAGCTAGTATTCAAAAAGGATCTATACAATGGATAATATAAAGGGAGATTTACAAATGGTGGAATAAGTAAAATGAAAAATTAGCCAAATTTGGAAGAATTTCCCTCTCCTTTGCTTTGGGGTTGATGAAAATGATGAATTGTCGCTCCCATCTTCCATATGTTGTGTGTCTATTCCATTGGATATGGTGTGTCCTTCATAACTTTATCCTCCTTTTTTCCGCTTATCCATCAAAGAAATTCATAGGAAAATTAAAGCATTGGTGTTAAGGCATGAGAGATAGAAGCAAGAAAAGAGGTGAATTATGGTGGGGAAGTATGGAATATAGAGATAAACACATAGTAGCCATAGCCAAATTTGGGGAGCTTCTTCTTCATGCTAATTAAAGTAGAGAGAGAGTGTGTGTGTGTGTAATGATGGAATATATAAAATAGAGAAAAGAAAAGATGGGCTATTTGAAAGTGTATAAGTGTATTTTAGGGCTCTAGGGACGCCCCAATAAGCCCCTGATTCATGATACTTGATCATAGAGCTATTTCTTCATGGAGTTCGATAGTTTCAATTTCCAAATAATAGTGCACACCATACTACATAATATTGATAGATGTTTTTCGGTCAAGCTATCGTGAAAGAAGAGAAGCAAAAACCTTAAACTTAGCTCTAAATAAATCGAATGTGTATATATGTAAAAAAGCTCTAATGAACTCATTTACTATTTAGTATAGGTAAACTAGCAGTGACCAAGATGCATTACCAAGTTTTCTTATGAGAACCCATACTTTTTGCTCTAGGTGTGTGTTTATTAGTAGGGGTGAGATTGCATATGTATACTATGGTTGGGGTTATTTAGATTATATAAATATAAGTGTTTTCACCCATTCCCAATTACTTTAGTTTACATATAGCCATCTATGCTACTCCTTGTAAATATTTATAGAGTGTTAAATAAAGCTGGTGATATCTCCACATGAAAAAATAGCTTGAAGGGGAATCTATTCAAAGAACATGTCCATTTTCCACAAAAGACATGGAGATTTCAATGCTAAAGGAGTTTGGAGTTTCCTTCTTAGGATGTAAAGTTTGTAACCTTTGTGGCACTTCAAATATGGAGAGACATATTCAAGTATATGTCTTTTTCTCAAGTGTTGCAAATTAAAATCTTGTAATCATAGCATTAAATCTAACTTAAATACATAGTGTTCTTTATCAAGAAAGACATGGGCTTTAAGCACAATCTTCTCTCTCATAATTCTTGCAAAACCAAACCTTGTAAAAAAAGAAAAGAAACCACTCTTGGAGTATTTATGGATCGGATAACTCCTCGCTAGTCAAGGTGCATCATGGGTCTCAACTATAGTAGTAGCACCTACATCTACCAAGCAAGGTAGACACTGAGATACACTATTGAAAGAATTTGAATCCTTATGCATTATGAGAAAGCATAATTTACATGACTTTGCTTGCTCAAAATGTAAGCACCGTGAAAAATCAAATACACAATAAAAAATGAGCATATCTTTCCAGTGGAAGCAGATATCTTCCCAACAATTCTTTCTTCTTTAAAAGAAGGGAAAGTATGATTACTTGAATTGTCTCCTTAATTTTTAATCTTCATGCATAGAGAACATCTATCTCTTTTTGAGAAATTTATTGGTGAGATGCTCAAGTCAATGCTTATAGTTCTTTTCTTTGGATTCCATCTTGCAAGTATGGATACTTTGCCTCACACTCTCTTGGTGTTTATGAATCTACTCTCATCTCTTTGATTGCTTAAAAACAACATTCAAAGAAAAAGTGTGCATGTTCTTTTGGTAAGGGGTTTTATGACAATATGTATGGTTTGGATCTCTTTCCTTGCTTCATAATGACTCTTGGAAACCTCAACAAGATTTATTATGTCCTCTCTTTGAGAGAAACCCATATGCATTTAAGATTTGATCTACTCATGTCATTATGATTACTTGACAAAGATAAAAGTAAGAGCTTCCCCTCTCTACTTAGAGACAGAGAATTAAATTTTAAATAATTGATAAAAGATTTTTTTTCACTCTTTGCTTTAATTTCCTTCTTACAACAATCAAATTGATACATCTTCTTTTCTATGATCATAAATTTCTCTCTCTTACCTCAAATCATCTCTTGATTGAGGAAGAGAGAAACCTTTGACAAAGATCTAAATCTCACATTAAGATGGTAGAATCTCTTATATCGAGTTGCTCCATAGAAGAAGAAGCCAGCCAAGAATCTAATAGCAATGCAACCAAATTTGAGTAATGCTACCACCATCACTTGTAAATAATCATAATAAGGTATTCATATTGCATTGTTAAGCATCAAATTGATAAAAGGAGACAATTGCATGCATAAACACACACACACACACATATAGAGAGAGAGGGAGAAGGGAAATGTATGAGCATCCTATAGCTCATCCGCAAAAGAGACATGTCTCATCTCTCACTCTCTACATGTTTACAATGTATTAGAGATAATACCATTTTGTACATGAGAAACATGCAATGGGTATACCATGCCTCTCTTGGCACCTCTTGCAATCACTAGCAAATCTTAATGCATCCAAAAAGACTGCTCTCCAAGTAGTACATGACATCTACTATTTCTCAATTGTCTCACTGAGATAAAAGCTTTATCTCAGCTTGGGACATTATGCACATCATGTAGCTTACAAGATGCATTACTAGGCAATGATAGACAAACACCTTCCACACCAACAATGTCATATCTTGAACCATTAGCAAGATGCACACAACCAAGTCTCCCACTAGAATAGCTACTAAACTAATCATGACATGGTGCGATATGAAAAATAGCATCATCATCTAGTAACCATCATGAAGAAGGTGTGTTTTCCAAAGAAAAAAAGTAGGGTGGAGGTAAACTAAAAGCTAATTTGGCAGCACCATTAGTGGTATACTAGTCATTGTAATAGCCTCTTTGACTGGGGCCATCACTAAATCTGCATCATGCATGTCTCTCTAAGTCAAAAACAGCCGTGTATGATCACAATGGCAAAAATTTAAATGTTGATGTGAATGAGACCTTTGTCTCTCATGAGTCATCATTGTAGACTCAAAAATGTCATACATATTGAATATTAAATTAAGTTTCTACATACCAACAATTGCATATGCATCAACTGGGAGAACAACTTGACCACCACATTAAAGAGACATCCACATATCCATACATGCACCAAATTGTTTAAAAGTAGGCATCAATGTGATCCCCAATCCCAAAATCAATCAAACATGATAACCAAAAGTGGCATAAACAATGTGCATAAAGACTACATCCAAAAACACATCAATGGCATGTGTGGATGTCCAATAGCCACATCAATGTGGAACAATCACTGCATCAATGTGATGCTTTCATATGAATAGATGTAGAGCTATCAAATTCTCATGTATCCCACATAGGATCCAAAAATGCTCCAGACTCCAAAGTTGCTAATCCAAATCAGCCCCTTTCATGATCTTTGTGTGAGACTGTGAGCTCTCTCTACCTCTTTGAGGCTATGTGCCACTATTCGAGTGCTTGTGGTTGATTTGCAAAATAAAATTTGCTCCACCAAGCATGTGTGATGGTCGTAGCCCACCCAGGTTGAGTTGGTACTATTGTTTGCATAAGCTAATGCATTCCTTGTGCTACCTGATGGGATGTTGGGTTGAGAGCCCCTTACTACTCTGTGGTTTGCGGACCCTCTATGGGCTTTGTGAAGTGAAGCATGGAAAGGGATACTATTAGTCGAGATTTGGTCCACTGGCTGCCTGGCTTGTGGTTCCTAGTGAGCACTTCTGAGCTTGTAAAGATTATTAATGGCATGCTTGATTGCTACTTTACTAATGTCTTGCTGTGTGTATAGCACACACTCTAGGAGATCAATCTCTTGCTCAACTTGATGCTACAAGCTTTACCATTTTGATGCTCTATGTACTTGCAGAATAATGTGGAGCCCCCAAAACCAAAACCATGCTCTAATATCAGTTGTGAGAGCACCTCAATGCTCACAAGCTTCACAATTTGGATCCATGTTTATGGATTGTGGTGAGTGCTCGTGCTATAATGAGGCTACGTTATGGGATGACAAGCTTAAGTGGGAAAGTGCTATGAAATCAAAAATGGTTTCTTTGGAGAAGAGATAGACTTGGGACTTAGTGGGAAAAATGCTTTGCTGTGTAAATGGGTTTACAAGTTGAAGGTCACACCGATGATGGGAAGCCAAAGTACATGGCTAAATTGGTTGCCAAATGTTTCAAGAAGCAAGGCAAAGACTTTGACGAGGATTTTTCATTAGTTGTCAAGATGAAAACCTTGTGGACATTACTTGATTTGGTTGCCAAAGAGGACATGGAATTAGTCCAAATGTATGTTAAGATAGCGTTCTTACATGGTGATCTTCATGGGGACATTTACATGCAACAACCATAGGGTTTTGTTGAGAACAACATGAAAAATTTGAGTGAATCATACCGTATTATTGGCGTGCATGCTATGCGGGATAGATCAAAGAGAGTTCATTACTTGTCAAAAAAAGATACATTTCTCGTGTACTAAAGCATTTCAATATGGAGGAGGGGAAGCCATTATCTAATCCATTGCCTCCATATGTAATGGTGAGCAAATAAAATCATCCCAAATCTAATGAGGAAAATGTTGAAATGGCTAAGATTTTTTATGCATCTATGGCTAGTTCTTTACCATGATTGGGGCTCATCCAAACATTGCATTTTCATTGTAATGGGAATGGACTATGAACATTGAGAATAGCGGAATTAAGAAAATTGTAGTGAGCATTTTTATGAGAATAGTTTGAGAAAATAGAGGGTGAACTTGCTTAGAGGTAGCAACATAATTATTATACTTTAATTAACTTGGCATGAACAATACTTTGCAAGAGAGAGAATTAGAGAACTTGACAATAGTTGAGGATCGGATTTATGCGGAGCCGGTCCCCCTCCAAAAGGTTTTTGTATTATAGCTTCTCCCATAAAGAGAGACTTGGTACAATACAATCTTTGTGTTCCTTGAGACCTTGATGGTGAAATGAAGATAGAGAGCTTCATGCACCAAAATTATGCTTGCAACTTAGCTAAATGAAAGCAATAACTTGTCCCTGACCTCAATCCCAAGACCTCAAACACCTTCAAAGTGGAGTGAGCTAGCAAGGAATGAGGGTAGGGAAGAGGAAGAAGAAGTATTCTTACGAGAAATACATAGACTCCTCACTTGATATTTGTTGTTGCTTAGCATAGCATAATAGCATAGTAATTGAGATGAAGAAGATGGCACGATTTCACTTTGGAGCATGGCTCTTGGTTGGATTTGCATTCCATAGCCAAGAGTTGTTGGTGTAGGCTCTCAAATTCTCAAACTTGGAGAAGGAGATGGAGTCTTGCTCAACAAACCATGAGAATGAGTGTGTGTGTGTGTGTGTGTGTGTGTGTGTGTGTGTGTGTGTGTGTGTGTGTGAGAGAGAGAGAGAGAGAGAGAGTGAATGAGAGAGGGTATATGGGCAAGCACACCCCCTCCTTGCTTGGGTTGACCCCCTCTTCTAGCTCTTCCTTAATGGTGATTGGACATCCTCAAGCCTGGCCAATCACATGCTTTGTGCATATCAAGCAGCAAGGGTAGCATTAGGACAAGTCCTTCATACCCCTTTGAGAGAGAGGGCTTGAATAATGCTTGAAAAATTAATTAAACAAACTAAAATCTTATTGGACCCCTTTAGAGGCCAACCAATAGGCTTTAAGCACTACATGGGGTAGCATTAGGACAAGTGTCCTTCATACCCCTTTGAGAGAGAGGGCTTGAATAATGCTTGAAAAAATGATTTAACAAAGTAAAATTTTATTGGACCCCTTTAGAGGCCAACCAATAGGCTTTAGGCACTACATTAGGGTAGCATGTGTAGGTGCTTGACATGGGGCGCAATTTTTGGGCGAGCAATTCTTGGCGAGCGCTTTTTAAGAATCGGGTGAGCAGATTCCCAAAAGAAGGGATAATCTACCCATCTCTCTCTCTCTCTCTCTCTCTCTCTCTCTCTCTCTCTCTCTCTCTCTCTCTCTTTTCAACTAAAATTTGATTGTCGGTTCACAACCAACTTACATTCAAACAAAAACCACCATGGATGCATTCGATACACTATTAATAAGACAAACAGAAGTTCCTTACACATAATTATGGTCTATTTCATATACCAAACCCCAAATCTATGTGTTCCGTTGCATCAAAAGTAAATACATATGGGGGGGGATACATCATGGGTGAGGTGGATGAAAGAAGGGTGGTGGGGGGTCATATGCTCTGGAGGAGACAAAGGTCGTGCCAATGGGGGAAGTGCACCAAATTGTGGGGGAACTCCTCCAAATGGCAGAGAGTACGAACCATATGGGGGGGGGGGGGGGGGGGGTGTAGATAGTGAAAGAGGCAATGGATCAACTCCGGGCGGGGCCTCAGATGTGGAGGCAATGAATGCACAGGGAGATGGTCCAGTTGCACGCCATGCCAAAACTAGGGCCGTGAAAGTAGTATACGGAGCTGCCTACCCCGCCCTGACAGCTGAGTGGTGTCGGGAAAGGTGGCTCCAACGGATGAAGCTGCTTTGTCACCTGCTTCGGATGCTCAGTTACCTAAGCTCTGTCACTCCTATGAAACATCAATGTCGAGCCTAAATCGGAAGGTAGGTGATGAGCTGGCTCTAGACAACTGGCTCTAGACAAGCACTGAAAACTGACCAATCCTTCTCACAACTGATGCAATGCATGCGTAGTAGTAAACATTGTGTTGCCAATGTCCCCACTCCTGCAAAACAATCCAACACAGCATCTCTCATGTTTGTGAAGGTACCTAGTAGCCATCTACAAAAAAAATAGAAATCTTTAGATTGGTATAATTTTATAGGAACATGAAGAAAAACTTCCAAAAAGTTTCTAGCACCTGGCAAACGCTGGACTCCTCTCAACACCTCTACAGTAAGGAATGCCCATATGATCAAGCATCCACTGTGTGGAATCTGTACCTGGTAGCTTCTCCCACAACATGTTGTCATCTGCAAAGAAGCCACGTACATTTGCTGCAATCTCTCCATCCGCACGATCATACCTCGGAAGCCGACACCCACCGCTTCTAGGGGGTGAAAAGATGACCAGCAACAAAGTACCAAGCTACGAATAACAGTAAAACGTTGTTATTTTGAAATACAAACATTGAAGTTACTATTCAATATCAAAACAAAAAATAACATACCCCCTCTACACAGTCCTGAACAGTCGTGCAACTAGACTCCGACAGCCGTATGTACAATATCCTCAACAACTGGAAATGAGCTCCCTCTACCTTCGAAGTGACAATGGACAGATGTTCTGCACGACATGTCGCCACAACCATGCCATCAACCAAAAGAAACTCGGTTGCCAGAAGGAATGCAGCATCCACAAGCTCACTATCCCATTGGTTCCATAAAGGAACCCCACCCGTGCTAGCTGCATGTGGCCTAGTGTAAGGGAAAGGCCATGTACATCAAACGTACGCCACCCAATCTCAAGATGGGGTTCATTTGCCCTGTTCCTGATAGAGAGTCCAAGAATCTACGTAGTGACTGCATAAAAGTGCATGCAATCTTTGTTAGCACTAAAATTGTGGACATAACTTTGAATGTAAATTAATGTGGCTTACCTGTCATTGCACAACACATCTGGAATAGCTTTTTCCAAGCACTTGACACTAGCATGCACTGCAAGGTGGCTGGCTCTACATGCATATCTGTATGTAGCAACATAAGATCAAATATATCTTTCAAGCAATGCTAAAGAGAACAACACAACATTAACCATTTTCACGTACCTAGAGGGTTTTCTCCCACCACGTTGGCCATGTCTGATAGGTCCTCTACAGCCTTGCCATGTGATGGTGAACATGGAGGGGACTCCTGGATGCCCCATACTGGTCTTGGGTGAAGGAAAGTGTCGATACACTGTGGCTCAAAGCACCAAGGCTATGAGCACTATCGCTGACTTCTACAGAATACTCCTCAACCACATGCTCGCTCTCACTATCATTGGAAGCAACAGCTCTCTTCTTTCTCTTCCCACGTTGCCGGTCAGCCAATGGTGCTTGCAAGTCTTTCTTTGAGGCCTGTTTCTTTTTGTCTGGTTTTTTTGTTGTGTTTGGAGATAGAGCATCCTCTATCACAACGGCTTTCTTCCGTGATGCAGTATGCTCCGCTATTAATTAAAAAAGAATAGTTATTGAGCCCATGTTGTATTGATGCATGGCAAAGGTAAAAACTATATAGTATGATACCTATGTATAGCGCTTCCTCTTCGGGTGGGTACTCCTTGTCCAGGTAGTCCAGCCACCCAGGACACTTGAACCACGCTCCCTTTGGCCACAAGTCGTCTATTCACGCGTCAGGATATAAGCCCGTCTCCTCTCTCTCCGACATTCACCATGCATCATTGGGTGCTCAGGAATGGGGAAGACAAGAGCATATCTCCACCATCTACAAGACAGACCACAATGCTTTGAGCCACCGAGAACAAGATTAGTGTATCCTACTACTTTCTTAATTTGTCAAGTAAAGATGTCAAACCTGTACAACAAGTGTCGTTCCGTGCAAGCAAAGTGGGGTTGCTCTTCGGGATCCTGTGTGGACTTGATCCGAGCACTCCACTTCTTGAAGGCTTTGTCAAAGTGCTTCCGTCTGTATGTCAGCAATGTGTGGGCAAGTGTGCAACCATGCCTCTCTTCAGCCTTCTCGTGTTGGAAAGCAACATGATGATTCTCACCCTCCATTTTCTTGGCCATCTCAAGCACTCTCCTGTGCAAATAATAGGTCACAAGTTAGATTATCAACAAATTGCTAGCTTGTGCACACAATCACTAAATCTAATCTTTCCAATTGCCACCAATACACGTGATATTGAAGCCACTGGATCCAGGCCTTCTCCGTCAATCCTATGCAATTCTCCTTCAAGGATGCATCACCACCTTGCAACAAATCAATCAAGTAACACTTCCTAGCAAAGGAAAAGTGAGACTTATTTTTCATTGCTACATAATAAAAAGAGAAAGATATTGAATGATTTAAATGACATTTACCTACTCTTTCAGGCTAATGCGTGCACGTGCAATATTTGCAACTCTCGAGGGTGTCATTTTGGTGGTCTTCTCGCCCCAACCTATAAATGATATACATTTTTGGAAAAAATCGTTTCCATTCTCTGGATTTGCAATGGTTGCTATCTCAAGCCCTATGCACGTGAAATATTGCTCTGTTTGAGATAGTGCTAGATTGATGCTTTCCTCGTATACGTCAGGTGCCAAGTCGTAGTCAAATCTCCCTTTTGATGGAAACCCTTCCGTTTTACTACTATACATAGGATCGAACTCTTCCTATCATTTGCCAAGGACACAATAAAAATACACATAATATGATTTTGCAATCAAAACATATTCTCTTTTAGCATTGGTTTCAAGCATACCTTCCAAATGAGTTGTGCAAGGATAGCCATTGGCAATTTTAGCCACTTTGATTTGTTTATTAGACCCCTAAAATTCAAAGCCCTTTCTACTACCAAACGCGCTCTTTCCGGAAATTTTTGCAGAAGTGAAGTAGGGTCCGCCAATCCTAGCTTTCTCATCATGAAAATATCATGAGCAGTTGTATGAGGCACTGAAACCCTTATGACCCTGTTTAACACTTGATTGTAATTTGCATTGTCAAAAAGATAAGATGCATTTACATTCGCAAAAAAACAGTTGGCCCTACCTATTGATCAATCCCAAAACCAATAGAAACTCCGCTGTCTCATGGGGTTGAAAATCAACAAGAACGCACTCCACCTTTGGTGCCTTCTCAATTGGAATGTCGTTCTCGTTCATCCACCGCATCCATGCCTCCAATCTGTGATTAATATCCCAAACCACAAAGTACCTCTCGACCATGTGACTAAGCTCGGGAAAATCATGGGATTGAAAATCAACAAGAATGCACTCCCCCTTTGGTGCCTTCTCAATTGGGATGTCGTTCTCGTTCATCCACCGCATCCATGCCTCCAATCTGTGATTACCATCCCAAACCACAAAGTACCTCTCGACCATTTGACTAAGCTCGGGAATTTGACGAAGCTCCTCATCCAAATCATATGACATTGCAAGATCTCTCGAAGTGTGACCACGAGGAGAAAATTGCTTATGATCCTCCCCAGGATTCCGTTCACTAACAATAAATCTTGCCATGGTTGGTTGGTAGCTTTTGTTTGCAATGAAGAGTTGCAAATCCACCACATGGTCATCATGCGTGCGGATGGCGGGGTTTGAAAGAAGTCGACATAGAGGCAAGCGTGGAAGTTTGACATCCTGTGGAGCTCTATGAGAATCCACCCAGCCCAAAGAAATGTCTTGTCGACCACATTTTCAAACGCTTCATCTCTTACATCTTCAATTGTGGTAGTAGTTTCCACACAATGACTCAATCCTCCACTTGATTGTGTTGTTCCATCCACACTAGTTAGGATGGACACAATCCGATCTAGAGAACTCAAGGCTTGAGATTGTTCGGTCTCTTGACTGCATCGCGGAGGGACTTCTTGCGACGTAGTAACATCAACCTCATCCACGGCACCATTATTTTTGGATTGATTTCTTGTTCTCATACTTGAGCTAAAGAATTAAAGAAGATAGATATAAGTATGACTTATGAGAAATTATAGCTAAGAGTTTGAAAAAGAAAAGTGAGAAAAAAAGAGAAATCTGTGTATACAAGAAAGTAGAGATGAGGAAAGATAGAGAAATGAAAAGAGTTTGTCAATGATCTTTATAAAGATTTTAATTTTATTAATTAAAATTAATTTTTTAATTTAATTTATTTGAAATGTGTGTGTGTGTGAGAGGTGGGTGAAGGTGTGTGTGTGTGTGTGTGCATGCATGTGTGTGTGTGTGCCCGCGTGCGTGTGTGTGCGTGTGTGCGTGTCTATGTGCATGTGCGTGTGTGTGCACGTGTGTGCGTGTGTGTGTGTGTGTGTGCGTGTGTGTGTGCGTGTGTGTGTGCCACACACAACATGCACACACGCGATGGCACACGCACGCTGGCGTATGTGTGTGTGTACACACACACGTGCATGCCAATGTGTGTGTGTGTGTGTGTGTTTACACACACATGCGTTGCACACACATGCCAACGCGCTTGCGTATGTGTACACACACACGCAGGCATGTGTGTGTGTTTACACACACACGTGCTGCACACACACGCCAGTATGTGTGTTTGTGTGTACACGACAGTCCAAGTGGCCACGGAGTGGCCACGCAGGCCGCCTCGTGGCCACGTGGATTTGCCACGTGGCCAAGCAGACTGCCATGCAGACAGCGTGTAGGCCACGTGGTGTGCCACGTGTACTGTCGACCGATGGCGGTACACGTGGCATGCCATGTGGCATACACGCTGTCTGTGTGGAAGTCTGCTTGGTCACGTGGCATGCCACGTGTACCATCGGTTAATGACCGTACACATGGCAAATCCACGTGGCCACGAGGCGGCCTGCGTAGCCACTCCGTGGCCACATGGAGTGCCGCGTGTGTCCACACACACACGCGCTGGCGTGCACGTGTGCGTGTGTGTGGACTGTCGCTGGCGTGCGCGTGTGTGTGGACTGCCGCTGGCCATGCGTTGGCCAAGGACGGACACACGCCTCCGTGTGGGGACGTGTGGCCGCCCATGGCCAACGTGCTAGCCAAGGGCGCGTGGTCGCCCATGGCCAACGCGCTGGCCACCCGCACACAGAGGAACCCCGCCCCTCCTTGCAGGCCACCGGCACACAGCATTCCCCCCTTACCGCGCCTCGCACATAGGCCCCCGCCCGTGGTAGCACCCACGCCCGCACACACGTCCCTGCCCCCGGTAGCGCTAGCGCACACGTCCCCCCCCCTTCCTCGCCACCCGCATGGGGAGGAGTGTATTGTCGGCCACACGCCCCCGTTCCCCGGTAGCCCGCCCACAAACGTCCTCACCCCATCAACTTACAGCACTTCTTGCCCCCCCCCCCGTTAGCACACCCGACCGCTCACATGTCCCCCTTACACACAAACATTCAAAAGAAAATTTTTAAAGAATTATTATGACGAAATCTTTTCCTTTTATCCATTGCACTAGACTATAATTCACGTGCTCACACAGTCACACAGTCACACACATATATTTTTTATTAAATTTTTTGTAAATTTTTTACATAAATTTATTAAAATAATAAAATATTATTAAATTTAAATTTATAGCAGCTATATTATTAGACGTGAGTATATAAACAATTTGTTAGTTTATATAATGTGATCTTGTGCTTAATTATTTGTTTAGCATATTAGTATGGCTTGCTCTTTATTTTTCCTGGGTAAAGAGCTTTCTTATCCTTTTTACAATGGTAAATTTATAATTTTTGAATCATTTCTTTTAGAATTAATTTCTCCAATGCAATTTACAACTTTAGATGGAGTCATCGAAGTTGGTGATATTGAAATGAATTTTCCTCTTGAAAAGATGCTCAACAATTTGGGTGAATTCATCTATGTACTGGATGAACAGCTTTCACGTAAATACAAAGTCAACATATCCCATCAAACACAATATGCAGGCTCACTTAGCACAACTCCCATTGCCATTGTGGATAGTCCGTCACAGGTGCAATTCGCTCAAAAGGAGTTAATAGATCTATGCACCCCGCCTCGAGTTTTGCTCTCAAATAGCTTCAAAAGGAGTACACGACAAAAACTCCTACAGGCCGAAAAGAAGGGCAAATTGACAAAGCTTTTAATGCAAATACAACAAGTATAACAAGTTACAGAGATTCCAAGGTCTTACAATGGTGATCTTGTTTTAGACTTTCCACCTACCATGGGAAAGTTGCACCATATGGATGCAATGGAGCATAAGTATGATCCTCATTTTGTGGTCGAAGCCACAAACGTCCAATATAGTTTTCCAGGTGTAGTGCGTCTTAGTCATTACATAGGATCTCTCAAGTGCATGAATGAGCAATGTGTCCGCTTGGTTAATTATCATATTCCCAATACAAGTCATTCAATGGGTACATACAAAAGGCAACTACACCCGGACAATATTGTAAGATTCGAGATAAGAGCCTTACATGCCACTTTTGTAAGGCAATTGCTTTTTGTATTGCAACATGTGATTGTGTAGTATACTATGTTATGCTATCCGATGAGACTGCCATTAGAGTCATGATTCATCGTGGCACACATCGACATGATGTGCGCATCGGCACATCCAAAACACTAACGGACAACACCAAGGTGATGGTGCAAAGGATTTTGACTCCAGGAAGGTTCAAATGTGTTTGGCAAAAGAAATTATAAGTACAAAACTTCTTTGCAACAACACCAACGAAGGAATTTTAGGCGAGCAACAGCTATTTGCAATCACTGAGGAGTTGGGGCCATTGGTGCAAGATAATTGGTATGAGCGTTTCCTAAATTCTTATTTCGATGCAAAACTCTTTGCTAAATTATTTTTTCTCTAAACACTTTTAACATTGTTAGGTTTTGAAGGTCAGTATCTATTTTACGTAGAGGGGTTGACAAAGAATCTTTCGGCATTGATGCACTTATGACTTTTTCCACGGAAGCCAGTTTCCTGGTCAAGGTACGGAGGGGGAGAAATGTTATGTCTTCAAAATGTCCACAATTGGTCCAGCATCCGGTGTGGACCTGGTGAACTGAATGAGACAAGATCGAGATGGCGATCTTTGACGTGCGTGGATCTAGTTTGATCACACCAGACGTGTTAACGAATGGGTGACTATGGCCTGTCATGTCTATGATCCAAGGTTCGTGGCGCACCTTAACAGCTTTATGGGTTGCCTTTGACTCTCTCTAAAACAATTTGTTTGCCCCCCTTGACCTGTGTCCTTGTTGCCTCTTAGGTCTTATGCTTTCCTTGAGCGAGTGTGTGTGTGTTCTCTCTCATGTCCCTAGCTTTAGGGCTCACTCCCCTTCTTGTAGGGATCATGGTTGACTTGCATACCTCAAGCACCTTGGCCTTCAAGCATGTCAAGCACCTCAAGCACCTTAGTCATCAAGTAGGACAAGCATCTCAAGAACCTTGGTCATCAAGCACGACAAGCACCTCAAGCACCTTAGTCAGTTCAAGTACCTCAAGCACAGGCCTAGCCTATCTAAGGTTTAAGATACACTAAGTTCCTAGTTCTAAGGACTTTTAACACTAACCTTTGGAGGTCTTTAATGAAGCTAACCCTAAGGTCTTTCAAGCTCCATTAGCTAGCATTGCTCTTTGACATGCCATCTCTCATTTGGACCCATTGACTTTGGTCCCTTGTTGAGATAGATCCATAAGCACATATCTATATTCTAACTCTTATTCCCAATAATTCTCCACCATTAAATGATCAGTTTAATATGAGAAAATCATTTGGGTTAGTTAGATATTAGATTTTATGACATTACCTTTCTCTTGAAATCATAGTCATCCTCGACTATGAGGTAGAGGAGATAAAGCCTTAGTCATTAGTCTATGTTTCTTAGCGGGATAACTAATCCATTTGGTGCTTGGGAGACTTAGTTTCCACCGCAAGCATGTCTCCTCTTGAGTTCATATCATACTCCCTAAGTAGAGTAACAAATTCTACTTGGTGTTTGAGAGAATTTGACATCACAAACACGATTCTAAGCATGCATACTACTTAAATTTGTGCACAATAAAAAGAGAGACCTAGTCTTATAATACAAAAAGATTGATCATTTAAAAGAAACATTTACATTTGCTTACTCTAGTGTAGCATCGTAAGCATTGACAAGGTTCATTCTATCCTTAGTCTTTGTTCCTTGAATCATCTAGCATTTTCAATCATCTAGCATTTTCAAAAGGATAAAGTTTGAATTTAATAAGATATCATCGGATAATCTTACCATGCCGTAGTACCTTATCCTCATGTCAAAGTATCGCTTTAGGTTGTAGCACCTCTTCTTGATCTTTGATCTCTGGGGGGTCTTCAATGATTGGGTTTGTTGGTGGCTCTCCTTTGTAAGGCTTGAGTAGGTTCACATGAAAAGCATAGTGTATGAGCCAATGGTTGGGCAACTTAATTTGATAGGCCATCTCATTGATTGGTCTTAAAATTTGAAAAGGACCATAGTATCTTTTTGCTAATTTAGCATAATACTTTTGGTGGCCCGTAGGATTTTTGCTCGTAGTTTGCCTTAATCGAACCTTGGGAAACTTAGGTAAGACCCAACCACTTTCTTTGAATGTTAAGGCCCTTCTATGCTCTATAGCAATAGTTTTTGCCTTTGTTGGGAGATGGATATAGCCTCCTTAATCTTTTGGAAAGATTCTTGTAGGTCTCGGCTATACTCATCAACAGCAGCGAAGATCTTCCTATGTACCTTAAGTAGCAAGGGAATTTTAGGTCTTCCCTCTAAGATTTCAAAAGGTGCCTTTCCTATAGTAGTATTGACAGTGTTATTGTATGCATACTCTCCAAGTGATAGATACCCATTGGGAATGTTGATCTACTTTGGTAACATAGGTTTTAAATAGATCTAGAATCCTAAGGTTGGCTATTTCACTTTGGCCATCCGTTTGTGGGTGATACGCCGAAGAGAAATTAGGCCTAGTACCTAGATTCTCAAAGAGACCCTTCCCAAAATTATTGGCCATTCAAGGATCTCTATTCGACACTATTGATGATGGCAAGTGTTTAAAAATTTGGGATATGGAGAGGGTTTCCATTGGGTGTGCCTTAATAGTCTTTTTGGCATGTATAAAATGTGCTTGTTTACTAAACCTGTCTACTATTGTCCATAGTCTTGTATTCCCATGGATGGACTTAGGCAATCCAAAGATAAAATCCATGGATGTGCTCTCCCATGGTGAATTAGGAATTGGCAAAGGCTGGAGCAATCCAAGTTGCTTCCCCCTATCATACTTTGTCTTTTGGCATACCACACATTTTGACACATAGTCTTGTATGTATGTCTTCATGGTAGGCCAATAGAAACATGTCTCTACTCCGCGAAGGGTAGGTTGAATCCCTCAATGCCCCGCATAGGGAGGAGCATGAGATTCATTCATCACTTTCTTACAAAGAGAGTGAGTAACACATAGCCTATTGCCATAGAGAAGATAACCATCCTGCAAGGTCACTTTCTTACAAAGAGAGTGAGTAACACATAGCCTATTGCCATAGAGAAGATAACCATCCTGCAAGGTCAATGATTCTTCTTTCTTCCCTAAGGCAAGGGCTGAAATTACATCTTAGAAATCGGGGTCAGTAGCATACTCATCTATCATAGAAGATAGATCATTGTGAGTTGCTATGGACACCGCATTGGCTCTTGGCCTTCGTGATAGTGCATCAATTACTTGATTGTGCTTGCCAACAATTTGAGCAATATGAAAATTGAATTGCAAGAGAAAATTTTCCCACCTCATTTGTTTCTCGGAGAGCTTGGTTTGCATCATGAAGTACTTAAGACTTTGGTGATCCGTACGTAGGATGAATAGAGTCCCAAAATGATAGTGCTTCCATGTGTCGAGGGTATGTAGGACAAGTAGTAGCTCCTTCTCCTAGATGCCCAATACTCACTCGTCGAAATTGAGTCTTTGACTCTCATATGCTATGGCATGCCCTTGAAGCAAAACTGCTCCAAGGCAATCTCCACAAGCATCACATTGGACCTCAAATGGTTTTAAGAGATTCGGTAGTGTAAGCACGGGTTGAGAACTAAGCTTTTCAAAAGCACTTTGCTCTTTAGCAGTCCATATTTACTTAACATTTTTCTTGGTCAAGTCATGTAGTGGTCGTGCTATTTGGGAGAATTTAGCTATGTAGCGTCTATAGTATGCACACATACCAATAAAGCTTTGTAGCTCATGTAGATTTGTTGGATTGGGCCATTCTTTTATTACCTCAAGCTTGGATGGATCCATATGGATACAATCTTGAGAGATAATATGACCTAAGTATTGAATCTCTTAGAGGAGAAATTCACTCTTTTTTTGGTTAATGAAAAGTTTATTCTCCCTCATAGCTCAAAAAACTACCTGGAGATGTTGCTTATGCTCCTCCAAAGATTGGAGTAGATGATAAAGTCATCGAAGAACACTCCAATGAACTTGCGGTAGGGTCTAAAGATTTTCTCCATTAGGCGGTTGAACGTGGCTGGAGCATTTGTCAAACCAAAAGGCATGACAAGATATTCATAAAGACCAAACATTGTACGGAACGCGATCTTTACAATACCTTCATTCACTATCCTTATTTGATAATAGCCACTTTTAAGGTCAATCCTACTCAAATAGGTTGAACCTTGTAGCTTATCAAACAGGTCTTCTACCCGCAGTACAGGAAATCCGTTTTTGATAGTGATACAATTTAGTGCTCGATAGTCCACTCACATGTGGTATGTGCCATCTTTCTTTTGCACTAAAAGGACTAGAGAACAAAAGGGAGAGAGCTACGCCTCCCCATACCAGCTCATGCACTTGCTTCATAATCTCCTCTTGTTGAGATTGAGAAACTCTATAAGGAGGTTTATTAGGCAGTGAGCTTCTAGGTAGAAGCCTATCTTTGGTCATCATCCCCTTATTTTGGAGGTAACTCCATAGGATGTCATCGATATTTAGAAATTTAGACAAGTTTAATTCTTATTGATTCCTACCACTTTGTTTTGTTAAAAAATTATCATCATTTAGAGACTCTTTGACAAAAATTATGTACGAGGAAACTGAGCTTTTCATTGACTTATCAAAAGTAGGTGAATTCACAAGTGGTATAGTACGAACGAACTCATTAGCATCTATATACATGCTCTTTCCGTGTAGGTGAAGTAGATTCTCCTTTCATGGAACTTCATGTTGGCAGCCATGCGGTTGAACTAGGATAACATCCTCATGTTGGAGAGGAGAGATGAAAAAGTCTTCTTTGTCGACGTAGTTTTAGACATGAAGCCTCAACTTCCCAATCAAGGGAATAACAGAGGCTTGTTGTCCCTTGAAAGCCCCATCAATAGTTACAGTATCTCCCATCTCGAAAGCTCGTATGCCTAGCTTTGTGGCCAACTCTGTTGATATGAAGTTGTGAGTACAGCCATGATCAAATAGGATGAAGGCATCATGCTCCCTCACCTTCCCCCAAGCATATGAAAGGGACGATCCTTTGCAATAAGAATCGTCTTTTGGAGCTTTGGCCGTGGAAGATGTAGGAGTCTCATTGCGGGCATTTCTTTTGGGGCAAGAACGATAGCCATGTCCTTGCTCCCACATTTAAAGAAGCTTTCTCCTTGGTCTTGTTGTTGTTGTTGGAATTGCCTTGGGAAGAACTTTGAGCATTGTTCTTCCCCTTTGCATCATTTCATTCTTTGTTTTCCATGGGCTTGGCATTCCTTTAAGCCCCTTGCTGGAAATTGATACGAGATGTAACCATAGTGTGGTGGATGTATTTGGTGATAGAACCACGCCATTGGGAGTTGACATACTTGGCCATTTCTTTAGGTAATCCCGCACAAAATTGTTGCTTTTGCTCGGCGAAGTCTATCTTCTAAAAGGTTGTAGCTTTGAGATGTAAACCCCAAAACTTGTCTACATATTTGTGGATATACTTGGGGGAAAGTAACTTCAAACTCCGCTATTCGGTGAGCACTTTATCTTTGGCGTCGCTTGCAAGAAATTGCTTCATTATGGAAACTCGTAGAGTTTTCCATGTCCTTGGGGCTTCGCCATTTCCGTGGAGACTAGCCCACCACTGATGAGAAGATTTTTGAAAGTGCATAGCTACATTGTGTAGCTTGGAGGAATCTGTGAAGGCCTCGTCTCCAAAGGCCGCATCAAATTGTTGGAGATGAAGGCCAATACTTTGTCAGTAGCACCAAAGGTGCCATCATATGTGAGAAAAGAGATACTCTTTCCTCCCTCTTTGAGCTTGCTAAGCTTTTGGGACCTTTTCCAAGCAGAGTGGGATTTGCGATGTCCTCTTCTCTTGTATTCTCTAGGAGAATAATCGCTGCTCTCGTCAGAAGAGGAGGAAGGTGAAGAAGAAGGAGAAGAGGGTGACCTCTTTCTTGTCTTTTTCTTCCTTTGTTTCCTCTCTTTCCTTTCGGAGTGACAAGGAGAAGGACTATAGGATGATCTTTTCCTCTTGGGAGGAGTAGCAGATTGTCGAGACCGCCGTCTTCATGGAGCCACATCTTCAAAGGAATTCGGAGATTTACTTCTTTCTCATTCACTGGATTCCTCCTCTTCTCTTATCGGAGAGAGTCTTCTTTTGGAAGCCTCAACAAGAGGCTTCCTAAGATCTCTCTCTTCTTGGAGAGGTAGGGAAATCCCATAAGCACAAATTTGTTGGGTAACATCGGCTTGCAAGGCAGGGTTGCCCATAGCTTGTTTCAACCTAGTAACAAGATAGTTCACAAACATTGGCGCATCATCAGTAGCACCTTCATGTGCAAAATCAAAGTTGCCAATATTCATTCTACCCTCTTTATTATTGTCACCCATGCTAATTAAACTTATGTGCATGCTACTTTGTGCTTTTGTACCCTCAAAATCCTTAGTTGCTACTCTTCTTTACGCAGTCACACCCGTGGTTTAGAGACTGTTGATTGCAAAAAATAATGGAGAGGGTCTAACATTGCTCGATTGATTATGGTTTTTGTTGGGCCTTCTAGTAGATCAATAATGGTTAAGCCAAAGGCAAGCCCCGAGAGATTCCATTATTAACTCTATAGTTCCCAACGGTGTACCTCAAACTAGGTCAACACAAGATAATAGATCGTTGTCTCACTTACCCTCTTGCAATGAACATGTCCAACCTTTCATGGACAAGTTAAGGACCTCTCTTCTTAAGCAAGAAAAGAGAAACCAATAGCTCTGATACCAATGTAATGGAAATGGACTATGAACATTGAGAATAACAGAATTAAGAAAACTGTAGTGAGCATTTTTATGAGAATACTTTGAGAAAATAGAGGGTGAACTTGATTAGAAGTAGCAACATAACCATTATACGTAATTAACTTGGCATGAACAATACTCTGAGAGAGAATTAGAGAACTTGACAACAATTGAGGACCGGATTTATGTGGAGCCAGTCCCCCCTCCCAAAGGCTTTTGTATTATAGCTTCTCCCATAAAGAGAGACTTGGTACAATACAATCTTTGTGTTCCTTGAGACCTTGATGGTGCAATGAAGATAGAGAGATTCATGCACCACATTATACCCATAACCTAGCTAAATGAAAGCATTAACTTGTCCTTGGCCTCAGTCCCAAGACCTCAAACACCTTCAAAGTGGAGAGATCTAGCAAGGAATGAGGGTAGGGAAGAGGAAGAAGAAGTATTCTTACAAGAAAGACATAGACTCCTCACTTGATAATACTCTTGTTGCTTAGCATAGCATAATAGTATAGTAATGGAGATGAAGAAGATGGAAAGCTTGCACTTTGGAGCATGGCTCTTGGTTGGATTTGCATTCCATAGCCAAGAGTTGTTGGTGTAAGCTCTCAACCTCTCAAGCTTGGAGAAGGAGATGGAGTCTTTCTCAACACACAATGAGAATGAGTGTGTATGTGAGTGCATGAGAGAGGGTATATGGGCAAGCACACCCTCTCCTTGCTTCAGTCGACCCCCTCTTTTAACTCTTCCTTGATGGTGATTGGACCTCCTCAAGCCTGGCCAATCACATGATTTGTGCATATCAAGCAACAAGGGTAGCATTAAGACAAGTGTCCTTCATAACCCTTTGAGAGAGAGTTCTTGAATAATGCTTGAAAATTTATTTAAAAAACTAAAATCTTATTGGACCCCTTTAGAGGCCAACCAATAGACTTTAGGCACTACATGAGGGCAGCATGTGTAGGTGCTTGACATGTGTCCTTGTTGCCTCTTAGGTATTAGGCTTGCCTAGAGTGAGTGAGTGTGTTCTCTCTCATGCCCCTAGCTTTAGGGCTCGCCCGCCCTTCTTGTAGGGATCATGGTTGACTTGCACACCTCAAGCATGACAAGCACCTCAACCACCTTCGTCATCAAGCATGCCAAGCACTCAAGCACCTTGGCCATCAAGCATGACGAGCACCTCAAGAACCTTAGTCAGCTCAAGCACGACAAGCACCTCAAGCACCTTAGTCAGCTCAAGCACCTCAATCACAAGTCTAGCTTGTCTAAGGTTTAAAATACCCTAAGGTCCTAGGTGTAAGGACTTTTAACACTAACTTTTGGAGGTCTTTAATGAAGCTAACCCTAAGGTCTTTCAAGCTCCATTAGCTAGCATTGCTCTTTAGCAAACCATCTCTCATTTGGACCCATTGACTTTGGTAGATCCATAAGCACATGTCTATATTCTAACTCTTGTTCCCGTTTATTCTCCCACATTAAATGGTCAGTTTAATATGAGAAAATCATTTGGATAGTTAGATATTAGATTTTATGACATTCAGTGTGACTTGCGAGCATATTTATGAAAGATCCTACCAAGAAGCATTAGGAGGTAGTGAAGGGTGTGATGAGATACTTAAATGGTACAAAAGGGTTGTGCATTTGCTTTGGAGGCAAAGGAATATGCGTAGCTAGCTAGACATATGAAGATTTTGTATCAAATGTGAACAATAGAGGTCTAAAACAAGTTATGTTTTTACATTCACTGGTGGTGCAATTTCATGGCGATCTTGTCTGCAAGTTTATATGTTTCTGTTACCATAGAAGCAAGTTATGTTGCAACATCAAATGATAGCATATGGATTATTGGTCTAATGGAATCAATGTAGAGCTTCCAATTTTGCATTGTGATAATCAGAGTACTATCCGATTAGCATGGAATCTAGTGTTTCATGCAAAGAGAAAGCGTAATGATGTGATGTATCACTTCATTCGTGGGGTGCTTGAGGACAAGTGCACAAAGCCTGTCAAGATTCACACAATGATAACCCTACTAATCTACTAACCAAAGGTCTACCTTCTGAGAAGTTTGCGCAATGTGAGTGCTTATAACCATTGGGGAGAGATATAGACTCTACATACCTTGTAGTATATATGTCCATAGCTTACTTAAAGGCACATTGGTCTTTGAGTGGAAGCTTTTTGGGGTTAAAGGGCCACTTTGTAGACATTAATAAACATTTCATTTCATTTCATTTTTGCCCAACTGATTGTGTCCGATCACCCAAATCATAACCTTAACCAACCAATCTTTTCTTATCACATAATGGAAAGCAATAAGCCCCATTGCAGACCTCTAGATTGCTGCAAGAGCTCCACCACACGTAGTAACCCTTGCCTGTCTCTCTCTCTCTCTCTCTCTCTCTCTCTCTCTCTCTCTCTCTCTCTCTCTCTCTCCCCCCCCATCCATGCATGGACACTACATCCTTCAAGAGCCAATGTAGGAAATCTTGCCAAGTGTCACTGCGTTTACTGAAATCATTGTCATTGCATTCTTTCTCTCTCTCTCTCTCTCTCTCTCTCTCTCTCTCATGTGTTGAATCTCCTGTGACTTGTGGTTTAGCTACCCCTAGCTAGCTGCTTAGTTCACGCCTACCAGCTTAAGATCCCATAGTACTTTATTTTATCAGTTTATCATTTTTTCATTTCATTTTGTTACTCTGACTTTGTATCGATTCACCACATGGTAACGCTCTGGTCTCATAGGTCATTTTGGCCTTTTGAAGACGTTAATATAACATTTCATTTCATTTCATTTCTCTCTCTCTCTCTCTCTCCCTCTCCCCGTTTTTCACACATGAAGGCTACCTATGGTTCCCTTTCTCTCCTTCTCTATCTTAGAGGTGTAGTTCACTCGAGCATCTGTTGATACATGTTCAATCGAAATGTCTTATTTCTTATATGGATAACATGTAGGCTGCTTGATTGCTTCACCCCTTCTTTGTGAGACATTACATGCGAGACTGATTCCTTCCCTATAATTGTACTTTTTAGGCTCGCGAGGTCACTATGTATAAATTTTCTATATCGCGTACGTTCAAGGGTTATTTTTAAAACCCCTTATCTGTGAATTTTTCACAAATAAAATACATCCTTTTCCTATTCATTCTAGAAATGTTTTTTCCAATTCCATTTTATGGTACCTTGTGTATGTGAAAATGTAAAAAAAAATAAAATTTAATAATCCCTTTTGTTGCACTCACGTGATAGTAACATAACTATTAAGTGAACCCCCTTAGTTTTTAGGGAAAAAAAATAATTTAAAAACCCCTTTTGTTGCACTCACGTGATAGTAACACAATTATTAAGTGAACCCCCTGAGTTTTTAGGGCTCCCACCTCTTGAAAGAATTGAAATCTCTTATAGTTTTTTCTTAGCTAGTGGTCACATCCTTTTAAATAGAAACTTACAAATGCATTTTTAAAGCTCACCATATTGAGTATGCCCACTTTCTTATGTTGAATGAAGCCTTGCTGCACTCTCCCTCTTACAATCATAGCATTTAAAGATTGACAAAATTGCAAAGACAAGCAAGAACATTGTTTTTTCTTTATAGACTTATGCAAAAACTACCTAAAAGTAAAATCCATTTTGCAATCCTTATTTCTCTAGCCAAACTAGGTATACCTAATGGCTTTAAAATAAATATGTTCACTACTTACATTGAGTGAAAGGACCTCTAAACAGAAGAAACCGCTAAAGGAAAATTAAGCAAATAAAAACACAAATGTAGTAATGTGCAATGGACCATCTATAAACAAAAAAAGTCTTTTGACTTTTCATTTCCAAAATTCACCCTTCATTTATGTCCTTTCGATGTTTTGAAAGGTTTTGTAAGTTTTCGAGAGTGGGGAGACGTAATAGGTTAAAAACCAAGATTTATGCTAAAATCTAAATTATTAACGAAGATTTATACCTATGATGCTCAAATTTTGATGTTGCAAAGCAAGGTCCAATGGAATTATATTGAAATAAAATTAGAATACATTTCACAGTACATGGTAGGTTTAGACAAATAAGCAAGTAGAATTTGTTACGAGTTGGATAAAGTGACCTAGCCAACTGCTTATTGCATTACACGAGTCTCAAAAATTGACACTCCTAGTAGCCGACAAAGCCAATGAGCTTTTTGATGGAGGAGTTGGAGACCTGACATACAACATGACACATATAATTATAGATTTTAGAGTTGGGGGGGGGAGCTTTCATGTTCGTGGGAACAATACTAAGATACTTGTCCGTCCCCCGAGAGAGAGAGAGAGGGAGGGAGGGAGGGAGGGAGGGAGGAACAATCCCAAAGATCAATTGACGGGGATTAAACTCGAGACGTGTTCGCGAGAGAGAGAGAGAGAGAGAGAGAGAGAGAGAAGCTTTTTTAAGTAAGCAAGAGCTTACTTAAAGCAAGAGCTTAGTGAAGCCTCACTAAGCAAGACCTTAGAGAAGCCTCGTAAGCTAAGCTTGCCATCGTCGAGCCTCACCCATTCGTGAAGAAAGGTGCTCGCGGGAACTGTCTCCAGGACGCACATTTCCTGCCATACACCCACTTACAAGTAAGAAAACTCCTTTTTTCTGGTCTTTGGCTTTAAATGCAGAAGCATTCATTTTACCATAAAGACAGAAACAAATTGCGAGTTTTAAACACCATGGATTAGTTCTGGATCTTCCATTCACTCGTGCTTTTGATACCTACACACACAACTAACTACAATACTTTTTGCATGCATACACACATTATCACATTCTGCCGCAAAGGCAGAGCAATGTGCATCTGATTGTCGTAGATAGTAGGTTTTGGGCGGCTTTATTTCCGTTTTGTTCAGTTACACCATGAATCAGTTTTTGGGTGTAATAGAGAAGGGTTCACCAAGCTTACAACAAGTTCAGCTACACATTTGCCATTACATGCAGAGCTGCTTGTGGTACCTACTAAAATGACATACACATTCATCGCCTAACCAATTGAGACTTACCCAGGCATACAGCCAATTGACATATACATTTTTTCAAAACAGGCTGGAGGAGTATGATGTTTCAACAAAGCCTTGACCCCTAGGAGCTCTCCATTCTTTAGTTGATTGTCTCAACAATCCAGTTTTAAAACACATAATGAAACACGTAACGGAAGTACCTTAGCCAATTCTTCGACTGATACGACACGGTTTCCCTTCTTGTCGAAATGCTCGTATGCTTTTTTCACAATGTCTTCCCAGTTATCCATAAGCTCTAGTTGGTGAATGTTCACAGCAGCAGCACAGAACTCATGGAAGTACATCTTCGAAGTAAGGGCTTGCATCTAATAAGAACATCCCAGTTTAGTTCTGACTAGAGGAAGTGCTTGAAATTGAAGAGTTTTAGCAAACATCAGCCATAATCAGATAGATGGAAATTCACACAGCAAAATGGTTCAAAATTTTGAACTTTGTTTATAAAAGTAATCACAGCAAACAGAAACTGAAGGCTGAGTACTCATTGTGGAAATTCATTTCGCAAGCAGCAGATTGTGAGAAAAGAAAGGTTCATCTATTCTGAGCTAGGACCGCATGCAGTTTCAGCTGAATAGCAAGGCTACTTTTGGAATGCCAACTAAAAATCTTGCGGCATGCAGGATTTCGGAGCTTAAAACTAAGCTTAGCTTATCTCAAAGCGAGTTGAAATGTTAAGAAGTCGGTCTTCTCTAGCGTGGAACTTTGATGAGGCAGAGATCAGTGCCAATTTACATGTCTTTCCTTCAATAGGAAAGATATTATCTATGCAGTGTATACAGTATTCCATTTGGTTTTTTAATTCTTCTTATTTAGTGATCAGCTTGCCATTTTGAGCAACATGGATTGACGTTAAGAAAAACTTGTGAAAGTTGGATTAGCTTTGAGATACCTAACTGACATAGTTCTGTTGTTTCTGGGATTTTGAAACCTTCTTAAAAACCCACCAGGTTTCCGAAACTTGAACCTAATTCTTGAACCAGTCAGTTTTCAGGCTTGTGATATGGGTGGGTTTTTGATGTTCCACATTGGAAGTGAATAGATCTCTCTGCAAGAGGCCAACTTTTCTTTTGGTGCGCATCCTTTTGTGGGCCTGAGAACAGATTTCAATACTTGCCATCTCTTCATGAGCAAATAAGTCATAGAGGTCACATTTGTCTTCATAATTTACTCTTGCATTGTAGTTTGTTTGTCGTAGTTGACCATATCATTGAAGACTTGGTAGTTTGTCATGCATGTTGTGCACACTTAGCAATGTGGTTTCTGGAAATTGCAAGAATAAATTTTAGATTCGAGGTTTTAAAATTATTGATCTTGTGAATTGTGACATGTATACATAGTAGCTAAAATAGGCGTAGTTTATTTAAAGTACAATACTCCACGTTTTCAAACGTACTGGACGCACTATAGATAAAAAACCGTGGACCTTTTTGAAGGTCAGTACCAAGCCTTTAATTAAAAGGGGCTTTGAAAAAAAAGCTCTGTAAGTAAGGTGGGAGTCACATTGAGTTTTAAGTCTTTACACATTTCAATTTTCAATCAAGTTACGTGCAAAACTAGATCTTTAAGTGGGTTACCTATACTTATTATCCGCAAGAAAATATACTTAAAAAAAAAAACTAATGTATATTATTTTGTCCACGAAAAATACGTCTAGTACATGTATTATATACCCCGTATTATATGTCCCATCGCGTACAGTAGTTGCTATGTATGTATAAATGATGACTTCTTACTTTACAAGGGACAATGCACACCCGTTTTATGTATTGATGAACTTGCCAAAAGAGAAAAAATTGCCTCTTGTATTTATTCTTCTAGGGTTACCAAGGAGGTTCTCACGCAATGGAAGTATGCAGTCCTCAAAATGGCTTCTTTGAAACTAGCAAGCCGCTTCAAGTATGTTTGTCTGGAAAGAATAGCTTCTATCCTTTATGCTCTTTGGTACTTCTATCATGGTCTTCTCATCGCTTATGTAGATAAGGAAGCACAGTTTCATGCCATTTTTGCACAAGGGAAGAAATGTTCGCATGGTGAAGAGAAGCATGTGTGCGCCAAAATAGAATTCGGGCCACTCGACAAGTCATTGACGACTTCATAAGTTGAAAGTGAATAGGAAACTGAACCATAAGCGGCATAGTGGACACATGACAGCAGGAGAGCAACCTGTTGGTCAACACACACTCCAAAAGGCTGATTCCCAGTTGGAGCCACCCAAAAGAGAGAGGGGAGAAAAGTCTTAGTGACTATGACGTATGTAGAAAGATAAGACCAACCTGACAAAGCTATAAGTGAACTCAAGAGCTCGCTGCCGCTGCCTCCACCCCCTCCCTCTGCACACGTTTCCTGTAGCCCCTCTCCCTCGCTATTGCCCTACCCCCCCCCCCCCCCCCCCCAAAAAAAAAAAAAAAAAACCCGCTCTCGTGCTGCCCTGCCCTACACTCTGCGCAGCCAGCGAGCGCGCAGCCCGCCTCAGCCCTCCGCCCGCCCCTAGCTCTCCCGCCCGTCCGCCCCTTGTGTTCCCGCATACCCCCCCCCCCCCCCCCCCCCCCAAATCCTCTCTGTTAAGCTCGCAGGAGTTTGTCCCTGCAGCCTTCTGGGAGCTTCGCGTCATTTTCGCCTTCTTCGACTCAACAGTAGACACAGAATGGCGGCTTCTGCTCCACCTTAGAGGGACTCCACTGAAGCCCCCTCGCCCGACACCGCGGAGTCGACCCTTCGACTTGCTTTTCGCCAGAAGAGCAAGTGAGCTTGATGGCCTAAGTGGAGCGCTTGCAAGCCACTTCGGTTATCTGTAAGATCATTGGCACTCGGGCCAGTCGGGGCGAGGTACGGGATTTACTACAGGCCCGTCTTCTCTCCGGTGTGGGCCAGATCACCGATGTCCAGATCCTCGGGAGAGGGTACCACCAGGTCGAGTTCGAGTCTGCAGATATGACGACCAAGGTGATTTCGATGAGTCCACTCGGCATCAGAGCAGCTCGAGCTTACTTCCGACATTGGCATCACGGTTTTGATCCTACTATAGACGTGCTCGAGGAGGAGGCAGACTTGCCGATTT
The DNA here is from genome assembly GCF_014529385.1 of Adiantum capillus-veneris. Taxonomy (NCBI): domain Eukaryota; kingdom Viridiplantae; phylum Streptophyta; class Polypodiopsida; order Polypodiales; family Pteridaceae; genus Adiantum; species Adiantum capillus-veneris. The sequence goes on from NC_140959.1 coordinate 63,650,768, forward strand.
CGGTCTATTTCCCAGGCTTGAGGCGAGAATACCATCCCCTCCTACCTAGGATTGGTTCCATGTTTGGGACAGTTCTGGAGTCTCCACGCACGGTAGCTTCAGTTGTGGCCAAGGCCGCAGGTCTACCTACTGTGCGGGTTCTCGTTCGTGACACGCACTCCCTCCCCAAGGTGGTACCGTTGCCTAGGGTGAGTGGGGGATGGATCAGACAAAGTGTCGAGTATTCAGGTCTCCCGAACCATTGTTTCATTTGCAGGCAGATGGGCCATATGGCAAAGGCCTGTCCTCGCAGGAGACCTCGACCACAGCGCATGCGTAGCCTCCCAAGACTGAGCATGCCAAGCAGCCAGATACACAGGATGCATAGGCTGGTACATTGACAGAGACCAGTGAGCAGCCAGTTGATCGTCGGCAGCAGGTGCCTGGCCGCCCCCGTCAGGGGAGAGCTCGCCTCACTGCTCCTAGTGGCTGACCTTCTGCTGCTCAGCAGCACTGGGTTCCGACTGTTAACCGTCCACTTCAGTTCCTCCACCATCGCCTCCTCCTCCCTCAGCCGCTGCCGCCCTGCCTCCCCCACCTCCTCTCTCCCCCCCCCCCCCCCCCCCCCCCCCCCCACCTTCGCCTCCCGCTCCTCCTCTCTCCCCGATGGGACCCACAGCCTCGTCTCTTGATCCTTCCGCCACTCCTCCTAAGACGCAGGGTACTGGACACGCCTCTGCCGCGAGGCGTTCTCTTGGTAGTGCTTTCGCTAGAGCTGTGTGGCTCGAGAGGGACAACCCCACCTGAGGCCGCCTTTTTTGGTGCTCACTTCTCCCTATGCAGCGATCCCTAGAGGTTTGACCAACTTCGACATTCGCAGACGTTGGGACTTCTTCGACTGCATCTTCACTCGGTTTCTGGGTGACTCCTCTCCCGACTTGGAGGAGGCCAGCTTTCGAGTCTACGTCCTCTTTCTTGCAGCTAGAGGCAGTGAAGCCTTGGACACATCGGTGGGTTTCTCCTTTCCGTTGTGTGGTAGGGAACTCACAGAGTGGACCCGCACACAGTCCTTGACTAGCTCCAGACCCAGGCTACTGAGTTCTCACACCACAGGGGACTTAGCAATGACAGATCTGGTGCTGACACTTTGCCTCTTGCCAAGTTCAATGTGACACCTCCAGATGCAGCCCATTGTTGCAGGCATATTGTGGTGCGTTTGTTTGGTGACACTCAGTGCCCTCCGTGTTATGTTTTTGTGCATGAGGATTCTTGGATAGAGGATGTAGCCCTTCGGGCTACACGCTCGGCTTGGGCCTGGGCGGGACAGTCACTTCTTGCGCGCTTGTCTAGAGGTCGTTCGGATGCGGATTACTCCCCATCTAAACGGCCTCAAAGATAGCGAGGTTGGCTGCTGTGGCAACATCTGTTTTCTCTCATTGACTCCATGAGGATCATCTCATGGAATGTGCAGGGATTACGAGGGCCCCAGTTTCAGCGTCAGAGGGGTCTGCTGTCACCAGCGTGTGACTACTATCTATCCTTTTTGTTGATTTCTTTCTTATTATTTATTCATTTTCACTTTTTGAAAACACCCCTCTGGAAATCTAACTGCCCTGCATTGCATAGCTAGTGTGGAACTGTTCAGAGGGAGTCCAGGCCCGAGGGCAAGAGAGCACTAAGGTTGACAAGGAGTATGGTTAGCCAAAGTGGGGTCATTGACTAGCCAAAGTGGAATCCTTTGCTACAGAGGCTACATTTCAGTTCTGGGTGTGGCTGCAGTGTACAAAGGGGGTCAGATGACCTAGAAAGATACAATGGCAGCATCTCCTAAAATTTAGTGAACTGCTATTTTGGGACTTGAAAATGTGTTCGCGTCATTATCTCCGGAATGACAAGGGGAACATTTTATTACTCTGCCGTGAAGTCAACTGGGCAACCGGTCGGGAGATTTTTAGGAGGCAACCCCGAAACAGGAAATGGCCTGTAAATGTGCCAAGTGGCACATTTCTGTGCACTTTCCTCATGCATGAAGAAGTGGCGCTGATTTTAGAGAAGAGAGGCTCATTTTCAAGCTTCTGTCAAGGTTGAGAGCTATGGAGTGCTTCCTTTCTCTCTGATGTACAGTGTGGGGCCAGGAGTGATGCCCTGCACACTACGCACTGCTCTCTCTCCCCTATGGCAATATGTTATGCCCCTCTAGTGGGCTTTTCAATTGATCAATGTACAGTTGTGTGGGTTCATGCGCGATTGCCGAGGCAAGAGCCTCTTGCACAGGTACTGGATTAGCTAGCGGCTAATCCCCTGTAGGTACAGGTGATTCGGAGAGGTTTCACGTGCGAAATCTCGTCCGATTCAAAGGGCAAGTAGCCCTACAGGTGCGGGAGCTCGAGGACTTGCTACGGATGCGACCGGCACGCAAAACGGAGCCCAAAACTGTGAATTACAGCCTGCTGTGTATTTTTTGCAGGTTTAGGGTTTTGGCCCTAAACGGACCCTAATACCCCCAAGAGGTTTGGGGACGCGAGGGGACCGTTGTACAAGTGATCTGGCGCATTTTCGGGGCAGAAAACAGAGAATTCAGCGTGCTGCAGATTCTCGCCAGTTTTTGCAGAAAGTCATCCAATGCGTGGGAATACTGACTGTGAAGGGTCCTAGTACAGTTATGTTGCCGAAATCAGGCCAAAACAGTTGAAATTCAGCCAAGATTGTGCGGGGCAGCTTGTAGGGAACCACAGCGTTTACTCTCTCTTTTAAAGAATAAAGAAATACCTAAAGGTGCGCCTGTTTAGGGGCCAATCTGGTGTCGGTCTTCTCATACAGGTGCAACTAGCAGCCTGTATCCCTTTCCCCTTTTGTTGTGTCTTGAAAGTACAGGTAAAGTGGGCGACAAATTAAATGGGTGAAAGCAAATAAGGTTTAAGTCTAAGGTCTACCGCCCTTTTTGGATTTTACAGGCCGGTTTCATGGTTCCATCGCTGGGATTAAATCACTTTTTCCCATAGAAGTGAGCCTTGGTCAGTTTGGGCTTGAAGACACAGGGGATCATAGACCAGACACAGGAAATTGCAATTATGGTTGACAGACCAGATGATGTGACTGAAGAGGTTTCCTCTTCGCAGGGTCAACAGACACATGAAATGGGTGAGTCTTCAAGACCACCACAAACGGATGATGATATATTCAGGACCAGTTGGCTACTGTTGTGGCTAAGTTCACACAAGTAATGCAGAACCCGAGGTTCTTAGTCTTTCTGCAACCTCCTCTTCCGTCTCAACAAGTTGGGTCACTGTATCATAGCAAGTTGGGTCACTGTATCATATTCAAAAGCCTGTTAAGGCTCAAGCACAAGTGATTCATACTACACAGTCAATGGAAACACCTGTACACTTGACGCAGAACATGCAGTCTCCACAACCTGTGCCTAAGGTGCAAGAACAGGTGGTTGAAATGCCAGTCTTTCAAGCTGTACCAGTTCAGCCAGCCACCTTTCAGTAGCCTATAGCCGGTTCTAATGGGCAGGGAAGCAACCTACAGGCTATGCAACAAGTCTTCCCACCACCTTCAGTACACCCTGGCTATTTTGGAGGTGGATCGGTATTCCAGAGCATGGCTGGTCATGCACCTGGAAATCAGTTTTACACGCCAAGAACAATGTTCAGGGGTGCTCAAACAATGATGCCTAACCCCATGTATGGTGTCACGAGCATGCTACCATGGTTTCAAAGCACTCAGGGCCAATTTGGGATGCCACAGGCAAATTTTGGTATGGCTGGAATTACAAATCAACAGCCAAATATGGCATTTCTAGGTCAACTTAATAGCGGTCAAGGAACACAGATGAACCCTAACAGTGTTCCCATGTTTTAGTCACTTCCATATGACAACTTAACGCCGTTGGAGAAGCCAACTCCGTACAAAGAAGGTGGCAAAGGTGTGGCATTCACGACCTTTACAGGGTTTGATGACAGGAAGAAGGCTCTCTCATTCCTCCAGCAGTTTGACAAGGCCTATGCAGGGGGGAACTTTACAGAGGCTTCAAAGGTCCGCAAGGCAGCCACTTGCTTGACAGGGAATGCGGGACAATGGTGGACAACTTTATTGCTTCAAGGGCAAGCTCCGTCCACGTGGATTTACTTCAAGCAGATTTTTGCAGCAGCATGGTTATCTGATGACTTTGAAGCAGATGTCATGACAGAATGGCACCAGCTTAATGCTGCCACTTGCAAGAATCTAGATGACTACAATCGGAAGTTTTGGAAAGCTCTACTTCCAATAACTTCCTATAGGTTTGTGTCATTGACAGATTAGATTGAAAAATACTGTTGTGGCCTACCCAAAGGATCGAGAAAGTATTGCACGAAGACCAAAGTCACTACTTTGACGCAGCTCATCGAGGTAGCAAACACTGGCAATGGTTTGCTCAAGGGAGAAGATTGTGAATTTAATACTGGCGTCAAGGAAGGATCAACCAAGAAAAATTCAGCGAAGTACGTTCCCAATGAGGTTCCTAAAGGGACTCAGGAGCCAGCCAACGCAGGGAAAGGCAAAGCTACGGTTGAATCAGAAAAGGGACCAGCAAAGAAATGGAAAAGACGTTTTCCTCGCAAGTTGGAAGAGCAAAAGAAGGTCCTGAGGTCAAAGAACAAAAGCTTTATCTGTGAGTAGCCTGGCCACATTGCTTACAATTGTCCTCAAAAGAAAAGGACAGCTGATTCTGAAGACAAGGAGGACAGGAAAGGAAAGAGGCCCATGGCTGGTCTAGTGCCAGATATGGTGGGCGACAAGCCAAATTCAGATGCAAGTGAGCTTTGCATAGCATGGGGAAAGGTCAGGGATCAAACAATGCTTATCTTGTTTGATCCAGGTGCCAAAGCCAACTTCATTTCCCCAGAATTGGCTTCAAAGTTGGGAATCAGACCTGAAGAGATGGGATGGGGTATACAGCAGAGGCAGGTTTGGCATGTCCTGGCCATATAGAGGCTATGACACCCATCATCGGAAAGTTGCGCCTACATATCCAGTCCTATGTAGATGCTAAAGAATTTTACATCATGCCACTGGACGGATGTGATGTGTTGCCAGGTATTCCTTGGTTGTTTCGTGTACAAGGAATCATGGATGCCTACAACAAAAAGATCATTGTACAGAGCAGGGGAAAGACTCACATTCTGGATGTAAAGCTTAAAGGGGAGTCTATTCCCACTGTATCAGCTTTTGCTATTACTTCTGTAATGAAAAAGCATCTTTCTGCGTACTTGGTTTTTGCACGTGAAGTGTCAGATTGTGATGAATCAAATTTATCTGTGTTAGATAAAGAAAGGTCAATGTTTTTACAACAGTATAGTGACTGTTTTTCCGATTCATTACCGTCTCAATTACCGCCAGAGAGACCCGAGGACCATGCGATAGATTTTGTGCCAGACTGTAGCCCACCAAATAAGCCTCCGTACAGGGTTAGTGCGGCTCAACAGAAAGAGATAATGAGCCAAGTACAGGAGCTGTTAGAAAAGGGGCTGATTCAGCCCAGTTCATCTCCATTCTGTTCTCCAGTGTTGTTGGTGCAGAAAAAGGATGGCTCATGGCGTATGTGCATCGACTACCGTGCATTGAACAAGAATACCGTCAAGAATAGGTTCCCTATACCAAGAATTGATGATATTCTGGACAAATTAGAAGCAACAGCTATGTTTAGTAGGATAGATCTAAAGAGTGGGTACCATCAGATCCGCATCAGATCAGGGGATGTGCACAAGATTGCTTTTAGAACAACGTTTGGCCTTTATGAATTTTTAGTGATGCCCTTTGGTCTCACAAATGCTCCTGCTACGTTCAATAGGATGATGGACAGAATTTTCCGTCCACACCAGCAGTTTGTTGGTACATTCTTTGACGAGATGATAGTCTACTCAAAGAATGAAGAGGAGCATAGGCATCACTTGGCCATTGTGTTCAAAGAGCTATGCAGCCATAGGTTGCTCATCAATGCAAAGAAAAGTGATTTTTTTTTGGAAGAGATTTATTTTCTCGGACACATTGTCTCAAAGGATGGTGTCAGAATGGATCCTGCAAAAGGTTGAAGCGATCAAGTCATGGCCAGATTTGAAGATGGTGCACGATGTCCGAAGCTTCTTGGGACTATGCTCCTATTACAGAAGGTTTATTTGAAATTTTGCTGCGATTGCTTCACCTTTACATGCTCTTCAAAAGAAGGCAGTCACCTTTAGATGGACACAAAAAGAGATTTCAGCTTTTAATCTCGTAAAGCAAAAGATGACTTCAGATCCAGTCATTGTGTTGCCAGATCTTAGGAAGTCATTTGTGGTCCAGTGTGACGCCTGTGGTAGTAGCATTGGTGCAATGCTAATGCAAGATGGCAGGGTAGTAGCCTATGAGAGTAGAATCTTGCAAGGGCTAGAAAAGACTATGCAAGTCTATGAAAAAGAACTGCAGGCCGTGATTCATGTGCTCTTAAGTTGGAAACACTACCTGCTAGGTGCAGACTTCGTTGTCCAAACGGATCATCAGACCTTGCGATACTTCTTGACACAGGCAAAGTTATCTGAGAAGCATATGCGATGGGCGAATATCTTGTCCATGTTCCATTTTCAGATTGTGCATGTGGAAGGCAAGAAGAACGTTGTGGCTAATGCCTTGTCAAGGAAGCCACAAATTTCAGCTGTGTCAATTCCTTATCATCATGACCTTGATGATATGAGAGAACAATATGCAAATGATGAAGATTTTGCAAGGGTCTTCGAGCAGCTAATGGATGGACAACGTCATGAACACTATCTTCTCAAAGATGGGTTCATGATGATGCATGGCAGATTGTGTGTCACAAAGCCATTGCGACACAAAGTTATGGAAGAGAGTCATGTCCCACTGTATGCAGGGCATCGTGGTATCGATGCTACAGTTAAAGCGGTTGAGACATTCTTCTACTGGCCTACATTGAGAAGAGATGTGGATGCCTTTGTGCGAGAATGCCTGATATGCCAGAAGGTCAAGTTTGACAGGCAAAAGGCACCAGGGTTATTGCAACCACTACCTATTTCAGATAAACCATGGGAAAGTATTGCTATGGATTTTATCTTTGATCTTTCGAGAATGCAGACAGGAAACGATGGTATTTGGACCATCATTTACAGATTCAGCAAGCAGCTCATTTTATTCCCGTCAGGAAGAAGATAAAGCCAGATCAGATGGCACGCTTGTTTATGAGCAATATTTTCAAGTATCATGGTATGCTACAGTCGATTGTTAGCGACCGTGATCCACGCATGACAAGTTTGTTCTGGAGAGGCTTGTTTGAGAATATGGGCACAACGCTCAAATTCTCTTCGTCATTTCATCCTCAAACAGATGGGCAGTCAGAAGAGGCAAATTCTACTGTCCTAGATCTGTTGAAGTGCTACGTGTCAGAGCATAAAGGAAAGTGGGAGCAGTATTTGCCATTGGTGGAGTATGTATACAATAATACAATGCATTCATCAACTGGCAAGGCACCTTTTGAGATAGTTGAAGGTGGCAAGAAAGTTCCTCCCATACTGCATACAAAGGACAAGATATTTGAAGTAGACAAGTATGTTCAGGACATGGATGAAATGTACAAGAAGGTCAAAGTGGCTTTAGAAAAAAGTCAGGCAAAGCAAAAGAAAGCAGCTGATCGTCACCGTCGTGAAGTGGTATTTTCACTTGGTGATTGGGTGCTTCTATGCTTTGAAAAGGCAAGGTTAAAGAAGATGAAGGGCAAGGAAAGACTGTTTCCAAAGCTCAGCATGCGTTACTATGGACCTTTTCAAGTATGCGATATAATCAATGATGTTGCATATAGGCTGAAATTGCCTGAGAGTTGGGAAGATTCACAATGCGTTTCATGTGAGCCTTCTCAGACCCTATGTGGGTGATGTGCCAGAGGATATGCTAGCTGAAGAACAGCCGGAAGTCGAGGAACTTGACGAGATCTTGGTCCCGGAACAGATTTTGGCACATAAAGAAAGAAAAGTGAAAGGCAAGGTTGCTAGGCGTTACTTGGTGAAGTTCAAAAACTATCCACCAATGGATGCTAAGTGGATGGAAGAAGGTGAACTTGCAGTCACCAACTGTGTTATCACTTTACCTTGAAGCCTTCGATTTGCAACCTACCTTGACCCCTTGACTTTCAAAGCTACATGGATTGTCAGTGTGACAATGGCTTCTGAAAGAAATGATGTACATGGTATTTAAAGTGAGCTCAAATCAAGTACATGTTACATGAATGTTAGAGCTGTACAGATTGTCAGTTTGGCAATTGCTCTTACGGAATGTCCAAAAGTGTGGTTAGTGCTATAGAAGTGAGTATTTCTTGTCAGTTTGTCAAGGATACAGTAATTGCTTCTATTAAAGGGTACATGTGTAACTGCATTCTTAAACTGTCGGTTTGGGTATGCTCGAAAGTGTTACTGGATCCAACGTGTACTAAAAGACAGTGGCAAAATGCGTAGCTACCATTTTGTCATCGAAAAGTTAATGACTCAAAGCAATGACAGAGTGCGAAGCTACCACTATGTCATTGGGACAGTGTTCACACGCAGGCAATACATGTGTCGACGAGGTGTTGAATACACCACGGTTGACAATGAGCATGTACGTGTCGTACATGTGTCGATAGGTGTTGAATACACCAGTGTTGACTGTGAGCATGTACGACATAGATGCAAACGAGGACGTTTGAGATTTCAAGAGGGGGGTATGTCACCAGCGTGTGACTACTATCTATCCTTTTTGTTGATTTCTTTCTTATTATTTATTCATTTTCAAACACCCCTCTGGAAATCTAACTGCCCTGCATTGCATAGCTAGTGTGGAACTGTTTAGAGGGAGTCCAGGCCTGAGGGCAAGAGAGCACGAAGGTTAGACAAGGACTATGGTTAGCCAAAGTGGGGTCATTGACTAGCCAAAGTGGAATCCTTTGCTACAGAGGCTACATTTCAGTTCTGGGTGTGGTTGCAGTGTACAAAGGGGGTCAGATGACCTAGAAAGATACAATGGCAACATCTCCTAAAATTTAGGGAACTGCTATTTTGGGACGTGAAGATGTGTTCACGTCATTATCTCCAGAATGACAAGGGGAACATTTTATTACTCTGCCGTGAAGTCAACTAGGCAACCGGTCGGGAGATTTTTAGGCGGCAACCCCGAAACGGGAAATGGCTTGTAAATGTGCCAAGTGGCACATTTCTGTGCACTTTCCTCATGCATGAAGAAGTGGCGCTGATTTTAGAGAAGAGAGGCTCATTTTCAAGCTTCTGTCACAGGTTGAGAGCTATAGAGTGCTTCCTTTCTCTCTTATGTACAGTGCGGTGCCAGGAGTGATGCCCTGCACGCTACACACTGCTCTCTCTCTCTCTCCCCTATGGCAGTATGTTATGCCCCTCTAGTGGGCTTTTCAATTGACCAATGTACAGTTGTGTGGGTTCATGCGCGAGGCAAGAGCCTCTTGCACAGGTACTGGATTAGCTAGTGGCTAATCCCCCGCAAGTACAGGTGATTCGGAGAGGTTTCACGTGCGAAATCTCGTCCGATTCAAAGGGCAAGTAGCCCTACAGGTGTGGGAGCTCAAGGATTTGCTACGGATGCGACCGGCACGCAAAACGGAGCCCGAAACAGTGAATTACAGCCTGCTGTGTATTTTTGCAGGTTTAGGGTTTTGGCCCTAAACGGACCCTAATACCCCCAGGAAGTTCGGGGATGCGAGGGGACCGCTGTACAAGTGATTTGGCGCATTTTCGGGGCAGAAAACAGAGAATTCAGTGTGCTGCAGATTCTCGCCAGGTTTTGCAAAGTGTCCGTATGCGTCGGGAAAGTCATCCAATGTGTGGGAATACTGACTGTGAAGGGTACAATTATGTTGCCGAAATCAGGCCAAAACACTTGAAATTCAGCCAAGATTGTGCGGGGCAGCTTGTAGAGAACCACAACGTTTATTCCCTCTTTTAAAGAATAAAGAAATACCGAAAGGGGCGCCTGTTTAGGGGCCAATCTGGTGTCGGTCTTCTCATACAGGTGCAATCTAGCAGCCTGTATCCCTTTCCCCTTTTGTTGTGTCTTGAAAGTACAGGTAAAGTGGGCGACAAATTAAATGGGTGAAAGCAAATAAGGTTTAAGTCTAAGGTCTACCGCCCTTTTTGGATTAAATAGGCCGGTTTCATCCGCTGCGTCAGGAGCTGCAGAGATGCCTTGTGGGAGGTGAGATTGACATTCTTATGCTGCAGGAGCATCATCTTTGTGAGAGCCGCATTTGGCGATGTGGTCAGATTTTGCATGGTCGCTATGAGACTTTTTGGTCAGCTGCTTTTGGACCTGGTGGCATCCAGAGTGGGGTATGTATGACCATTGCGGACTCTTTGCAACAGGCCATTGCGGGCAGGGGGATTATTGTGCCAGGCAGGGCTCAGTGGATTACTATGCAGGTTCAGGGTTGCCTGATGGGCTTCTTGAATATCTACGTGCCCATTGTGGCGAGCGCACGTGCAGAGTTTTGGGCTCACATTGCAGAGTCTCTGCCGCAGGCAGAGCAATGGTGCATTGGGGGAGACTTCAACATGTTGGAGGACCCAACTGACAGGGTTGGAGGTAGCCATACTACTGTGCATGGAGATGAGTTGGCAGCTTGGGAGAGGTTATGTATGACTGCGGGTTTTAGATGTGTGGCAGCATTCTAGCTTTGTGAGACCACCTGATAGCTTGGCCTTCTCTCGTTCGGACCGTCGAGTGGGAGGAATGAATCTATCTCGGATAGATCGCTTCTACACTAGTGATCACTTTTGTGACTTGGGTGGGACCATTGCGGACTCTTTGCAACAGGCCATTGCGGGCAGGGGGATTATTGTGCCAGGCAGGGCTCAGTGGATTACTATGCAGGTTCAGGGTTGCCTGATGGGCTTCTTGAATATCTACGTGCCCATTGTGGCGAGCGCACGTGCAGAGTTTTGGGCTCACATTGCAGAGTCTCTGCCGCAGGCAGAGCAATGGTGCATTGGGGGAGACTTCAACATGTTGGAGGACCCAACTGACAGGGTTGGAGGTAGCCATACTACTGTGCATGGAGATGAGTTGGCAGCTTGGGAGAGGTTATGTATGACTGCGGGTTTTGGATGTGTGGCAGCATTCTAGCTTTGTGAGACCACCTGATAGCTTGGCCTTCTCTCGTTCGGACCGTCGAGTGGGAGGAATGAATCTATCTCGGATAGATCGCTTCTACACTAGTGATCACTTTTGTGACTTGGGTGGGACTGTTGGCATTTTGGCTGGGACTTCCTTTTCGGACCATGCACCAGTGATCCTCACAGTGATTGATAGGCAGAGGAGGGGGAGCACGATGCTACGCATCCCCGAGAGGGTCTTGCTGGACTCTGCGCTCAGAGAGCGAGTGGAGGCTCTTGGGACAGAGAGCTTAGACTTACAGGATTCTCTTGCTGACAGAGTGGCCTCTAGACTTGCTCAGCTTAGTCGTCTCTTCCTTCAGGAGTCTTCGGCTCGCCTGGCCGCAGCGAGAGAGGTGGAGTAGCGTCTCCGACAGGGTGTTGCTTCCCTGCAAAGGATGCAGGAGCAGCATCAGACAGTCCTTGGTTGGAGGAGCAATTGCAGCAGCCTCGCCAGGAGCTCGTCAGCGTAGAGGAGAGGCGCCATGAGTTTGCTTTCCATAGACAGACATCTCAGTGGACCCAGGTGGGTGACAGAGTGACAGGCGCTTTCTTTGAGGCAATGGGACCCCGGCATACGCATGCCAAGGTCAGTCAATTGAGGAGGCCCGACGGGTCAATCGCTTTAGAGCTAGAGGATATGCGTGCAGTTCCTACTGACACTTATCGAGATCTACTGTCTGCAGAGCCCCAGTCAGAGCGCCAGGAGGCATGCAGAGAGCAGGTGTGGGCACAGATGCCTTGTCTTGTGACCGAGGAGATGCGCCAGAGGCTTGAGCTACCTCTTCAGCTAGAGGAGCTACACGAGGCTCTCAGAGCACTCCCCCGTGGTAGCTGTTCAGGTGAGGATGGTTTGACTCCCAACTTTTTCTTGGAGTACTGGGACTTGCTTGGCTCAGATCTTTGCAGTGCTTTTCAATACATCTTGCACACAGGAGAGATGCCTGAGAGCTTGAGTGAGGACCTAATCTACCTCATTCCCAAGGAGGGTGGCTCCTTGGATGAGATTCGACAGTGGAGACCCATCACCATCCTCAACTCATTCTACAAAATTCTTGCCAAGGCTTTGAGTTTGAGGATTCAGCAACTTCTAGAGAGCATTATACATGGGACATAGATAGGTTTTGTCAAGGAGCGTAGTATCCTTAGCAAACATCTTTACTTTTTGGGAGGCTTCTGCTGTCACGTGACACATCCAACCCTATGTGTCCATGGACAAGCTACAGCATGACCAAGGTTCAGTTCAATCAAGTTAGTCTAGAATAGGAAGTGATCTGGCACTTTTGTGAGTGTTCGCAGACCGTGCATGTCCAGACACTTAGAGTAGATGCATATCCTCTGGTTGCACATAGCATGATCATCAGATTTCCATCAGAACCCATCAAGAGCATTTTTACAGTGCATAGACCTATTTTTTCTATTTTTGACATTTTTCGCTTATTATTTTTAAGTGACTTTTGTTGGGAGCTAGGTGGGGCAATTTTGCTAAGTTTGTATATATAAAAACCTAGCGCTAGCACTTTCTGGCAGAAGAGGCAGCAGGAGCACCTTGCTCAACAGGGCAACTTCTCAGCAAGACCCCCACAGAGGCCTAGCGTTTTTGCAAGAGACAGCAGAACCTAGCGTTTTTGGATTCTACCAGCCCTGGCGTTTTACACAGCAGATCAGCCCCAGCGACCCCACACTAGACAACAGATCCCCTAGCGTTAGCAGATTCCACAGCAGGAAAACAATTCAGCCCTAGCGTTTTTGAATTGCAGTTCAGCCCTTAGCATTTTGCAGATCCATCGCGACAAGATCAACAAGAACAAACGTTTTCAGTTTTCAACAGTCAAACATCGCAAAAGAAGTCCCGAACCTCGCAGATCTCACCTTCTCGCAGTAGATTCTCGCCGTACAGTCAGATCCCACAAAGTTCGCAGTTTCAGCCCGGGAAACACAAATTTCAGCGTTTTCAGCACGTCGTCGTTGCATAGTCGCCATCGACATCGTCACTGACATAGAGTCAGAATTCAGCAGATAAAGATTTGCAGATTTCAGCCCTTAGCATTTTCAGATTTCAGCCCGTCTCGTCATCGTCCTCATCGTCGTCGACATCGTCGGCAAGTCCAAGCATTTTAGAGATCTGTGCAATCATAAGTAGACCGCTCTCGCCATGGAGAGAGGGGCCTTTGGGGGAGGGTTTGACAACATTCTGGTGTCGTAATCTTCTCTCTCTATCTCTCAGTCTCATGCACCTTCATTCACAGTGTTCACCACTTTGTTTGTGTCCATTGCACTCTCTCACTAAAGGAACGGAAGGCTCTCCCTTCCGGAAGTAAAAAGAACCCTTGAGCACAGTTCGGAGCACTCAACTTGAGCAAAGTTCAACTTTCACTTCTGCTGCACCTTACATCTGCCCTTGCGGGGCTCTGTGGTGAGGAGCTGGTGATACTTCTTCTCGATTTTGAGAAGGCCTACGATAGAGTTGATTGGGACTTTTTGGAGGGCACTCTACGCAGGATGGGCTTCTCAGATGCTTGGATCAAAGGTGTGTCAGCTCTATACAGACAGGCACACAGTCGGATACTTTTGTCAGGAGGTAGAGGTGATCGTTTCATGCTCACACGTTCGGTCAGACAGGGATGCTTGCTTACTCCCTCCCTCTTTCTGTTCTATGTTGAGGCGATGAGTAGGTTTTTGGTTTCACATCAGGCTGGTTTACGAGGCTTAGCGCTCCCTATGCGGAGAGATGAGCTACTGGACGCTGAGTTTGCAGACGACTCAGCCTTGTACTTAGATGGCTAGGAGGCCAACCTTCACAGGTGTGAGTAGGCTCTTGAGACCTTTTGTTGTGCATCAGGCGCACTAATCAACTGAAGAAAGACTGTGGCTTTCTCGGTTGGTAGTGCTCCTACGCTTGATTGGATGCCAGGTGAGGGTTTCAAGTGGATATCCCCAGGGACTGCAGTTCGTTACTTGGGTTGTCAGGTTGGCTTGAACTTGTCTCCCGATCAACAGATTGCTCCCCTCCTCCTGTCCGTCACGAGGAAGTTGTTACATTGGAGCTCCGCACGACTTTCTCTGGCAGGCAAAGTTGTAGTGGCCAACTAGGTGTTGTTGGCTACTATGTGGTATATCACTTCTTGTTGGATCTTTTGGAGTTCTTGCATCAGCCAGGTGGAGAGGCTGATCAGGAACTTCCTTTGGTCAGGGCGTTACACTCAAATAGCCCGGGCCAAAGTGGCATGGCAGGTCATCATCCTTCCTTGTTCTCAGGGAGGGTTGGGGATCATAGACCCAACACAGTAGAGCAGCGCTCTTTTAGGGAAGTTCACCGTCAGAGGACTCCTTCTAGGAGAGGAGCCCTTGAAGAAGTTCTTGCTTCAGTGGCTTAGTGCTAGAGTGCCTTAGGCTGGAGGCCCTTGGCGACCTTCGACTCAATGGATTTCCGCAGAGATGCGCAGAGTTGGCTTGAGCAGGAGACTGGAGGATCGCTTCGCTGTGAGTCTGCTCCGATCCTGGGAGTAGCTACGAAGAGGCCTAGAGCAACGGCAGCCTACTTGCACGGAGGAGTGCTGAGACAGCCCCTTGTTTGGAACCCCATGGTTAGCACTCAGAGAGGCCACTTGGTTGGTAGTAGGCCTCAAGCACGCACTTTAGGTGATTGGCTTCAGTTTTCAGGCTTGTCAGAGGAGCTTGAGGGCATCTAGCTAGGGCACGAGAGGGGTGCAGAGCATGTGTCAGGACATCTCAGAGGCACTACCTGCTGAGTGGCTCACACCTCTCGAGTCAGCACCAGATGGATGGGGCCCTTCATGCTTGGAGGTTCTCATCTCAGTTCGGGCTTGCTCAGAGACTGTACCCTCCCTGTTCTTCGAGCTACAGGGTGGGGCACGCTTACACCGAGTTACAGTAGAGGCCCCACAGGTGGCAAAGTACTGTTTTCAGAGGATCCGAGCGGTGGGCATCTTTGGTAGCACTTGTGTCGTTGATCTTGACCCAGCAGCTCTTGCGACTGGCCATTGGAGACTGTGGGCTTGGGAGAGCTGTCCACTGGCACAGGTGCAGTGGGACCAGCTGTTGGCATGGGTGCAGTGGGACCCTGGAGAGTGGTTTTGGAGGGATCCCTTCTCCTCAGCAGATCATCCAGGTGTCCCATTCTTTCAGTACACTGTTCGACTGGGACGTCACATACTGGCAGCGTAGAGAGAGGCTCGTCCTGCTGCAGCACCTCATTGGCAGGAGGGTCTCACAGCTGAGCTCTTGGCAGCTTTTTGGGAGAGGTTGTGGGACTCCAGACAGCCGAGACGAGTCACACTGTTCCAGTGGCTGGTTGCACATCGAGCTACAACAATTGGGAGTTGGCTGGTACATAGTGATCTCTCGGCAGCATGTGCAGCTTGTGACCATCTTGTGGAGAGTCAGCGGCATTGTCTTTGGGCACAGCAGGTTTGGCTTCGTGTTCTTCGGTTGATGCCTGCTCTTTCCACTGCTCAACAATACACGTGGGGGGCAGCTGCTTGGTCCACTCTCACGGGCCCGGCACTTCAGTTTGAGCTATCCTCCACCAGCAGGATGATAGTGATGCAGGGGGTCGACCTACACTCCAGCCTGCTACAGAGCTTACGCCACAGGAGTGGTGCAGTGAGAGAGAGGAGTGTTGGGAGCTCATCTGCGGCCTGACACTTTGGTTCATCTGGTGGGCCCGCTGCTTCTGCATCTTCGAGGCTCGCCCTGTACCACCAGCAGAGACTGTTCGGGATTTTTGGCTAGAGCTGATCCATACTCTCAGAGGACAATTCGAGAGACTCAAGGGCAGCTCCGACCGCATGAGGGAGCGCAGAGAGGCTTTTCTTCGACTCTGGCGCCCTGGGCCTTTGTCACGTGACACATCCAACCCTATGTGTCCGTGGACAAGCTACATCATGACAAGGGTTTAGTCAGTCCAGTCAGTCTAGCTTAGGAAGTGTTCTGGCACTTTTGTGAGTCTGTTCGCAGATCGTGCCTGCCCAGGCACTTAGAGTAGATGCATATCCTCTGGTTGTACACAACATGATCATTAGCATTACCATCAGAATCCAACAGAATCCATCATGAGCATTTTCTAGGCATTAAACCTATTTTCCCTAATTTTGACATTTTGCACTTATTATTTTAAGTGACTTTTGTTGGGAACTGAGTAGGGAAAATTGGGTAAGATAATATATAAGCAAACCTAGGCTAGCACTATTTGGCAGAAGAGCAAGGAGAACACAGGCCAAAGGCAGCAGGTTCCCCCTCTCTCTCTCAATCAAGACCGTTTCCCCCTTGGTGGCTTTTTTTGTCCAAGCAAGGCCAGCATCTGGCGTTTTTCAACAAAGCTATCATCGCCATAAGTCCAGCACCCTAGCGTTTTCAGCCAATAGCATCATCACCAGCACCCTAACATTTTCGGCACTTAGTATCATCGCCATACACCACAGCAAATCAGCATTTTAAGCCTCAGCCTGCAGCGTTTTTCAGCCTCAGTGCAATGCTTATAACCAGCGATTTCAGCAAGCAGATCTCGGCCTAAAACCAGCGTTTTTGCATCATCAGATTTCAGCCCATTGGTGTTTTTGGACAGCAGAGCAAGCACATCAGTTTTCAGCCATCGAGTCGGTCTCGTCATCCACGTCGTCGAAACCGACATAGCCCTAGAATTGCATCAATCATCATTCATCCACTTTTGTACCAGATTGTGCAATCAATAGTAGACCACTCTCGCCAACGAGAGTGGGGCCTTCGGAGGAGGGTTTTACAACATCTCTGGTGTCGTATTCTCTTCTCTCTCTATCTCTCAGTCTCATACACCTTCACGCACAGTGTCCATTCACTTTTGTTGTGTCCATTGCACTCTCTCATTAAGAACGGAAGGCTCTACCTTCCATAAGTAAAAGGAACCTCGAGCACAGTTTGGAGCACTCATCTTGAGCAAAGTTCAACATTCATTCCACTGCACCTTACATTGGTATCAGAGCTTTGGCAGTGTTCTGTATCACTCAAGAAAAGAACCACATATTTTTTTGCTTGTTGCGGTCGCACGTAAGCCAAGTTCACTTAGGCATGTCGATTCCTATTCGTGTTTTTGAAGAGTGACAGGAATCCCAGGAAAGAAGGGCTTGTCCAGCCTCCCCTTGTGCCTCTTTTCACTCATTGAGAGCGGACCATGCACTTAGCGACCAGCCAATCGATGTGAGGTGGGAAAAAGCAACCTTGGTGTGAGCGCAAGGCTGCCAAGGGGTGTGCCCGCTGAAAAGAGCAGAACTCGGGTAAAGAGAAGATTCTTCTCTAACACAGATTGCAAGCGAAAGAAGACCCTCAAGAACCCTAGAACCTCAAGACCCAAGAACCCAAGACCCACAAGAACCCAAGTTCCTCGTGAATGTAAGAACCAAAGATCACAGTGCATGATCGTCACCCGAAGCGGAATGGATACTTCGCATGGAGGTGATGTGCATGAAAGTATTGAAGAAGAATTTCCTCACCATGGAGTCCTGACCCTCCCCCTACGCCATCTACGCTCGGGATTGCACCAAATCCTATGGAGACCTTGGTCAAATCAATGATGGACATGATGGCACGACAAGAAGCGACTCGCATTGCCTTGGAACGCGAGCGTGATGAATGAAAAGAAAGAAAAGCACAACGAAGGAGGAAGCCGAAGCAAGACGAGCGGCCTTGGAGGTCGATTCAGAGGGACCTCCGCACTCAAGAATTGGTTCGAAAGGTTTTTGCCTCGAAGTCTGAACCAACCAAAGATGTTGGTAGTTCCTCAAGTGTAAGCGCAAGCCGAGATGTGGACTTCAACAACACAGTCACAGAGAAGTTGACGTTCAGTAAGTATGATAGTAAGATGGATGCTACGGTTATTCATTCTTGGTTGCATCAATTTAATGCTTATTTTGCGACAACTAAGAAAACAAGAAATAGCAAGGTTTTGATGGCAGTTATGTACCTTGCCGGTAATGCCATCAATTGGTACCGCGCATGGTAAGAGGCACAGCTAACCGCGCACCTAGAGAAAGCCGACGAATTCATGCCTCTTTCCTTCAATTGGACTGATTTCCAAGACAAGCTCAAGGCGCGGTTGATGCCACCTCAGTACCTCGCACGATTGAAGGACAATTGACGAGCTCTCAAGCAAAATGGTATGCCCGTTATGTCTTTCTCTAATCGTGTTTTGCAGCTCGGCACTCAATTACGCAAATCGGATGCGGAGCGCAAGGAGGCATTCCTTTATGGATTGGACGAGTGTATTAAGTTTGATGTGGAGGTGCTTGATCCAATCGATCTCAACAAGGCGGTAGCGATTGCTCTCGCACAAGAGATGAAGCACAACAAGGGAAAGCCTAACGAAAACAAGACTTCTCAAGGAACCCCTCAGAATTCTTAGAACACGCAGAATGGTAACTCTTCTAGCCCATCTTCCTCTAATTCTTCGGAAAAGAACTCTAACAATGAATCTAAGGGTAAAGCTAAAGCACCTACAAAACCTAAGCTAACACCGGATGAAAAAGCTGCACAAGGCATTATAGGAGGATACATCACGGCTGAAGAACAAGTGATTTATTTTATGCTAAAGAAGGTAGATGTTATCAATGTCACGTCAAGGGTCACATTAAGAAGGCTTGTCCTAAGACAGCTCCACCTAAAGAACCAAAGGCACCCACAGCAACCACAAGCACTTTTAATGAACCAAGCTAAATCTTCTCATGTCTTTGAAACACACATTGATGAGTCTCTCGTGAAGTGTTATGGTCATGTAAAGGGTCAGCTTTTTATCATATTGTTTGATCATGGCAGTATATATGATGTGATTAGTGCCTCTCTTGTTGAGAGAGCCTGCCTAGAGGTTAGTCAGAAATCTCCTCTCGAGGTTTCTGGCTTCGCTCCTGTTATGGACTCTCTCATCACGAAAGAGTGCCTTGATGTGATGTTTACAGTTCAACAAGCTGCTTTCCGTAGGAAATATCTTGTGTCTCCTCTTTCAGGATGTGATATGCTTTTGGGCATAAGATGGTTTCATGAGCACAACCCTATCATTGATTGGGAGGCTAACACTCTCACATTAAATGCCAAAACTGACTCCCTCCTCATCATTCGTGCTGAGGAGGGTTTGCATTCTTTGTCTCTCATTTCTCATGTACAGGTAAAGCGTGAATTACGACGAGGAGCACAAGCGACATTCATCTATGTTGCTCCAGTTTCCCAGAGCTTTCAGGCTCCAGCTAAGTATTCCGATTTGTTTATCAAGTTTAAACATCTCTTTTTGCAAGACGATCTCCCAGCCCGTCTCCCATCCGAGCGGCCGGAGGACCATCGCATCGAGCTTATAGAGGGGGCACAGCTGTCAGTAAGGCTTCCTACCGTTTGAACAAGACACAGGAAGAAGAGTTAGAGCGACAACTCACGGAGTTGGTGGCTAGAGGATTCATACGTCATAGTGTAAGTCCTTTTGCTGCTCCTATTTTGTTTGTTCGCAAGAAGGATGGTTCATCTCGTTTGTGTGTTGATTACAGGGCATTGAACAAGATGACCGTCAAGAACAAGTTTCAGATGCCTTGCATTAAGTGTATCCTTGATAGGCTCAATGGGGCAAAGGTTTTCAGCAAGGTCGATCTCAAGAGTGGATACCATCAGGTATTGGGTATTCAAAGGCGACATCTTCAAGACCGCTTTTCACACCGAGCGAGGGCAATGGGAGTATATTGTTATGCCTTTTGAATTGACAAGTGCCGTCGGTATATTTAATCGTCTCATGGTAGGTCGTTTCTGCGATATGGTCGGTGTATGTGTGTTCATCTTTTTGGATGATATTATGATATTCTCATTTTTTCAGCATCGTGGGAACAACATGAAAGAGATGTCGAAAGGATACTAACCCGTTTATGAGTGTCAGTTGTACATCACCGCTAAGAAGTCTGAGATTTTTCTTAGTGAAGTCACTTATCTGGGTTATATCATTTATGTAGAAGGAGTCAAGCTAGATCCTGCGAAGGTGGAACAGGTTCGTAATTGGGATGTCAAGCATATAGTTCGCACATAGAGAATTTTGCACGCATTGCCGCACCTATGACTGATGTTTTGAAAGGGGTAAAGACTCGCCGTCAGCGCGTAGACTTGCCCGAAGCAGCCATTGAGGCTTTCGCAGCTCTCAAGGTTGCGGTGACAGAAGCACCGTGTCTTATCCTTGCCTCTTGGGATGATCCCTTTGAGATATGGACGGATGCGAGCAATGTCGCCATAGGCGCTGTGCTTCACGAACATGGTCGTCTTGTAGCTTTCCTTAGTCGAAAGCTCAATAGTATGGAAAATAATTATTCAGTTTATGATAAAGAACTTTTGTTTGTCATTCACTCTCTTAAGCATTGGAAGCATTTTCTATATGGTAGAGAGTTTACAGTTCGCACAGATCATCAAGCCCTCAAGTGGCTCCAGTCTATGCCTAGTGCACATTGGAGTGATTGCCAAGCACGGTGGTCACAATTTTTTGCGCAATTTGGAGGTTTGATTGAGTGACTCCAAATTTTCTATTGAGTATGTGCCTGGAAACCTCCAATTTTTGAAGAAAAAGAGTCATTCCAAATTCCACATTTTCTATTCAGGGTGTGTCTTTCGACAGCATGAAGAATTAGTATGCAGATTCCGAGTTTGGTAAGCATTGGTTACAGGCTCTTGCTTCCCAACGGCCAAGCAACTATCTCATTCGTGATGGTTTGTTGTATTTTCGTCAACGTTTATGTTTGTTGGCCTCTCTCAGGCCAACCATATTGCATGATGCACATGATTCTCTCACGGGTGGGCATAGGGGAATGAACACCACTTTGGAAAAAAATCAAAAGATTCTTTTATTGGCCTAAAATGCGAAAGGATGTGTTTCGTTATGTCACTCAGTGCACTATATGTCAAAAGGTAAAAGCTCCTCGGGGTAAGCAGCAAGGCCTCTTGCTTCCGTTGCCTATTTCCGATGGACCTTTTCAAGATATTTCCATGGATTTTGTGACTAACCTTCCACCAAGTTTGCATTCAAGGAACACTCAATGTTTGACAATTGTCGATCGTTTCAGCAGTGTTGATTCCTTGTAAAGCCACATTCACTGCACAAGATGTAGCACGGTTGTTCATTAAGCATTGGTACCCCCTCTGTGGTTTGCCAAAATCAATTGTTTCATATAGGGATGTTAAGTTCACGTCCAATTTTTGGCGCGCACTCTCAGTGGGAGCTCTATCTTCCATTGGTTCAAGCTATTTTGAATGACTCTTTTTCTTCAAAAATTGGTCGAACTTTGTATGAGGCAGCTTTTGGCCGTTCGTTCCAGTCACTTTTGACTCGCTCGGTCAGTCAAATGCCTGATGCCAATGCTGAAAATCAGTCATTGGATGAGATTTCTGAGAGTGTGAAGCTTCGGCTAAGCAAAGCTCAGGAATCTTATTCACGGCAGGCTAATAAGCATCCTTAGGATGTTTCGATCAAGGAAGGGGATTGGGTGTATTTAAGAATCATGAAGCAACGTCTTAAGCAAGTTGGAAAGAAGTGTCCAAAGTTGTCTTTTCGAATGTATGGTCCATTTCCAATCATCAAAAAGATAAATGAGGTTTCAATGAAATTGCAGTTGCCTAACTCATGGTCAATGCACAACGTTTTCCATGTTTCTTGGTTGAAAGTGTTTCAAGGAACACCTCCAAAGGACATTTCGGAAGAAGAAGAACCGGAGATCATCGATGGAGCTGAAGTCATGGAGCCGGAGCAAGTGTTGTTGCATCGGTTTCAACATGGTTCGAAGAAGCAAGTGAGACAATACTTTTTGAAGTTCAAGTGTGGGTCGACGAAGAGTTTTTCAAGGATTATCCAAAGTTGTTGGCAGACTACAAGGAAGCCATGCAGCTTGGTACTAGTACCTCACTTTAAAAAGGAGGGGATGTCACGTGACACATACAACCCTATGTGTCCGTGGACAAGCTACAGCATGACAAGGGTTCAGTCAGTCCAATCAGTCTAGCTTAGGAAGTGTTCTGGCACTTTTGTGAGTCTGTTCACAGACCGTGCATGCCCAGGCACTTAGAGTAGATGCATATTCTCTCGATGCACACAACATGATCATCAGCATTACCATCAGAATCCAACAAAATCCATCAGGAGCATTTTCCAGTGCATTAAACCTATTTTCTCTATTTTTGACATTTTTCACTTATTATTTTAAGTGACTTTTGTTGGGAACTGAGTAGGGCAAATTGGGTAAGATAAAATAAGCAAATCTAGGCTTAGCACTATTTGGCAGCAGAGCAAGGAGAACACAGGCCTAAGGCAACAGGTTCCCCCCCTCTCTCTCTCTCAAGCAAGACCGTTTCCCCCTTGGTGGCGTTTTTCCTCCAAGCAAGGTTAGTATCTGGTGTTTTTCAGCAAAGCCATCATGGCCATAAGTCCAACACCTTAGCGTTTTCAGCCAATAGCATCATCGCCAGCACCCTAGCGTTTTTGGCACTCAGTATCATCGCCATACACCATAGCAAATCAGCGTTTTAAGCCTCAGCCTGCAGCGTTTTTCAGCCTCAGTACAGTGCTTATAACCAGCGATTTCAACAAGCAGATCTCAGCCTAAAACCAGCGTTTTTGCATCATTAGATTTCAGCCCATTGGCGTTTTTGGACAGCAGAGCAAGCACATCAGTTTTCAGCCATCGAGTCGATCTTGTCATCCACGTCGTCGACATCGACATAGCCCTAGACTTGCATCAGTTATCATTCATCCACTTTTGTATCAGATTGTGCAATCAATAGTAGACCACTCTCGCCAATGAGAGTGGGGCCTTCGGAGGAGGGTTTTACAACGTCTTTGGTGTCGTATTCTCTTCTCTCTCTATCTCTCAGTCTCATACACCTTCACGCAGTGTCCATTCACTTTTGTTGTGTCCATTGCACTCTCTCATTAAGAATGGAAGGCTCTCCCTTCCATAAGTAAAAGTAACCTTGAGCACAGTTCGGAGCACTCATCTTGAGCAAATTTCAACATTTATTCCACTGCACCTTACAGCCTTTCTTCACCATGGTCCAGGGTGTGCTCAGATGGCATTACCGTCCACCTGTGTGGCTTTTCCCTCCTCCCATCTCTTGATTTAGCCTCATTGTACATATGTTCTTTTTTCATTGGGAGAGTCTCCCCGTCATGTTTGTTGTAGCTCTCTCTTGTAGAGGTCGTTATAGCCCTATGGGTAGCTTCATTAACTAATAGAAGGATCTTTTTTTGGAAAAAAAAAAGAAAGAGAGGGCTGCATTTTCAGCTTTGAAGCTTTAATGAAAATCTTGCCTTCTTCCCTTGCGCGACGATTCCGCTCTCGTGCATCTCTCTCCCCCTTACACATATGATAATGTCCCACTAGTTGGGCTTCTCAATCGACCATGTACAATTCTGGGGGTTTTATGCGCGTTTGCCAACAAGGCAAGAGTCTTCTAAACAGGAACCGGATTAGCTAATTGCTAATCCCCAACAAGTGTGCATAGTTCCATCACGAAAGATTGCGAAATAGGAGAGTTTTCTTGCGTGAAAACTTGTTCAAATCAAAGGGTAAGTGTGCGGGAGCTCTTGAGACACACGTAGACGTGTTTGTTCCACTCAAAAAGATCCAAAACAGAGAATTACAACTTGCTGTGTTTATTTGTAGGTTTAGGGTTTCATACCTAAACTGCAAGTTAACACAACGGAAGCCTCAGGAAAGCCTTAGGGTGGTTATACAGGAGTTAAGGCACCTGTCAGTGACCAAAGAGAAAATTACAGCACACTAATATTCACTTGCAGCTCATCGAAAAGCTTCTAAAATGCAAGGGATTCCGTCCTAGACTTGTATTTTTGACCTTCAAAGATTTTGGCACCGTTATGTTGTCGAAATTAGGTCGAAAACCTGCAATTTCAGCCATTGACAAGTTTGAACACCGTGGTGAGAGTTTGTTGTAAGTGTTTGGGTTGTTTGTCTGCAATTGAATAAAGAAGCACTCCAATCTTTGGGGCCTACAAGGTGTCGATCTTCGTGTGTGCAGTTAGATTCTAGTTGTTGGACGCATCTATGTTCTCTCCGGCTATAGCACGCCTTAGAGGAAGGGTAAGGAGAGGCTTTTTTGAAAGCTAAGTACGCAATATTATGGGCCCTTCCAGGTTTTGGAAATGATCAATGAGAAGTCTTTTGAATTGAGGTTGCATTATATGTCACAAACTGCTGACGTGTCAAGCCACTGAAGACTCAACGGGTTAGGGCTCTCCGAGCCTAACCCTAGCCAACATGTAGATTCTGGTCAAGGGGCCAAAACCCTAGCAG
Organism: Adiantum capillus-veneris; assembly: GCF_014529385.1. Lineage (NCBI taxonomy): Eukaryota > Viridiplantae > Streptophyta > Polypodiopsida > Polypodiales > Pteridaceae > Adiantum > Adiantum capillus-veneris. The sequence continues at coordinate 63,675,240 of NC_140959.1, forward strand.
AAGCAGAAGAGGACGAAGTTTTCACCAACTTACTAATCCTCGCCAAGTGGCCCAGTTATTAAAGAAGGGTCAGGATTTAAACCCTAACCCCCAGCTGCTAACTTATGGAACCCGGTTTGATGGGGCTAAAAAATAAAGACCCATCCACACACAAATTAACTTGCGTAATTGCTGATGACATGGCTGCTGTACTGACCATCCGCATATGCATTGACATGCAGGCGTAGCAGACTGTACAGATACCAGTGTTTTACTTTGTTGATGTGGCAGTTGTACAGATTTCCGTATTTTGCATTGGCAACTTTCTAAGCACTAGCTTTTGGACTATATGCTTATGGGACTTGAAGCTTTTCATGTAAGCTGCTTTTAGTAGTCTCTCTCTGGCATTCTACCACATGCAGATGCAGAGCAGAGCCACAATTGTACTGAGTTGAAGCAATATAAAGAGATATTGAAAGGGGCACCGGGGTTTGGGGCAAGTGCTTTCTTAGGATGAAACTCCGCCACTCTGTGTCTTGTGTGCAATGTTTCTCTTTCAGTTTAGTTGTTTCGAAGCTTGTAAAGTTGATCCATCCCGCTACAAGATACTTGGAAGATTCACAATGTTATTCATGTGAGTCTCTTGAGACCTTTCAAGGGCGAGGTCCTAGAGGACAGGGAGTTAGAGGAGTAACCAGAGGTAGAAGAAATTGAGGAGATTCTTATACATGATATGGTCCTAGTGCACAAGGAAAGGAAAGTGAAGGGTAAGCTGGTCCACGAGAATTTGGTGAAGTTTAGGCATTATCCAATCTGGATGCAAAGTGGATGGACCTGTGAAATACTCCTTAAAGAGAGAGCTTTACCTTGAGGCTTTTGGTTTATGTGTGCCTATTCCAAAAGTGCATATCGAATCAATGGGTTAAATCTGGTGCAGTGCGTGTTGCACGGGAAGGGAGCCACTACACTCCTTTGTCATAGATTTCCGAGAGGAGAATAGAGTCAACCAACTTTTCTCTAAGATTTTGGGGGTGCCGATTGGCTTACTCTAATGAGTGACTTGATGATATGTACATAAAAAGTTGACCATAGTTCTAGGCTTGTGGTTGGGAATTCCTTAAAAATTGATTGATTGAAATATTCTTGCAAACGTGTGTTTGTTTGAGTACAAGAGGTGAAATATTTGTAGCATTTTGTCTCTACTCACAGAAAGGGGTAATAGGATGATTGATATGATGAATTTAGTACATCTAGACATATGCTAGAGATCATTGAGATCTAGATGTGATGACTAAGCGAATCAATGAATTCACACTTTATGTCTGAGGTCTAGTCGTCGACAAAGATGTAAATATGATTTTGTGAATGTGATCCTAGTGCATCAAGAGTTTTACCTGGATGAGATGATTGGATACTGATCTTAGTGCATCAAAAGTTCTGAAAGGATGAGATGGCTCGATAATGATCTATGTGCACCACTAGTTGTTAGATGAGATGACTAGTTTTGTTGTGTGCATCTGAGTGTTCAGTGTGAACTTTGTGCATGTCGATCCAAAGTATAGTGTGAATTAGGATTTGTGCGGATGCATGCTTTGTGAATGTGCTGTCTTGTGGTCTAAGTGTAACAAGAAAGGTTTCGTGTGTTTCGTCGTTTCTTCATTTCGAGGCATTTCATTTTGTTTCGTTTCAAAAATGCCAAGACGAAACACACTACGAAACACACATTTGTTAACGGTTATATAAAAGTTAATATTTAGGAGTCTAGTAGGTGGATACATCCTACATACATGGTCAAACATGAAACCAGCTCATAGACTTGCTAAAGGGCAGTAAACTTTAGCTCTCACTTGATCTTTACGTTGATTAACTTTACTTGTACTATACAACACAAAGGAACTTCATGAAAACCTGTGACTGGAATTTAACACTTCAAACAAAACATGAATTGGTAGTTAGAGCATTCCCAAGTAGTACGACGACACCTTGTTTGCCCCAAAGGTTGACGCCCCTTTCGGTATTTCTTGATTCTTAATGCAGTTGAGAAAACTTGTAAATTTCTACAAGCTGTCCCACTTTTATCGGGCTGAAATTCCCCTACTCCAACCCAATTTTGGTAGCATAATGACAGTAGAAGTCTCCACGGACAAAATCCCAAGTAAACAGTGACTTTCCACGCACTGTAGACCACTTTACAAAACCTGGCAAGAAATTACAGTACGCTGAAATCTCTGTTTTTGGCCTCCAATTTGCACCAAAACACCTATTCGTGATTCCTATGTTCCCCAAAGCTCCGAGGACGTGTAGGCATCGAAACTGGCCAAGCCACTTACCCTTTGAATTAGACAAGATTCCTCGTGGGAAATCTCTCTAAATTGTCTTGTACAAGCACCCAATGCTTTCTCGAGGCTCCCCTAGCATTACCTTGCAGTTTAGGTGTGAAACCCTAAACTTGTCAAAGTTGACGATGCGGAAACATAGAGACAAAGGGGAGAAAGCACGAGAGAGAGAGAGAGAGAGAGAGAGAGAGAGAGAGAGAGAGAGTTACAGTCTTGGTCACCTCCAGGACAAGAGTCCCTTAAAATATATCACAACTTTAAAATCACAATTCACTTTGGTCGACATGGCCCGATGTAGTTCCGTGCTTAGAGGTATTGGTCCCAAAGACTAGCGCCCCTTTCGGTATTTATTTTTATATTAATGCTTGATCAAAGTTACAACTGCCTGCGGGTCCTCTGCTCTTAGACTCTGCGTCCAGATGCCCTGAAGAGTGAGGCCCTTGGGCTCCTTTTATTCTTACAAGGGATGCCAAAAGCAGAGCCTCAAAAGATGTTCAACTCAAAAGCAACGAGTTCCAAAAACTTCTAACTCAAAAACAATGTAATCCCAAGAAGCTGCCTTTAAAAAGCATCAGTGCAAATTACGGAAATCCGTATAGCCCTGCCACGTCAGTAGCTAGCGTGACAAGCGGAAATCCGTACAATTTGCCACGTCAGCCTACCAACACATTTTGTGGGATTCCGTACTGCTGCCCTGTAAGCGCGTTTCTCGGGCAGTCCGTAGAGACAATGCCACCTCATCATACCGTTGTGTGTGTGTCCGAGCAGTATTGCCACGTTATCATTTTGTGACACCCCCCTCTTGAAAGAATTGTAATCGCCCTCGATTACGCCTGCAAAATCAGACAAGTCATAAACCAATTCAATAGACACTGACACTAAGTACGAGTTCCGATCTGGACGAAAGGAGAAGCTAACTCCTTGATCAAAATAGCGAAAGGAGAAGCTAATTTCTTAACAAAAGAGCAAACCGATTGTCCCTCGAAATGACCCTTCGAAATTTTTAAGCTAACTTGAGTTGTTTTGCAGATGTGCTGTGATCGCAGACGATTACTCTCTTTCAGCAACAATATGTCCTTGTTGTCCACATTCAAAACACTTTCCTGCTTTGAAATATTCATCTTTTTGGTCTTCTGTCAGACGAGATCGTGTATCTTTTTGTTCTTCTGTTTGTCGAGTTTGTGTATCTGTTTGTCGTCTGTTTCTGTTCCGACTGGTCGAAGGTTCATCTGGTGGGTAAGTCAAGTTATCTGAATGCATATTGAATCCCCGCTTAGCATGTCCCATCAATTGTTGAATGGGACATGCTAAGCGGGGATTCAAAACAGAAGAACAAAAAGATACACGATCTCGTCTGACAGAAGACCAAAAAGATGAATATTTCAAAGCAGGAAAGTGTTTTGAATGTGGACAACAATATGTCCTTGTTGTCCACATTCAAAACACTTTCCTGCTTTGAAATATTCATCTTTTTGGTCTTCTGTCAGACGAGATCGTGTATCTTTTTGTTCTTCTGTCTGTCGAGTTTGTGTATCTGTTTGTCGTCTGTTTCTGTTCCGACTGGTCGAAGGTTCATCTGGTGGGTAAGTCAAGTTACCTGAATGCATATTGAATCCCCGCTTAGCACGTCCCATCAATTGTTGAATGGACTCTGACTCTTTCACAAGACAATAGTCTTGAATTTCTTTGGGAAGTCCACAACAAAACCTCTCAATCTTCTCCTCAAAATTGATCTTCTTGAAAGAAGAGGTTGGGAGGAAAGTATCCCAAAATCTTTCATAGCAATCATCCAAAGTGCCACCTTTGATCATCTGTAGGTGGTTCCAATCGGTTCTCACATCTCGTTCATCCTCTTGAGTGAGCCTTTAAGAAATAAAGAGTTTCTTGAATTTCAGCCATTCTGTCAGTGCTTCTTTTCTTAACAAAAGAGTGGACCACCATGTCTGTGCATTGCCCTTTAAAAAGGATGTTGCCCGTCTAATCTTGGAGTGCTCTGTATAGCGGCCTCCAGAAAATGCTATATCAAACTGTTGGATAAAGGCTAAAGCCTTAGCAACATCTCGAAACCTTGAAAAGGTTTCAAACTTTACTGCTTGTCCACCGATGCTCTTTGAATTCCTTGGCCTTCTTGCCCTTGTCGTCGAGAAAATCATAGTGAGTAGCTCTGTAAAAGTGCTTCCTTTTTTAATAAAACATATAGTCCGCTCGTCGTTTTTTGCCCTTTCTGTCCTCATCACTCGAGTCAGCAAAGGATGAGCTATCCTAGCTGTTAGAAGAAGATGAGGACGGACTAGACAATGCTTTGAAGCGTATGCGCTTCTTCTGTCTTCTTGCTTTCTTAACGAGGATTTTTTGCCCAAGTAACCAGGGAAGTCAATTCCCTTGTTACGTTTCTTCAATTGCTTCTCCTTTGATCCAAATATGGTTGACTCATTTTTCGACAATGTCCTTGAGTTCATCTCCATTAAACATCCTTGGGATAGGAGGTTTCTTGATTGCCGGTTTTATTGGTGACTTAATGGCTTTCCGCCCATGAGTATGCACTTCATTCATCAGGTGCTAGGTCCAAATTTGGCACATTGTGGATCCTTGGCGAACTGAAGCATCTGCTTTGCGCACTCGTCAACCTGCTATTGACGTTGCATCTCCATGAGTTTACTGCGAAGGCCAAGATGGTCCGTACTCGTTCTCTGCTATTCCACTTGAATTTTCTGTACTGCCACCCGCTTCGAAGGTGGAAGATGGAGTCGTCTGTTTCTTTTCAGAATCCATATGTGCCGCGAGGGGAAGGATCTGATTTCTAGGTAGAAGAGAAATCGGCCGTGCTCTGATACCACTGTTACAATCTTGATCACCTCCAAGACGAGAATCCGACACGACACACGAGAGAATTACTTAAAATATTTCACAACTTTAAAATCACCATTCACTTTGGTCACACGGCCCAGCGTCGTTCCGTGCCTAGAGGTAGTGGCCCCAAAGACTAGTGTCTCTTTTGGTATTTATTTTTATATTAATGCTTGATCAAAGTTACAACTACCCCGCGGGTCCTCCGCTCTTAGACTCTGCATCCAAATGCCTGCCCTGAAGAGTGAGCCTTGAGGCCTTGGCTCCTTTTATTCTTACAAGGGAGGCCAAAAGCAGAGCCCCAAAAGCAGTTCAACTCAAAAGCAATGAGTTCCAAAAGCTTCTAACTAAAAAACAATGTAATCCCAAAACCAAATGGTCAAAAAGCTGCCTCTAAAAAGCATCAACGCAAATTACAAAATCTTGCAGCCCTGCCACGTTAGCAGCCGGCGTGAAAAGTGAAAATCCGTACAATCTGCCACGTCAGCATGCCAGTGCGTTTTGCAGGATTCCGTACTGTTGCCACGTTAGCGTCCGTACTGCTAGAATGTCAGCGCGTTTCCGGGCAGTCCGTACATAGTGCCACTCCATGATACCTTGTGTGTGTGTGTGTGCGGACAGTATTGCCACATCATTTTGTAACACACACACACACACACACACACAGAGAGAGAGAGAGAGAGAGAGAGAGAGAGAGAGAGAGAGAGAGAGAGAGAGAGAGAGAGAGAGAGAGAGAGAGAGAGAGAGAGTCTCTTGAACCAATCGACCTCGGCAATGAATAACTGATGCAATATACAATGGGGGCAAGGGGTCACATATATACTCACCTGAGTAAATTGCCCTACCCAGACTTTGACAACCAAATAAGCAAAATAAATACCTAAGTGACAAAATAAATAATGGGATCACATTGATGCCAAAACTAACACCCTCTTTGCAGCTCATACATAAATAGTGACACCAAGTCCATGAAGAAGCTACCATGGACACCCCTGTGAGAGTGCGGGTGTGCGGAAGAGAGAGAGAGAGAGAGAGAGAGAGAGAGAGAGAGAGAGAGAGAGAGAGAGAGAGAGAGAGAGAGAGAGAGAGAGAGAGAGAGAGAGAGAGAGAGAAGAGGAGGAGGAGGAGGAGGAGGAGAAGAAGAGAAGAGAGACTGTAGACACAAAACTCCAGGTGTGGAAGAGGGGGCGATCAGCCCCCCATGACTACCATCAACCACAAGACCTGTCAGTACATCAGATGATCTCTGTGAGATATGGAAGTGGGTACCCCCTGGCGCCATGAATAGGAACCCAAGGGGAGGTAGGGCAAAGCCTGGAAAAATCCCCCACGACCCAACAAGAAATAAATGAAATATGAGGGCGCCCGGACAATGCAACCTATATGCATATGCAAAAGGTGGCCAGCTCGGAGGCATACTAGCCGTACATGTATGCCCTAGACCTGAGTGAAGCAGCAGAGTGGTGTAAATTTAACACCCCCTCTCAACACCTGATGCTGAACAAACCGCGTGAAGCCGAAGATGTGAGGCAAATGATGAAGATGTCTGCTGCAATGTCCACTGAAGGACAATACGCTGACGAACTCCGCGAGTGTAGCAGCAGTCTGGGGTGTCTCAACCTCCGAGGGATCTCCATGGTAAAGTGCCGTCATGAGCAGTGTAACAAATTGCTGTACTCCGCCGATACAGGGTGAAGATACTGTGTGAAGGTCCGAACTGAGTGTGAAAAATACCACTCCTTGTTGTAAAAGAAGTGCCAATAGACTTGTAGGATCTGTTGTGTTTGTAGTCAAACCGTCTGGAAAAAATGGAGAAGCCCAAGAACCGTCATGAGAAAGATCGAAAGCCTGTCAATGCATGAACCTGCAACCCAAGGTGGCCAGGTGGCTAAGCTGTATAAAACTCTAGGAAGGCCAGATGTAGCAATCTGCACCGTAAACGTCCTTCGAAACAAGGAAAGCCAGACTAAGCTGTAACAAACTTGGACACTCCTAAGTCAAGATTCTATCGTGACACGGCAAGAATTCACTTCAAAACAGTTCACGGTTCACAATTGAGTCGACACGGCCCGACAGAGTTTCGTACCTAGAGATATTGGCCCCAAAGACTAGCGCCCCTTTCGGTATTCTTTTTGTATTAATCTGTTGCACAAAGTACACGGAGTGGCTGGGTCTCACTCTTAGACTCTGCGTCCAGATGCTTTGAGAAGTGAGAGGCCAACTACACTTATAAAGAGTTACAAGGGATGCCAAAAGCAGAGCCCCAAAAGCTGCCCATAAAAAGCATTCAAATCTCCTCTCATAAGGCTTGGTAAAAATAAAGCAAAGCTTTTTTTTTTATAAAAGCTCTCTCTCTTGCGAAAAATAAAGCAGCTACGTTTTTTGCGTAGAGATTGTCCGTACAACTTGCCGTACCAATCTGCCACATCAGCCTTTTGGGATTTGCGCCACAATTTGCGGGACGTCATCACTTCAGCGGGCGGGTGTGTGTGTACAGCCATCCATGTCACCAGTTTGTGACATACCCCCCTCTTGAAAGCATTGTAACCGCCCTCGATTACGCATGTAGAACAGACAGAGACCATAAGCCGTCTTAGCAGACACTGACTGTTAATAGCGGTGACGTTGTCGTCGATACCAAGCTGTCATTAGTGTTTCAAAACGCAAGTGGACCAAGGGTGGGTGCCGAGACCGCTAGCGTTTTAAAACGCAGCAGGTAGGGAGGTCGTGACTCGTGTAACGTTTTTCATCAACTGCTGGCGTTTGGGTATAAGTAGCGCTTACGCTAGCGTTCTGAAATGCTAGCGATTGTGGGCTTAGTGCCAACGACCACGGTAGAAAGATTTGGCAACACATTGGGGAGGTAAACGCCACAACGTTTTGGAAAGCCCCCACATGATAGTATCCACAAGCAAAGGGAGGAATAAAGGGAGATGAACACTGCCGGATTCTCCACGGGTTCTCTTCTCAATGAGCCGCCTTACTCCACCAAGGCTCTGATACCATATGCCTAAAACCCCCAAAATTGTGCATGGTCATCTGGGAAGCCCAACTAGAGAGGCATTACCATATGTGCAAAGGGGACAGAGAGATGCATGAGAGCAAATCATCGCGCTACATGAGACAAGACAAAAGGCAAGCTTTCCATTAAAGCTGTGATCACCTGCACCCACTACCCTCACACACACACACACACACTGTGGAGCACTTATGCAAATATCAGCCTCCCTCTCAATTTTTGGGCGCCCTTAGCTGGGATGAGCTTTCTGGAAGTTGAGTTGGCCTGCAGGTTGCTCTCCTACTGCCATGTGTCCAGTTTGCTCCTTTTGGTTTAATTCCTAGTACCCACCAACTTATGAAGTCCTGTCGAGGGGCCTAAACGACTTTACTGAGCCTAGCCACTTCTTTACTAGTTAGATTCCAGTGCGGATCCGTCCAACCATCTCTTGTCTGCTTGACCTTGACTTCTGTGGGTGAAACTCTTGGCCAACGGCTGTTTCACACTGGCAGGCTATGTTCGGTCATTTGTGATTTCAACAAGAGGGTCCCAAAAATTAAATAAAAATCAAGGGAAAGAAACTAGCAAATATTTGGTTTCACAGTCTTGTGACATAACCCCCCTCTTGAAATCACAAAATATATTGCACATTTCAAACACTATATGGTTAGTTTCGAATTCTAGACCAAATTTTTTTTGAACCCAAAAAACGTGTTTCGTTTCCTCGTTTCGAGTTTGTTTAGAAACGTTTCAAGCGTTTTGTGTTTTGTTTCGAAGGGATGAAACACGTTTTCATGTGACACTGGGGATGGTCATAATCAAGTCTACATGAAATGCGAGAAATTATGTGAATCTGGAGTGATGAGATTTAGGGCATCAAGACATCCGTGAGAGATCAGTGTGGTCTGGAGTGACGAGATTTAGGGCATCAAGACATCTTGAGAGATTAGTGTGGTGTGGATTTGATGGCTAAATAAGTCATAATGAACACGAGTGATGTGAATGTGATTTATGATTGATTAGTGACTTGTGTCTTTGTGCCAGTGCATGGTTTAAAGTGGTCAAATGCATGTAAGCATAGTGTCTATTGAGCTATTTTCTGTCCATTGTCTATTTTGTAGGCGTTGATTACTCTTCTTTTAAAGGGGGGGGGGGGGCGAATTCACAAAAGTGACGACATGGTATTAGAACCTGTCGACAAAGAACGTAAAAGAGAGAGGTTGTAGAAGATGATGACGTGGCAGTCTCTACTTGTGAGACATGGCAATCTAAAAATCACGACAGATCTTATGCGTGATGATGTGCCAGATCTGGCCGCCAGTTGTTAGCAGTGTGAACCCATCTGTTGGGCGTCCTATTTTAAGCAGTAGCTTTCGGGGTTAGCGATAGCTCTTTGTATGTGTTGCTTTTGGGTCTGGTGCCTTTAAATATGAGCCTTGGGGGTCAGCTCTGGTAGATTAGTTCATGGTTGCACATCTGTAGAGTGACTGTCAACAGTTGTATAGTGTGGATTTAACATAAAAAGAAGTATTGAAAGGGGCGCCAAACTTTGGGGTTAGTGCATCTAGGAGTGGAGCTCCGCCACTTTGTGTTGCAACTACTTTTGAGTTTTTGAAGTTCAAATGTTTTTTCTGTTCGTGTGTTTCTGTGAGATTTACCGCCTTGTCAGTGCCAAGCCGGTTACATGGGCTCAATGTGCTAGGTAGACAAGCCACTATGACCCAATGCCAACCCATAGACTAGGAAGATCTTAAGGGGTTGTGTATCGGCACCTTTGTGAGCCTGCTCAAAGACACGTCTTGAGAGTTCCATAAAACTAACTAGAACTGTTGCATAACCAAATTGATGTAGGCCACTACAAAGCGCGGCCGGGCAACTGATTGCGCTAGAGCCTAGTAGTCTAGACCAGTAGTACATGTGTTTGTGGTCACGCCGTCACCGTCTTGGACAGGCAGGACTAAAAAAATCAATGAATTTTGCGAGCATGTTATTTCTAGATCTTGTCTATTCTCTTCCGGTGTGCATGACAAGAGAGTGTGTTTTTATGGCCACCTAAAGGCCCTTTGAAGACCAGATTAGACAAGGCTTGGCTGCTTGGGGCTTCTATTCAAAAAGAAAATGACAAATTACTGTCAATAGTACCACTAAGACAGTTGGAAATCCGTGCATGGTATGGATGTTTCATTGGTTACAATGCTACATACTAACGGTCCAACGTTGTTTTCTTTGTGGTTTTGCCTATATTCAGTCCTTTGATGTTGATCTTACCTCAAGGTTTATGTCCTCCAGGTATTTTTTTAATGGATAGGTTCGCTCTTGGCATATGTAACCTTAGGCTATCTTGTAGGACCAGTATTGGCTGGTAAGCAAATACTATGAGCAAAGTCTGGATTGAAGGCAGACAAAGTTTCTACTCTTGTATGTCTAAAGCAGTTTGTCTATCTAGATCATGCTGCATCAGGAATTCGAGAACATGAAGAAGTTTACACACCGGTTTGAGGATTCTTCTGACATTAGATTCCTTCATTGCTTCCGTTGCATACCTCAAAAGTGCCTGTTTCAACATGAAGTTTGAGACAAGTAGGCATTTGGCAGTTTAATGATTTAATTGAATAGAAGTGCATGTTTATTATCTGCTTAATTAAGATTCTGGCAACTCACCATTTTAAAGTTTTCAAATGTGACGCTTCCATCTTTTTCTGGTTTTAAAAGCATGAATTGTGCTCCAAGGTAGTAAAAGTCATCGTCTGTCAAGGTTTTGGCCAAAGCCTGGGAAATGCATTCTTGTCACCTCAATACATTTGTAGGGATTACGACGAACTTTTCATAATATGCATGTTTCTTCACCTAGGTCAATCACCTTCAATGCTGATCGTCGCAATGATGAAGATTCGAGGTACGATTTGACGAGCTTTAGGGCTTGCATATCTAAAGGTACTTTTTGGCTACCTCGAAGCCAAGGATGAGCTGGCAATATCGAAATGCACATTTTATCAGTTGAGGGTTCAGGTAGCATAATAAACACAATTATTCTAAATTTCATTGGACAGACAAAAAGAAGTGGTTGACATCAATTTATCTGAACATAAAAGAGTAATCTTCATGGAGACAAGTGGGTTGGTTCTCTTTTATTCAAATACCTTACCCAGAGATTGAGCTGCTGTTAGCCTCTTTTGAGGGTCCTTTTTGAGTAACTTTTGAACAAAGTCTTTGGCTTCTAGGGAAATTGACGGCCAGGGGTCCTCATGGAAGTCTGGCTCAGTGTGCGTTACTGCAGCAAATATTCCAGATTCCGTACGCGCCCAAAAGGGACGGTTTCCACTAAGAAGGATGTACACAATCACTCCGACACTCCAAATGTCGGCCTCTGTACCATATGCTTGTTCAAGAACTTCCGGAGCTACATAATAAGCACTTCCAACAACGTCCTTGAGCCGTTCATCTGTAAGGCTTTCAACATGATCATCTTCTCTTGAAATTACTGCTTGTTAAATTACCATTGTTTCCATAAACACAGAAAGTAGCTTTTTATGAGGATTATAATAGTATACCTGGTCTAACATAATCTGATAATCCAAAGTCAATAGCTTTCATATGAGGCCACCCATCCTTGTCCTTGAAAAGGAAGTTCTGTGGATGGAGTATCAAATAAGCAACAGTAAGGGAAGAAAGAGTGTTAACAGAAAGAGAGGCAGCAGGCGAAGGAAACTTGCACATTTAGAAAGATGAACATATTAGCTTATAGGAGAACATTAGATACACCTAGCAACATTTCTAGTCAGATTGAAAAACATCCACTTTGAGCAATTTTTCACACTTATTAGTACCTCTGGTTTTAAATCACGGTGTACGACTCCTTGTAAGTGAATGAATGCCACGGCACTGAGCATTTGTGATACTATTGCTTTGGCTTCTTCTTCTGTGTATCTCCCACCTCTGCAAATAGATGTTTCTCATGAAAATTACAATATTTGTGGGGCTAAGTTTTCAGATAAACTTTCAGTATCATTTTCTAACAACACAACGTGTTTTTTGGTGCTATATACCTATCTAGAATCTGTTGTAGTAACTCCCCTCCTGTGCACAACCTGCCACATAAGACTAAGGTTGTGAGCAAACATGCCAGTAGAGATTGAAGGGGGGCAAGATTATAAGGCTCATGTCAATTGTATGGGCTTCTTGATGTATTCTCTACCGCATACATGCATGCAAGATGACAATAACATACTCCATCACAATGTACACTCTGTCAATGTCTTCGAAAACCTCGTGGAATTGGACCAGATTTGAATGTCCGGATAATGCTTTCAAAATGTTGACTTCTCGTTTGACATCCTGCATATCGCGTGATGTCATCATCTGCCTCCACAAATGATTTCTTGTTAGGAAAAAAGTAAACGAGATGTTATTGTGTTTGTGTTTGTGGTGGGTGCCGTGTCAACGTGAAAATATAGATAACTTTATGTGGTTATAGGTTTCCATATGCATTCAGCATTGGCAAATTGGTGGAATCATTAATGTGAGAATGCATTTGGCATATTTCAGCTGTATGAGGAGTCAAAAGGTGTTTGAAGCTCATGACTTTATGCAGAGGCATGTTAAGTCCATCATGTCTTCATGCATGGTGTATTTTCCATTGGTATGCATGCAAGCTCTCAAGCAAAAGTGTGGCCATGGAGTCCTTGAGCTTCGTCCACCTAGATGTGTTTGGAGGTGAGGTGGATGGTTTGTCGGCTGCTCTACGGAATCAACCGACGCAGACCCCTCGCCCATCTATGCTCAATGGCGGACATCCGCAAAAGCAGCGGCGTGAAAAGATACCAGTGGATTTGGACAGGCAACGTCAGCCTTCACAGGCGGGTTGTTCCACCTGGGCTCAAATGGGCCTTTTACGGCTCTGTCCACTGCCCGTCTGTGACAGGGGAAGTGGATATGTGTGCTTGAGCATTATTGTGCATGCCCAACCATTCCATCTCCAAGCGTGTATGCATACATTCACTACCTTTCTGTGCACTCATCAGCCATATCGAGGACTTTCAAGTCCGTGAATGCAGTTTTCATTTTTATGAATTTCTTATTCTTATTTATGAATGATATAGTTATGGAGTTTCTGCAGTACGACTGCACAGAGTGGCTACTAAAGGGGTCACCTCAGCTTTTGGGATGATCTTGACCGCTACTGTAGGCTCCTGAAATTCGCCATTCAACTTGACAGAGGCGTAGCAAGTGTAGCCAAAGTGGCCACGACCCACTTCCGGCCCAAGTTCATATTTTGAGGAGAAGCTTCTGGCATATCCAAAGCTCTTTCTGACCAGTGACTTCGAGAGTTCTGCTTCGCTACCGCTCTCCTCAACTTGGCTGGCAGAGGTAGAGTCGATATATCTGATTCTTGTCTGTATGAGCCTTGAAGCAGAGAGTTTTCTTGGTCTTCTCGGATGCGGGGACTTCGAGACTGAGGAGTCGGTGCTTGTTGGGAAGCTAGGCTTATTGGATGAGGATACGGAGTGCGACTCTGAATAGAATCCGTTTGTGCAGAGGTTGTCTTCTACATTCGCAACAATCTTCTCTTTCGGGATTGGTTGTGGCAGGCCAGTGGCTGTGGAATTCTGTTGTGAACAACACTGCCCCATTTCAACATAGGCACGCGGAAATGAATGTGGTTATCTTATTCGGTTGGTTGCGCTCAGAGAACGTGTGCTTGTTGTTGCGGAAGGGATGGTGAACCTGCTGCTGGGCTGGATTGACTGTAAGACTTGGAAGTTCTGCTCGTGTCCATTCTGCGTAGTATGAATTGGGTCTCTTGTAATGGTTCAGAATTTTGCAGACAGGGGTGAGGGGCGGAAGGGGTGTGTGTGATGGCCGTTGGCTGTAACATAGTAGTTGTGAGAGTGAGGGTTTTGGCTACACGTCGTAAAGGTTTTGTTTGTCTGCTGCAAAGTGGCAAGGGGCATTTGGGCGCTGCCGGAGAATTTCTCTCTCTCTCTCTGCCCAAGCTGCAGCCGGCGCAATTTGTGCTTTGTTGTAGTGATCATCGCTAGCTCAAACATTGGTCGCCCCGCCGCTTTTTTGTTAGATTCCTCTGTCTCTCTCCCAATGGAATAGATAGATCTTAGTGGTCTTTTGGGATTGTTCCTACGAGTAAACCTTCTCTTGTTCTCTCTCCTCTCCTTCTCTACCAAATTGTTGGAGCCCAACCTTATGTCTCCTCCACCCTAATCGTCACTGCAACTGTACCGAACCCGATCAATTTAGGATATTTAGGATAGAGGCCCCAAAATGAGCACAATGAACAACATAGGAATAGATCTTAGTGGTCTTTTGGGATTGTTCATACGAGTAAACCTTCTCTTTTCTCTCTTCTCTGTCCTCTCCCTCTCTACCCAATTGTTGGAGCCCAACCTTATGTCTCCTCCACCCTATTGCCATTGCTAATTGTGCCGAACCCGATCAATTTAGGATAGAGCCCCCAAAATAAGCACAATGAACAACAGAGGAATAGATCTTAGTGGTCTTTTGGGATTGTTCCTACGAGTAAACCTTCTCTTTTCTCTCTCCTCTCCCTCCCTAACCAATTGATGGAGCCCAACCTTATGTCTCCTCGACCCTAATTGTACCGAACCCGATCAATTTAGGATAGAGGCCCCAAAATAAGCACAATGAACAACAGAGGTATATATCTTAGTGGTCTTTTGGGATTGTTCCTACGAGTAAATCTTCTCTTTTTCTCTCTCGTCTCCCTCACTATCCAATTGCTAGAGCCCAACCTTATGTCTCCTCCACCCTATCGTCATTGCTAATTGTACCGAACCCGATCAACAAGGTATATATCTTAGTGGTTTGTTCCTACGAGTAATCCTTCTCTTTTTCTCTCTCGTCTCCCTCACTATCCAATTGTTGGAGCCCAACCTTATGTCTCCTCCACCCTATCGCCACTGCTAATTGTACCGAACCCGATTTAGGATAGAGGCCCCAAAATAAGGACAATGAACAACAGAGGAATAGATCTCAGTGGTCTTTTGTGATTGTTCATACGAGTAAATGTTCTCTTTCTCTCTCCCCTCTCCCTCTCTACCCAATTGTTGGAGCCCAACCTTATATCTCCTCCACCCTATCGCCATTGGTAATTGTATCGAACCCGATCAATTTATGATAGAGGCCCCAAAATAAGTACAATGAATGACAGGAAATTTCAAAACGTAATTACTCTAGCTACGAGTATATATAAGTATATATACTGGAGATTGTGAAAAGAGCACCAATCCTCAATTAGGTCGTACCCATTTTGGAAAAGGCTTAATAAGCCGAATCTCGCAAAATCTTGTTTTGGAGAGGTAAATGCGCGACGAGTGCACAGATGAGAGAAGGGGGGGGGGGGGGGGGGGGGGGGGGGGGGGCGCTTTATGAGTTTTTTTAAATTTATTCAGCACAGAGGGCATCACGCACGACATTCGCATGCATGGCTTAGAGCGGGAACTCTCATTGTTGACCGCCTACGCTTGAGACCTGCAGTCACACTTTGCTTTTACAAAAGGACTCTACATGAGATGAAGAGGTAAATGAGATGGAACATTCATGACTACTGAAGAAGTTGGAGAAGCTGCCAGTTGTTGTATGAGCGATGATTTTGGATGAAACTTATGTCCAAACGAAGTTCAAGTTTCAAATTTCCACACCACACTCCTAAGCATGGCAATGAGGGTGGCCTAGGATATCTCTCTCTCTTTTTTTTTGGGAAATTACCAAAATACCCATGTAATTTGTGGAAATTCCCAAAATACCCCTCAAATTTCGAAACTTTCAAATATATCGTTGCATCATTTTGGGATGGATTTGCCCCAATTTATGCATAGTCTAATGTTTATGACAATGAAGATCTATCTTTTAGCGCCTTAGACAAAATTATTCAACCATGTGCTCACAAATACGAGCATCTGTGTCCAAAAATGTTCAAAAATGATGAACGATTTCGTTTGAAGAGCCCTCGGTACCATCTAAAATCCTAGTTTTATCACCTTCTATTGGGGAACCAATCTTCCTGTAAAAAGTTGCAAAATAATTTGTTTTTAGAGATGTTTTGTGAGGTTAATTAGGGGTATTTTGGAAATTTGGTAAAGGGCATTTTGGGAATGGCCAAATATGAGGGGTACAAAGGGAATTTTTGAAATTTTAGGGGTATTTTGGAAATTTCCACAAATTACAATTAGAGGGGTATTTTGGTAATTTTCCTTCCCACTGCACACTCCCAACTCATTGATTTGTTGCCATCGTTGATAGAGGGTGAGATAAACGAGAGAGAGAGAGAGAGAGAGAGAGAGAGAGAGAGAGAGAGAGAGTTCCAACAGGAAACGAAGTGATCGTGTCAGCGAGCATGTTTGGGAGGGGAAAGGACTCTTGGCAGTGAAAGTGCATCTGCGCAACCAATTTGAAGAGTGTTGTGGTTTGTTAAGTTTCAGGCCCCGTGGCCGGTTATGGTCGGGCACCCGCCCACTTACTCTTATTCATTTGGTTATAATGTCAATAAGGAGTTGAGGGGGATTACTCTCAATAGCTCTACCCAATATTGTGTCTTCCCTTCTCCTTCCCCCTTCTCTCTTTCCCTCTCTTGCATCCTACATATCTCACCCCACAAGTAGTATGAGCGCCCTAGCGACTCGACCTTGAGTCGTGGCTACCCCGTGTGTGCGCTAGCCCAAAGAGATAGGAATATTGAGAGCTTGGTAGCTCTGTAGGGAATCGACACAACAGGTTGGGTAGGAGCTGCATAATTGAATCCAGATACAAAAGGGCACTGATCAGCAGAACCGAGCAAGCGAGGAGAGCATCGGTGCTTGCACGCAAGCCTTGAAGGCTTTGGAAGCAGTCAAAAGTCAAGCACTCAATGCTTGTGTGTGTGGATAGTAAATCAAGCAGATTTGGGAGCTTGAGTGTGGGTAGTGCTAAGCAAAGCAGAACCGAGTAGATGTAGGCAATTGAAGCTTGAGCAAGCCTAGAAGGCCTTGAAGAACTCTCGGGCAGATCTTGACAGTAGGAGACATTTGCGAGCAACAAATTCAAAGAAGCTCTAGAACCAAGCTTAGGAGCACACACGCAGATCCTCTGCTCTCTCGAAGCATATAGAGGAGACCCAAACACCCCTCGACCTGTCGCTCACAGCCTGGCAGACCTTTCGACAAGGAGCATTGAATTTGATTTATTTATTGTTAAAACCTAACTTACACATTGTTTGTGAACAAGCCACTGTTCCCACCAAAGCCTTCGACAATCCAGTAGTTAGAGAGCTTAAAAGATAGAGAGCTTGAGAGAGAGAGAGAGAGAGAGAGAGAGAGAGAGAGAGTAGGGCTTCGACATCGATGATTCGCCGTTCAGCCCCACTGAACAACAACAATTTCTATAGGTTTTCAGACACTTATAGGCACAACGCCTTTCAGGTAGATTTAACAATCATTTTGACAGCAATTTCTCTACGGACAGATCTATGCATGTTTGTTTGAGTACGCATAATGATATTGAGCTCTTTTGAGAGCAAATATCCCCACAGAATTTCTTTTTTGTGCACACGGTAGTTCTTGACGCATGTTCGTGCACAGTCACTCCTGTACATTGAGTTGCAGTCACTGCCTATGTACGTTGTTTGTGGCACCAATTTGGCATGATACTTTGGCAGTTTCCTTGGCCGTTTTTGAGACTTAGATAGGAAGAGACCTTTGTGAGACTGTGGCTAGTCATTTTGTGTCTTCTTTAGCCTTTGTAGGGTCGTTGCGTGAGGTTTTCTTTGAGCTGAGGTATTCTCGAATGTTGAGATATCTTCAATGATACAGGTAGTTGGAATTCCCCTCTTATGGTATCCTCGCCATAGGATATGTATCTGGACGGTTTCTTTTGTTTTTGACGCCGAGTTGGCAGTCACACGGCAGTTGGTTTTTGTGCAGTTTATGCCTAGTGGTTGTTTTGAGCAGTTTATGTGCTTACTTTTGTCTTGTCGGGTTTGAGAGTTTGCTCTCCATACAAAGGAGACTCTGCCAAATTTTTCCCGCGAGTTCATTTTATGCGATCTTCGCACATTTGGCTATCCCTACATTGTGATTTTACTACATTTGGTTTGAGTTTTTGCTCATGTTATATGGGAAACTCTGTCAAAAGTGTCCCATAAAATTCACCATAAAGTTTTTTGCCACATTCTCTTGAGTCATGGCTGCAAGTAGTGCTTTCGATAGAGAAGAGTACTACAACAAAAAATTTGATGGCACAAACTTTGCTATTTGGAGGCAGCGTATGCAAGATGTTTTGATCAACAAAGGCTTGATAGCACCCTTGCGTGAAGGAAGAGAGAATGTGTACACTGATGAATAGGGGGAAGGCTTGAATGAGCGTGCAATGGCGACCATTCGCCTGCACCTTTGTGAATCCATTTACTTTCCAATAATGGATAAGACCAATGCCAAAGATATTTGGGATGCTCTATGTGCAGCATGGGATGGCAACAATGCCTCGGACAAGGTTTTCTTGATGAAGAAGCTTATGTGCATGAATATGAAAGAGGGCACTTCTAATGTTAGTTCTCACTTGAACAAGTTCAACAACATATTTTCACAAATTACTTCAAAAGGTCTTAATTTCGATGATAAAATAAAGGCCATTTTCTTGCTATGTTTGCTATCATCGTCATGGAATACCTTCAACACAACCATGAGCAATTCTGCACCTAATAGAAAGTTAGTTTTCAGCAATGTTGCTAGTGTGTTTCTCACTCTCTTGATGTCAATCTCTTGATGCGATTGGGCATGGTGATGCGTATGTGGCTAGTGACAATCATGACAAGAACAGGTAGCGTGGTCATAGCCGTGGTCATTCTCAAGATCGCAGGCAAGGTAGTAGCAAGAGCCACAACAAAGGCATAAAATATGTTGAGTGTTACTACTACCATAAAAAGGGACACTTGAAAAAATATTGCCACACATTGCAGCATCACAAGGGCAAGGAGAAAGCGAAGTCTGACAAACCTAAAAGCAGCGTGAAAATTGAAGAGATTAATGTGGTTGAGTCTCTAACCACTGAGAGAGTTTTTGACGTGCCAAATGATGTGTTGATATTCTCATCGGATTTAAGTCATGATGCATTGTTAGCTCTTGACGAGTGTTATGCGCAGAATTGGATTGTGGACTCTGGTGCTAGCTTTCACGTGACTCCTCACAAGGAGTGGTTTTCTACATACATGGCACAATGAAGCTAGGCAATTCTTATGATCTTGATATAAGCGGTGTGGGCAACATCAAATTTTCTATGTGTAATGGCAGTGAGTTTATGCTGCACAATGTCATACATGTACCCAAATTGACAAAGAGTTTGATGTTTGTTTGGACAACTGGATTATTTTGGGTTACACTACCATATTTGCTCATGGTTCTTGGGTTATCAAGAAGGGAAATCTAGTCATGCTTAAACGCTAGAATCCATGAAAGAGAATTCTGTTTGTGTAGTCGAGCTGCCATCTACAGAGTGATGGCATAGCCGTCTAGATCATATGAGTCAGAGTGGAATGAAAGTCTTGCAGCATTCTGGTTATATCCCTGTTTAGATTACTCTAACTTCTCTTTATGTGAGCATTGCATCTATGGCAAACAGATTAAGTTGACATCAACGCCTTTGGACGAGTTAGGGAGACCTCTAGATCTCGTTAATAGCGACTTGTGAGGACCTATGGTAGTCAAGTCTCTAGGGGGAGAATTATACATCCTGACATTCATAGATGACTCTACTAGAAAGGTGTGGGTTTATCTCTTGAAGCGCAAGAGCGACACTTTAGTGTTCTTTCAGAAGTTCTTAGCATTGGTCGAAAACCAATCGGATAAAAAGCTTAAAGCTTTGCGAAGTGACATTGGAGGCGAGTACATCTCCGAGTTTAAGGACTTCTGTAGTAAACAAGGCATTAGAATATAGTTTACCATGTCTTACACACCCACCCAAAATGGTGTGGCTGAGAGGATGAATAGAACCATTCAAGAACGAGTCACTTCTATGTTGTCTATGGCCAACTTACCTTAAGAATTTTGGGGAGAAGCTGTTATAACAGCTGCTTACTTGATCAATCTATCACCTAGTGTACAAGGTTTCACAGGAGATGTAGATGGGCAAACAATCCAATTATGATAGATTACGCATGTTTGGGTGTGAGGCATTCTCACATGTGTCAAAAGTGCTTAGACAAAAGCTAGACCCCAAATCACACAAGTGCATTTTCTGCACCACCGCAGACTGCAGCAACAGAGGCTTTCTTCTTCACAACTGTAAATCCCAAGTCACTCACGAACCCAAGCTGATAGAAGTTCAATTTTTCTTCATATTTTTTAAAGCACTTACTCACACTTTGGAGTCTCGACACTTCTATGTACAATAACATCAAAACTATGTACCTCGCACGACTCGCCCACATGCATAGAGACGGCTGCTGGCACACACCGCCTTTGTACACTTTGTATAAGCATGCTTTATTTAATGGATCCAAAAGCATAAAAAAACATCTCTCAAAGTATTTGGGGTGGCCCGCAACATTCCGCCAAAACACTTCACATATTGCCCCCCAACAAGCTTGGAACACTTTCAAGTGTTCCATATGCATATTGTAGCATCTTCTAGACACCCTCCACTTTGCATGCGACAAAAGCACCAAACGATAAGATGAGAGCTTTAAAAAAACATAGATTCTCTCACCATCCACTTCCATGTTGCATCTAATAACCATATGCATAACATAGCACGAACTTCTCCCTTTGAAGCAAAATCCCATATGTTGTTAACATGAGACATAATTTTGCATTGAATCCAAGCCAAAATCATCATCCTTCAATTCATAGAAAGTATTAATTTTCAACCTTTCCATCAAATCTTCTATATTCTCCACCACAAATTGTCAAATCAAGACATTCAAGGCATCTTTGCTTGCCAAACCATTAAAAAGCACTTCCTGCTTCCCATCACACTTGTGACTATAAGGCATGCCATCATCCAACTTGGGAAGCATATCAGAGTGACTAACACAAAGCATTTGGTCATCCATCTCATCAAAATTTCCAAAGAAAAAACCCTCTTTTCATTATCTTCATAACTTCCTGTGAAATTCTCTCATGCTTGACATTGGAGCTTGCAACAACAAGTAGCTCACCAAACAAGTCACTGATAGATATACCATCATCAAAGAGTGTAACATCATGCATAAGTGTGGGCTGCAAATTAACATTAAAATCATTCAAACCAATATTTTCAACCTCCACATGGGACTCCATAGAACCTTGTGCAATACAACCTTCCACATGATCAGCAACCAGAGGCATATCATCAAACAAGCCATGAGTGGAAACAAAGTCTTGGATATTAGCCACCACATCCTCACCAATGGATTCTTTGGTGAATTAGATGAATCCATATTATCATCATTAACATCCAAGTGATAATCCAAATCACCAAAAGCATTTACACTATCATTGGCAGCCATAGGCAACTCATCAAACAATCCATAAGTAGAGGCAGAGTCTTCATCGTCAACCACAAGAGTAGCACGAGAGTCTTGTAGACCATGAAAATCAACTACATCAGCATCCTCATAGTCAAGAGGAGAGTCTATACAACCCACATCACATACATCATCCATTGTAGATGCTCCCAAACCTTCGCATACCAAAGCATTCTCATCAAATAATCCATATGTAGATACATAATCTCCATCCATATCAACATCATTCTTACCCACGCAATTAAAACATTTTCCAAAGCACAAAAATTGGCATCTCCAAAATCAAGATAAGAACCCATAGAATCGCTTATGTCTATATCATAAGCATTCACCACATGCATGTCATTTTCTTCCACATGATCACATGCTCTTACATTTGCATGCTTTGTTTCCTCCTCATCAATAGCAAGTGGATTCTCAAGTTAATGACCATTTTTAACAACCCCATACAATAAATCAACCAAGTGCATATCCTCTATTTTTGGTGGCGCATCCAAACCTGCCTTCGTTGTAGGCAACCTATAATGCTTCTTTTATGCTTTTTGGATTCTTCAATTCCACATGTGAATGCACGATAGGTTTCAACTTGCTTAAACATTTTCAACCTTTCAAAATTGCATGTGTGTACCATGTAACTCCTTCACTAACATCATGTTGGCATGCTTCACACACTTTTCCCATTGCATCCATACATCATTGAACCTCTTCCAAAAGCAAGAAACAAACTCATCTTCAGGCATAGCTAAGCTCTTCACCCTTGACCAAGCTTCATTTGGAGTTGGAATCAGTACATATCTTTGAATAAATACTGCTTCCAAGAGTGACCAACAACTCTTATCCTCAACATGCAAGCTCTTATACCACACATAATCATCACCCTCAAGCAAGAGAGGAAACATACGCAACCATTTGGCTTCACAATCATTCCATGTTAGTAAACATTGCAATTTCACTTGTCTCAAGAACCTTCTTGGGTCATATCCTCAAAAAGGGAGCACCAAAACATGTGAAGGATTTGGGGGTGGTCTCTATAACACCTCCATTTCACAAGATATACGAGGAAAATAAAAATAGCTCTCACAAGAGGACGGGATATGATCTCTACTCACAAACTTACTCACCCTTGCACACAAAAAACCCGCCTACACTTGACTAGGTTTCCTCTACACTATGTACCCCACACAATTGCCTCGCATGCATAGAGATAACTGGCCCACACCGCCTTTGTACACTTTGTACAAACATGCTTTATTTACATCTAAGGGGTCCAAAAGCATCAAAAAACATGTCTCAAAGTATTTGGGGTGGCCCACACTATTCCGCCAAAACATGTCACGATGTGGATGATATGCTCATAGCCGGGAAGTCCAAAAATGAGATTGCACTTTTCAATGATGCTTTAAGCAAGCAGCTTGCTATGAAAGATTTGGACGATGCACATCACTTTCTTGGTATGTGTATCAAGGGAGATCGCAAACATGGTATACTTGAACTTTCTTAGGAAGAGTATATTCACAAGGTCTTGCAACATTTTAATATGCAAGTGGGGAAAACATTGAGTATCCCAACGGCTGCATACAAAAAACTTAGCAAGCATGATTGTCCCAAATTAGATGCTAAAATGGCAGAGATGACAAAGGTGCCATATTCTTCAGCAATTGGCAGTCTCATGTTCGCCATGGTTATCACACGATCAGACATTGCATATGCATTGGGAGTGGTTAGCAGGTATATGGAAAATCCAGGTAGGAAGCATTTGGAAGCACATCTTGAGATGTATCAAGGGCTCGGCCAGCAAGTGCTTACGCTTTGGGAACAATGATGCATCCATAGTTGGATACATTGATTCGGATTATGCGGGTTATGTGGACCCTTTGCGATCCACATTTGTCTATGTTTTCTTGTTCGCTGAAAGGATAGTTTCTTGGAGATCATGTATCCAGAGTTGTACTTTGTCTTCCACCCCTGAGGCAGATTATGTTGCTTTCTAGTTCTAGTAAGGAAGATGTGTGGTTATCTCGTCTAGTGGGAGACCTTGGTATACATTAGACTCCATTGCTACATTGCGACAGTCAGAGTGCGATTGTGTTAGCAAAAACCCCATATTTCACTCCAAGTCGAAACACATAGAAGTCAAGTATCATGCAGTACGGGAAATTTTGGCTAACAAACGCATTGAGTTAGTCAAAGTTCACATGGATGAAAACCCAGCGGATGCTCTCACGAAGAGCTTAGCCTCAGAGCGGTTTGCACATTGCATAAAAATGATGGGCGTAGGGTGAAGCCACAATCATGCTTCATGTTTCTATAGTTGTACATAATAGCCCCTACATTCTTTAGCCACTTGGGCCATGTTGGCCTTCAAGTGGGAGATTGTCAGGTTTCAGGCCCCGTGGTCGGTTATGGTCAGGCACTCATCCACTTACTCTTATTCATTTGGTTGTAATGTCAATAAGGAGTTGAGGGGGAATACTCTCAATAACTGCACCCAATACCGTGTCTTCCCTTCTCCTTCCCCCTTCTCTCCTTCTCTCTCTTGCATCCTACATATCTCACCCCACATGCTTGAGCGGGAGCAAGAGCACGAACGTGGGGCTAGAGCAAAAGTGATCAGAGCCAGTGATTAGAGCTAAGGTTTGGTGAGGGAGGAGAGCAACTAAACTGAGCATCCCCCCCCCCCCCCCCCCCCTCTCTCTCTCTCTCTCTCTCTCTCTCTCTCTCTCTCTCTCTCAGCCTCAGCTTGAGTAGAAGTGATCAGAGCCAAGGAGAGTAGCGAAATTGATTGCTTGATGAAAATATTGCTGCCTAGAGAGGAAAGAATCAATCAGTTGTGGTTTTGGGACTCTTTGCATTGAAAACTCTTTTATAATATATTGTGTTGATTGACAACAGCCAACTGTCAACATCTTTTCTTACTCCAAGTGCTCCTAGGTCGGTGCAATCAACTTGAATAGAGTGTTGGGCTTGAGAGAAAGCAAGAGCAGGAGCTTGGGGCTAGAGCAAAAGCAATCAGAGCTAAGGTCCAAGAAGGCGGTGAGAAAGGAGAGTAGTGATAGGCCAGTATTGGCTGGGGTTGCTTTATGTAGGCAAGGTGTGAGTCCCGATGTTCAAGGGCAGAAAGTGGGGGTGGCCCGCATGTCGAGGGTGGGAATGGCAATTGGTCCGCGAAGCCCGTAGCTCAAAGCACATGAGGTCATAGCTAAAGGTCGGGCACTCGTACGCAAGGGTGGTGAGGTGGAATGTGCGCTAGTCGAGGGCTTGGTCGCTAATATTGTGTTGACATCCCAGCTGTCTCCCAGAGTGTGCACTATTTGAGGGACTGACATTGGAGAAAAATGGAAACGAATACAGGAGGGGGTTCATCCTGTGGTGGCTACAAGCATTTGCAGCCACGTGGATGGAACCCTCGTCCTTTTGATATAAGATATATATGAGAGGCTAGAGCTTTCACATTATTAAAATCTCTATCTAGAGAGAGCCAAAAGAGTTAAGAGTCTTGAAGAGACGAAATCTTCCCTAATATGAAAATTTCTACTGGTAATGTAATCGTGGATAAGGCGATAAAACCCTTTAATATATCACAAATAGATATTGAGGATTATAATATAGAGGATAGGGAATGCTAAAAATACGATAGGATCACGTTCTTTTTGATACCATGTTAGATTTGATAGAACAACAGAGACTAGGTCTTAATGGAAACCAAAATAACTATGATAATGAACACAATTGAGATATGTATATACCTAGATGAATCCAAAATAAGCCCAGATTCACACTTGAAGGAAAGTGCAAGGTATGGACCCATGGTAGTCACCCCACAAGACAATATAACCATCAGCTCCATCATGCATAGTATTGACTAAATACCACGACATCCCCACTAGGCTAGTACATGATGCATAGAAGCTCAAGTAGTATAGGATGAAGAAATAGAGTGGAGGCAAAGCGCTTTATACAAGAAGGACAGGATAGGATAAATTTAGAGGACCCATAAGATTAAGATGGATTTATATATATAGGTGCTTGCTCTCGGGCTAGTGTGTCTCTGCTGCCTTTGAGTCCCTCGGGTTGGGGGGCACTATGGTATGGCCGGGGCGGCGGCCTTCTTGCGCTAGCAGCCCTTGTTTTTGGAAGACAGGGGGAGGGGTGCCCTCTCGCCTCCTCACGAGGAGGAGAAAGGCGCCCATATGATATGGTTTGACAGTGGAGGTGGGCTACCTCATGGGTGGTCTACATTGTTGTACTTTCGTAGAGTTGTCTCGAGGATGAAGGTTTGTAAGAGTTCTGATCTTTGTGCTGAGCATTGGCAGGGATTTGAGGTTGTCTATTGGATGCCGCCAACGGTTATGAGCAGGGTGGAGATGGGACAGATTAAGTTCAAGGATGAAGGAGTATTTGAGCAGGGTGAGGAAGGGTCTGGTCTAGGCGCACATTTGGTTTTTTGCTTTGTCGTGGTATCCTTGTCAAATTTTTGAGAGCAGCTGGAGACGAGCTGAGTTGGTCAGAGTTTTTCTCCGTAATGTCATGAATGTCAGTTCTGTGGAACGAGGAAGAGAGTATTCAGAGCTGTTTTGAGGTTGCTTGCTCCCGATTGTGGGTTATGGCAAATGTCTAGTTAGGAGCGGATGGGTTCGTTCTTCTTGGCTCTCAAGGAGAATCAGGCATATGTTGAGGAAGACTCGTTGGGGTTATGGTTGGATGTCAGGAAGGAGCTGCAGCGTGGTTCGCACAGTTTGCTCTTCCATCAGAGCGCTTGGTGAAATTGGTAGTCCTTTATTTTTTGGTGGTGGCCCTTGAGCGGCCGATGATGGAGCCTCAAACTCCTCCCCTTGTGCGGCATGTAATCTTTTCGGTCCAAAGTTTGTGCTGTTGGGATTCGGCTCGATGGAAAGGAGTGGTTCTCCAATGGCAACCAAACAGGACTGTAGCATTTTTTTCTTCCCGAGGGTGGCTCCATGTTCAGCCATTGGGGTGGCTCCCCAATCAGCCGATGAACCTCATGGTGGGTGGATGTGTGCTGGTGATGTTGCTTGAGGTTTCATGCATCTGTGGCTCGATACGAGCACAAATTTTATTGTAATTTATTGTTTTATTTTTTTTATATATAGTCACTCACAATTTGTGAGTTCTGTATTATAAAAATAATGATGACTTATATAGAGGTAACCATTTGTATTAGATGGAATTTTGTGTATTTTTAAGATAGAACCACACTTTGGGCGCGGGTAGCCAATCTAAGCTCTTGTTCAATGGTAGAATTGTGGGCTCCTTTAAAGCCAAAAGATCGATCAAGCAAGGATGCCCCCTTGCCCCTCTTCTCTTTGCTATTGGGTTGCATCCTCTGATAACGATGCTCGAAGCTGCTACTGAGTGGGGGAAATACAAGTGTTAACTTTGCCCAGTAACAACCAGCTCCTGGCCAAGATGTTTGCGGACAACTCCCTTCTCTTCTTGAAAGCGTGCCCTCAGGAACGCCCTTGAGATTGTGCAGATGTTTGCTATGGCTTCTGGGTCGAAGTGTAGTATCGAGAAGTCTAGACTGATGTCACGACTCATTTGACCCATCGGTCTCTTCAGGGGAGATTGTGTCTAAAGGTAGGATTTTTAGGCATCGGGGGTCCCCTTAGGACTGGACATTACTCACAAGCAAAGGATCTAATGGGTCCTTGAGAAAATTCAGAGGAAAATGAGAAGGTGGGAGTATGTGTTGCTTCCCTTCTAGAGTCGGGTCAAAGTGATCAATTCATTTATGCTTCCTTATATTGCCTTCACTAGCCCGCTCCTCAAAATAGCCAAATGTAACTAGGAGTTTTTGAAACCATTTAAACGATTCTTATGGAGGAACATCACTAAAGCCTCGGTGCCTTGGAAATGGGCAAAGTCGGAAGATATCGCTCGACCGTTGGTCCAAGGTGGCCTTGGAATTCTCACCATGTTGTTCATGTTGAGGCCGTGTGTGCCAAGTTTGTGGTCTCATCGCAAATCAAGACTAGTCTTGGGCTTAACGGGCGAGCTAGCTTGAAAGTGCAACAAAGTAATGGAGGCCTTGGATGGGGAGAGGTAACTAGGTACTTTCACAACTTGATGTTTCACTGGTCCCCTTGGCTTTCTAGGACGGGAAGCATCTTGTTGAACCCTACTTGGAGGGAAGTGGCCAGAAAGATGAACAACAAAGGGCTCCAATGCCTGGGCCAGTTCTTGGACTACAGTAGCAACAGTGACTGGAAAGGGTCAAACCAACTTGCCTCCTAGTTCCATCTCAATGGGACTGAAAGATTCCGGTAAACAGAGTCTTAGAATGGCTTAACCATTGTTGTCTTCCGACCTGCGAGTCTAGGCTTGAATGGAAAGCATGGCGGTGGCCCATAGACAGACACTTTTGAAAACCACACACCAAGGATGTATGCAACATCCTCATGGTCTTGTTGGATTGACTCTCCCCCTTGAACAAGCAGTGGATCAAGTAGTGGTCGGAGACAAGATGGGTGACAATTGTAAAGAACATATGGTGCCTCCAATGGCCACTTGGAATGAAGGTCTTCATATGGAAAGTACTATGGAGGGCCTTGCCAAGTGGGATAAAGGTCCTAGCTACAGGTATTGGTCTAGATAGATCCCACAATGCAAATCAGGCAGTGAGAACCTCCCCCACCTTTTTAAGGGATGCCCGGTAATCTGTGGCTTGGCAGGAAAGATATGCAAGTGAATTCAAAAGACATGGAAGATTGGGTTCTTCAAAAACGATATCTTCATGGGTGGGAAGGTGTTTGAGAGCCAACCACTACTAATCAATACTCAAATTGTCAGGTTTTGCTACTTCAAATACGTCTGGAAGGCTAGGAATTGTTGACTAAATTTTGAGAACGTCCTAGAAACAACTAGGTTCACGAAGATCATTCAAGAAAGCAAGAAAGCGATTATAGCCAATGGGAAATGGAGGAACTCTAAAGAGTGGAACAAGGTTGTGTCTGCCACAATATCTATATCACATGGGTAAGTGTCTATTACTTGTCCAGCCAAGGGTTATACCTTTTCCGTGGGGTGGCCCACCTTTCGGCCGATGTAATGATGATTGCTGGAAGATTTCATGGCTCAACACGAGCATGACTAGTAATTGTAGTTCTTTTGGGTTGTTAATATAATCCACTCATAATTGTGAGTTTTGAAAAAAAATAAAAAATAAGGACGGCTCAAAATCTCAACATTGTGGGGGTTTTTTTCTTTTGGCAAAACTCACAATTGTAAGTGCTTGTATTATAAAGTCACAAATAGATTACAAATCAGCCTCAAGCTCAATCCAAGCCTTGAGGGACAAAGGGTTACAACCAAGATTAGTCACAAGTACCTAGTAGCTAGCTATTGCACAGGGCACGACCCCGATGGAGAGGGATTCTTTAAGCCAATTATCCGAGCTAGACCTTTTACTTACCACATATATTATCTCCTTGATTTCTTGTACAATCTCTGAGAAGCTAGCAACCACGAGCTCGTTATCAAAGACATGATAGTTCTTGGCGTTCCAGATAATACTGAAGAAGAAGTTTCTAACAATTTGAGTACAAATAAGCAATGCAAAACTTTGAAACTATTTGCCACCAAGGCACAAATCCTTCTTGAAATACCCAATCTTCCATGTCCTTTGTATCCACTTGCACACCTTTCCTGCAAGGCTTCTAATAGCCCGGCATTCCATGAAAAGGTGGCAAAGGTCTTTGTTAGCTAATCTATACTCTGAACATTTGTCGGGTCAAATACCTTGCACTTGAATCTTGGTGCCTGTTGGCAAGACCCCCCAGAGTACCTTCCACTAAGGCCACTGCGGATTCCAAATGCTCTTCGTGACCTCTACCCATCGAGCCTTTGACATTGCTTCTTCCATTGCTTGTTCAAAGGGGCGAACCAATTTTCCTCATGGATTAACAATTGGTAAATGCCCTTGGTCTGGGGTTTAGAGAATCAGCTATTCATATGCCATTTTCAAGCTTTCCACTCAAAAGTAGATTCACAAATCGGCACGATAACACGGACCAGGTGTTCTTCAACCATGTTGACAAGTAGCTGCTTCGTGCCATTAAGTTGAAACTAGGCAACCACCTGGTCAGAGGATTTCCAACACTTTCTATTACTATCCCAGAAGTGGCTTAGCCGTTGAAGTCCTTTATTGTTCATCCTTCTTGCGATTTCACTCCAATAAGGGTTCAAGAAAACCCTAGTATCTTTAGACAGCCAGGGGGACCAGCGCGAGATGGAATTCTGGAAGTATCTGATAACTTCACCCTATTCCAGTGCCCCTGTTGCTTTATTGCATTTTTGCACCAGCTCTCCGGTGATACACCACTCATTCTTAAGCTAGCCCACCCAAGGGGGCTAATAGTTTGTCATGCACCTCGATCCCTTTCCACTGACCACTTTAGAGAAAAGTTTCACCTTGTCAATCATATCCTTGGTCATGATAGCCTAAGCATGGTCTTGATTTGCAATTGAGACCAAAAACTTGGCACAAAGGGCCTCAACATGAACAACGGGGTTGAGAATTCCAAGGCCACCTTGGACCACCGGTTGAGCGATACCTTCCCACTTTGCCCATTGCCACGCAACCAAGGTTTTAGTGTTGTTCCTCCATAAGAATCTTTTAACTGGTTTTAAAAACGCTTGCCAGTTACATTTGACTATTTTGAGGAGCGGGCTAGTGAAGGCAATATAAGGAAGCATAAAAGAATTAATCACTCTAACTCGACTCTAGAAGGGGAGCAACACATACTCCCACCTTCTCATTTTCCTTTGAATCTTCTCAAGGACCCACTAGAAACTTTGCTTGTGAGTAACGTCCACCCCTAAGGGGGCCCCCACATTCCTAAAGATCCTACCTTTAGACGCAATCTCCCCTGACCAGACCGATGGGTCAAATGAGTCATTTTTTGTGAGGGAGATGAGTCTCGACTTCTCAATATTACACTTCAATTCAGAAGCCATAGCAAATGTCTGCACAATCTCAAGGTCCTTCTTGAGCACCTAAGGGCATTCTTTTAAGAAGAGAAGGGAGTCATCTGCAAACATCTTGGCCATGAGCTGGTTGTTATCGGGCAGGTTAACCCTTGTATTTCCTCTCGCTCATCAATAGCTTCAAGCATCGTTAATAGAGGATGCGATTCAATAGAAAAGAGAAGAGGGGTCAGGGGGCAACCTTGCTTGATCGATCTTTTGGCTTCAAAGGAGCCCACAATTCTACCATTGAACAAGAGCTTCGAAAGGCTAACCGCACCCAGAGTGTGTATAAGTTGACAGAGGCGCGGTCGAAAGCCCAATTATTTCATGAAATCTTCTATGAAGGACCACACAATCCTATCATAAGCCTTGTCCAGATCAAAAGCTGCAGCAGAAGGCACTCTTGCTTCGTGAAGGCTATGTCAATATGTTGTCATAAATTGACCTTGATTTGATAAACTTGTGTTGATGAGGGGAAATGGCATTGCCAAGGAGGGGTGCCATTCTAAGAGCGGCTGCCTTGGCAATGATTTGGTATGCAACTGACATCATAGTTATGGCACGCCAGTGCTTAAGCTGCGAGCAGAAAACCTGTTTTGGAATAGGGCAGAACTCCCTGAAAAACTCAGTGGTTAGACCATCCCAACCGGGGATTTCTCCTTGCCAAGAGCTTCCAGAGCACGTAAGCATTCATCTTCAGAGAAGTCCATCTCAAGCCGATTGGCTTTGGGTTGGGAGACTTTCCTGTTGACACTCTCAAGCAAGGTCTCTTTGGCTTCATCCACCTCTTCAGCGCGTGTCTCTGGTTGGCCAATGATTTGGCTAAGGTGATCGAGCATCAACCTAGCCATTTCGAATTTGTCTTGTGTAGCATTCCCATTCTCATATGTGAGCGAGTGGATGGAGCCGCAACTTTTCTTGATATTTCAAGGCCCTAAAAAAATTTGCTTGATTAGCGGCCTCTGGCTGGAGGAAGGTCTCTCAGGATATCAGTCTCGCCCTCTTGACCTCCTCGAGTTGCTGCTCAGCCAGGTTGGCCCCACACGGTGCTCGTCAAGTCCCTAGCTCCAACATGTGCGGTGGACGCGCACACATCATGAAGGCTTTAGAAATTGTGCAAACATATACCCTTGCCTCAATGTCCAAGTGTAACGTTGAAAAGTCAAGATTGATCTCTCTTTCTGAGAATGATGCATTTGATCCATCTTTGTGGACCATGAAGATTGTGTCAAAAGGGGAGAACTTCCGGCACTTGGGAGCCCCTTTAGGGTGGGATATCACCCACAAGCAAAGATTCCTATGGATTATGGAGAAGGTAAGGACCAAGATGCGAAGGTGGGAGTATGTGCTTCTCCCCTTCCTGAGTAGAATTAAAGTCATCAACTCCTTTATGCTCCCGTATATAGCCTTCAATGGCCCACTTCTTAAACTGGCCAAATGCAACTGGAAATAATTCTTGAAACCTATGAAGAGATTCCTATGGAGAAACAACACTAAAGACTCTATGCCTTGGCAATGGGCTAGCTGGGAGATAGTTGCGAGACCAGTGGAGCAAGGCGGTCTAGGGCTTCTCAACCCTAGCATCTATGTGGAGGCCCAATGTGCTAAGTTGTGGTGACAATAACTAAGCAAGACTAGGCATGGGCCAACTAGCTAGTCAGTTTAACCTCAATGGGGCTGAGAGTTTACTAACCATCAGAGCTTTGGAACAGCTAAACAGGTGGTATTCGCCAGATGGTGATTCCAGATTTGAGTGAAAAGCCTATCAATGGCCAAAGGACAGACACTTTTTGAAGCCACAAACCAAGGGAGTGTACTTCTCACTTATGTATTTGAAGGACTGGTTCTCTCTACTCAATAAATTATGGGGCAAGCAATGGTCAGAGTCAAGATGGTAAACACTTTTGAATAACATATGACACATGCATTGGCCACATAGAAAGAAGGTTTTTGTGTGGAAGGTGTTGTGGGGAGCCTTGCCAATTGGCGTGCAGGTTCTCACTAGGGGAATTGGTCCAGATTGTTGCTCGCAATGTAGATCCACTAGTGAAAACCTCGCTCATTTTTTCAAGAAATGCCCAGGTCTGGTAGGAAAAAATTGCAAATGGGTTCAAAAAACCTAGAAAATTGGTTTCTATAAGAATGATCTCTTCTTGGATGTGTGGAAGGCAAGGAATTGCAACATCATTGAGAACACCATTATAACAACTAAATTCTCAAAGATAATCCAAGAAAGCAGGGGGGCAATCATCACCATTGGGAAGCAAACAAGATCTGATGAATGGAACAAGATCTTCAACACTGCTTTGACTAACATGCTAGGATGAAGAAGCTGCTTCCTCCCTTGCCTTGGGGTGGCTCCCTTGTCAGCTAGTGTAGTCATGTCCCGTGTTAGTTATGGCTCATCACGAGCATGGCAAAAAATTGTAATTTTTTTGGTTATGCTAATATAATCCACTCACAATTGTGAGTTCTGCCCAAAAAAAGAAAAAGGCTTGTGAGTGCATTGATGAAGAGAAGGTTTCTACTCACTATCTGATCAATTCAACAAGTATAGTAAGAAGATAATAATATCATTTTTTTTTTTCAAAACGCACAATGGTGAGTAGATTATATTAGCAAAATCATAGAATTACAAATTCTTTCCAAGCTCACAACGAGACATGACATCTTCAATTGATCAATGATACATCGGCTGCCAGGGGAGCCACCCCAACGATAATGGATGGGTCCTCATCATTACCCATTTAGGTCAATCATTCAGGGTCATGTTCCACTCATCAGAGTCCATGTGTTTCCTGATGGCGATGATATTCCCCTTGCTTTCTTGAATTATCTCCGTGAACTTAGCAACTTCCATGGTGTCCTCAAAGATACGGCAGTTCCTTGCCTTCCACACATGTTTAAAGTAGCAAAATCTCACAATTTGAGTTGTGATGAGCAAAGCATGGATTTTAAACACCTTCCCTCCTAAGAAGAGATCATTCTTGAAAATTCCTATTTTCCAAGTCTTTTGGATCCATTTTCAAATCTTTCCTACAAGGCCACATATTGTCGGCCATTCCTTAAAAAGGTGGGGGAGGTCTTCATAAGCTTTTCTGCATTGCAAGCATCTATCCCGACCAATCCCCCTTATACATATCTTGACCCCAGTTGGCAGGGCTCCCCATAACACCTTCCATAAGAAAACCTTCATTCCATGCGGACACTTTGGGTGCCAAATGTTGCGCATGACTGTCTCCCACCTTGACTCCGGCCACTACCTGACCCACTGCTTGTTCAGTGGGGAGAACCAGTCCTTCAAAAACATAAGGGAGAGGTACACTTCCTTAGTTTGTGATTTAAGGACACTCTAAATTGGACTCACAGTTTGACATACACCACCTGTTAAGCTGTCCTAGGGATGTGGTGAGCAGTAATCTTTCAGTCCTACTGAGGTGAAACTAGAGGGCCAATTGGTCCGTTCCTTTCCATCCATTATTGTTGTGATCCCAAAGTTGGCCTATATGCCTGATGCCTTTGTTATGAATATTTCTTACTACTTGCGTCCAAAAAGGAGGTTAGAAGAATGCTTACAGCCTTAGAGAGCCAAGGGGATTAGTGAGTTATAGAGTTGTGAAAATACCTTGAGAGCTCTCTCCATTCCAAGGATCAATTTTGTTGCATTTATGAGCGAGCAAGCTCACCTATTATCTAGGAGCGGTCCATCCAGGAGCAAATAGCTTGTTGCGATAAGTTTATGAATAATATCATAAACTTATCATGTTTTCTTTTTAAAGGTGAGGATTTGGGTTATCATTACATGAATCGTCTCTGAAATTTAAGCAACTCATTTTGTTTTAGCAAGAGCTATATTTTACTAGAATTCACAATGGTGAGTGAATTATATTAATGTGACCAAAAATTTACAAAGTCTAGTCATGCTTGTGTCGAGCCATGACGTCTCCCATCAACCATAGATACATCGGCTGACAGGGAAGCCACCTTGGGACATTGGAAAGGACCCTAGAGAGAAACTATGCTATGCTAGGCTACATGATATATATCTCTTTTTGCCTACACCAAAACTTGGAGTAAAACCATGTAGCTTCTTAAGTCTTGTTCAAAACATACATGCATTGAAGAACAATTGCCTTTCTTTGTTCTTCTTATATTGTTACTTTTACACACAATCTCAAGATCATAAACAATGCAAGATTACATTTCCATGTATATACAAGCAAGTACACAGAAATGCATCATGAACAATGTGTAGAGCAGTTGCATGACACATCATGCTCTTTTTCTTTACGAGTATTCACTCTTGTGTAAAGAAGTCACTCATTAAGAACCTTTGAAAACATTCACTAGAGATACAAAGAAGAACACGGCAGTGTTCTGAAAGGGGAAGGCATTTAAAGAACAGATAGTAGAGTTGTAGGATATCCAAGGATATGTCCCCAATATCCAAGAGAATTTCAAAGAGCCAAAAACGTATGTGAAAAACAATCGATGGAAAACGGAGACGTATACAGGTGGATGTGTGGTCCAGGAAGGCCCTAGTAAATCGACAATCTCCAAGCAGGTGTCTGATTGTCTCATCACAAGTTGAACATCTGGCACAATGAGAAGAGTTGATGTGATGTGCACTAAGGAAGGTGCCAACAGGGAGCACTCCCAACAAGAAATACCATAAAAACAGACATTCCTTGAGAGGAAAATGATTGTTCCAAATTGTAAGAAGAGCATCCCTTCAACATCGATCTGATTTGTACAAATACCATCATACATTACAGTGGTCAACCAGCCAAGACCAAGGCAAGAGAGAAGCATAAACCTTATGGGCAAAAATGTCAACAAAAGGTGTGTCCCATAAAGTCCAATCCAACATGCGACATCCAGCTGCCAATGGTGGAGAGAGAGAGAGAACAACAGACCCAATCAATGTAGACAAAGCTTAAACACTTGAATCTGACAGCTTGAACAAGATTTCGAAGCTTAATTACCCCAAGGGAACTATTAACATCATCGCTACTTAAATTAAATGTTAATTGAGGAGTTTAATCTCCCTACATCGATTTAACTTGACTTCATTCAGGTAATAATATAGAAACAAAAAACTTCATTTATCTCGATGACGATAATGTTGAGGATGACGAGGCTTTCCCTTCCCTTAATTGGCCTCAAGAACTCTTCTCCTCCTTGCTTAATCGAGAGTGAGAGCGAGAGAGAGATCTCAATCCCTTTGCATTGCCTGCTTCTTGCTTGTTGCTCTCCTTCTTTCATGCTTTGGGGAGAGAGAGAGAGAGAGATCTTGGAGCCGTTTTTAGCCCTTCACCAAGGCACGAGCCCTTGAGCCCTCCCTCCTGGGCCTCGTCTTCCCTCCTCCATACGTTCTCCTATCTTTCCCTCACATGTTCTCCCCTCCTTATTTTCTTCATGCAAAATTTTCCTCTCAAAATAACCCCTTCTTCCTTTTAGCAGTGCCGTCGCCGTTGTTGATGTGGGCACAGCAACCCGTTTGATGACATGGCAGGCCGGGGTGGAAGTGCACAAAATCTCGCGGAGGTCAGACCGAATAGGGACGCCATGGCGAGCTGAGAAGCTTTGTCTTCATGGACAAAGCCGTTTGAGGCCTGAGTTGATCGGCATGAGCATTTCTCCCTTCCTCTGCACCATCCTTTGCTGCTTGCACGCTTCTCTTTCCTTATCCCCCCTCCCCCCCCCCCATTCACATTATGGGCGGCCCTTGTGTGGTGACCAGCCTTGCTATATGGGCGGACAAGTACCCCCCCCCCCTCTCCATTCACATTATGGGCGGCCCTTGTGTGGTGACCGACCTTGCTTTATGGACGGGGCACTAGTACCTATTACACCATACTTGGCATATGTATCGGCCAAGCATTGCCAAGCACAAGATTTGGGACACAAAACTCATCAAGAACTTAACGTGCTTTCATAAAGGCACCACATTTGGCACAAACAATGATCAAGGCATTGCTAAGCACGACATTTATTTTCAGCATCCCTTGACTTACAATATCATTATGAATTTTGTTTCCCCTATCAGTGTCTTAAATGGTGCCTTGGTGCCACTTGCCTTTAAGATGCAAGTATAGGTGATTGCATTTTGTGGAAACCCTTTCCCTTCACATCCGATTAAAAGACCCTAAGCTTCTTTGCCACAACCAGCTTGAGTACATTTTGCAATCAACGTGTTCCAATAGATAACATTTGAACTGAAATCTCATTAATAACTTCATGTGCTTCCATAAGGGCACTTCATTTGATTACATATCAATCAAAGCATTGCCAAACACAACACATTTGGCATACATCCTGACCAAAGCATCGATGATCATCACATTAGGTATATATCTCGACCCCGATAGTGCCGAGCACAAGTCCATTAGCATAGCCCACTATCAACGCACTGCAAGAGATGACATTCTAGACTAGATGCTCCTCGAGCACTTTTTGCTCTATTGCGTGCATTATTTTCCAGTACCTCGTTGAAGCCCAAAACTCCTAGATGGCACATTGAACGAGGCAACCAACATGATACGGAATCGACCCCTGGTGAAACTTCAATTAGCAATATCTTGGTAACCAAAACTTCGATTGTCGAGCCGTAAAGACAAGCTTGTAAAGCACTTTGAGTACCATAGTTCTTAGATCATACTCACTTACTTCAATCATACTCACTTGTAGATCAACAACATAGTTTTTGACCCTTTTAAGCCGCAATTGGCATACATTTAGCATTGAGATAGCTTGTTGTCAAGCCCTGCTCCCTGATCAATAATCATGTAGAATTTAATTAGGCACAATCTGCATCCTTCTGCTATTTTTTCCATCATGGAAGCGGAGCTACATGACATCCACACCCTCTGAACTTGCACAACCACCGATCTGTGCCAACCGGTCTTCAATCTCCATCTTCTATAAGCACTTAAAGCTCTTTGCCATCATCAAGCTCACATAACTGGTAAGTACATGCAAAAAAAAAGGCCTAAACCCTATCATCAATGGTCTAGCTTAATCATTAGACATGTGTAAATTGCAAATCTTTGAACAGTATCTGTCGTATCTCCAAAGCACTCAATTATGAAAAACCTGTTTAGTGAACCCTGCCATACTCAAGTGCTCCAGTTTATTATGCACATGGCTTCACCATCAAGCTCGATTTAAGAAACTCTGTCAAGCTCAAGTATGTTTTATTCTGTCTGCACATGGAATGGCTGTCAAGTCCTTCTTTTTAAGTCCTGGCAACAAAACCAACTCAAAATATGTGAAGATACTTCATCAATTGTCCAAATAAGTCCAATCGAAGCTAGCCATGTAAACTACAGACCACAAAACCAAAAACTCTTTTGCCCATAGAATAAATCTAAAAATATAACCTAGTGTCAAGCAACTTGCTATAAGAAAATAGTTGATGTCCTTTGAATCTGTAACATATACTTCAGTAGCCCCTGAAATCAAATGGGATAGTAAGGAATTGCCCAAACATTGCAACAACATAATATCCACATAATCATATATTTCTTGTATCAATCAACATCAAACATCTCTGGAGAAGGCTTGCTATTCCTAGATCCAACAACAAGCAACCACAATACATACCCAAAAGTACCAATCCGTATTGAATCTGCTTTCGAAGATCCTTAGAATCTCCTGGATTAAACACCATCAAGAGAACATAGCATTGATGGGACCCACAATATACTAGAGCATCACTTAAAGCATAGTGCATCACCCACATCCCATAAACTTCTGTTAACTTAAGCTCATTACCAGCAAGCATTAAAGAGCATTGACTCCCTTTTACCAGCTTCCAGAACATTACTGACATAAGCATCATAAAAAATAGCATCCAAACCCAACCAAAGTTGGCATATTGTCCAAGGAAATGAAGAAAATTGTGCACTTTTTGCAGTACCAAGGATGATTCAGCATCATCGCCCCCTATAGCTTCATAGCCATCACGAAGGTCCTTAGAAAAATCTATACCTATATCATCAGAGGAAATTTTTCTTGGAATTTCAACTTGATCATGGAAAACATTTTTAGCTTGTAAATCTTCATTCATAGCATCCTTAGGAAAACTATCGTTCAAAGTCTAACCATTCATCAGAATTGTATGAGTTACCTCCTCATGCAGTCCTTGTATAAGCATAGAAGTAGAATCCCCATGGATAACCTCTTCACAACTAACATGATCTACACAATCTTCAAGCTCATCAATGTCGTCCTCTGCTTCCTCATCTACATCCATGCTACTTAACAACCCATCATAACACTACAACGGTTCTTCTGGCACCCTCTCTGAAGGGGTACATACATCAGAAAGCTCTTCTATATTGTTATAATCATCTTCTTCGAATCTGGCTAAAAAAACCATTAATTGTGGCATCTTCTTATGTAATAACAGCACTTGCAAACATATTTTTAGTAGCAACCATAGACTCAACAACATTCTCAGGCTCATCTTGTGTTGGCTCCACAATCTCTGGCACTTCATCAGTTGTTGTATATATAATAACTTTATTAATGCAATCATCTACATCAAATCTGTTTTTCTCCTCGGCTATAGTGCTGATAGATCCATTAGTATCATGCAGAGGCTCATCTTCTTGATGAACTCCTTGAAAACATCCCATGCCAAGGTCAATTGCTTGTGAAACACTTGCTATTCAGTCTACGTCCTCACTGGAATCATTATTGGAGGTAACTTCCATGCGAGCAATCTTTGAAAAAAATTCATTTATTTTTGTTTCAGCATTAAATTCATTGTTTAACTTTGCTAGGTTGCTCAAATTATGGTCCTTTGAAGCTGAATCTTTTACTTCCAAAGTTGTAATTACTTTGGCTTTGCTTCTTGCAGAAATGTGTTCCCAAAATTCATCATAGTTGAGGAACTTCATCTAATCCCCTTCACCTTTACTGAAGACAATCTGGCTTCGTTCAATGATCTGCTTCATTGTCAATTCGATAAACCTTGAGCCTTTATGGACAAATCTATCTGCAAAATAGTCACTCTGTGAGTTATGTTTCTGACATCTCTCGAACCTTATCTTTAAACTCAGAGATTACAACTTCTTTATAAATTGCAATAATCCGATCTTCCGGAACTTGTTGGCTCTTCATCTCCACTTTATAGCATGCAAGGAGACCATCTGGATCAGGCCCTTGAAAAACACCACATTGTTCCCATACGGCTTCAAGTGTCGTCTTCACTGCATCATTAATTTTCTTTTTCATCTTCATGGCTTTCACTTCGAGCAAACATCCTGAACTAATTGCAAAATTTTTGGTGAATATGCAACTGCTCGGTTCCCATTATATCCTTCTGAATTGAAATCTTCAATAAACTGCATCCATTGTTATGGCATCTCCATCTTCATCTCCCACCCCGGCTTGTTTCGCGTCGGGTTCACAAAAAATATGGGTTTGAAATGTGAGTCGAGAAGGCGCAAGCCCCCTGGCTGTGGAGGAGAGAGAGAGAGAGAGAATAGTAGACGCAATCAATGTAGATGAAGCTTAAACACTTAAAATCTGACAGCTTGAACAAGATTTTGAAGCTTGATTACCCAAAGCGGACTGTTAACATCACTACTACTTAAATTAAATGTTAATTGAGGAGTTTAAGCTCCTTACATTGGTTTAACCTGACTTAATTCAGGTGATAATAGAGAAACAAAAAAACCTCATTTATCTTGATGATGATAATGTTGAGGATGACGATGCTTTCCCCTGCCTTAATTGGCCTCAAGAACTCTTCTCCTCCTTGCTTAATCAAGAGTGAGAGCGAGAGAAATATCTCAATCCCTTTGCATTGCCTGCTTCTTGCTTGTTGCTCTCCTTCTTTCATGCTTTGGAGGGAGAGAGAGAGAGAGAGAGAGAGAGAGAGAGAGAGAGAGAGAGAGATCTTGGAGCCTCCTTTAGCCCTTCAGCAAGTCACGAGTCCTCCCTCCTAGGCTTCATCTTCCCTCCTCCACAGGTTCTCCTATCTTTCCCTCACACGTTCTCCCCTACTTATTTGCTTCATGCAAAATCCCCTCTTAAAATGGCCCCTTCTTCCTTTTAGCAGTGGCAACGCCGTCGTTGGCATGGCACGGGAACCCATTCAATGACATGGCAGGCCGGGGTGGAGGTGCACAAAATCTTGTGGAGGTCAGACCGAATAGGGGTGCCATGCCGAGCTAAGAAGCTTTGCCTTCATGGCCAGAGTTGTCCAAGACCCGAGTTGACCGACGTGAGCATTTCTCCCTTCCTTTGCGCCATCGTTCGTTGCCTCGACGCTCCCCCCCCCCCCCCCCCCCCCCCCCCCCTCATTCACATTATGGGCGGCCCTTGTGTGGTGACTAGCCTTGCTTTATGGGCGGACACTAGTACCTATTACACCATGTTTTATGTATCGGCCAAGCATTTCCAAGCACAATATTTGAGACACAAAACTCATCAAGAACCTAACGTGCTTTCGTAAAGGCACCACATTTGGCACAAACATTGATCAAGGCATTGCTAAGCACGAAACTTATTTTCAGCATCTCTTGATTTACAGTATCATCGTGAATTTTGTTTCCCCTATCAGTGTCTTGAATGGTGCCATGGTGCTGCTTGCCTTTAAGATGCAAGTATAGGTGATTGCATTTCGTGGAAACACGTTCACTTCGCATCCGATAAAAACATCCTTAGCTTCTTTGCCAACTAGCTTGGGTATATTTTGCAATCAATGTGTTCCAATAGACGGCATTTGAACTGAAATCTCATTAATAACTTTATGTGCTTTCGTAAGGGCACTTCATTTGATTACATATCAACCAAAGCATTGCCAACCACATCACATTTGGCATACATCCTAACCAAAGCACTGATGATCATCACATAAGGTATATATCTTGATCCCGATAGTGCCGAGCACAAGTCCATCATCATACCCCACTATCAATGCACTTCAAGAGATGACATTCTGGACTAGATGCTCCTTGAGCACCTTTTAATCTACTACGTGCACCATTTTCCAGTACCTGGTTGAAGCCCAAACTTCCCAGATGGCACATTGATCAAGGCGACCAGCTTAGTACAGAATCAGCCCTCGATGAAACTTCAATTTGCAATATCTTCGCAAGCAGAATTCCGATTTCTGAGCCGTAAAGACAGGTCTATAGGACACTTTTGAGTACTATAGTTCTTAGATTATAAACTTCCAACTCTGGTTACTTCAATCATACTCACTTGTAGCATGAACATCATAGTTGTTGACCCTTTTAAGCCACATCTGGCATACATTTAGCAGTAAGCTAGCCTATTATCAAACCCTGGTCACTGATCAATAATCATGTAGAATTCAATTAGGCACAATCTGCATCCTTCTGCTCTTTTTTCCATCATGGAAGCGGAGCTGCACGACAATGGGCAGAAAGTCAATCAACATGCGCTCAAGCTCACCCCAAAACTAACGATAATGCATGCTCAAACCAAAATGCCCAGCCGCCTGAGGATAACAAATCAAATTTTCATACATGTCGACCACATCATCCACCGTGTGCACACCACGACAAGAAAGAAAGTAAGCCTGACGTGGCGACCAATCTACAAGAGTAAGTGTAAAGACTCGGCTCCAGTGAACACTTTCCATTCGCAACAAATTCCCATATTGTGGTTGCCTACCATTCCATGAAAGATGATCTATAACGGCTTTCCAAGCATCAAGTATTGTAGTGGTAAGCGAACAACCAGGAATATGACCGATTATCTTGCCAAACACAGTCTCCCAGAGTGACGTCTACCAATGACCAACGATAGAAGTGGTAAAATGTTGACACCGTGAGGCTATCATGAGAGTCCAAGGTTGGGATTGTTGCGCAAGGGTAGGCAATAACATGGCCTTCCTTGCAAGATGAAAACGGCGAAGGTACAAAATATTTAATCCTCCAAAACGCTTCGGAGTGCAAAGCTTCTCCATTGAAAGTAAACGGAGCCCTTCCTTTCGGGAATTAGTGTGCCATAAGTGAGACAAAATATTAGACATCAGTAATGAGAGGTGATGACAAGGCCAATGCAACAACAACAACAAGTAAAACTGAACATAGGCCATCATGATTCTTTGAACTATTTGGAGACGAACATGCAATGGCCATGTGAACGTTTCCAATACTGCAATTTGGCGTTGATGCGTTGTACAACTTAATCCACTTGCTGGGTTGTAGGGACCTTCCATCAAATAGGGTACCCCAAGTGGCGGACAATGACATTCGGGATCAAGAATATCCTCGGGCCATAGAAGATGGTGCCATTCTCGTACATTGAGAGGAAATAGTTTGGATTTTTGGGATAAACTTTAAGGCCTGTCGCAAGCCCAAATGTATCCAGTGCTTGCATGATCACACACATGTCATCTTGCTGATTGCAGGCCATGAATAAATAGTCATCAGCATAAGCTTGCCCAATAAAGTCATTCCCATAGTGTACTTGCGATCCGTGAAGATGACCAAGTGAAACCAAATGATCCAAATACATCAACAAGGGGTGGGTGGCAATGGCATACAATAAGGCACTGATGGGGCATGCCCACCTTGGCGGACAAAACACCCAGGTGACCAAGGGTCATCCAACTCTTCATCAAGAAGGCCTCAAGACATGCTATGG
This sequence comes from Adiantum capillus-veneris, assembly GCF_014529385.1. Classification (NCBI taxonomy): domain Eukaryota; kingdom Viridiplantae; phylum Streptophyta; class Polypodiopsida; order Polypodiales; family Pteridaceae; genus Adiantum; species Adiantum capillus-veneris. The sequence goes on from NC_140959.1 coordinate 63,718,528, forward strand.
GAATATAAGATATAGATCACATTAGATAACTTATGACCAAATCCAAGGGCGTGCATTGTCTCGACCAAATCCAAGGGCGTGCATTGTCTCGACCATAAAATCCCATTGTACTGTATCAAAGACCTTTTCAATGTCGACCTGCATCACAAGTACATCTTGTTGGGTGTATTTAGCATATTCCAGGCCAATCAAGACATTAGCCAAATTGTCTATGATTTGATGACGGGGGATAAAACCATATTGAGCTGGATGAACACCTACAAGAAGACGCTCCTTGATGCGATTCACAATCAAATCCTGTATATAACTGGCATAAGAGTGATCAAATGCCAATGAGAGAGCTGCTCACAAAGTGCCTGCTTGGATAATAATTTCAGCAATTCTTCTTTCTAGGATATTGGCAAATTTTTCTTACTCCACGCACCATTCATCATATAGAGCAAAGGCTCTTTCAAGGTCTCCCAAAAGGAAATAAAAAGTTCCAATGTAAGGCTGTCCCAACAAGGGGAACGCCATCGACCGAGAGCAAGCAAGGTTGAATGCAATTCAAGCCAACAACAAACCCAGCGTTTCTTCAAGTGCAGATTCAGCCCAGCGTTTTGCAGTCGCAGCAGCCTGGCGACAGCAGACATAGCAGATCCCCCAATGTTTTGCAACAAGACTTCAGAACAACCCTAGCGTTTTTGGGACAACAGAACCCTTAGCGTTTTTGCATATTCCAGGCGGTAGAACACCCCTTCCATCAATGTTTTGCATTTGCAGCAATCAGATTCCGAACCGCAAGTTCCAAACCTCGCAGATCACACCTTCCTGCAGCATATCCTTGCCACACGGTCAAATTAGCCACCGTTCGTAGATTCAGCCCGAACAGCATCTGCGTTTTCAGTGCGTCATCGTCGCATCATCGTCATTGACACAGAGTCGAAATTCAACAGATACAAGATTTGTGAATTTCAGCCATTAGCGTTTTCAGATTTCATCCCGTAGTCATCCTCATCGTCGTTGACATCGTCAGCAAGTCCAAAGCATTGTAGAGATTTGTGCAATCAATAGTAGACCGCTCTCGCCATAGAGAGTGGAGCCTTCGGAGGAGGGTTTGACAACTTTTTTGGTGTTGTATTCTTCTCTCTCTATCTCTCAGTCTCAACACCTTCATTCACAATGTTTATCCACTTTGTTTGTGATCACTTGCACTCTCTCACTAAAGGAACGGAAGGCTCTCCCTTCTGTAAGTAAAAGGAACCTTGAGCACAGTTCGGAGCACTCATCTTGAGCAAAGTTCAACATTCACTTTTGTTGCACCTTACATTGGTATCAGAGCTTTGGCAGTGTTCTGTATCACTCGAGGAAAGAACCACAAGAATTTTTTTTGCTTCTTACAGTCGCATGTAACCCAAGTCCACTTGGGCATGTCGATTCCTACTCGTGTTTTGAAGAGTGACTGACAGGAATCCCAAGAAAGAAGGGCTTGTCCAGCCTCCCCTTGTTTCTCTTTTCACTCATTGAGAGCGGACCGTGCACTTAGCGGTCGGCTAATCGACATGAGGTGGGAAAAAGCAACCTTGGTGTGAGCGCAAGGCCACCAAGGGGTGCACCCGCGGAAAAGAGAAGAGCTCGGGTAAGAGAAGATCCTTCTCTAACACAGATTGCAAGCTAAAGAAGACCCTCAAGAACCTCAAGAAACCAAGATCCACAAGAACCCAAGTTCCTCGTGAACTTAAGAACCCAAGACTTCAGTGTATGGTCATTACCCGAAGCGGAATGGATACTTCGCATGAAGGTGATGAGCATGGCAGTGGCGAAAAAGAAGTTTCCCCACCAAGAGGTTTTTCTGACCCTCCCCCTTCCCCGTCTACGCCAAGGATTGCACCAAATCCTATGGAGGCTTTGGTCAAGTCGGTGATGGACATGATGTCACAACAAGAAGCGAATTGCGTTGCCTTGGATCGCGAGCGCGAAGCACGCAAAGAAAGAAGACCGGCCTTGGAGTTAGAGCGTGACGCGTTGAGAGACCAACGCATACAAGAGTTCGTCCAACAAGTACTCTGTAACAAACTGCTGATGTGTCAAATCCTAAAGAATGGAGTCAACTTACAGATGTGGCCGAGGGGCCTAAACCCTAATTTCTGCCAAGAACCCTTACTGTTGAAACCCTAATGCTGAAAACCCTAACCCTAAAACCTACAAACCCTAATTCTAGAAACCCTAACCCTAAAACTGCAAAAACCCTAACCCCAACCCTAAAGGCAGCAAACAGATTCCGAAAATTGCGTTGACATGATGACACAGCAGGCTATACGGATTTCCATAAATTGTGTTGGCAGCTTTTTGGCTTTGCTTTTGAACCTGAAGCTTTTGAGTTTTAAAGGAGTTTTACTATAACTGTTTTTCAGGCCAAGGGCCTTTAAATATGAGGCTAGGGCTCATTCTCTGGCATGCTTCCTAGCGAGGTGCAGAGTTTGGAGTACCGGCTTGTACTGTGTTGATGCAATATAAAGAAATACCGAAAGGGGCGCCAAGGTTTGGGGCCAATACTCTCTGGGGTGGAATTCCGCCACTCCGTGTCGCGTGTTGTCTCTCTCTCTCTCACTTCAGTTGTTATTTGAAGTGCTTTAAGTTGTTTAGTCTGTTCTTTTCTATTGGCACGTGGTGCCCGCCTTGTGACAGTGGTATCAGAGCATCATGTGTGTGCTTTTCTGGAAGCATACCGGTCCTACAAAAGAGCAGATAGAGCTTTTGGAATTTTATTTTATTTGAGGTATCTTTGCCCTTGGAAGTTTATTTTACTTAGAGGTATCTTCGCTCTCTAACCCGGACTTATTAGCCACTCCCACCCTTACTTCATCGTGCATCGGGCGCGCTCCCGTCTTCACCGCGGTGTCTTACAGGGCATAAGCCAATTAAGAACCCAATACTTGGAATCCATGGATTCAACAGAATATTTGCAGTTTCTGCTCAACAAGCTTCACGACATTCTTTCGCGGCATCCTCAACAGAATCTTCCGATGCTACAAGGTTTTCAACAATTTTTGAACTACATGTTACCCCCTCTGATGCCCTAGGTGGTACCTCCTCCTCCGGCACCAGAAAGTACGAGAGCTTCCAATCAACAACCTTCTCAACCATCTATCCCTATCGGGGGAGTCTTCAGAAATATGGTGCAGCCATCTGACCCTGATCCAGTGCAACCGCCTTTGCCACAGCCATTGCCCCCACCTCCACCACCACCGCCACCAGGCTACAATGGTTGGAGCCCATATGGATACCCTTATTATCCATTACCGAGATATGCGCCAAACCAACCCAAAGATTTCAAAGATGGTGGCACGACAGTCAAATTTTTCACTTTTTTCGGAGTGAAAGATCGCAAGAAAGCATTGTAGTTCCTACAACAATTCAACAACATCTATGCTTTAGGGAACTATACAGAAGAATCCAAGATTTCTCGAGCAACGGGATTTCTTAAAGATAATGCTATGCAATGGTGGAGTTCAATCGCAACACAACCGCATGCTCCAAGGACCTGGCAAGCTTTCAAGACAGTTTTTGCACGTAGTTACATGACTTCTATGTTTGAAGTGCGGATTTTGGCAGAGTGGGGCAACTTGAAAATGCTTGCCATTGAAACCATGGACGAATAAAACCAAAGGTTTCTCGACGTGTACCTTCCGGTGTCCTTCTTTAGATCTGTTCCCTTGGAGGCCCAATGCGAGCGGTACACCATTGGACTACCATCACCATTGCAGGAATATTGTCTATCCAAGCAAGTCTCTACCATGCAAGAACTTATGGACCATGCCGCGGTCGGCTACAAACTGATGAAGGGAAAGCTAGAGTTTACCACAGAAGAATCTCTGGCCACTAACCACAACTCTCGGCAACAACAAACAAATTCTCGAGAGTCTCGTGAAAATCAACCGCAAAGGCCTCATTTGACGCCTCAACAACGAGACACCTTACTACAAGAAGGCCGATGCTTTGGATGCTTTCAAACAGGGCATAATCATTCTGATTGTCCCAAACGCACTGATAGATCAGTGGAGCGGACGCCCGCACCAACGGTCAATAGAACCCCAACGCCACCTCCTACTAAGAGAGCTAGACCCGCTATTGGACTAGTTCCTGATATTTATGGCATACGCCTTGAGAGTACAAATGAATTGTGTTGAGCATATGGCAAAGTAAATGGTTTCAAAGCCCTTATTTTCTTTGACCCCGGAGCTACAGAGAACTTCATCCATCCAGAATTCTTAAAGCAGATGCACTTTGATTATGATGCAGAGGGTGGAGAAATTGAAGCTGAGCTAGCCACAGGGAAAACTCAGAAAGTAGTACCGCTCATTGGTGCTCTTCCAGTGACTATTCAAGATTATCATGGAAAAGCTGATTTCCACATCATGAAGTTGGGCAATTGTGATGTTCTATTAGGCATGCCTTGGCATGACAAGAATGATGCGACTCTCCAAGTCCGGAACCAAACCATCAACATGATGCAGAAGGGCAAGCCAATCGTCCTCAAAGTTTGGTTGTCCGGACAAAATCCTGAATGAACTCTCTAGTTGTTTTATAGTTAGATACTTTTGAACTTTGTTTAAGAAAGTATTGTTTGAAACTTTGTTTGAAATGGATGGTATCTGTTTTGAACATGTTTTGGTGTCGATTTGAATTGTTTGATACTGGTTTCAATGATTGGTGATTTTACTCCCGGGTGGAGAAGTGAGAAATACTATTTTGGTATTGTTTGAACCTCGGAACGATGCAGTCCGATGCCTGGGGAGCGTTTCGTTGCATGTTTGAAAACCTCCGAACGACGCAGACCGATGCCTGGGGAGCGTTTGGTTGTATGCTTGTAAAATAATTATTGTTGTGACTCCCGGCCCGGACCTGGATGGTTATGCGGGAGGAGTATTAAGAAGTCTGAGCAGTGGTTACTCTCAGCACCTCCAAACAACGCAGGCTGCAGTCTGGGGGGCGTTTGGTTGTAAAAGGCCTCTATATCTCCCGGCCCGGACCTTTTTAGGTTATGCGGGAGGCGTGATGAGGGAGTCGTTGAATGTCTCCCGGCCCGGACCTGTTAGGTTATGCGGGAGGAGTGTTCATCGGCGGCTTTATGTTTCTATGTCTTGTAACATGCATATGTGAGCATTTGTGTTGCATTGTGATGTGCCAACCACTGAATATTCCTAATTGGATGAGATTGTCTGGGTATGTAATTTTAGTGCATCAAGACACCCGTGGAAGATCAGTACGGTGTGGGTGTGATGGCTAATTTTACTACACCGGAATATCAAGAGTTTCGATCTGGAGAAAGGAGAAGCTAACTCCTTGATCAAAACATCCGAAAGGAGAAGCTAACTCCTTGATGAAAAGAGCAGAAAGGAGAAGCTAACTCCTTAATAAAAAGAGTAAACTCATTGTCCCTCGGAATGTCCTTCGGAATGACCCTCGGAAATTTTTGAACTAACTTGAGTTGTTTTGCAGATATGTTGTAATCGCGGACGATTACTCTCTTTCAAGAAGGGGAGATGTAACAAACTGCTGACGTATCAAAGCCTAAAGAATGGAGTCAACTTACAGATGTGGTGTAGGGGCCTAAACCCTAATTTCTGCCAAAAACCCTAACTGCTAAAACCCTAATGCTGGAAACCCTAACCCTAAAACCTACAAACCCTAATTATGGAAACCCTAACCTTAAAACTTGCAAATCCTAATTTTGAAAACCCTAACCCTAAAACTACAGAAACCCTAAGCATAACCTTAAGGGCAACAGACAGATTCCGAAGATTGCACTGATATGATGACATGGCAAGCTGTACGGATTTTCGCGATTTGCGCTGGCTGATGACATGGCATGCTGTACGAATTTTTGTAAATTACGATGGCAGCTTTTTGGCTTTGCTTTTGAACCAGAAGCTTTTGAGTTTTAAAGGCTTTTTACTATAATTGTTTTTCAGGCCAAGGGCCTTTAAATATGAGGCTTGGGCTCATCCTCTGGCATGCTTCCTAGCGAAGGTGCAGAGTCTTGAGTACCGTCTTGTACTGTGTTGATGCAATATAAAGAAATACCGAAAGGGGCGTCAAGGTTTGGGGCCAATACTCTCTGGGGTGGAATTCCGCCACTCTGTGTCGCGTGTTGTCTCTCTCTCTCTCAGTTCAGTTTTTATTTGAAGTGCTTAAAGTTGTTCAGTCTGTTCTTTTCTATTGGCACGTGGTGCCCGCCTCGTGACAAACTCACCTCGAAGTCCGAGCCGCTCAAAAGAAGTTGATAGTTCTTCAAGTAGCAGAAGCAGAGATTCGGACTCCAACAACCCCGTCACAGAGAAGATCACGTTCAGTAAGTATGATGGTAAGATGGATGCTACGGTTATTCATTCTCGGTTGCATCAATTTAATGCTTACATTTTGACAACTAAGAAGATAGGAAATAGCAAGGTTTTGATGGCAGCTATGTACCTTGCCGGTGATGCCATTAATTGGTACCACACATGCAAGAGGCACAGTTGACCGTGCACCTAGAGGAAGTCGAGGAAGACGTGTCCCTTTCTTTCAATTGGGCCCACTTCCAAGACAAGCTCAACGCGCAGTTTATGCCACCACAGTACCTAGCACGGTTGAAAGACGATTGGTGCGGTCTCAAGCAAAATGGTATACCCGTTATGTCTTTCTCTAATCGTGTTTTGCAGCTCGGTACCCAGTTACGCAAATCGGATGATGAGCGCAAGGAGACATTCCTTTATGGATTGGCTGAGTATATCAAGTATGATGTTGAAGTACTCGATCGATCTCAACAAGGCAGTAGCGATTGCTCTCGCACAAGAGATGAAGCACAACAAGGGAAAGCCTAAGGAAAACAAGACTTCTCCAAGTACCACTCAGACTTCTGAGAACCCTCCGAACGATAAGACTGGTAGCTCTTCTAACTAATCTTCCTCTAGTCTCTCAAAAAAGAACTCTCCAAATGAACCTAAGGGTAAAGCTAACACAATTGCTACACCTAAGCTCACTCCAAATGAAAAGGCAGAAAAAGGAATTTTATGAGGATACATCACGTCGGAAGAGCAAAGCCTTTATTCTAAGGAAGGTCGATGTTATCATTGTCACATCAAGGGTCACATAAAAAGAACATGTCCTAAGCTTGACTCTAATGAATCTAAAGAACCCACTTCCTCTGATAATGCAATAAATGAGAGCACGAGTGTGACCCAAGTTTCTCATGATCCTCCCATTGACGAGTCTCTCATTAAGTGTTATGGTCATGTGAAGGGTCGGTGTTTCGTCATATTGTTTGACCAAGGCAGTATGCATGATGTGATTAGTGACTCTCTTGTCGACTCCCGGTATGGACTCTCTCATCAAGAAAGAGTGCCTTGATGTTTTGTTCATTGTTCGACAAGCGTCCTTCCGCAGAAAATTTGTAGTCTCTCCTCTCTCAAGATGTGATATGATTTTAGGCATTCAATGGTTTGTGAGCACAACCCTCTCATTGATTAGGCAACTAATACTTTCACTTTCAATGCCAAGAGTGACTCTCCCATTGTCATTCGTGGGAAGCAAGTTGCTCATTCTTCATCTCTCATTTCTAAATGTGCAGGTGAAGATTGAAAAAAATCAGGAGAATGAGACTCTGTCAGTCTCATCTTTTCTAAAGCACGACACACATGATTTGTATGATCAAGATGTGATTATTCACGAGCATGATGAACTGCATGATAATGATGAGTATGATGATTTGCAGGATAAAGATGTGATTGTTCACAAGGATGATGGTTTAGTTCATACTTTGTCTAGTGAAACTAACCTCATTGCAGATTCGATAGATCACAAAGAACCGATCTTGGCTCTCGAGTCGAGGTCCAAAGAACCCCCACAGGAAGTATTATGTGTTCGAATGATTAGTCAACATGCATTGTTCGAGTGCTTCATTTTTTATGCTTTCCTGTATTTTAGTCACCGTCATTATGTAATCCCTTTTCATAGGCATAACATATTGTACGTTGAACACGATTCACTCATGAATAAGCACGGATGTATGTGGATTACTCATGAAAAGATAAAATTTTTGCACCCAAGGAATTCACATTCCATGTCTCTTCCTTGGCATGACACAATATCCGAAAGAGCACAGGATGGATTGAGCATCAAGCATCGGCATTTCCATTGTGATTTGCCACACTTGGTAGATTTAGATTAGAAAGTCAAGATTGGACCCCTTTTTTCGTGTTGGATGAACAGTTTGCCACTCCGTCACTTTGTTCATCTGCATTGCATGCACAGTTTTTTCGAAAGAACAATCTTTTTCAAATCACTTTACATGGAATGGGTGTGTTCATGTTTTTGTGTTGGAAGTGGTTTTAGGAATTTTCATCCTCGGAGATTCTTGAAGAAGGTAGACGCATGACTATGGACGAAGTTGAAGCATTGAAGTAGCCACAAATGACTTTGTGTCGCTTTCGGCACGGCCCAAAGAAGCAAGCATTGCAGACCTTTATGAAGTTCAAGTATCGCATGACCCACGCATCAGAGTGGGCCGGTGAAGAGTCCTCCGCAAGGTTCCAAACACTGTTGGCGATCTCCCTCGACGCCATACAGTTCGGTACCAATACCTCACTTTGAAAAGGAGGGGATGTCACGTGCACATCAACCCTATGTGTACGTGGACACGCTACTTCATGACAAGGGTTCAGTTCAGTTAGCTTAGGAAGTGTTCTGGCACTTTTGTGCGTCTGTTCGCAGACCGTACATGTCCAGGCACTTAGAGCAGATGCATATCCTCTGGTTGCACACAGCATGACCATCAGATTTCAGTCAGAACCCATCAGGAGCATTTTTACAATGCATAGACCTATTTTTCCTATTTTAGCCAGTTTTCACTTATTATTATTAAGTGACTTTTGTTGGGAAACTGGGTAGGACAATTTTGACAAGCATGTATATAAGAAACCCTAGCGCTAGCACTTTCTGGCAAAAGAGGCAACAAGGACCAAACATCCGATAGTGCACCTTCTCAGCAAGACCCCCCAGCATGATCACCTAGCGTTTTCAGCCAAGAACAAGCCCAGCGTTTTGCAGTTGGAGCAGCCTAGCGACAACAGACATAGCAGATCCCCCAGCGTTTTGCAGTAAGACTTCAGAACAGCCCTAGCGTTTTTGGGACAGCAGAACCCTTGGCGTTTTTGCAGATTCTCGCCGGTAGAACACCCCTTGCATCAGCGTTTTGCATTTACAGCAGTCAGATTCCGAACTGTAAGTCCCAAACCTTGCAGATCTCACCTTCCTACAGCAGATACTCATCGCACAGTCAGATCAACCACCATTTGTAGATTCAGCCTGAAAAATGCAAATTTTAACATCTACATTTTCAACGCGTCATCGTCGCATTGTCGTCATCTCCGTCGTCACCGACATAGAATCAGAATTCAGCAGATACAAGATTTGCAAATTTTAGCCATTAGCATTTTCAGATTTCAACCCGTCTAGTCGTCGACGACATCATCGACGAGTCCAAAGCATGGTAGGCCGATCAATGGTCTTCTTTACTATAGAGGTGGGCAGCTCCATGGAGTCATGAAAAATGTAGAGATATGTGAGCATGGATATTTTGTGCACTAAAAATCGTTGAGATGTAGGTGTGTATCCATTGAATCAGGATAATCATTAAAGGTAACATTAATGCACTGCTACACCAGTGTTGATGATAGGGTGCTCCACGTGGAGTAAATTATTGTCTGCCTTCCATATTACAAACAATTATATGGAAAAGGCAATGCAACTAAGAATGATGACTCTCTCTCTCTCTCTCTCTCTCTCTCTCTCTCTCTCTCTCTCTCTCTCTCTCTCTCTCTCTCTCTCTCTCTCTCTCTCTCTCTCTCTCTCTCTTTGTGTGTGTGTGTGTGTGTGGAAATCATGCCACTTTTGCTTGCCTTCCACATTACAAATGATTATACAAAAAAAGCAATGCAACTAAGAATGATCTCTCTCTCTCTCTCTCTCTCTCTCTCTCTCTCTCTCTCTCTCTCTCTCTCTCTCTCTCTCTCTCTCTCTGTGTGTGTGTGTGTGTGTGTGTGTGTGTGGAAATCAGGCCACTTTTGCCACTTTTGCTTGCCTTCCACATTACAACGATTATACAAAAAAGGAAATGCAACTAAGAATGATCTCTCTCTCTCTCTCTCTCTCTCTCTCTCTCTCTCTCTCTCTCTCTCTCTCAATCATGCCACTTTTATCACTTAGGAGGTAGCCCTCACAAAAGTTATTTCCATCTAATTAAGAAATTATTCCATCTTGGACACCTCTAGATTTCCCTCGCATGCATCTCAATAGTCACTACTTGCATCAACATCCCTAGGAATGGCATCTATAAGATCCTATAATGAAGAGCCTCACAAAAGGTATTTTCATCCAAGCAAGTATTCCATCTTAGGAACCTCTAGATTTCCCGTCATGCATCTAGATAGTCATTACTAGCATCGACATCACTAGGAATGGCATCCATAAGATCCTATAATGAAGAGCCTTTTCAGGATTTCCCCATAAGCACAAGTTGCACAAAGGGATAAGTGAGAGCTTGAAGGTGTCAATAAGTGGCAGTGGGAGTTTTCATTACTTTGATATCCTGGCCACTTCGCCAAAGGCGGTGGGAGTCTCACTTGTAAGCTATAAAAAACATACAAACTTATACTTCCAGCATCTCTCTCTCTCTCTCTCTCTCTCTCTCTCTCTCTCTCTCTCTCTCTAGAGGAACCAAGGGTCCTCATCAGGGAGCCGGGTTATGATCAACAAGCTTCTCATGATATGAATTCTTTTTGCAAGGAGATGCAAGAGGTTGTAGGTCTTATGAAGAATCTTAGTGTGCATATGATGGGAGGTGGAAGAGGTCAAAGCTATAGATATGGACGTGGATATGGAAGCAACGAGGGGTTTACAGGTGGTAGAGGAAGAGGCATGGCTGGAAGAGTGGATATCGTTTCATTGTTACAATTGTGGTGGTTCAACGGCAAGAACTACCAACACTAGTCTTGAGCAAATGGATATGAATACGACATTTCCTCACGGTGACTTAGAGGAGGAAATTTACATGCTTCAACCAAAGGGATATAAATTAAACGGTAAGGAGAAAACGGTTTGCAAATTAAAGAAGAGCTTGTATGGTTTAAAACAAGCATCAAGATAGTGGTACTTGAAGTTTGATCGATGAATGTTGGATCATGGATTCAGAAGATGCAGCGTGGATCACTGCATCTACACAAAGAATTTGGGAGATGGGAATTTCATCATCCTAATGTTGTATGTTGATGACATGTTGATTGCAAGTGCTAACATGCACGACATCAAAGACCTAAAAGAGGAGCTGTCTAAATCTTTTTCAATAAAAGATTTAGGTGCTGCAAAAAGGATACTCGGTATGAAGATATCAAGGGACATGACGAAGAATATAGTAAAGCTATCTCAAAAGGATTACATCAAGAAGGTACTAGAAAGGTTTGCAATGCAAGATGTAAATTGGTTTCTGGTTAACAAAATGGAGAAGAACTAGGTCTCACCATCCCTTTTTCCACTTATTCTTGCGCTTGCCTCATGATCTCCTCTTGTTGAGCCTGTGAAACTCGATAAGGAGGCTTATCAGGCGGTGAGTTTCCAAGTAGAAGCTCTATTGCATGATCATCATCCCCTCGTTTTGGAGGTAATGCTCTAGCGATATCATCAATAAAAACAATTTGGAATTCATTTAGGAAATTAGATAACTCTAATTTCTTTTGATCTCCACCATTTTTATTTAGCAAATCATTTGGATCATTTAAAGATTTTTTTAGTAAAAATCATATATGCGGAAATGGAGCTTTTCATTAACTTATCAAAAGCAGGCATAATTACAAGGGATATAGTGTTACCCGGCTCATTAGCATCTATGTACATATTCTTTTCCCTGTACTTGAAAAATATTCTCCTTTCAGGGAATTTTATATTGGTAGCCATGCGATGGAACCATGGTGCCCCTAAGATAACATCCTCATGCTTGAGAGGTGAGATGAAGAAATCCTCTTTGTCGAGATAGTTTTGGACATAAAGCCTCAATTTCCCCAATCAAGGGAGTAACAACGGCTTCTTGCCCCTTAAACGCTCCATCGGTCTTCACAGTATCTCCCATCTCAAAAGCTTGTATGCCTAATTTTTGGTGGCCAACTCTTTTGATATGAAGTTGTGAGTTGAGCCAGGGTCGAAAAGGATAAAGGCATCATGCTCTCTCACTTTTCACCAAGCATAAGGAAGGAGAGATCCTTTGCAATGAGCATCCTCTTTTGGAGATTCAACCATAGAAGCTCTAGGCATCTCATTGTTTGCATTCTTTTGGAGGCAAGTGCGATAGCTATGTCCTTGCTCCCCGCACTTGAAGCACCTGTTATCTTTATGATAATGCTCTAGCTCTTCAAGAGAGAGTTTAATCTTACCTTTGTAGGTTCCTTTTTCCTTAGCTTTATTGTTTTTATTACTAGAGTTTACTTTGGAATAATTTTGAGCATTGTTCTTACCTTTAAGTTCATTTCGATCTTTAATTTCCATGGACTTAGAATTCTTCTTAGCCCCTTGTTGGAAATTAATTCGTGAAGCGACTATGGTATGGTGTATGACCGTAGAGATGGTCCTAGGCCTTTGAGAGTTGACATACTTGGCCATATCTTCGGATAGCCCAACACAAAACTGTTATTTTTGTTCTCCATAGTCTATCTTTTTATAGATAGTGGCTTTGAGATGCAAATCCCAAAACTTGTCCACATACTTGTGGATAGACTCGTAGGGAGACTGTAAGGTTTCCAGTTTCTGAAACCTTAAGATTGTATAAAGCTTAGTTCAACTGATATGACTATTGAAAAAGCAATGTAGAATTGTCCGACCGTGGCAAATATTGGTATTTTTGAAATCTTAAGCATAACAAACTCTGGGCTAGAAATTTTCAGAATCAGATTCCGATAAAATCTGGAAGAGTTACGGGCCCTGAAAGGTTACAATAGGAATTCAATTAGTTAAGTAAAATTGGATGGTTTCAATAATTATTATTATCAAAGACTTTTTTATCCTGAGCTCTAGAAGTTACTAATATTTCCAATTTTCATCATTAAAGTCAGTGAAAATAGTCAAAATCAATTCTGGAAGCTGAGGGGGCAATGTGGAGCTATGATGAAGCTGTCAAGGACTCAAATAGCAGCAAGGGGCACCATCTTCAACCTGGGGACTGATTGGACTGCAAGCAACTGCCTTTTACAGCCTGTGAAAGCTTGTGAGTGCTAGAAACCTATAAATAGGACCCCTTGCTTCTCAATTTGGGAGACTTGGAGCCTTGACACACTCTCTCTCATCGAGAGACCGCTACGCAGAAATCACTAGAGATTAAGCTCTAGTTGATTAACTTAAACGGTAATTAGCCTAATCCTTCTTAATTAGCAAGGTTAGATTAATTTATTTTCTTAATAAATTAAAGATTAAGCCTATGTATACTCATAAATCCTCTCTTAATTAAATATTCTCTGTTGATTGTTGTAATTAAAGTTTGGAAATATTAAGCTAATTAATTATCCTATCATATTAGGACTAAAATTATCCAAATTAACCATAAATTAATGGGAAATATATTAATTAAGTTTAGATTAGGTTAAGGTAATTATCAGAGCTGTATTAGATAGTCATTAAGCTAGAAAAATTATCTTATAGTTTTTTGAGTAATTTTTGTAATTAATTAGGTAAAATTACACTATTTTTAAGAGAAAATTAAATGAAAAAATAATCAAATTGATTCAAATTGCTTTGAGTTATTTATCAGAGGTTAATTACATGTTACAAAACCCATGATAATTATGTCAAGTTCAGATAATTAATTTACCTAGTTACTTTAGCAGAAATACTATGTTTTTAGGATAAATTAAATGGGGAAAATTAGTAAATTGATTCAATTGCTTTGAGTTATCTATCAGTGGTTAATTATATGTTAAGAAACCTGTGATAATTATGTCAAGCTCAGATAATTAATTTACCTAATTACTTTAGCAGAATTACTATGTTTTTATGACAAATTAAAAGGGGAAATTAGTAAATTGATTCAAAATGATTTGAGTTATTTATCAGAGGTTAATTATATGTTTAAAAACCCGTGATAATTATTTCAAGCTCAGATAAATAACTTACCTAATTACTTTAGTAGAAATACTCTATTTTTTGGATAAATTAAAAGGGGGAAATTAGTAAATTGATTTCAATTGATTTGAGTTATTTATTAGAGGTTAATTAAATGTTAAGAAACCTGTGATAATTATTTCAAGCCAAGATAATTAATTTATCTAATTACTTTAGTAGAAATACTATGTTTTTAGGACAAATTAAAAGAGGAAAATTAATAAATTGATTCAAAAATATTTGAAATATTTATCAAAGGTTAATTATATGTTAAAAAACCCGTGATAATTAGGTCAAGCTCAGATAATTAATTTACCTAATTACTTTAGCAAAATTACTATGTTTTTAGGACAAATTAAATAGGAGAAATTAGCAAATGGATTCAAATTGGTTTGAGTTATTTTTTAGAGGTTAATTACATGTTAGAAAACCTATGATAATTATGTCAAGTTCAGATAATTAATTTATCTAATTACTTTAGCATAATTACTCTATTTTTAAAACAAATTAAAAAGAAAAAAAATGAGTAAATTGATTCAAAATGCTTTGAATTATTTATTAGAGGTTAATCACACCTTAAGAAACATATGATAATTATTTTACCCTCAGATAATTAGTTTACCTAATTATCTCAGTAAAATTATATTATTTTTAGAGGAAAATAAAAGGGAGAAAATAGTAAATTAATCCAAAACCCTTTGATATAATTATCAAAGATAGAACATACCTTGAAGAATTCGTGATAAATACCCCAACCTCAGATAAATAGTTTAAATACTTATCTTCATCGAAAGTAATCGATTTTGCATATAAAAAAGAGAAAGAAAAATAGTAAATGAATTTATCTAATTACCAAATAAATACTTGAGGTTCAAAATCACTTTTGGAGGTTGGGTAAATTACCTTAGCATAAATAGTTGGTATAACAAATTATTATCAGCAAAACTTTGCTTAAATTAGGCCATAAGTATAGGAGGGAAAGGTTATAAATCAAATTTATGAAAATTCCTAAAGATAGAACATATCAAATTACAATATTCATGGAATTAGATCAAGGATAAACCTAGTAAATGACTCCCTTAATTAAATGGTAATTATGAGAAATTACTTAGAGTATAAAGAAGTTACAGGAGAAATATCTCATCCAGTTAACTATCAGGGATACCTACTTACTCCAAAAATCCTTATTTTTGGGTAAAAAAGAAAAAAAAAGATTATTCAATTAAACTTCTAATCGATTAAGTCTTTTTATAAGGCTGCCGATATGGCTCCAAAGAGAAACAGAGGAAATCCTCTTACCGAGGAAGAGGATATTAGCAACAAAAGAAATAAAGCCACTAATGACCATGAGGCTGGGCCTAGCCATAGACAGATGGAGGAAAGTTTGCAAGCTCCAGCCCAGCAGCACATGGACGAGCAGTCCTAGGTGGATTTCTATTTTGTTCAATTAAATCTTTTAAAGTTCATTTTTAAGTTAGCATTGCATACGTTAAGGAGTAAGTAAGAATAAGAAAAAGAATAATTGACCAAAAACGGAGGTTAATTTTCAACGTGCATTGTTTATAATGTAGGAAAGAATTGTTTGGGTTAAAATTGGTTGAATTAGGAAAGATATGATTGATCATCCTTAAGACAGTTTGTTTCAAGACACCTCCGACTCCTTGGTATATTTTGATGATAATGATTGGCTTTCCGGCCACGGATAAGTCGGTTACCCCCATGAACGATGACTTTCTACTCCGTGTCATGTCTTGATGTTTCTACATAAGTTAGGATACCGTTTTTTACACTACAACAAAAAAGGGGGTTATCAACGTATATAGCGACGCTCAACGTCGCTATACGCGTCGATATATGCGTCCATGTGAATCTGTCACAAAGAGCGTCGATATACGCGTGAAAAGGCTTTAGTAGCGACGCGGATAGCGACGCGTATATCGACGCTGGTATAGATGGGTATAGCGACGCATATATCAACGACCATAACAGTAAAAAAAAATATTGGGCAGAGGGCAGATAGCCTGGCCTGTGCCCAATGAAAAGATGGACACGGGCACCACAGCCAGACGTCCTGCCCTCTGCCCAAGAAAGCGAGCAGCACCACAATCAACCGTGCTCCTGCAGAAATTTCGGCAGAGTTCCCTTCATTTTTACATAAACTTTTCAAAAAAAAAAATCATGTGTACGCCTCCTACATGCTATCCATGTAGGATCTCACATGAGATTTAAGGCCAATGACCATAACGAACCATAACCATAACTTAAAAGCATAACCATAACGAACCATAACCATAACTTAAAAGCATAACCATAACGAACCATAACCATAACTTAAAAGCATAACCATAACAAACCATAACCATAACTTAAAACCATAACCGACCAATATAACCACTTTGATCATAACCAGAAACAAAATTAACAATAACCATAAGCATAACCAGAAAGTTAAACATAACTATAAACAAAACCTGAACCATAACTATGTCTATACAAGAATAGGAGAAATAACCATGTCTATACAATGACAATGACAATAACCATAACCATAAGGAAAACAATAACTGTCTGAATAATAATCATAACCATATATATATGTCTATACAAAAGGAGACACAGAAGCGTGTCTGTGTCTCACAAAGCATATATATGAAATCCGGGCCACTGATGACTAGGCATCACAACCTGCACATAGGACAACTCACAAAATTAATAGTTACATATACTTACTTAATTAAAGCAACTCACACATATTAACGTCTCACCTCAAGCGATCAGCGAGACTGTAAGGCCACCAGTCTACATGCTCTCCTGAAGCATCAAGATCATTCAATACTTCATAGATACCTTTGCGATATCCATCTGACTCCTCCTGACGTGTCGGAGCTCGATGCATCACAAGATTCTGCGTTTATACAAAAATCAAAGTAATAAGAATACATGATTCATCGCATTTTAAAAAACGCCATAGTTAAGATTGGATTAGAAACTCACAAAATCATAGCGAAAGGTGTCGAAGTCTCCGCAGCCAAGATGAGATGCCCCCCTGGTCATCTGTCGTATCTGCGCAGCCTCACGCTGCTGTCTGAACCGCGTGGCCGCTGTCCGCTCATCCTCCCTGATCTAAAGCCACGTCTCGTGTGGGATGCCCGAAGGCTTCGGCGAGCCGATCCTGAAGGCCTTCCGAGCTGCATCTCATCGATGTTTCACGGTGTCCCGTGCAACACCCTTGATCCATCTCCTCGGAACAACATCAGAACCCGGAGCAAGCTGGTACTCTCTCAGGATGGTCTCCACTATGTAATTGACTTTGTCCTTTTCCTGTTGATCCCAAGACGTCAGAATACTGGTCGAAAACTGTAGCTCCGCGAGCTAGCGAATCCGCTGTCTTATCTCAGTCCCGACTCTATCCATGTCAACAGAACCATCTGGCCGTACAGTATAGAGCTTGGAGGAATTAGGATCGTGTGCCCCCCAAGGTGTCCAAGATGTGCCAAGAGGTGTGTCGAGAGGTGTGCCTGGGTAGGACGAGGGTCGTGAGCGAGGAGGGGTCCAAGCATCTGTGGACCCTCCTCCACAGCAACCACCACCTCCACCTGACGATCGCCGAGATCGGCGAGTGCGCCTGTGCTGCGGAGATGAGGACGTACCCGTCTCTGCACCACCCCTAGGTGTCGAAGCGGCGGTGATGGGAGAAGCAGGCGTCGTACCCATAGGTGTCCCCCCCCCCATAGGCGTCTCCCCCCCCCATAGGTGTCCCCCCCCTAGGCGTCGGACTCTCGGGTGTGAAGCCCGGAGGCGTAGTACCCGTGCCTCTGGCTACCCAGTACTGAGAAGCCTCTGCCATCTGAGGAGGCGTCATCCGTGTAAGGAAGCCCATGAATGCATCTGCACTCATAGAAGCGGGATCTCGAAACTGATCTGCCATACTAAAGTCCTGCACAAAGAAAGTAAAATAAAGCGTCAGAACACAGTTGTTTAAATTAACTTTAAGCTTAATTTTAAATCAACGTCTTCACACAAACACTTACAGGCCTAGGCCTCGGCGAGTGAGACATCATCGATGAGATCTTGCACCGTTTCATCATCTATCTCTAATTGCAAACATAACTCTGCCCCAACTCGTTCTGGCAGATTGTCTTCATCCATTGCATCTTCATCTACAAGTGTCAATTTCGGCTCGTCTGCGTCATCCCTGGCATAGAAGCCATTTTCCTCTGCCATACCTTCGTCCATCTCATCTAATGTCACAGTAGTATGGACGTCGTCTGACTGAATTTCCTCCAGGAGATCTTGCCCTTCAAATACTTGTTTATTTCTTGGAGCAACCTGAACCACAAACCACCACTGTCGCTCTCGAGGGTCCGGTACAAAGACCACTTGCTCGCAATGTTCGGGGAGAGCAAATGTGTCGCTCGCATCTGTCCAAACCTTTGTAGAATCTATTTGCACAAGTTTGTTTCCATCTCTGCGTACCGTTGCCATTGACATTGCCTAAAGACTACCTAATCGTCTACGGATGGTTTCGGAAGCCATTTCCGAAGTCCGTTTGCATTTTTTCGTAGAAAAACGCAACCGGATTTGACCTACGGCTTGTGTATTTGGAGTTTCTTCTATCCGTTTGACCTACGGCTTGCCATACGCGCTCTTGACATTTCCTAAAGACTACCTAATCGTCTACGGATGGTTTCAGTAGGCATAGAAGCCATTTCCGAAGTCCATTTGCGTTTTTTCGTAGAAAAACGCAACCGAATTTGACCTACGGCTTGTGTATTTGGCGTTTCTTCTATCCGTTTGACCTACGGGTTACCATACGGGCTCTTGACATTGCCTAAAGACTACCTAATCGTCTACGGATGGTTTCAAAAGGCATAGAAGCCATTTCCGAAGTCCGTTTGCGTTTTTCCGTAAAAAAACGCAACCGGATTTGACCTACGGCTTGTGTATTTAGCGTTTCTTCTATCCGTTTGACCTACAGCTTGCCATACACGCTCTTGACATTGCCTAAAGACTACCTAATCGTCTACGGATGGTTTCAGCTAGTTGTTTTAGCTGCTTAGTCCACACCCAGCAGTTTAGGATTCCATAATATGTTATTTTGTCATTTTGTTATTCTAACTTAGTATCAGTCTACCACATTGTAACTTTATGGTCTCATAGGTCATTTTGGCCTTTTGAAGAGTTAACATAACATTTCATTTCATTTCTTCCTTTAATTTTAATTTTTTACGCAAACCATAACTCTCTCTCTCTCTCTCTCTCTCTCTCTCTCTCTCTCTCTCTCTCTCTCTAGTTTTAATTTCCTATGCACATTTTTCTCTCTTTTTAATTTCCTATATGCACGCACACTTCTCTCTTTCTCTCTCTCTCTCTCTCTTTAATTTCCTACACGCACACACACTTCTCTCTTTCTCTCTCTTTCCTACACACACACACACACACTTCTCTCTCTCTCTTTCCTACACACACACACACCGCTCTCTATCTCTCTCTTTAATTTCCTACACGCGCACACACTTCTCTCTTTCTCTCTCTCTCTCTCTTTTCTACACACACACACACTTCTCTCTCTCTCTCCCTCTCTCTCTTTCCTACACACACACACACACCGCTCTCTCTCTCTCTCTCTCTTTCCTACACAAACACACACACACACACACACACACACCGCTCTCTCTCTATCTCTATCTCTTTCCTACACACACACACACAAGATGTGGGGAGAGAGAGAGAGAGGGGTTAGGGGGGGAAGAGTGCCATAATACCTCACAACAGGTTTCGGCCAAGATCTGAGAACGCGCGTGTTGAGGGCGAAAATGGCCCCTTCGCGCGGGTTCGGGTTTTTTTCTCCCAAATTACCTACGTCGATATATGCGTCAATATACACGTGGGAAAATTAACCTTTCGATGCAGGTATCGACGATCATATAACACTACAAGAGCCTATTCATATTAGCGACACTCACACAGCGACGCTCAAAAAAAATTCCCGGCGTCGCTATGAGCGTCGCAAATTTACAAAGAAATTTGCGACGCTCATAGCGACGCCGACTGGGCTAAAAAAATAACAGAGAGCGCCCAAAAACTCAGATCTCAGATCTGAGTTTTTCGGCGCCCTCAAGCAAGGAGCAGGTAACGCTCTCCCTCTCTCTCTCTCTCTCTCTCTCTCTCTCTCTTTCTTCTCCACACACACACACACACACACACACACGAGGAGAGGAAGGAGAGCCAGGTATGCTCCTTCCCTCTCCTCACTCTCATGTTCCCTTCCCCTCTTTCTCTCTCCCTCTCTCTCTCTCTCGCACACACATACACACACACATAGTGTTTTTGAGAGAGAGAGAGAGAGAGAGAGAGAGAGAGAGAGAGTACAAACATAAACAAAAACGCACACACACATACATAAACAAAGAATGCACACACACATTGAGAGAGGAAAAGAGAGAGAGAGCATACATAAACAAAAAACGCACACATTGAGAGAGGAAAAGAGAGAGAAAACATGCATAAACAAAAAAACGCACACACATTGAGAGAGAAAGAGAGAGAAACTAATTTAACGTCGTAGGAAACTAATTAAAATTAAAAGACCTAAAGATCTAGCCGACGAGGAGTTGAACTCAAGACCTATTATTCAAGAGGGAAATGGCATAACCAATCTATCATACTTGGCATGGGTGATAGAAAGGTAATACCATTTATCTCTTTTTATTGGCACACACATCCACACACGCGCACACACACACAAGAAGAAGAGAGTTATAACGTCGTAGGAAACTATCCTAAAAGACGTTAAAGATTAGGTTAGATGTAGACTTACGTTAAATTAGATTTAGGTTTATTTAAGTTAAATTAGATTAGATTTATGTTTATTTTTAATTAGATTTACGTTTATTTACGCTAGATTTAGATTCACGTTATATTAGATTAGATTTAGGTCTCCATAGACTGCGATGCTTGCATGAAGCAGGTGAAGAAAGCCCTCAATGGAATATAGGGTATTGCTGCCTTCACTCATGGTGGGCTCCGTCGATCCAAAAGTACTGGTGAAATGTCTTCAGAAGATAGGGAAGAAGGTGGATCTTCAGGGCGGCAAGAGTCACTACATCCCCGACACAATGACCATCTAGACAACCTCTAGTCATTCAACAGCAACTTCAAAGTTAGTAACAAGAGCAAGAACGGTCTAAAGGGCCAATTGCTGTCGTCAAATGTGGATGGAGATGAGGCAGCGTCACCGCCGGAAGTTAACTCTCACATCTTTAGTGATGAGAATGCCAACTCTTGCCGAGTTATGTGAAAAATTATGTGTTAAATCAGTTTTAAGGTTCTTATAATCCCTGTTAGTTTAGTTCTTTGTTTTTAATATAACATAATTTACGTTAGATTTAGATTTATGTTATATTATATTAGACTTAGGTTTATTTAAGTTTACCCACACACACACACACACACACACACACACACACACAAGAAGAGAGTTTTAACGTCGTAGGAAACTATCCCAAAAGACGTTAAAGATTAGGTTAGATGTAGACTTACGTTAAATTAGATTTAGGTTTATTTTTAGTTAGATTTACGTTTATTTAGATTTACGCTTATTTACGTTAGATCGAGCTAGAGAAGGCAAAGGGGTTTTGTCCACTACATGCAGTATCATGTAGACGTGGGTCTGTAGATTTCTTGTACCCACAAATATAGGTATTGACCAATAAAGATGAGATAATAACCCGGTGGTTCTGATCTCCGTGCACCTCTAGACCGAGGTGTGCGGGGATTGGACATGACTAGAGAATGTGAGGTAAAGAGAGAGAGAGAGAGAGAGAGAGAGAGAGAGAGAGAGAGATAAGACGAAGAATGCCAATAGAATATTAAATTTGTTGTCCAAGTTATAAGATTTTTATCCTCATTATGAGTAGTGACGAGGATGTGGGACCGTCCAACCGAAACACCTATCTCTCAACGAGGGTCTTATGTCCTTGTAATCAATGCAAGCATGCTGTGCGACGGACAAGACGTGTTTCTTTGCAGCACGTTCGCGAATTTGGCGAGTTCGATCCATCTACTATAGATCGAGTTGTTGCCAATTATAACTCGTCGGACTCTGACGCTGGCCAACAAGCAGCAATCTTGCAACCCAATAGACGTGTTCGCAGGCGCTTTGGTCAAGCAGCATATGTGAGGCCACAAGATGTAGCCTCTGACAGCTTGGGGGATGATCATGCAGAGCACATTCCCAACGAGGCAATGTTTGAGCCCGAGATTGATGAAATGATCGAAACAATCATGGATTCAAAAAGGCTTATCTATGATGATATGAAAAGTGAAGCCGATACGCCATTGTATAATGGAGCACGTATGTCTAGATTGAAAGCACTCCTGGTTCTTCTCAACATGCAGGCAAAGTTTGGATGGAGTGACACTAGCGTCACAGCGCTTTTCAGGTGATCTATTACAATTAGTTTACTTTAATAAAACTCTAAATGTATAATGATCTGATAGATTTTTACACGGCTGTATCATATTTTTATGTTGTGTAGATTGCTTAAAGAGCACATACTACCAGCTGACAATGTGATGCCAGATTCTCGAGATGAAGCAAGAAAGATTTTGCGAAACTTGGGGATGGATTACAATTCTATCCACGCTTGTCCTAATGACTGCATTCTTTTCAGAGGGGAATACATAGACATGGAGAAGTGTCCTAAATGTGATTCCGAAAGATATCGAGTAGATCTCCACGGGACAAAAATTCCACAAAAGGTTTTGCGACATTTTCCTCTGCTTCCTCGCATCAAGCATTTCTTCGAATGTAAGTCCATGGCCGCCCTAGCATCATGGCATGAGGAGAATAAATCTTCGGATGGTGTGCTACGAATTCTTGCAGATTGCGCAGCCTGGAAACATATAGATGGAACATGGTCGGATTTTGCCAGGGAAGCTCGAAATTTGCGCTTAGGCCTGGCTATGGATGGCGTAAATCCATTTGGTCAAAGATCAACATCTTACAGTGTATGGCCCGTTGTCATCGTCAACTACAACATTCCCCCGTGGTCAACATCATCGCGCGTTCCTACTCCATCCGCATCTCCCTCTATTTCGGAGCATTCGGCGCGCTCCGAAGCTTCGGCGTCGACGAGACGTGCTTCACACTCATCTAGACACCGGCGCTCTAGTGGTGGCGGTGGCGGTTGTTGTGGGGATTCCGCCACCGATGCCTCCACACCGCCTCGTGTTCGACGAGGCTCTTTACCCTCCCCTTCTTTGCCCGCCCCCACACCAGCCACAGCATCGCCATCTACGCCAGGTTTTGCACGGCTGACTGTTCCTAGCAGCTACACACCTCTACCTACTCCGCCAAGAGCCACCCCACTCGACACTCCTCGCTTCGGGGCCCAGACGCCGGTGGAGACACCTGACGTCCGTACCCCCATCGACACGCCACTAGAGACCCCTGCCGGGACACCCAGGTTCACGCGTCACCGGCCAGAGGGCTTGCCTTACTCCGTCGACTTCAGCGGCGGCATCATCATGGATGATGACGGCAAGAAGGTGATCTCGCGCATGCGTGGTCTTTGCTCTCAGCTGTTTAGACACTACATACTAAACAAATGGAGTGAAGTACCAAGTGATTTAAAAAACAGAGTCATCAGCATACTTCATGATGAGTTTCCCGTTCCAACACGGGATCAGCGCTTCAATGAAGACCTGATGAAGATTCGAATGCGCGAATACTGCAAACACAAGCGTTCCGAAGTGCAAAAAGCAATCAAGCATGGGTGGAACAGGCCAGATTGGCTGGCCAAAGAAGATTGGAAGAATGCGAAGAAAGCAGCGCGCGAGAATCCCAACAAGTGGAAGCAACAAAAGGATGCCGCCAGAGCGCGAGTAGAGGCAGGGAGCTCGCACCACTTGGGAAGCGGTGGATGGGCATCATTTGAGGCCGATTTTGTAAGTGTTTTCGCATTGCTCTTTATGTTTGATAGTTTAGGGTTTATGAGTTTTTTAATTCTAACATAATGAATCTTTGTATGTTTTGACAGTGGTCGATGACAGAACGTGATCCCACACCGTACGAGCGCGAGTACGCAGGCAGGAAGGGCTTAAACGCCCTGATGGACATTCTCAGTTCTCGCGGCGGCATGGTTAGTATTAGGGTTTACTCTTTTCTATTTTTTGTATTGTTTTATAAATGTCGTTATATGTTTATACTTACTGAAAGCTGTCTTATTGTCTTTTTTTGCAGAATCCGACAGATACGCCGCTTGGACGCGATGAGACGTCTGACTAGACGACGTCAGTTTAGCCGTAGCTAGATAGCATTAGTTTAGGGTTTCTCATAGCTTATGTATCATGAGACGGATTTTATACGTCTTTTTGAAGCATGTATATTATTACATTTGTCACCGTAGTTCATTTTGCCAATCAATTCTTTATGCCTATGATGTTGTACAATTGTCATTATTACATTTGCCAATCAATTCATTTTGCCTATGATGTGTACAATTGTCAATTTTACGCTTGTCAATTTTGCAAACAATGCGTCTTGTGGGTGACTATTTTGGGTCTATTATCTACCCTTGCACTTTTTTAAAAAAGTGAATCAAGTACAATATGGTTGATGGGTGGCAGGGCATTCAATTCCCTGTCACCAAAAAAAAATTCTCTCGGGCGTCACTATAACCGTCGCTATTTATGGCTCTGTAGCGTCGCTATAGACTTCTGTGTAAACGTCGCTATAACCGTCGCTATGAGCGTCGCTATGAGCGTCTCTATATAGCGATGCATATAGCGACGCTCCCGTAGCGACGGTTTTAGCGACGCCGGGGGTTATAAAAACCCAATGTATTTCCGTCGCTAACAGCGTCACAAGAGCACACAACCTCTTGTAGTGATATCGACGCATATATCGACGGACGGTAAGTACGTTGATATGATCGTGGAAAGGCACGGACGTCAATATACAAAGCGTTGATAACTTTGGGTTATGTTGTAGTGTTATCCTAGGGGAGCCGCCCGGTTGTATGGGCAATTGGTTTGGTGTATGGGCACCCGGAACCTTGGGTGGGGGTTTATCAACTTCGGATTATGAATAATGAATGGGTGTCGTTTTTTCACCCTTAGGTGGTCTTGAGACAAGAAGAGTACTGGTCACGGTTATTATGGACAATCTTTTGATTGACAGTACCCTATCTTAAGTTTAAAGATATCTGTTTGCTAAAAGAATGTTTTCAATACTGTTTTCAAGGGCTGTTTTAATACAATCCTGTTATGAAGGATAAAAGGAATCATTATTTTGATTGTGATAAGAACGTGGTAGTAATTAAATAACAACAGAATCATGTGTGAGTGTGGGGTGGTAAGTGGGGATTGACTAAGGTTGTCAATCATGGATGGGTGGACCTGATTAGTCAGGTAACTATCCATCCCTACGCACTAAAACGTTTAGAAAACTTCTTTACTTGGAAGAGGAGTCCACCAGCGGCTGTGCCCTCACATCTGTTAGGGGAAAAAAGCGTTGGTTGAGGATACCTTAGCCCAATTGTGGCAGTTATAGGGCCGAAATAGTTTTTTTGGGATTTTAATACGTTGTCCCGTTTTCGCTACGAGACAGGACTAGGTCTTCTTCTAAGGCTATAGACCCAAGACATTGTCAATGGTAAAGGTCTATTCCTTGGATTTTTCTTGTTTAGAGACTCTGATTTTTTCAAACCTAGAGACCTGTCAAGGATCCCATCCCGATCTTGGTATGGGCGGGTTGGAGACCTTACAAAGATAGCTTCAAATTCGCCATTTGCAATAAGATATTTTCTTTGGCATCGCTTGTTGTAAGAAACTACTTCATTATGGAAGCTCTTAGAGCTTTCCATGTCTTTAGAGCTTTGCCATTAGCTGGCAGACTAGCCCACCATTATCTGTCGAACTTTTGAAAGTGCATAGCTACATGTCATAGCTTACAAGACTCTGTGAAGCCTTCATCTTCAAAGGCTGCATCAAATTGCTGGATAAAGGCCAAGACTTTGTCCGTGCACCAAAGGTGTCATGATAGGTGTAAAAAGAGATGTTCTTTCCTCCCTCTTTGAACTTCTTGAGCTTGTTGGACCTTTTCCAAGGAGCGTAAGATTTCCAATGCCCATTCCTTTTGGGCTCTTTGGAAAATGAGCAGCTGCTTTCATCGGAAGAAGAGGAAGATGATGAAGATGGAGAAGAGGGTGACCTCTCTCTCTCCTTTTTCTTCTTTTGGTTCCTCTCTTTGCTCTTGGATTTTCAAGAAGAGGGGCTACGCAATGATCTTTTCCTCTTTGGAGGAGTTAAAGATCTTTGTGACCGCCGTCTTCTTGGAGCCACATCTTCCAAAGTGTTTGGAGATTCACTTCTTTCACTTTCATGTGGATCCTCCTCTTCTCTAAATATAGAGAGTCCTCTTTTGGTAGTCTCATCAAGAGACTTCCTAGGCACTCTCTCTTCTTGGGGAGTTTCGTCCATGGGTGTGAAGCTGTTGGAGGACTTCATAATGTAGAGTGGGGTTACCCATGGCTTATTGTAGCTTGGTGACAAGATAATTCACAAGCATAGGGGTATCATTAGTAGCACCTTCATGTGCAAAGCTTGGGGGGTTCAGCGTTTAGTACCCCCCTATATAACGTGCGTCCGCTGGGTATAAAAAAAATCATCGTTTAACATGTCTAAATGAATAAAATGACCCCTTCTTTTAGGAAATTTTTCAAAATTGAATTAAAAAAACCCCTTATTTAATGTATCTCTGTTAAATTGTCTAAATTTTTTGTATTTTAAAACCCCTCTTTTCTAACTCACGTTATACATTAACATGATTACATAGTGCACCCCCCGAGGTACAAAATCAAAGTCATCAATATTAATTCTACTCTCTTTATTATTATCAGCCATGCTAACAAAATTTAGGTGTATGCTAACTTATTCTTTGGTAGCTTATAAACCTCTCGTAAAAAAAACTTTTAGGACCTCTCCCTTAAAACAAGAAAAGAGAAACCAATAGCTCTAATACCAAGGTAATGGAATTAAGTTAATAACTTTAAGTGTAGCCGAAAAAGATTACGCATAGTGAGAATTTCATTAAGAAGATTCCTAATGAAAATAGAGAGAGTGCTAGGTTGAAGATAGCAACAATTTACACATTCCTAATCAACATGGCATGAGCAATAACTTGCAAAACAAAGAGAAATAGAAAATGACAACAATTGAGGACTAGATTTACTTGGAACCGGTCCCCCTTTCAATGGGCTTTTGTATTATAGAATTTCCCATGAAGAGAGACTTGGTAAAATACAATCTTTGTGTTCCTCAAGACCTCTTTGGTGCCATGAAAATGGAAAGCTTCACGCGCCAAACTTATGCTTAAAACAATAATTAATATACTTATAATTAACAAGAACTAGTCCCCGGCTTCAATCCCAAGACCTCAAACACCATCAAAGGTGGAGAGAGCTAGCAGGGAGTGATTAAGATGAAGATAAAAAGATGTATCTCCACGAGAAAGAAGTAGTCTTCTCACATATTATCACTCTTAGAGCATAGCTTATGATAGTGATAATGAAGATGGAGAGATTGATAAGCATTGCTTTGAGCATAACTCTTGGTTGGATTTTCATTCCATAGCCAAGGGGTGTTGGTGTAGGCTCTCCACTTCTCAAGCTTGGAGAAGGAGATGACTTGTGTACACAACACACAATGGGGGAGTTTGTATGTGGCTTGTGAAGTATGAGTCTTACCAAACGGCGAGCGACCATTCTCAGGCAAAGAAAAAACTGAGCGACTTTCTCACAAACATCCGAATTCTTGTGCACAGAGAGTCGGCATGGTAGCGACCTCCAACTGGGGGGGAGAGAGAGAGAGAGAGAGAGAGAGAGAGAGAGAGAGAGAGAGAGAGAGAGAGAACATGGTTGCGACCTCCAAAACTAAAAAAAAACCTCGAATTGACAACAAGCAAAGCTCTCTGAGAGGTAGTTGGACATACATACTTGCCTTTTTTGCAAGGTAATTTGTAGCAAATCACATGCTAAGCATGCAAAAAATGGATCTCAATTATCAAAAAGGAATAAACACTAGAAAAATGTTGAACAATCCAACCAAAATAGATACAAGGGTATTTTGGGAAATTTTCAAATTAATTAGGGGTATTTTGGAAATTTCCACAAATTAGAGGGGTATTTTGGTAATTTTTCCTTTTTTTTAAAAGGCTTTGGGTGAGTAACCTGGCACGATTCTAAAAGTGTTTAATTAGTGGGAATCAGATAAGATCCCTTTTATTGATTTAAAGTGAAACTGGGAAGGTTGACCAAGTGGCATGTGAGTAGCCTAGTGCATGTTGAAAATTCAAAATAGCTAGTAAAAGGGTGGGGAGAAGGAGAAAATCCGCTTGAAAAATTCATGAAAATACGATTAAATTGTAAGAATTGTATGTTATTTGGAAAAATTTCCTATTTGAATCTCAAATTTTGTAAGTTTGGGAAATTGATTTTCCCCTAACATTTATGCCGACACTCCTCTCTCTCTCTCTCTCTCTCTCTCTCTCTCTCTCTCTCTCTCTCTCTCTCTCTCTCTCGTGCGCCACACCGCCCATGTGCTTTTGTGCAGCTGATTTGAGAAATATCGGGGTCCCTCTCGGTCTCTCTCCGCGGACTATTTGCAGTAGTTTTTTTTTAGTTTTTGGGAGAGAGAGAGAGAGAGAGAGAGAGAGAGAGAGAGAGAGAGTGAGAGAGGGACCGAGATCCCTCAAATGAGTTGCAACTACTAGAACAGATCTCGCAAAAAATCAACCCGTGCATATTTGCAAGCATACAACTGGCCCTGTATTTTGACTCTCTGTGCACACACACACACAGAGCAACAACACACATGGACACGAATACGGGCACATGCGATCCTCTTTGATTGCTCGTTCTCTCTCTCTCTCTCTCTCTCTCTCTCTCTCTCTCTCTCTCTCTCTCTCTCTCTCTCACACACACACACACACACACACACACACACACACACACACACAGGGCCATGCGTCATCGATCAATTGACCCTTTTTCCTATGGCTCTCTCTCTTCTATTTTCAGCAAAGCAGTGATCCTGAGTGTTGCATTCCAATATTGTTGGCGCAACTCTAAATGTCACCCTAGTTACTTAGAGCTATTGTGTTGGCATGGAGTGACTCTGTGTGTGTTGCATTCCATTGCTATTGCAGCTCTACATGTTTCTCAAGTCAATGGGTAGTGGCCTTAACTCCATCCTCTCCTCCTGCGTCGCCAACGTTGGCGGCACCGCTCTCAGGCCCCGAACTCCCCACGTTGGTGCAAGTGGTGCAGACGTTGTTGCCGCACACGTCGACGACAGCCGAACCGCAGTGTACATGGTGGTGCAGCTGCTGCTGCTACCCTACTGGCAACAAGAGCTACTGCCCAAGTTGCGCACATACTAAACACGCGTTGGCGTCGGCCTACGAAGGCGATCCTGCGTTGGTGTTATAAGCGGTAGCCGAGGCAGTCCAAAGTTGGTGCGCATGAAGGGGAGGCCCTCTCTCTCAACTCTCTCTCTCTCTCTCTCTCTCTCTCTCTCTCTCTCTCTCTCTCTCTCTCGGACTGTTTCCAGCAGGGGTTTTTTAAAGTTTTTGCAAGAGAGAGAGAGAGAGAGAGAGAGAGAGAGAGAGAGAGAGAGTTCAGAGAGAGAGGGCCTCCCCTTCAAGCGCAGCTCATTCGAGCCAACCCTTCATGCGCAGCTCGTTCGAGGCCTCCCCTTCATGCGTAGCTCGTTCGAGCCAACCCATTCACACGTGCAACTCGTTTGAGCCAACTCTCTCTTGCAAAAACAAACAAAAAGAACATGCTGGAAACAATCCGCGCGACAAGAAAAAACTTGTTGGAAATAGTCCGCGCCGGCGCGGACTGTTTCCAGTAGTTTTTTTTGTTTGTTTTTGCAAGAGAGAGAGAGAGAGTTGAGAGAGAGGGTTCTATAACATAGTTGTCAATATAAGACGAGCGAGAGAGCATATTTGTAGACTAGACGCGTGCGTGGTGGAATAATGACATTTGTAGACCAGACCAGACGAAGAGAAACTCGACATGGTGGAGCAATCCAAAAGCGTCAACAAGACGTCCAAGAAAAAAATTTAAACCTCTTGAAACAGTCTGCGCCGGCGCGAACTGTTTCAAGAGGATTTTTTTAAATTTTAAAATGAAAATATTACCAAAATACCCCTCTAATTTGTGAAAATTCCCAAAATACCCTTCAAACTTCAATAAATCGCCTAAACCCCCCAATATTTTGTCATAAATTTCCCAAATCTTCTAAAATATCAGGGTGGTGAGATTAAATTTCTCCAAAGTTAAAAAAATAAGTAGCTTTTCAAAAGGAGACCGATTCTATCAATACAAGATGTTAAAACTAGAATTTGAGCTTGTTATGTTTGCTTCGAAGATAAAATGCTTCATTATTTTTCGACATAATTTTGTGACAAATTACATGCTAAGGATCTGGATTCTAAAAAGGAAATAAAGATTAGAAATCTTGAGCAATCCAACCAAAATAGATACAATGGTATTTTGGGAATTTTTAAAATTTGAGGGGTATTTTGGGAATTTCCATAAATAAGAGGGGTGTTCTGATAATTTTTCCTTTTTAATTTTTTGGAGAGAGAGAGGGGGGGAGGGGGAGTCAGGGACTTTCAACTATAGCCAATTGTGGCTTATGCTTGTGGGGTTGTTTGCTGTCTGTTGCATAAAAGAGACCTGAGAGCATGTAGTCTACTAGACCAAGCGGAAATAGGAATAAAAATGCCGTGGTGGCAAAGACGGCAGGCCTCACTGTTCTCTATGGCATTGCATGGAGCTTCTACAAGATGGTGAAGCCACTTCTCTACAAACAAAAGTATACCACCCAGGTACCACATTGAGAAAGGAGACACTCTCTACTC
The DNA here is from genome assembly GCF_014529385.1 of Adiantum capillus-veneris. Lineage (NCBI taxonomy): Eukaryota > Viridiplantae > Streptophyta > Polypodiopsida > Polypodiales > Pteridaceae > Adiantum > Adiantum capillus-veneris. The sequence continues at coordinate 63,749,624 of NC_140959.1, forward strand.
CATTGCACCCAATAATGGGAGATTCACCATTTCAGTGCATGATTCAAAAACTTCAAATGGGAATGATGGTGAATATATTTATGAGGGTGATGTTATGAGCATACCCAAATAAGTCTTTGAATATATGTCTCTCTCCCGTCTTGGTCTGTGTACCGGATTTGTCTTGGTGCATCCATACTTGTAAACATAAAACTACTCAAGAGATGTTTTTTTCAAAGAGAGAGAGAGAGAGAGAGAGAGAGAGAGAGAGAGAGCATGGTAGCGACCTCCAATTGGGCAGTAGAGAGAGAGAGAGAGAGAGAGAGAGAGAGAGAGAGAACATGGTTGCGACCTCCAAAACTTTAAAAAAAAAACCTCTCATTGACAGCAAGCAAAGCTCTAGGAGACAAACACACACAGCTCCTACTAATGATATGAATTGCAACAACCGATGTGCACTGTAGGGAAATTCAATAGCCTTGAACTTCCTTGTTGACTTGTAGCACCACTCCAACACAATTGGATCTCACTATAAGTGCCAAGCTTCTGAGACGTGAGGAAGGGAAGCTAAGGACTAACAAATCGACAGCCATGATGGCCAATCTAAAATGATGATGTAGGGATACCTTAAAGTATAGTTGGATATTCCAATTTTAAAATAAGTTGCGGGTTGGGTAAAGACAAAAGGGGGGGGGGGAGAGATATGTGTTTACGGAAAGCTAAACTATTGTATGTCTTTTGCTATGCAAATGCCTTTTATGATTTATTTAAAATATCAATGATGTTTGGATCTACTAGGTTTTATGATTGCTCAAAACTTTTTACTCGTAGTTTGGAATTTCCCGTGAAGTATATGAGAGAGAGAGAGAGAGAGAGAGAGAGAGGATTTGATTTTTCTACTTTATACTTGCTCCAAGTCTATTGGCTCAAGCCTTTGGCTAGCCAATGAATGGCTCTACTCATAACTCATAACAAACAAGGGGTTTAGCATTTGGACAAGTGTCCTCCTTTGCCCTTTTGAGAGAAAGATCTTTATTACTTAATTGTAGCATTTGGACAAGTGTCCTCCTTTTTCCCTGTGAGAGAAAGATTTTAATTATTTAATTGAATCCAAATTCTCATTGGATCTCTCGATAGGTCATCCAATAGGATTCATGCACATTATAAGGGCAATATTGCTAGGGGCTGACATGTGTCCTTTATGTACCTTGTGGCTTGGGTGTCTCTTGGTGAGTGATTGTGGGATGTACCATTTGGACAAGTTTCCTCCGTTATGGGAAACATGTTGACTTAAGCTCCTCAAGCTCCTTAGTCAATAAGCACCTCAAGCACCTTACTCAATATGTCATGCCAAGGGTAGGACCGGGCAAGGCCAGGACAGACATGCACTCAAGGGGGTCTCTATGTTTAGCAGGCCAAGGGCCTATATAAAGCATGGTTGGGTGGAGATTAGCATGTTTTAGTCCCCTCTACCTTTCACTGGTATCAGAGCTTAGGGAAGGACGATCCATGGAGGAGGGGAAAGGCGTCTCTCTTTCTTTCCTCCAAGAGGCATGGCCTCTCAAGGCTTTGTCTCGCTCGTCAAGGTCCCATGGCAGCAAGGCGTGCATGGTCATCTCAGAGGGCATCAGGGTGTGGGAGCAATGACTCTCTCACTCTCGGGTCGTGGACAAGCCGTCAAGGCAAGGAGGGGAAGGGCGTATCTCTTTCTTTCCTCCAAGAGGCATGGCCTCTCAAGGTGGTCTCTTTCTCTTTGTCTCGCTCATCGAGGTCCCATGGCTGCAAGGCGTGCATGGCCATCTCAAAGGGCATTAGGGCGTGTAAGCAATGACTCTCTCGCTCACGGGTCGTGGACAAGCCGACAAGGCAAGGCATGGCCTGAGGAGGACCGCTCGATAGGCGGGGAAAGACTGGCTGAGGTGGAAGTTCCGTGTGTAAGACCGCTTGCGGCGGGGAGGGAGCAAAGCTTGACCTCCACCAAATTGCTCGCAGGCGGATTCGTTGGGAGCGCAAGGAGGAGACAAAAACTCACGACACAGGGCCGCAGCTCAACGAGCAACGCATTGGGCGAGTCTTCCTCCATGAAATCTGCATAGTTGGCCACCATCGCTCACAATAAGTTGCCATAATTTTTTTTTAAAGTATGAGTGCAATATATATTCAAGGGTTTTTTTTTTTTTTTTCAGGGCAGTACTCTCTATAATCAAGAGAGTTATATTATATTAAGAAAAACCACTACAACATCGCCATGCATGGGCAAAAAAAAAAAAATCAAGGTTTCAGGGCTAATAAAGGAGCCACCCAATAAAGCAGAGATCAACCATCATCCGGAGGGCTTTTATAGGGAGCCCTTAGGTATATATTCAAGGGGTATTTTATTCTCAAGGGTTTCCTCATGCCGAGAGAGTGTCAATATTCGTGTGTGTGATCACCAAATTTTCGCATCCATGTACGCGTGTGCGTGTGTGTGTGTGTGTGTGTGTGTGAGTGAGAGAGAGAGAGAGAGAGAGAGAGAGAGAGAGAGAATTATGTAATAAGTAAATTTTAGAATCAAAGTAAGAGTTTCTTTTTTAAAGTTTGTCTAAAGAAGCTTGGCATTAGGGTTTTGTAGCCTATGAGGGCTACATGAGTCGAGAGGCACTCCAAGCTGCCTACGACAACGCGATGTCATTGATGCTTGAGCTGATCTGCAAAATGGATGGGGAAAAGGCCGAGTGCTTGAGGGACTAGGAAACCTTGAAGGGGAGGGCCCTACAACCACAACTAGATTTCTTTTGGATGTCTAAATCTCCCTCTTAATTTTTACATGCATGGAATAAGGTCGTCCCTCCCACCACTTCCTTACTGGACCTTCGGTGACTAGTTCTTGTGCCCTTGGGTAGGTAGGGTACAGAGCAAAGGTGGCACCTCAGCTCTTCATTGATGGCACAGGTGGCTCACAGAGGATAGGAATTGGCTCCCTTTCAATAGCCTATGTGGGGCTAGGCTCCCCTTATTAGCCTGCTCGGTTTGTTCCCAAGGTGTCCGGTGGCTTTGTTAGTTTAGTCTTCAAGGCTCTTTTTTGGGTGTGGTAATCTATGCTACGAGTTTTTTGGTATCCGATACTTTTTCTTTTGCTTCACCATTTCTACTGATGCTCTTGGGGCTTTGTGGCATCACATTGACAATGACCTCTGCATGATGACATCCCATGGTACTAATGATGATGGGGACTTTGGGCCTTGCTCCTTTCGACTTTATTGCTCTCTGTGATGACTGCCATGCTTGGGTGGGGTCCTCTCCATTGGCACGAGATTGGGCTCTGGTGGCACCTAGTCAAGATTGTTGTGGTGATCTTCTTCCTTGCGAGGATGGATCCCTTGTTAGCCGGTGTATGCGGTGTGTTTGGTTTATATCCAACTGTTTGGGTTGCAATGGCTCCCGATGATGCTGAGTGTCGGTCTATGATGCCATGGCTCGTTCCGAGCATGGATTTTGATGTAATTTTTTTGGATTTTCTAATGCAACTACTACTCACTATTGTGAGTTCTACAAAACAAAGAAGTTTTTCAAAAACCTTATGTAAAAGAGAGCATTGGGGCGTGCCCTTTTTTATATAAGGTTTTGCAAAAACGTTACAGCTAGCTCTTACTTTGATTCTTAGTTCTCATTACACCTCACATTTCATTCTCTGAAAAATTACATATTTATAGTTCATATATGTTCATACGCACACACGTGCAGGCGCGCGCACACACACACATGCACACAATCTTCATTGCTTCTCCATGGTCTTGTGATACAAAAGACAAATCCAAGCATCAGAAGAAAAACATGCAAGTTTTAGAGGGAGGTCGGCGCAATAGGGGCCAACTTTTTTTTTTTTTTTTGGGGGGGGGGGGGGGGGGGGGGGGGGGTTGTTCCAAAGAATGATTAAGGGGTTCATGTAAAAATACAACCACAAACATAAAGATGAAACTTTTCCATCAATTTTTCATTGGCTTGCTCCATTCATAACCTTTGTCCCCCCTTCCCCCATTTGGGACTTAAAGTGTCACGGAAGTGAAGAGGTTGACAACTCTCCATGATACATGCTACACACACGAATTGAGAAATAAAAGGTAATATGTCATAGTTGCAAATGCCACAAGTAGATCTCTCAGCCTCCTCTCTCTCCCACTCAGCCTGCCTAACCAATTTTCCAATCAAAATTTATTGAAAGTCGTGTATTTATAGAGGACTAAAATTCTTGCCCTCCCCCGTGCCCCGCCCCACTGCACCCCCCTTTGGGTGAGGTGATTCTATGCTCATGACCTCTCATGGCTTGCAGATTTCTCCAACCATCGATCCCATGACTATTTGTCTCTGTTTATAGATGTGCCCCCCCCCCCGCCAAAAAAAAAAAAAAAAAAAACCACCACCACCACACCTTCCTATTCTTCCATAACAAAAACGGGACTCAATACTTATGGCCATTGTTGCCAAACATATGCACAAGTATGTGGACATATATGCGCTCTCTCTCTCTCTCTCTCTCTCTCTCTCTCTCTCTCTCTCACACACACACACACACACACACACACATATTTTCTAGGAATAGAGATCCCGTCAATATCCTAGATCCACCAAGGTTCACTGTGAAAGTCAATTGATGAAAAAGGTTCGCTCGATGAACAATAACAGTCTTTGTAAACATGCTTTGAGTTACCCATTTCCCAATCTAAATAGACAAAGCATAAAATCCTATTAAAGCTATGGCAAGCTCTACTATTGAGACACACACACACACACACACACACACACCCCGAGCTCCTCCACTCCCCTAATATGGACGTGTGCATTGCATGGGAGTTTTCTCCCCCTTTTTTCATTTGGTAGCCAAGTATTATATCCCCTTATTTCAATCTTTAAGGGTTAGCTCCCCTTATGTGTGTGGCGGTAATGCCCATAACTAGCTAAAGGATGTATCACATTCCTCCCCCTTAAGAAGAATTTTCGTCCTCCAAAATTTCATGTGGAAATTGATGTGGTCCAAACACTTTCGATAAATGGTAATGAAAGGTATAAATTCGTAGAAGTGTTGCATGAGAACAAAGAGCATCACTGTTGTTTGTCAACTAGCATGTGAAAATCGAGCTCTAGTCTGCATGAACTAGTGAAAATGGATGAGTTTGTAAATGGGAAAAGGGTTCGAGTCATGATAGATGACTCTGGCATAGATAACTTTGTGAACGATGCTCTTGTCAAGAAATTAAAACTTTTTCAACAACAAACTGCTCACCAATATGTCATCTCCATGATGCATGGTGAAGACAGGGAGACATGGGATACATTGGTATCCAATTTGGAAGTTGAGATAAAAGGGTATAAAGAAATTCTTGACTTCCAAATTATGAATATGGATCGTGCGGATTTGGTTTTTGGAAGGGAATGATTATGGGGACTAGGACCTTCTTTGAAACGTAGTTACCAGCAAAACTCACTAGAATTGAAAAAAGAAGGTAAAACACAATGTACAAAATAGTCCTTTGATATTTTTCTTGAGTTGCAAAAGATTGTAAATAAAACGTCTTGTGATGTATATATGCTTTGGTATCTCTCTGTTGTAAATAAGGACTTTGGTAGAAATGAAAGATCGGGTTTACTACTCGTCTTTGTCTTCTTATGGTGATTGTGAAAGTGATTTGAAAGTCTTCCTAGAAGAAATTAAAGATGTTTTTTCAATTGATTTGCCAAAGGGTTTACCTCTTAAAATAGGTGAAGTAGATCATGCTATTGATTTACTTAACGATGCAAAGCTTGTCTGTAAACCACCTTATAGATTAAGCCAAACACAACATTTAGAAGTAGAATAACAACTTCAAAACTATATAGATAAAGGTTTTATTAAACCCAACAATTCTCCATGGGCTTCACCAATCTTATCGGTGAAGAAAAAATATGGTTATATTATACTTTGCATCAATTATAGAGCACTAAACAATCTCACAATCAAGAATAGGTTCCTTATGCTTAGAATGGAAGATCTTTTTGATCAGTTAGCGGGAGCCAAGGACTTTACTAAGATTGACTTATGATTTGGTTATCATCAACTTAGAATAACGGCTAAAGATGTTGCAAAAACAGCCTATAGGACTAGATATGGACATTATGAGTTTGTGGTAATGCCGTTTGGGATTATCATTGCACGAGCAACTTTTATGAAGCTGATGAATAGTGTTTTATGGGCCTATCTAGCCAAGTCTTTCTTGATGATATCCTCATCTACAGGCGTACTCAAGAGGAGCATTTATAACATCTTAGAAAGTGTTCCAATTGCTCAAAAAAAACTTTTTATACAAAGGAATCCAAATGTGAATTTTTTGCAGAAGAAGTGAAATATCAAGGTCATATCATTTCTAAAGATTGAATCAGGATGGATCCAAAAACGTTCCAAGATATTTTACAGTGGTATGAACCTAAGAACCTAGAAGAGTCGTAGATCTTCTTAGAGATGTTTGGATTTTATCGTAGATTCATTAAAGTTATGCCAGGATAGCAGTTTCCATTACTAACCAACTCAAAGGAAAGGGAAAAACCTTTGAGTGGGAGGAAAATAAAAAGAAAAGCATGCAAAAGTTAAAGGTAGAAATAACTACATGTCCAATTTTATACATAGTGGATCCCAATAAACCTTTTTGTGGTTGAGATAGATCCTTGTAATTTTGTTGTAGGTATAGTTCTAACTCAAGAGGGTTGACCAATAGCTTTTGAAGTAAAAAAGACCATGCATAGAAAAAGTACTCAGTATATGAGAGGGATTTGTATAGTATTGTCCATGCATTGAAGAAATGGAAGCACTATTTTTATGATGTTAAAGCTATGATAGTTTCTTATCACAAAAGCATTAAGTGGTTTTCTAATCAAACCAAATTGAAAGGTTGTAAGGCCAAATGGGTTGAACACTTACAAGGGTTTGATTATAAGCTTAGGTATTGTAAAGGGAAATATAATGTAGTAGCAAATTCCCTTAGTAGGATGCTTATGCCAAATGAATTGAGCTTTACTTGATTTGACAGTGATTTGCTTGAATCATTAAGAGGACAATGTCATGTTGATCGTGCGTATTCAAAGATATGGGAATCCATCCAAAAAGGGGATTCAAAAAAAGAGGTTTTTAATAAAAATGAAGCATCGATGGGTGCTTTAGAAGGATTCAAGTGCAAGAATATTTCCATAGATGATGGCTATTTACTCTACAAAGGTAGGATATTGTGTCCCAAAAGATGAAAAGATTAGACACCAGATACTCTATGAGTGTCATGATAGTCCAAGTACGGGACACCCAAGTGTAAACAAGACTTGTAGTTTTGTTAAGAGGAAATTTAATTGGTCTAGAATGTATAAGGATTCCCTAGAGTATGTGGTTAAATGTGGTAAATGCCAAAACAATAAGGCTAGAAGGCTTAATACGAGAGGATTACTCCATCCATTAGTCATTCCTAAAGGGAAATGGGAGATTATCCCCAGAACTTTTATGGTTGGTATACCTAGAACAAAGAGGGGGCATGACTCTGTCTAGGTGAAATGGATATGGTTTATTCAAACCAAATTTTATGTTAAAACTCCTGAATTGGCTAGATTATCAGTAAAAAATCTCTATTGACTATATGGTTTACCAACAAACATTGTGTCATATAGAGACACAAAGTCCGATAGCCATTTTTTGAGAGTTATATTTAAGAGGTTGGACAATAAACTAAGAATGAGCATAGTTGAGCATCCTCAAACAATTGGTCAAATTGAAAGGGTTAATCAAATTCTAGAGGATATGCTATGAGCATATGTAAGTAAAACAAACTAATTGAGAAGAGTAATTAGCTATAGTAGAGTTTGCATATAATAATGCCAAGCACTCTTCCACTAGACATAGTCAATTTATGTTTAATGTATGGGTTTTAGACTAGAGCTCTGTATGTAGTAGGATTGCAAAGGGAAAGAGTTTAAGTAGCTGAAGACTTTTTAGAAGATATGAATGAAATGCTTAAACTTGCTAAAGACATTATTAAAAGGCTCAAACTAGAGCATGGACATATACTAATTTACATAGAAGGCCTCTTGCTTTTGAGGGAGGGGAGCAAGTCTATTTAAAAGTGCTTGAAAAGTCTGAAACCATGAAGATAGGACCATGTCCAAAATTATCACCAAGGTATTGTGGATCTTTCACATTACTAAAGAGAGTTGGAGATATGGATTACAAAATCCGATTACCATAGACAAGTGGCATACATCTAGTATTCCACGTTAGCAAACTAAAAAAGAAATTGAATCAATCTGATGACCTTGTTCAAGGTTATCAGATAGTGGAACTCATGGATACTCAATCTCTTCCACATGAACCAAAAAGAATACTAAACACTAGAGAAAGAAGAACTAGAAATACAATTCATAAAGAGTGTTTAGTTAAGTGGAAAGATTTTGTTAAAGAGCGTTCAACATGGGAGCGAGTAAGCACTCTTTGAAAAAGATTTCCCAACTTTAAAATTATGCCTTCCAATGGAATTTTTGAGGACACAAATTCTTCTTAAGGGGCAAAGAATGTGATATATCCTATAGCTGGGAATGGCCACACACATAACAAGCTAAGGGGTCATGGTTGTGTGTGAACTACCCCTTAAAGATACATTTGATCGTGAAATCATGCAAATTCAAGCAATCTAGTCGATAATGATCCTCCAATGCAGATCCAGTAGAACTCATGTACTTTGAAGTGTTGTAGGAAATTTTGAGGGTGGATTACAAAGATCTCAAAGTGGAATTGTTTATTGTGCAATGGTTTCAAGGTAAACATGGAGGGTTGTGCTACTAACGTGTGTAAGGGGCAGTCGGATTTTCTTGAGGTGAACTCAACAAAAATATGGACCAATCTCCGAGCGACGTTTGTATCCCTGAGCATCATGAACAAGTAGGTCGTAGTTTTTCATAGCGTCTTGCTACATCAATTTCTCATGTAGCATGGTTCCTCTTTTTTAGGTGATTTTTCTATCCCAAGGCTTTGCAACTGAGTTAGTGGTATGTCATTGAAGGAGCCCCATGAAGTGTACGGGTCTACAAGGCTACAATCTCCTAGCAAAGAAAATTGTAGAGGAAAACGTTGATGCCATAAGTTTTTGTTTTAGTTCTAAGTTTAAAATATAGATGCAATTCAAAGTTGTATTAGGTTTTAGAGTTTCAAGTAAAATAGTTTTAGCTTTAAGTTTATATGTTTATTATGCAGGATTTGAATCATTCTTGCATTTTCTTCCTCCTTTTTGTACATTTTTCATTGTTCACACATGGAGGGCTATGGTCAGGGGGGACATGGAGGAGTTTTTAATATCTCTGTCACCACACAGAGCAGACGGTATGAGGACATTCACTCTACCCTACCTCATGCCATTGGCCCATCACATTTACCATTCCCAATACCATCACTGTGCTAACAATTCACACCAACCATCCCATTAACCTTACCACCGTAGTGCTAGCACTTTACACCAACCATCATCTTCTCACTCTACATCTTCATAGCGATCATAGTGCTCTAAGTCATCGATCTCCAACAGACACTCATGTGTGACATTGCAGGCTCGACCTTCCAGTGGGGTGGAGGAGGTGGATATTGTGGTGGTGGCACCACCAATCTTCCACACTGCCTAACAGTCATCGAGAACCTATTCCTATCCCCTCATTTGATGCTCTTGCACCTCCTACATTGTTGCCTGATAATCAACCACTCTTGTCTTCACGCCACAAGACACCTTGCCTCACACCACCTGCCGCTCCTCACCTCACCCTATCGATACTCATGTTGAGATGTCTATTATGACCACTTGGTATCGCCAAGGTAGATGGTATACCTCCCTTAAACCATAGACCTTACCACCAGTGAGATTTGGGCAGATGAGAATGGTAGGAAGGTGACTACTACCATACACAACATCTGCTTACAGGTATTTTGTCACCACCTCATGAAGAAATGGAAAGAAATACTATTAGAGCTCAAAGAAAAGGTAATGATCATGCTTCACAATGCTTTTTATGCAAAGAGTGTGGAGCATTATTTCACCACCAAATGGATGCACACACAGATGCGCCACTACTTGAAGCACAAGTGCTTGGAGGTATACAAAGCATGATCAAACCATCCTAGCTTGACAAGGAAGATTGAAAGTATACAAAGAAATAATTATGGGGAAATCTCAACAATTAGGAGCAACAAAAAGAGGTAGTAGAGGCGTGAGTGGAGTCAGATAATTTTCACCACTTCGGATGGGTGAGCTTCGAGGGCAATTTTGTAAATACAATTGCTTCGCATTTATGGTTAGCATTTTATCAATCTGTGATTATTTAATTTAATTTTTGTGTTGTTTTCAATGCTATTAAACAGTGGGCAATGACGAATTGTGAGCCTATCCCATTGAGAGAAGTTATGGTGCAAGCCATGGTCTTATTGAGCTCATGGTAATTTTGAGATCTCGATGCAACGATGTAAAACATATACACTTTGATTACTAGTTTCATTTATGTTAAACTATGTGTTTGTATATAGTTTTGTTATCTAAAAATTTTTGTCTATTTTTTTTTTGGTAGAATTTGACTCAAACGCCCTTGCAATGTGAGGAAACCTCTTCACTTGAGTAGCCAACTCATAGGCTACCATATCTTTTAGTTTTATGTATTTATTGGGGATGATAAAATTCTCTCATTTTGTACCCCAACATTCGACTTATTAATCATATGTCATTTCAGTTTGAGGCATTCGCCCATGTTTATAATGTAGCATTTCACACCATATACGAATCTTTTACATTTGTCGTTGATAATCCCTTGTATATAACACATGAACAGTAAATTCTCTTCGAATTTTGTGTCATCTCAACATTTTTAGGTTGAGTTGGTTTTATCAATTTGTTATTCTTTTTGAAAGTTGAAATCTATCTCAAATTTGTTTACAATGCTTAATTGGGTGGCAAGGCCAAGAGGTCCTGTCCCCCAAATTTCTTGGTCTTGCCAACCCAAAGTTTTTGTACTTGCAAGCATCAATATATGCATCGACATATATGGTAATGTAGTGTCAATATCACAGTCAATATAGGCATCAATATTTGCATTGATATATGTACATAATGATGCACACATCAATGCTTATATCAAATCTATATCAAGGTATGTTTGCGACGTTGATATCGATGCCTATATTGACGCCCTAAAAAGAAAAAACCAAGTTCATCTACGTCGTTTCCAGCATCACAAGTGTGAAGAGCTCCTTGTAGTGAAAGCAACGAGTATAGTCCCACTTTTATAAAAAAGAAAATGCCAAGTGAGGACAAATCAAAATCCAATAAATTGAGCCCATCTTCCCTAGAGTAGTTGAGTTCAAACAACCTTTGAGCAAAGGATAATAAGCGAAAAAGAGAGTTTATCTTGCCTCTTAAAGAAAAGCCCATGACCCAACTTGTTTTCATAGTGCTGAATCTTTTTTTTTTTTGCCAAACTCACATTATGTGAGTGAATATATTAGAAAACAAAAAATCCTTGCAAAAACCACCATAATCATTCTCTAAACCAACTAAAGCAGCAATACATCAGCAAGGTAAGTGCTGAATCGATTTTAACTTGCCTGTTTGAAGTGTTTTTTTGTATGCAAAAAGGGTTTATTATTGTTATTCAATCAAATGGACACTTAAAACTACACATAAAAAGTGTGCAAAATCTAAAACTTTGGTAAATACACTCTAGACTTAGGTTTTTTTAATCAAAAGACATTGAAATCGAGATTTAGCAAGAGAAATAGCTTTAGGAGACGAAGGGCAACCAATGGAAGCTGAAAGAAGTTGAAAAGCTCAAGATTGCAAACATACAATTTTGGAAGATGAGGATTGAAACTTTTGCTTAGAGGTTACCTATTAGTAAAGCATCATTTATAGAAGCTTATAGTATTGCAATATGCAAAAAAAATTAAATCTCAAAAGAATCTTATCACGTTGAGTAAATTTAGCATATCTCACAACTTAGACTAAGTTGTCTAACCAGTGGATAAAGTGAGCTGACGTCCCCTCTCAGTTCTTTCGCCATGATGCTCATGTCTTGAAGAAGCATAACCTTTTTTGCGTTGCCTTGTATAGGAAGCTTCAATTGGCTAATGTACATCTTGATTTTCCACATTGTTGTCCATGTGCAGTTGTTGGTGTAAACCGGCTTAAATCCAACATAGTGTGTAGACTCTATTTTTAACTCACTTGAGTATTGTGAACGAGTTACCACAATTAAGAGGTGTTTAAGTGAATGACCAAGAGTCAAACTTTTTGAAGATACTGGAACATTAAAAAATACCTCTTCTCAAATTTGCCATACAAGTGACCTGCTGACATAACTCATCGTCCTGTATCAAGTCCTTGACTTGGTTCCATTTTTATCAGTAAGACAACCCCACCATAACCGGTGTTCAAGGTTGAGACCTTGATTTAAACATGAAGAAGCTAAACTTAGGCTGGCAACATGCTTTGCCTCATGGTAAGAAAACTCCAACTAGAGAGATAACCTTTCCAATTGGATTGCTTGGTGATAACGTTAGCATATCTTTTAGCACAAGATTAACACTTGTAAACTACTTATCCTCTCTGGATACTATGACAATACTGAGGTGTTTTTCCCCACTGTTTACAGAGAGTCCTCCAAAATGACTGGTAAACAAGGATCACAATTTCTTGCATTATTGTTGATTAATCAATAATTTTAGGAACAACCATCTTGGTTAACTCTAGTGAGATTATCTACAAGCACCCAAACCGAGCCATGACCTCTATTGGTGATCAATAGATCTGCAATTAATCTCATGGAGATATTGCACATAGAGTGCAAAATGTCAAACCCCTGGGTTAGACTCTGTATGAAAACTCCTCAACCTTGCAGCCAACGGTGACCAACAAAGTCTACCATGTCCAATAGTGATTAAAATCAACTTTGGAAGTTGAACTTTTCCACTACCCCTTGTCAAATTGCGGACTTCTTTCCTTTAAAAAACAACTATGATGAGATCAACCTGTGACTTTCAACAACGATGAATTGATTGTGTATTAGCTGGGTTGTACCCCTGAAAATACCACTCCTAGAGACATAATCAGTGCTAGAACTAAGCAACAATTCTTCTCAAGTTGGAATCTTATTCACAATTGGCTCTGCATGAGACTTGAAAGTATATGAACTTAGGTTCTTGTGCATAGTTGTGATGTCCATAACACTGTGCTCAGCTATACACCATGGTATAGATAAGCCTATATGAGTTTAAGATCATAAAAAAAACAAGACTCCTCGCATAAAAAATATGTAGTGCTAAAGTGACACTCATAATATCATTAATGGCTCTTTCTTGTCCATTAACGTCGATGGGTACTCCAATGGGTAGATCTGTTCAATCTTGAGAACAATCACCCATGGACTGAAAACAGTTGGCTCTTAGGCCATTGAAAACAGATGGATCTTAGCCTTTGTGGCTCTTAGCCCTTATGCCAATTTCACCCACGAACTGAAAACAGTTGGCTCTTAGGCCATTGAAAACATATGGCTCTTAGCCCTTATGCCAATTTAAAATTACTATTTAGTCTATTGACCAATCAATACTTAATTTTATGGTGTCATTGCAACTTTCTTGCTGAGAGTCGGAGCGCCCTGGCTCATGACTACTCACAACCAAAACATGTATCAAAATTCTTACTCAGAAGGTTATCATTAGTCCTTGAGAGAAAGAGGAAAGATAAAGAGAATATTGGGCTGAGGAACATTCCTTTATTGTAGTGTGTACTATTTGCATATGAGGTTGTGCATCCTATGCCTGGTTGGTAGCTTATCCTATACGCATACAACAGTCTGCTTGTATGACGCTCTCATAGAGAGAGGTAACATAAGTCACATCTTGACCCACCTACCTTGTATGTGGTCATGATTGTACCAAGGTGACTTAAGTATGGAACTTTGTCTGTGAATGAAGTCCTTGATCTAGGTTCCTTTCAGGGTTGTTGTGTGTTGACATCAACAGAAGAAACATAAATCAAAATTGTTTCAAGCCATTAATAACTTACATTGTCCTTGATGAGAGTCCTGCCATATGGCAAGCGAATATTTTTGAGCAAGGAAATAACCAAGCGAGCAATTTAAGAGAGAGAGAGAGAGAGAGAGAGAGAGAGAGAGAGAGAGAGAGAGAGAGAGATGGCCCCTGACTCCTTAAAGAAAACATGTATAGTCAGAGCCAAACTAAGTATTTGGTGTCACATAAATGAATCAATTGGTCATACTTCCAGGATCTAGAAAAGTTGCTTCCTCACCTCAATTGGACTCGCACCTCTCTTATACCCCTTGAAGATCATAGAATATTTGCACTACCATCACAAAAACAATGACCATGGCTTGAAAGGCTTTATATCCGTGATGTTAATTGAATTTTCATTAAAAGTAAAAACATGCTTTACTCAGTCAAATCACCCAGGGAATCAAAATAGCCAAAAGAAATATGGTGAAGAACCATAAAGAAATGACTAATAATCAAGTCTAATGAATGAGTATACTTTGCCACCCACCCTACCGTATCATCTTTGCAAGAAAACAAGGGTAATGTTTTCATTGTAACCAAGCTATCGCGTCTTTTCCTATCAATAGATACTTAATCAAAAAGTTGGAATGAACAACTAGCATGTCGCAATGCATGAAGATTCATCTCTCCAATTATTTTCTTTCCCTTCTCTAGTGTGTTTTTTACAAAGAAAGGAGATCATGTTACGTTTATATATCTTGAAATTGGGGAGCAACAATGTGTAGTCTCTCATGTATATTTAAAAATAATAATATATCCATCTCTTTGTATTGTTTGTAGCTATCTACGGTGACACAAATGGGTGCATGCAATGGAAGGTGACAAAGAAAGGAGATTGTGAGCACTAGCTTTGGTTTCTGGGTGCAAAGGACTTGCAGCCATTCAAGGTAGCATGGATTATATATGCAATTCTTTATGGTCAAAGAGGGCCATCTAAGGCAACGAGATTTAGTATAATTTATAATGTTTGGTGTGCATTAATAATATTTTCCTCCATTGCTATTTCTTTAGCCATTAGTGCGGATAGAGTTTGCAAAACCCTATCCTCTCTCTATGCATTTTTGTAGGGCACTTTACAAAAGCCAACTAAGACTGTTCGCGACTAATCAAGTAAGCAAAAATGTTACTCTTGTTGCATGCGAAAGTGCTCAAAGGGATTAAGTACACAAAAGTTTCCATGCACTAAAAAATCCATTAAATTTGTCATCATCTGAATCTCATAACTCTATATTGGTAGCCTCGTTATTATATTACCTAGAATCTTTTATAGATCCCTTTAAGTTTCATTTGATGATTCTCATCAATCCTTCAACTCGAACAAAAGCTCACTACAATTTCGGGACTTGAACCCGGGGAGTCGGAAGTACTAACGAGTTGATGCAATTGACCATCCCACTTGTGGCTTCATGGTGTACAACAGGCGGAACCTTGTATCTACAAAAAAAACCATGTGGTGGCTTTTGCGTTCAGCTTCTTGCCGATGTCCACCTCTGCGCTGCCCCGCCTTGGTAGCCTCCCATATGTCTGATCATCATGTCTCAGCTGACTTCTCTACTCCTGCCTACACCCCTTGCCCCGATGCCACACGGCCCTGGTGAGTGCTCGCATCTTCAGAGATTCAATATCATTTACGGTTTTTTTCAAATCGTGGAGACATATTTATTACTTTTGTAGAAAATGAAACTGCTTGTACGCCGGCGTGGATGGCTACAGGTAGGTTTCTTTTGTAAATTACATTCACAATATAAATTCAACAAACGAATCTAATAAAATGTCGTTTCAAATATTACGAACGCATCTTTGTGTACGAAGGCCATGTCGACCTCGCAGCACACAAATAGGATGAATCTGCTAACTTACAGCCTCGCAAGCTAAGATCGGAGCCCTGCTTTGTGCCCATGCATGCTCGCTACCCTCCTCAACATTTTGGCCTGTGCTAATTGCAAGCAATGCATTAACCATGTCATCGGAAACAATGCCTGGCTGATCTCTCTCTCTCTCTCTCTCTCTCTCTCTCTCTCTCTAAATTCTTCAGCAAGAGGTGAGGGTGAGGTAGCTCATAAGCATGAAAACTCGTAACTATAAGGCTTTGGCATCCTGAGGCAGCCAGAGCAAAGACACACTGGTATGTGAAGAGATCTGAGGGTTGGAGCACTGAGAGCTAGCTATGGGGGAAGGCAACCAGCAGGAGGGAAGTAGCGCTGAAGAGGAGATTGTGAAGGGAGGCCTGAGGAGCCACCAGATTATAAAGAAACGGAAACTATAGACATTCGTTGGAGGATAAGGGCGGTTTAGATAGTGCAAAGAGGAGAAAGCTCACCTAGCTAGCATGGGCAGCCAATTACATGCAACTCGAGGAGAGTTCGAGCTTGTAGGAGGCCTGATCAATTGACGGGCGTTGTGAAAGGGGTGCATGGGAGCAATTCGTGGGTGAGGAAGGTGGCTTTGCAAACAAGAATGATAGATGTACCATTATGGGGAAGCTCATAAGAATGATAGCTCGTAAGTCTTGTAGAAGGAGTGATCTGAGCATGCAGGTATGTGTGTAATGGGAGGCGGCCAAGTGTGGATGTTGAGATGGTGGAGTGGACGCAAGCTGTAAGGGTTTGGTGATCGCATCATTGTTCTGGCTAGATGTCATCTGTAAAACTACCTACAAGCTTGCATGATGTGGTGACGTTGTGGCCCTCAAAGACACTCCTCTCCTCCAGCATGCAAGCATTCAGTGGCGTACATATTAATTGAGCATGCAATTATCCATGTAATATTGGGATCATCGAAGGAGGGGCAACTCGAGTTGATGGTGAGATGGCGCAAGTAGGAGCGTGGTTAGTCGGACTGGTGATCGCATCACTGGATCTGGCTCGATGTCATTTGTGAGTGCCTACAAGCTTGCATTTGGTGACATTGTGGCCCTCACCCTCCTCGTCTCATCCCTGCTGCCATTAATATCTCTCCTCAAGCGTGTTGCTGTCCTGACCAAGATGAAGGTCACTGTCGATGCTAAGGCCGATGTCAAGGAGGCTACCACTCACGTGGCCTCATCATCATCATTGCCGCTTTTGCAATAGACCGTAGGACTTCTAGGTGCTGGGCAAGGGAGTATAAGATAAACATCAGATTCTGGGCAAGGGAGTGTAGGCATATCACTATCCTTGGTCCTATGATGTTGGAAGTAGAATGTTTAAGATCAAGTTTGCTTTTTAAAAGAACATTTCATGGCCCTTGCAGACCATACATCTTTGCATCCATTGACGTTTTGGAAGCACACGTTGTTAGAAAATATGACGTAGCTAAATAGATATTTGAGTAGATTACCTAATGGAGAGAGATAGATTTCACACACAAGAGATTATAGAGTAGAGAGAGAGAGAGAGAGTACACATGATATACATGGTTCACCCAATGTGGGCTACGTCCACGGGAAAGCAACCACTCAATGGCTTTAGTACTTCAAAACAAGAATTAGTTTACAAAGGGATTATACCCTTAATGGAGCTCCCGCCTTGCTTCACTCTCACCACCTCACACTCACCTTGTTGCATCAACTTCACACTATGAAATGTGTATACAGATGGCCTCCTTTTATAGGCCAAAAGGGCTACCCTCTCTCATGAGAGGCAGCCATGTGTAGCCGCCCTTGTGTAGATAAGTCCAAATCGGACCCTTCAATCCACCCATGTGTGGCCGCCCTTGAGAAGACAAGTCCGCTTTTGAATTTGGCCACCGGCCCACCGGCCATTGACTACCGACCACTAGCCACCGGCCAACCGACCGGTCGTTTTTCGACCGCCGTCCAGTCATAATATTCTGGTGAAAAGGAATATTCCGGCCCCTGAATTTTGGCCGTGAAAATTTTGGTTTCCGGCGAGTGATTTACCTTCACGCACGATGGCTTCTCCTCATAATGGGGGCCTTACAAATGTGCGTTTTTACCATAGAAAAATTACAAGGGGTAAATCAGGCTCCATACTTAACAATCTCCCACTTGGAGACTAATCTCCAAACCAAACTTGTGACTGCTTTCCATCCTGGCTTCTTATCCTTGAATGCCGATTGAAGATGAGCAAAAGCTCAACTTCTCCTTGTTGACCACCTTTGTAAACATGTCTACAGGATTTTCACTTGTATACACCTTTCCTAGCTTTAGATGTCCCTCTTCCAAAAGAGTGCGTATGAAATGATATCTCACCTCAATGTGCTTTGTTCATGAATGAAAGACTGAGTTCTTTGCAAGATGGATAGCACTTTGGCTATCACTGTACAAGACACAATTGTCTTGTTTGAATCCAAGCTCTTCTAAGAATCTGTAAAGCCACATAATTTCTTTTCTTGCCTCCGTCATTGCTACATACTTTGCTTCCGTGGTAGAAAGTGAGACCACTTTCTGCAGCTTTGAAGCCCAGCTTACTGTTGTGCCTCCAACCATGAAGACATAGCCAGTAGTGCTCCTTCGAGTATCTTTGTCACCTGCCATATCTGCATCAGCATACCCTTCTAGAAAAATATCAGTTCCTCCAAAACACAAAGCATTTGTTGTTGTCCCTTTAGATACCTAAGTATCCACTTCACAGCTTGCCAGTGTTCTTTACCTGGGTTGTCCATGAACTACTCACAACTCCCACTGCATGTGCAATATCTGGCCTTGTCTAGACCATAGCATACATTAGAGAACCTACCATTGTGCAGCATATGGAACTTTAGACATATAGGCTATCTCCTCTTGCGTCTTTGGACACATATCCTTCGTTAGTTTAAAGTGACCAGCCAAAGGTGTAGAAATTGGTTTTGCATTTTGCATTGCAAACCTTTCTAGTACCTTCTTGATGTAATCCTCTTGAGATAGCTTTATTGTCTTCTTCGTCCTGTCCCTTGATATTTTCATACCAAGTATCCTCGTTGCAACACCTAAATCTTTCATTGAAAAAGATTTAGACAGCTCCTCTTTTAGGTCTTTGATGTCCTGCATGTTAGCACTTGCAATCAACATGTCATCAACATACAGCATTAGGATGATGAATTTCCCATCTCTCAAATTCTTCGTGTAGACGCAGTGATCCGAGTTGCATCTTGTGAATCCATGATCCAACATCCATCAATCAAACTTCAAATACCATTGTCTTGATGCTTGTTTTAAACCATACAAGATCTTCTTTAATATGCAAACCATTTTCTCCTTACCTTTTACTTCATACCCCTTTGGTTGAAGCATGTAGATTTCCTCCTCTAAGTCATCGTAAGGGAATGCCGTATTTACATCCATTTGCTCGAGATTTAGATCATGAGCATCCACAAGGCTTAAGACAAGCCTGATTGAGTTCATTTTTACAACATGAGAAAATATTTCATTGAAGTCAATACCTTTCTTTTGAGAAAACACTTTTACCACAAACTTAGATTTGTACCTTTTCTTCCCACCTTCTTCTTCCTTCACCTTGTACACCCATTTGTTTTGAAGTGCACGCTTACCTTTAGGCAACTCAACCAACTCCTATGTTTGGTTGCAATGTAGTGAGTCCATCTCCACTTGCATGCTCTTCGTCCATTCTTCTTTGGATTCATGTTGCATAGCTTCTTTGTATGATTCCGGCTCTCCAGAATCTGAGATCAAGAGATGGTTGAAGAAAGGAACAAACCTTTCTAGAGGTCTACTTGCTCTTGTAGATTTTTGCGGAATAGGTTGAGGCTCCTCAATTGGTTGACATTGTTGCACATTGTCTCCATTTGCAGTCCTTGAGTCTTCACCGTCCTCAAGCTCCATGTACTCATCACCTGTTTCTTTTGTTTGTGTCCTTTCCAAGTAATCTTTGTACATATTTTGTTCGTTAAAAATTACATCCCTACTCCTTAAGATTTTACAATCTTCAGGATTCCATAGGCGATACCCAAAGTCACCTTCTCCATAGCAATGAAGAAACACTTTTTGGACTTTGCATCTAGCTTTGATCTTAGGCTTCTATCTATGTGCATGAAAGCCTCAGACCCAAACACTTTGAGAAATGCATAATTCACCGATTTACCTGTCCATGCCTCTTCTGGAACTCCCCCATCCAATGCCGTTGAGGGTGATCGATTGATTAAGTACACAGACGTACTTATAGCTTCCGCCCAAAGCTCAAGTGGTAGGCCCGCATGTAGCCGCATGCTTCGTGCTCGCTCCATGATTGTCCTGTTCATCCTTTCTGAAATCCCATTTTGTTGAGGTGTCCTTGGGGTTGTCCTTTGTCTCCGAATGCCATTGCTAGCACAAAAGCTTTCAAAAGCTTGGCTGCAATATTCGCCTCCATTGTCGGATCTGACGCATTTAACCTTGGTACCTGTTTCATTCTCCACAAAGGCTTTGAAATATGGAAAATACATCGGATGTATTCTTCATGACATAAACCCATGTTTTTCTAGTTGCATCGTCTATGAATGTTACATAGTACAATGAGCCACCAAGTGATGGTGTACTTGCAGGACCCCAAACATCAGAATGAACCAACTGAAGTTTTTTAGTTTTTCTTTCATTTCCTCATTTTTGAAATTTTACCCTCTTTTGTTTACCATAAACACAATCTTCACAGAACTCTAAGTCCACTTCTTTCAAACCTGGCAGAAGCTTCTTTGTTTGAAAGATTTGCATTCCTTTGGCACTCATATGCCCAAGCTAGTAGTGCCACACCGCACTGTCAACTTTTGTAGTTGCTGCACAAGTCGAAGGTTGCGTGCTCATAGTACACAAGTAAATTGTACCGACCTTTTCTCCCTTGGCAACCACCAAAGATCCCTTTGAGATCTTCCACCGTTTGTTTCTGAATGCAATGTTGTGACCTTCATTGTCCAATTGTCCTGTAGAGATCAAATTTTTTCGAAGAGAAGGAACATGCCTAACATCTTTAAGCTTCCATTCATTTCCGTTAGCAGTTTGACAGAAACTATACCTTTGCCGACAATCTCACAAGCTTCATCATCTCCCAAATATACATACCCAAAATTACCTTTGGTGTAATCTTGAAAATGTTGCTTGTGTGGTGCCGCATGGAATGAAGCCCCAGAATCTACTATCCAATAATTAGACACATTGTCTAATGAGAGAATTAGAGCATCTTGCTCTACTTTACTTGCCACATTGGCCTCCGATGTTGGCTTGTTGTCTTGAGACTCAGTCTCCTTCTTCTTCTTGGACCAGCAATCCTTCTTGACGTGGCCCTTCTTGCCGCAGTTCCAACATTCAAGAACTGACTTTGTGCGTGACTTGCTCCATCTTGAGCGATCACGACCCTTTTGGTTTTTGAACCTCTCCTTAGGCCTTCCTCTTGTTTCCCCTGACAGTGCAGCACTTGATGATTCTCCTGTGCTTCTCCTTCGTATTTCCTCGCTTAGGAGAACACCCACAACATCATCAAACTTAAGAGTATTTGTGCCAGAAATAGAATTACTTACAGCCATCACAAGGCTGTCCCAACTATCCGGTAGAGATGATAGTATAAGGAGAGCTCGCACTTCGTCATCGAAATTGATTTTCATCAATTGAAGTTGACTTATGTTTGTATTAAAGTCATTTAGGTGTTTTGAAATTGAACCATTCTCTGCCATCTTTAGATTGAACAAGCGCTTCATAAGAAATACCTTATTGGATGCCGATGGTTTCTCGTAGAAGTCGTCAAGTGACTTCATCAAGTCCTCCGTGGTCTTCATCTCCGAAACATTGTAGGCCACCATTGACGCTAAGCTTAACCGGATTGTTCCCAGTGCCTTTCGATCAAGGACAATCCATGCTTCATTTGCCATCATTGCGGGCTTCTTTGCAAGACCGCCTAGTGGCAAATAGAGGTCCTTCTGGTAGAGATAGTCTTCAATCTGCATCTTCAAATGTTGGTAGTTTTTGCCGTTGAACTTCTCAATCTTGAGCTTCCCTTCCTCCGCCATAACTCCCACTCAATTCAAGGAATCCTTTCCTTGAGATACTTTAGCTACGAGCAAGCCTTGCTCTGATACCAATTGTTAGAATGACGTAGCTAAATAGATATTTGAGTAGATTACTTAATGGAGAGAGATAGATTTCACACACAAGAGATTATAGAGTAGAGAGAGAGAGAGAGAGAGTACACACGATATACGTGGTTCACCCAATGTGGGCTACGTCCATGGGAAAGCGCTTTAGTACTTCAAAACAAGAAGTAGTTTACAAAAGGATTATACCCTTAATGGAGCTCCCGCCTTGCTTCACTCTCACCACCTCACACTCACCTTGTTGCATCAACTTCACACTATGAAATGTGTATAGAAATGGCCTCCTTTTATACGCCAAAAAGGCTACCCTCTCTCATGAGACGCAGCCATGTGTAGCCGTCCTTATGTAGATAAGTCCAAATCGGACCCTTCAATCCGCCCATGTGTGGCCGCCCTGGAGAAGACAAGTCCGCTTTTGAATTCGGCCACCGGCCATTGAATTCGACCACCGGCCACTGGCCATTGAATTCCGACCACCGGCCACCGGCCATTGACTACCGGCCACTGGCCAACCGACCGGTAGTTTTTCGATCGCCGTCCGGTCATAATATTCCGACGAAAAGGAATATTCCGGCCCCTAAATTTTGGCCGTGAAAATTTTGGTTTCCTGTGAGTGATTTTCCTTCACGCACGATGGCTTCTCCTCATAATGGGGGCCTTACAAATGTGCGTTTTTACCACAAAAAATTTACAAGGGGTAAATCAGGCTCCATATTTAACACACGTGAAGTTTGGATGCTATAAAAATAGATGATGGAGAAGATGTATAGATGAAGTTGGAGGCATAGAAATAGATGATGGAGATGATGCTTTCTTACTTAATCCTAAATTGCATCAATTATACAACGTGGTTATATTCAAGATGCTTTGCCAAAAATTGCTTGGTTTTGTGTTAGCTCGGAGTGGTTCACTCAGAGTTTGGAATTCTTCCCTTGATGAGTAGCTGGTACTATAGCAAAAGCGTAAACAAGAATGAGGTGAAATTTTGTCTACCTCACTTTGCCCTACTTGGCACCGAATGGAAGCCGTGTGTCTCATTAAAACCGCTAAAGCACTTGCTTTGCACAACCAAAAATCATGTGGAATTTAAAGGTTAAACACAAAAAAAAGAAGAACTTGAAATTGGCTATCCTTATTACCCCTTTGAGAATAGTCGTTTGGAATTGCCTTGAAGGCATATAAGCTAAGAAATTTAGAGCCGTCAGATTTACCTTGGTGGATGCCCATGTGGCTTGCTTCATACCAACCTCCAATAAAAGATAGGTAGTTCGTGCATATTCCAAACTTTAGAAGCTTACGTGTAATATGCCTTGAAGTGAAGCCTTGCTTCGCATAAGTTCATTGACAAGGTGTGACAGACTTATTGCTCATAGCTAACAAGTGCTCCTGTTGACACACTAATGTCAAAGCAAAAGAGAATCGACCTTGTCGAGTCATGCAGCTTATTCAAAATGAGAAGATTACCCAATATCAAAATAAATAGCTCAGGAAAATTAGCTACCAAATTTCATCCAAATTGTCAAAGTTTGCTTGACTGAAGCAACATTTGCTTGTCAAGTTGTCCTTGTAGAAAATCCTGCAAAATGGAATAAGTTCAAAATTGAAACTTATATTTAAGGTACTTACCAATTTTTTTTAACACCACCCCTAGCATCAGAAGTCAAAGCATCCTGTGGCCATGACTGTGGTTTCAATATACTTTGTGTATTTATTTTTCATGCACTCTGGCAAGCTATAATTGCTTTGGAGTAACCATGCCGCCAATGCATAAATATAGGTAGGGAGCCGTGCTCCTAAAAGCCTTGCTTTTTCCCTCCGCTTGACAACACAAAGAGGATGCATCAAACAAAGGCCAATAAAAGACTGAGGGAAGACCCACTTGCGAATAACCACCCAACCACCCTATATATAGGTCCCTGGCCCTCTGGCTCTTAGCTATATGTAGACCCCTATACTCCAAGTGTGTCCGGCACTTTGCCAGGGCCGTGACCTCTATAAGGTATGAGCTTTTTCCTAGAGTTACTAGAGTATGAGTCAATGAGAGAAAAGGTGGAATTATCCACGTGTAGTGGTGCAAGGCTATAGAGCTACATAAAGCTCATCTCATGAATAAACATCCATTCCATTTTTCATCACATCTCTTTTGTTTATGGTGAGCTTGTGATGGCTTAGCAACTACTCAAGATCGTGTTTACGAGTCCAAGTTAATCAATCTTGGAACCTAATTTGCTTGAGTGATAATCTAGCCTACACACACTCACTTGTGTGCACCAAGTTTGTCTTTCATCCATCTTAGCTAGCACGATCTCATTCCCATCAAGTGGTATCAGAGAAGCATGGTTTGCTAGCTAGGTTTGTTGTCCTGCGTTTGTGTGTTAGTAAATAGCATCTCCATTAAAGTGATTAGAATTTCTTAATTATCATTTGGTCCAATGGAATTCTCCATAACTAGTTACATCTCTCACTAATTAAGCCCTAATATAGCCATGTGGGCACACATCCTTAGCACACCCAAGAGGCCACTACCCTCCAAGGCTAGGTAAGTTTGATTAGGGAGAGATAACCATTGTTGCATTTTAGTAATCTCTTAGTGTTGATTTCAATTAATCTCTCCGATTTTGCAATCACCTAACACTATTCACCTCATCTCGAGGTGCTTGACATAATCTCTCCATAGAGCCTTCAAGCACTCCAATTGGACATTGAGAGCTCCTTCAACCCTCATCCTTTTGATTGCCTATATATTGGGTGTATGTGTGTGTGGGGTTTTTTCTTTGTGCATCCTCTGTTATCTCTCCGATTTTGCAATCACCTAACACTATTCACCTCATCTCGAGTTGCTCGACATAATCTCTCCGTAGAGCCTTCAAGCACTCCAAGTGGACATCGGGAGCTCCTTCAGCCCTCATCCTTTTGATTGCCTATATATTGGGTGTATGTGTGTGTGGGGTTTTTTTTTTTGTGCACCCTAACACTGCATACAAAGTAAACCCTTGGAGTCCCTGCCATCTAATGGCTTTGGGTTGTTTGGCTAGCCTAATTTGGGCATGCTATTATTGGCTTGAGGTCGTGGGGTCAATTGCCAACCGGCGTGGACTATGGGTGGATCTCAAAGTTGGTGATAAATTGCACTTTTTAAGGGATGTTGGGTTCGCAGGAGGGCCTTCCGACATCGACAAGCACCACATTTTCTTACAACCCGCACTTGGACGCCAACTACGCCTCCAATCCCCTCTATTGTTTTTTTGGGCCCGTAAGTTGTTTGTCCTTCACCCGCTGCCCATTATCTTGACCGCCCCTTTCCTAAGGGTGGTCCTTTCCAACCTCGAAGAATTCCTTGGCCTCTAAAAGGGAGTTCTCACACACAAGGAAAGCATCAATGTCTTAGTCTCTGCTAAGCAGGGATTCATGTAGCAAGTAATTAGAATCTCAAGGAGCTACAATTGGAAGGATAAAGCAACCAAACGCTCAAGCACTTCAAGGATTAACCAAGAGCCGAACTTCTTTCGATCAGCCAAAGGAGCTTCAAGCCCAACAAGCTTCGACTTCAAACTCCAAAATTGCAAAAGGGTCTTAAGCTTCAGACCAAAACTTTTCCATCTTTTGTGAAGAGGGGCTTCACTCTGGTGAAGAGGAGCTTCACAAAATCAAAGGCATTCTCTCTCTCTCTCTCTCTCATTTAACTCCAAAAACTTTGCAACCGAACACAATAGTCCCTTGCAATGCATGTTATACTCTACATTTATGGAGATCATTTTCTAGTTGTGCTCATGTACGGAGTTCCAAACACTGGCCTTGGAGAGTCTCCAAGTGCAAAGACCGCTCCAAGGCACCATGGGGAAATTCAAAAATTCACTTTGAGAGAAGGGAATTTGGCAATAGCATCATTGGCATCCATGTTAGTAAGTTTTGCATCAATATTTTTGCATTGCACTTGTTTTTCAATAAATCTCAAGACAAAGCTATGGCAACATCGACATCGTTGGCACCAACAAAGGTGCGGCTAGAAGACAAAGACCATGAAGTAGTTGTAGCTCCTAGATTGGAGCGTTGTCTTTCTTCATCAAGTTGTAGCCTCTCTTCAAGGGGATGAATTTTTTTTTGTCATCCTTTATGGATCTACCATCCTTAGTGAATATGTATTGACATCCTGTGTGGATACTATGTCATCCTTAGTGGATAAAGAATCTTCATTGTATTGTCCTAATCCAAACCTCAAGGGGAGGATTGTAAGGTATGAGCTTTGTCCTAGAGTCACTAGAGTATGAATCAATTAGCAAAAAGGTGGAATTATCCCACATGTAGTGGTGCAAGGCTGTAGAGATACTTAAAGCTCATTTCATGAAGAAACATTCATTCCATTTTGCATTACATCTCTCTTGTTTATGGTGAGCTTGTGATGGCTTAGCATCTACTCAAGATTGTGTTTATGAGTCCAAGATAATCAATCTCGGAACCTAATTCGCTCGCATGATAATCGAGCCTACACACACTCACTTGTGTGCACCCTTGGTATGACAAGGAGCTTAGAAAAAAAGGTAGAGCTGGATCAAAAGCTCCTTTTCATACTGTGAACAAGGGACGAGTATATTGCAATTCAAGAGCTAATGGGAGTCAGTTTGTCTTTTTGTTTCGTATGATGATTGACATTATTGGCTTTGTTTGTTCTTGTAAAGTAGTAATAGTGATAACAGTTCTATCATCAAAGGGTGATGATAAAGCAAAATGTCAATTTTAGCCTCAATTACTTTTTTTTCCCTTGAAAAGGTACCTTTGTGGGTTTTATTGTTCATCTTCCTAGGTTAGCCATAGGTGTACAACCACATTACGTCATATTTATATGGACAAATTTCATACTACTTTGTGCAATTGCTCATTGAGGCAAGAGATTATAAATAGAGGATGTGTCTACAAACCAAATTTGTGGTAAGAGATGATCTATTAGATGTCAGGCCAATGGTAGGACCGGGCAGCAGGCCAAGGGCCAAGGGCTGAATGGCTCAGTACGGCTAGGAGCCGAGGGCCAGGCATGCGTTAAGGGGACCTACTTGCAAGGGCCAAGGGCTATAAGTAGGGAGGTTGGGAGGAGAACCACATGCTAGTCTACCCTTTGGCCTTTCACTGGTATCAGATCTTAGGGGAGGGACGGGCTATGGAGGAAGGGGGAACCTTGCATGGTGTTGCATGATTGCTCTCTCTCTCTCTCTCTCTCTCTCTCTCTCTCTCTCTCTCTCTCTCTCTCTCTCTCTCTCTCTCTCTCTCTCTGTGGAAGATCCAATGAGACAGGCGTGGGCAAGGGCCTTGGGAAGAAGAGGGCCGTGGAGTTCTTGGCATGAAATTGCATGCTACATGCAAACCTTGTCCACAAGAAGGCGAAGCTTGCCGTGTGCAGGCTTTCAAAAAACACGACACGCGACTATGGCGTTCACGCAGGAGCAAACCCTTACAAGGAGGGGGAAGCTTGGTAGAGGTTGCCCGTTTGCAACACAGACGCAGCCAAATAAGTGCACGTGGGCTTGCTAGAAGGTTCTCGTTTCATTGCGCTCTTCAACCAAGCCCTGTATCGGGCAGGACGAGTGCTTCTTCATCCTTCTGCGCTGCCGAAACTCATAGCCATGGCTTAGCTTTGTTTTTTTTTCACATGCGGCCGCCCAAGGGGAGGACCATTTGGTAATTAAACATTTAAGGGAGCGTGCCCACCCTGGGCACACCCCCCCTCATTGAATGCATGTGATTGGTAGTAGTTCGAGAATTGATGGGACGGCCTCCATGTACGTAACAACAGTAATGGAATTGTACGTAGCAACAATACTGGCATTGTTTTGCAAATCTATGATTCCGAGGCCACCAATTTTGGGCGTCCTCCCTTGCTAAGAAACGAATCCCATGAGAGAACGCCGTGCTGAAATCCGCAACCAAGAAATCGATGGTCACATTGAATTTTGACTCCGGTTCATGGGGATATTTACCTTGATATTCTGTAGAAGATCATTAGAAATCGCATAAGGTGATTATGCAGGGTGTGCAAAAATCTTATGACTCGACTAAAGCAATGACAGGAGTCGATAGTGAAGGCTCTATGGTCATGTTTTCGAGTTTCCCAGGAGTCGATGGTGAAGAAAGTGCTTGACCTCGGTCAGGGACACGAACGGATTATCAGGTTTGCAATTTCACGTTCTTGAAATTTTCATAGCTTTATGTATACAATTGTATTGCAAGAGTATGTTCTTATGTTAATCTCGGCCATGGTGCCCTGAGAGATTTCTTGTGGGTCCAGTATGACCAAAGTCAACATAATACGTCCAATTTTGGTAGTCATTACCATGATTTGGACTAAATAGCACGGCTCCAATAGAAATAACATCTACACGGGTTTCCACGAGGCACGATTGTCTAGTAGTAGAGGAAACTTGAGCATGGCCTATGCCTTATAAGGCAACGGTGATTGGAAAGGCCGATCATTGATTCAATTCTCAAAAGCAGGCAATCAGAACTGGTGAAGTTGAATCCACTGTCGGCCATGTCTATTGAACCAAACATCAGTATCTGGAAAATCATTTCTCAATTTTCTTCTTGCTGGCAATTCATTCAATTCTTACGACGGCAAGCTTCGTCCGCATGTGTATTTAATGAGGTACGCGGTTGATATTTGTTTATTGAGCATGTGCTTGATAACTATGGTATGCAATGGGCGTCTACGATTGATCATGGATATCATTCATAGACTCAAGTATGTACGAGATGCACATATAATTCTATTTTTCCAGCAGGTTTACAAGTAGATAAGGTCTATTTTTGTGAATGATCAACACGGTCGACTTTCTTTTGCTTTGACATCTGTTTGTCAGCATAAATATCCTTTAGCTATGAGCTATCAGGACCTCCATAAGTTGTTAAGGGAAGCAAGGCTTCCAGTTCGGCATCTTGCAATGAGATTTTCCCATCTTGCTTATGCTATGAGCATAAAAACTTGGAGGAAGTTTGTCTACGTGCTATTTCATTACATGCAAAGAGGGTGTATATGATATATGCGACAACTCTCTCGCGCACAGCAACTATGGCTAGGAGCAATCTTCTAGCGAGTTTGTCCTTCAGAATTTCACGACAACTGGTTACAACAGGAAGCCCAAGTTAGACAATTCTCAATTTTTCTTGTTTTTCCATATTTACACTTTACTTGGCAACTATTGTTGTTGTGCAAAGCAAAGTGCTTTGGTAGTTTTACACGAAGCAAGGCTTCTCCCTTGTGCAGATATACTACCCATTGACTTGGAATCAAGGGCATTGGCACATAAGTATGGGGAATCAAGCGTATTGGCACCTCACCCCATCCCTATCAATCTAGATTGTGCAAGGCACTTATGGTTTTGGTTGTTATGTTTGAGGTCATCATTGTAACCAAGGGCTTACAATTCTACATGCAAGGCATGCTAGCTAGGTGGATTCAATTCTACCGCCTCATGAATTACGCTTCCGCTATCACTCTAGGAACTCTGTCAAGGACAAGATAAGTGATGGATTATTTAACATGCTTTTGGTAGTTGTCAACATACAACAACACTAAAAGGAACCTAAATCTAGGACTTATTTCACAGGCAAAGTGCCCTATTTAAGTCACCCTTGTACAGTCACGACCCCTACAAGGTTGATGCGTCAAGATGTGACTCGTGTTCTTTGTTACCTCTCTCGATGAGAGCATCATACAGGCAGATTGTTGCATACTTATAGAATAAGCTGCAAGTGAGGCATAAGATGCGTAAGAGCACACAGATTGGGTACACATTCGAGCAACTTAAGGAAAGTTCCTCAACCCAGCATGCTCTCTTTCTCTCTCTTTCTCTTTCTCTCGAAGAATAATGAAAACTTTCTAAGAAGCTTTTGATACATGTTTTGCTCGTGAGTCAGCCTGAGCCAAGGTGCTCTAACTCTCAGCCAGAAAGTGGCCAAGACGCCACCCAAATTAGTCTTCATCAGCTTGTTGATTGAACACTAGTTTGTTATTGGCACAAGGGCTAAGAGCCATTGTCAGACCTAGGGTAAGGCCCAAATGGTAACATTTCCTGGGTAATTGTTCTCCAGCTTGAACATATCTACCTAGTGGCGTCCCCATCGATGTTAATGGACAAGTAAGAGTTTTGCCATTACAGATGTTTTGGGTAATCTGTTAGCCCAACAGGTTTTTTAGAGCCAAAATTGAGTTGAGTGTCTGGTATTCTTAAGCTCACATTAGCTGATCTATACCACGGAGTATAGATGCAGCACACATTTCAAACAGCATGGTTGTCCATAAGATTTAGGAGTCCCGCTCTGCGTGGATCTCCTGCTCTCTCTATATAGCACTACGAGTGTCTATGGAAGCACAGTTTTGGGGTAAGACCTAGCGGGTGATTACTAAATCACTCCATAGGCATTGAGGATCACAACTTGATCTATCACAGTTGTACTTTCAAGGAAAGAAGTCCGCAATCTACCACGGGGTAGTGGAAAAATTCAACTTTTCCAGTTGATTTCAAAGAGATGTTTCAGCTAGAAAGCTTTCATCCAGCTTGCTCTTTAGGCACGTGACAAGGTCATGTAAGAGCCTAGCATTCTGAGCAAGTGTTATCACTTTCTCCTTTCATTGTTCATTAGGATACCATGCTAGGTTTGATTTTTGTTGAAACAGTTATCGACATACATGGTAGGGTTCTGTTTGGCACATGTTGTCGCATGGCACACAACATGGTTTAGGAACTCAAGGAGTTCGGTTTAGCAAGTGTGGAGCATGGATAATGAGGGTCTCTCTCACGCATGTCGCATGCGTGTTTATAGTTACCTCCACACCCAAGTACATATTGTACTTGCAGGATGTTCTTTTTTCAGACATCCTTATAGAAGACATATTCCACATGTGGAGAATATGAGTCTCTGGGATTGACATTGGCGCGCCGCTACTTCAGTTATGTGTCGTGATGATGTCCCTTGGTGCTGGTCGAGTCCGTTTTCTAGACCATTTTTTGTACATCGTATCAGGAACAATTTTAATTGCCAGAAATTGTCGAGTACTTAGAATGACTTGTTAAGGTTACAAGTGTTACTCAACAACATTAACATATGGTTGTTTAGGTATATAGCAAGGCTATGTGTTGTTTATGAAACCATTTCATTGTTTGTAACCAGAAGTGATTAATGTTTCAACTTCTATTATGGTTCAAACGTTTAAGCACGGCTTGCAAATGATTGTGACAGAAAGTATTTAGTTTCTTTTCTCAACTATTTACATTCCTTTTCCATGTGTGCTCGGAGCATCACATTCACCATCAGTATTGGCAAGGACGATCATGAATACAGGTTCGGATCTGTTTTTTGATAAATGCATGCACACTAGGTGTTATGGGCCCTAGTGTTTAGCAAAGACTCATTTGAAATAGCATGCATATTCATCACATTAGTTGCTTATGAAGCATTTTTCACTCTATGTGCAATATCTCTCTGCGATTACTTTTGGGTCTACCAATCACCAACAGAGGTCATGGCTTGGTTTGGGTGCTTGTGGATCTTTCACGTTAACCAAGATGGTTCTTTAGGACATTGTTGATTCCTCCACAATGTTGTACGATATTGTGACCCCCATTTACCAGTCATCTGTGAAGACTGTTTGTAAACCGTGGGGAAACACACCTGAGTAATTGTCAGTTATCCAAGGGGATAGGCAGATTACAAAGTGTAATATGGTGCTAAAAGGATATGCAAAGTGCGTACGTTAGCACCAAGAAATCCAATCAGTAAGTATTTATTGCTCTACTTGGAGTTTGCTTCCCATAAGTTAAAGCATGTTTGCGACTAGGTTTAGTCTCTTCATGTATAAGTCAGATTCTCAACCTTGAACACTAGTTATGGTGGGGTTGTTTACTGATGAAATTTAAGAACCAGTCAAGGAATTAAACTTGGCTGATGAGTTATGTCAGCAATTTATTTTCATGGAAAGTGACAAGAGGTACTCTTTTTGGTACATCTTTGATGTGATAAACTCGTTTAGCATGCTCATGAGCGTTCTAAATGGAGTCTACACACTATGTTTGGATAGGAACTGGTACCATCACATGGTTGCAAATGGACAACAATGTAGAAAATCAAGATGTTACTCTTGATTTCATTGAACCTCGTATTGAACCAGATTCCGCTCAAACGAACCGTTGGATCCATGAGGGATGCCACGGTGGAAAACATTAGTGTTCTTATGAAGATACCATCACTTGTGTTTTCGCGGACGAAAACGCTTCTCCAAGGGGGGATTAATGTCAGGCCAATGGTAGGACCGGGCAGCACGCCAAGGGCCAGGGACTGAATGGCTCAGTACGGCTAGGAGCCGAGGCCAGGCATGCGTTAAAGGGATCTACTTGCAAGGGCCAAGGGCTATAATTAGTAGGGAGGTTGGGAGGAGAACCACATGCCAGTCTACCCTTTGGCCTTTCATCAGAATGATCACTCTTTTCCTTATAAACATGGCACTAAGAACAAGACCAACTAATTTATCTTGAAGGTGAACACTTGATAAGAGTGTCAACAATCATTTAATGCATGCCGTCTCTAACTCTTCCCTACCTTTGTTATGTGGCGTACAAGGCTATAGGGTGCCCATTCCTTCACCTTTTCTAACTCTTTATTTAGGCATTGGAAGTAGTAATGTTGGCACCATGTATGGTTTAAAGGTGGATTTCAAAAACTTGGACAATCCAATCAAATTTTTGTTAGATTCGGTAAAGATTTGTTACACAATCGGGACACAATCATACATTGCAAATCATGCCTAATAGTTGGCCCCTTAGAGGCTAAGGCTACAAGTATTTTCTGTTTCCTATAATGTTTTAGATAATCGGAATGTTATTCCAACCACTATTAAGCTAGAAAACATGTCGTAAGTGTCCCATTCACCACACATCATGAAGGATTTTAGGTAACTTTGTTCCTGTGAAAGAAAAATTATGCATTCCTACTTCTCTCAAGACAAAAAATTGGTACAAAATGATGACTATCTTGCTTTGATCAATAGGGTTGTTCATAATAATTTTGAAAATCTCCTAGAGAATTATTTTAGAACATGACTTAACAACTAAAAAAGCAATATCCCACAACGTGACATCTATCTGAGAAATACGTGAAGATAGAGCTAAATTGAAAACAAGATTTAGTGTAACGACACATATATTTTATAACTTACCACTAAATCTCAAAGCATAGTCAATTTGCATCTAAAATCTTTCAACTATAGGTTTCCCAAAGTCTTTACAAACAAGGTCCAAGGTGAAGTGTCACTCGTTGCTTCACTCAAAAGAAAACCTCTCTAAAATGTAAAAGGGTGTAAAAGGGAGAGTAAGATTGTAAGAAATAACAAGCAACTTTTAAGCTTTTGTCAAATGTAAAATCAAAAGAATTTACTTTTCTTTAGTAGTAGAAAGTGTTTTAGTAATAGAAATTCAAAGACTTTCTACTTTACATAGAATAAATGTATTGGTTTACATGTGCATACCAAAAAAGAAATAAATTTAGCGGAGATTTTATTATTTAATGAGAATTTAATTTCTGAAGATATATTTGGCTTTGTCTTTTCAAGAGGTTTTTTTCAAGACCAATATTGATATTTTTTTAAAAAAAATTAAAAGTTTTTATTTTTTTAAAGATATTGAAAAAAGAAAGCTCATGCGGTGTAGTCTTAGGGTAGTTTCACTTTGAGAAAATGCATGCAAATGAAGGAGTAGTTATCCATGTTATTGACCATGAGAGAGAGAGAGAGATTGCACGTGTGTACGTGTATGTGCACCTACATATGAGAGAGAGAGAGAGAGAGATTTTCCTTTTGAGCTCATAGGAGTCCGTCTCACCAAGAGCACCCTTCAAGCCCTTCAAATTTCTCCAGGGGGGGAAGGGGGGAGCGGGGGATTCACTTAATATTTATGCGACTATCACGTGAGTTCATCAGAAGGGGTTATTAATTTTTTTTCTCACATACAAAAGGGTACCATAACATGTAATTGAAAAAAATCTTTACAGATTGAATTATTTATCAAAAATTCACAAAGAAGGAGTTTAAAAATAGTCCTTGAATGCACATGATATAAATTTTTTATATATAGTGACCCCCCAAGTCAAATTTTCAAGATAATATGGTTTTCTTTGAGTAATAGTGTATTTTCAAAAGGTAGCTATACGTTTTTCACCCATAGAAAATAAATAAAATTCCCAACAAAAATCAACCCTCACATTGGCACCCCAAATAGGGAGAGAGGTTGTCCAATTAACGTATCTTTTACCAGTTCTTTAATATTTAGTCCTTTTTATTTTTAAGAATTAAACCATGGGCCATGCTTAAAAATCAATAAATTCTCTAAAATTTGATAAGCAAAGGTGCTATCAAAAATCAACCCCCCCACATACACACATACAGAAAAATGTTTTAGCGTCCAACGAATGATGCAGCAAGCAGAAGGGAGTAGAGGAGAAAGAGAGAATAAAATGTTTAAGGGTGTAAGAACAATTTAAAAAGAGAGAATAAAATGTTTAAGGGTGTAAGAACAATTTAAAAAGACATTAAAGCTATACAACAAGTATTTAACACTTGAATATCTATGGGAAGGAAGGAAGGAGAGAGAGAGAGAGAGAGAGAGAGAGAGAGAGAGAGAGAGAAGAGAAGAAGAAGAAGAAGAATATAATTTTTAATTCCATAGGAACAATCCCAGAAGATATATCCGGCAACTTGGGTGAGAATAAAGTTATTTTTGTTTCATCTTCTAACTCTCTCTCTCTCTCTCTCTCTCTCACACACACACACACACACACACACACACACACACACACACACACACACACATATCTTGAAAAATGAAGAATTTAAAATGTTGCAAGAGCGATTCAATGAGATCTCAAAGATATATTTGATGGTCTCAAGTTCAAGATCTTTGAGAGAGAGAGAGAGAGGGTTTGGGGGGCGGGGGGCACCGAAGGGAGCATAAAAATTTAGAATGTCATAGTTATTGTATTATAACAACAACAAGAGGATTCAAGACCTATGTGACAAATCTTTGCTATGAGAATACACACACACACACACACACACACACACACACACACACACACATATATATATATATATATATATATATATATATATATATATATATATATATATATATATATATATATATATATATATATATACATGTACACACACAAACACACACACACACATATCTGTGTGTATATGTGTATAAACACACAACATGTGTATATATATGTATGTACATATCTTTATACATATATGTATATATATGTGTGTGTGTGTGTGTGTGTTTCTAAGTGTACTCAAGTAGGGTATGATACTTATATTCTCAAATTTTCAAGGAACCTAACGTGTATGTCCTACATTGCCTCAATGTCCAATCGCACATTAACACAGCAACAATTAAACCAAATGGTTGGTATAGTAAAGATTGTGCGCAAGGAAATAGGCTCAAGCTGGTTGAATACAATCTGCTCTCTCAAAGAGGAATATGCTTTTGTAATTAGAGGGTAGAGATAGATAGAGATCAATGGCATGCATGATTTTAGTCATAGCCTCAATTTTACACCACGTCCTTCAGTTTAGCATAATGGCCAAAACTCCTACAAAAAGAACAATTGACCAGCCTTACTTTGCTTTCATTTCTATCACATTTTGAGATACAAATGATGTGAAAGTGTATAAGAACAAATAATGTGCACCTTATCATACTAAGATGCTTATGTATTTTTGTGATTAGGTGATGACGTAAACCATTACCATGCTTGTGAACATAGATAGAGATCCAAGAGAAGCATCTAGAGAGCAGCATAGATGTAATCACATTCTTAATATTAAAAAAAAGGCAGCTCATCTCTTTGAAACTTGAAGCTTTTCTGGTACATCGAAAACTATGGGCCCTTATATTTTCACAACTCTACTCTTAAACATGAAAAGTTTTATAACTACACACTGTAGCAATTATGGCCCTTCATCTTTAAACAATTTCTGGCTTACCCAGTTTGTACTTCTCGACTTGGTAGCACTTTTGTCAACTTTAGGTAGACCAAGGGAAAGATGGCCTTCTTGCCATATAAAAAGTTATGATGTACACTTCTACCATGTCTTGCTCATAAGAAAGATGCAAATATAGAATTAAGTAAGAGAGTGGAGTAGAGACATTGAATTTAATTGTGTTCCTATTGTTGAAACCAATCCTAGAACCCACTCCATTTTCCAAAAAAGCTTTATTGTTACATTGATTTCATACGGCTTTCATCTTTTCACACCATGCTAACTTACCTAATCTGTATAATCAACATTAGTAGCATTGCTAAACCAAGATACACCAGAAGGAGGAGACTCTCTCTCTCTCTCTCTCTCTCTCTCTCTCTCTCTCTCTCTCTCCCACACAATAGAAGTAGAGCACTCCTAAGTTTTGAACAAGGTCTAGCACCTCATGAAAAACAATGTCTATGAGAATCTCCTAAGCTTGGTATCAAAGAATTCTTTATAGAATCTTACATATATTTATGTTTGTTAGGATCTTCAAGAGGTTGTGTAATTGATTACTTTTAGAAATGCAATAGAATATACATGTAAGAATAGAGTATTGATAGTGTTTCACTCGGAAGAGAAGATATCCCTACAAGAATAGAAGCGATGTTTCTTTGGCCGCAACAACGTGCGGGTCACATACTAGTATTAGATGATGAGAGAATGTGTGGTCCCTAGTTGATACCCCTTATTAACATTACATAAACAAGGTGAAGAAAATGGTTTTTTTAAGCACTGATATTATCAACTAGGTGAAGGTTCACTTCAACATTTTAAAACAATAAGATGTGAAGTTATGTAAGGATGTGTGAAATGAAGGGACTTGTGAGCCGACGCCCTTCCAAGCGGATATGGCATTTCTTAGGGGAAAACCGTCGGGTCACAAAGGCAGTTTAGTGAGGTGAGCGATAAATTAACTAGAGGAGGCAACTCCAAAGGGAAGACCGAAGCAAGTCCCGCAGTACCTGGCCTCTGAACAGAGGTACTTGGTTGCTGTCACGCCCATATAAAGTTAGCGAAATGGGTCTCTCAAGGGAATGGGTCATGGCCCTAAGAGTGTAGATAATTCTGGCCTCTCGTAGTCCAAAGGAAACTAGTGACAAAAGCGTCTGCCTTAGGATTATGGGTGCATAGTCCTGGTCGTTCTTCTTGTGCACTTTTCTGATGTATGAGGAGAGCGGCTAGGAGTGCCCTACCCGACTCCTAAAACAAAACAAGGTGAAAAATCACTATGGCCTACATAAGGCTATTGACAAGAATTTCCTAATAAAAAGCTTCTCTGAGAAAAATAGAAAGTGACATTATTATTTTTAAACATGTAGTGTCACAATACAATATTATGTTCTTTTGAAAAAAAGTGTAACAATGAACTATTTACATTATGATATATTCCAAAAATATAAAAAATAATGTTTGACACAAAACTCAACACCCCTCTTTAAAGACGGATACAAAAATGTCAACACCCTCTCACAAGAGCCTAAAATAATAATTTAAAATTATCATTAGCTTGTCATGTGGCAATAATCGACAAGCTTTTTTCAATGGTTCAGATTTGCAGCCAAAAATCCAACCTTCACTAAGGACTCCTTATGTAGTCCAAAAATGAACGGACTATTGACAAGCTAAAAACAAGATAAGGTTTCAATGCTTCACAAGAAAAGGTAATTCCTATCAGTACAAAAAATAACAAATATTAAATGTATGCCTAACTCTCTTCTCCTCTATTTTTTTTTTTACATGTATAAGGCCATAGAATTGTGGTGGAAAAATGGTGCAATTTTTTAGCCGTCGATACATAGGTTGCCGATGGTGGACATGTGTCCTCTTTGGTTAAAAAAGAAGGTTTTATAAAGATTACATCTTTATTTTATAATGTGAATGGGTCTTTCCACATTATAATTTGGTCCCTTCTTTGAATTTCCATTGACTTTCTTGTTTTCTTCTTTAAAGAAAGTTTACAAAATAAAATTTATCTTCATTTTATAATATAAATGGGTCTTTCCATCATTGTAACTTGGTCAATTCATTTAATGCTCACTTGACTTTCTTCTTTTATGTTTGATTAGTTTGTAAATGGGTCTCTTCGTTGAAAAATCTAATGACTTTGTTTTCAACTTTTTGATTTAAAACATACTTTTTTAGTTGTAAATTTTTCTTTCATTTTCAAATATTTATAACTAAAAAACTATAAATTATCCTTAAACGAAATATTTTTCTTACAATTGAGATTTTTTAAGACGTTTGGTTTCAATATTCAAATGTTACGTAATTACTTTATTGTAATATGAATATTATTAGAGATTAAGCTTAGACATTCCAATATTGATAAAATACATTTCAAAGGAAAAATTTATATATACATGTCACAAATAATACTTGATCAAGAGAATGTTGCATGAAGAAAAATAACATTAATTAGTATCATCTTTATGAAATATTATTATTATTAATTTAACTTTTCACACAAAATTACTTAGGCCCATCATTTCTTAGAGATGTTTCTATAATATAATTATCTATGTCATTTGGTCATACTTCAATGTCATATAAATGGCATATTAACTCTAAAATCCCAACCTATATTGAAATAGTCACATTGGTTTCTTTATGTAGTTCACTACAACATTATTCTTTCTTTTTTTTAAATAGCAAAACTCACAATTGTGAGTGGATTATATTGAGCAGCCAAAAAAATTCCAAGGTTTTGTCATAATTATTCTTAAAAAAACAATAAACTAAACTTTCAAGTTTGGCCAAATTTGATCAACAAGTAACTTCTCCATGTTTACCACTGAAATAACTTGACCTATTAGTTACATTTTGCCATTTATCTATATTACTCCCTTTATAATATACCCTCTCTTCAACCTTTCAAAATATTTGTTGTGAAAATAAATTCTACAAACACAACCCTCGTCTACTTTTGCATTGCATTTCCTTAACAAGCCACCGTGATTCTTCACTTCGTTTTTTGGTGTAAATCTCACAATATGTGAGAGGTAATATTAATAGGAGAAAGCCACTAGATCACCACCATGCTCAATACAGTTTTTTTGGGGAGTGTTTGAAAATAATTCAATTGCTCTAAACCAAGTGGTGGTTGATCGTTTTGGCGAAAGGGCATTCACTTTTGTGACTTTTACCCTTCTGCCTACTCCGTTCTGTGTGACCGATTGGCTATGGCGCTCACCCGCCTAAGGTTTCCTGCGAATTGAACCCACGACCTTCGAGAAGTGTTTGAAAATAGTTCAATCGTTCTAAACCACGTGGTGGTTAATCGTTTTGGCGAAAGGACAGTCTTGCTTTTTCCAATCCCAATAATAGTTTCCCTGCTATCCTTCTCTTCTCCTCTATTTTCCTCTAAGGCTTCTTTTAAAAAGGCCAAAAATATGTGATCTAATTAACAAGCCTAATCCAATGGCCAACAATTGCTCCCAAGAGTTCCCCATTCCTCTAAGGCTCAAAGTTTTCCTTTTATAAGCTCTCTCATAAGAAAGATGTTTCACGACAGTTTAATGGCCCCTTTATGTGTGGAATTTGGCTCGTAGAGGGGGATCCTTAGAGTTGAGGGGGTCCTTACAATTGTGATTAAGCGTCATGGATTGTGCACATAGGATCCCTGTGGTGAATTAGGGGTAGAATGGTATAGTTCACCCCTAGTTTAATTTCACAAGTACAAGGTATAATTCAACCATACTTTATCCTTAGAAAGGTATAGTGACCCGTAGTTTATCGGAGGAATTCGATCATCGATGATGATCAAGAGGGCCCACTTTTCGAGATGCATAGGGCAAAGGCCCGATAAAAGGACAAGGCCCTGTAATGGGACAAAGATAAGGGACTAACGGGTCCGAAATGTGGAGCATTGAAGTGCTAGTGGAGCGACAGTTATGATGACGTGCCATGATTCTATTCGCAGGCACGCGGGTTCAATACTGGGTCTTGCGTGTCTGCTTTACACTCAAGTGCGTCCAATCCTACTGGGACATCATTTTTTATGATGAGAAAAATGAAAGCCCTATCGCAATCGTCGTAAATAGCAGCGAAGCATAAACAATCAAGTGCCTTTGAAAGCCACCATCATCAGCTTTGCGATGAACTCTTCTACGCTCAAAATCTTGGAGATGTCATGAAGATTGAGCATTCGCAATCTCAATGTCCTCAATATGGGGCGTTTACCCTCTCATGGAGCACGGTGAACCGTGGTCCGTGACGGAGGTTGCTCTTCTTGT
Source organism: Adiantum capillus-veneris (assembly GCF_014529385.1). Taxonomy (NCBI): domain Eukaryota; kingdom Viridiplantae; phylum Streptophyta; class Polypodiopsida; order Polypodiales; family Pteridaceae; genus Adiantum; species Adiantum capillus-veneris. The sequence continues at coordinate 63,789,990 of NC_140959.1, forward strand.
GTGCATTTTGGGATCTCCTTTAAAACCGCCCAACGGGGGAGGGGTCCCAAATTGGTGGCTACAAAATTTTAGGGTCCAAACAAAAGGTGGAATGCTGACAAGGAGGGATCAAGGAAGTCAAGGGCCTGCGACGAAGATTCATGCTCAATGCTCTCAATCGATCATCGCTATCCACTATCTTCACGAGAGTGGGCTCAGTGGGGACAGAGTGAATATCCACCATGATGCCGCGTGCCCGCTAATGTGGAGGCGGCAGGCCTTGCCTTTGCATCTGTGCTCCTTAAAATCCGAAGAGTGGGCCAAAAGCTTCTCTGCCCGCTTCATTCCTTGCCGCAAGAACGACGATCTGCGCATTATTTGTACTTGAAGTGACAATCGCCCACTTTCCCTCGCTCTTACAAGAATTGGGTTCTTGCCCAGTTTCATTCTCTAGCTGCATGGAGGGCTGGATTCACACGTACAGAGTGCGGTTTCCGTCAGCATTTCTTCTGAAGGCTTGAGCACATTTGGGTTCCCATCTCTGTCGAATTTGGATAATTTTTGTGATCTCGGACTCACATGGTCGTTCTTTAGCTGCTCTAAGCCAGGACCTTCAAGCTCAGCTTCATTATACTTTTGGGCCTACTTCACTAATGAGAGCTGGTCTTTAATTGAAAGACATAAGCTTGCTTTTGCTTCAGGCAAAAGTTCTCAATGAACTGGTCACTTTCCATCACGAGAAGGGAGGACTGGTGGTCTTCGGGTGGCACCAATGGCTGGGCCACTTGTATTGTCATGGGTTTTCTGTTTGGGCTTTATGCTATGCGTTCCTTGATGTGGCCATTCCTAAAACGTTATTTGGGGAGGAGCTCGTCCAACCTCTCCTTGACGAGGTATGGGAATTTTACTTATCAAGGCTACTTGTATCATATCATACCTATGTCTTCAAGGGTTGTTTTCACATTCATGTGTATGTGAACTTACACATTCATCTGTATCAAGGATAGTTTTGAATGTGAACTTACACATTCATCTGTATGTGAACTTACACATTCATCTGTATGTACATACGTGTGTTTGTATGTAAGCTTGTAAATTCCACATGTAATATGGTATTGTGTATACGTTCATTAGGACTTGCATACTAGACAAAGAAAGAAGTGAAAACTGTGTTATTGCCTATCGAAGGGGGGCCTATAAGACAAAATTAGTACATTGACGCCTCTAATTGTTATGGTAACGGCAAAGATGCAAATTGATGGTGGAGTGTGTGTCATGTGCAACACTATGACTTGTGCCTATCTATCCTATCCTAAGCATTTTATAAAGTGTGCTGATTGCTTAATCACAATGCCCATTCTATGCACAAGTTGAAGCTCTTCCTTGAGGGCACTCTCCTTGACTTCGTTCTAGGTTTTCTTCTTCACTACCCTTCCCTTGTCCTCCCTGTTATGCTTTTGGTGATCACCTTGGTAAAGCTCCTCTCACCAATCACCGATCCAAGTCAAGAGTAGATGTTGGATCTGATACCATGTGAAAAGTGCAGCAGAAAAGGGGAATGGGATGACGATCAAGTTTGCAACTGCGATCAAACCTCCTCTCTAACATGGGCAGCCATAGGATCTCATATCTACCATGATAGAACTCCACCAAATCAATTTCCAAACAAGGGCAGCACACCGCACGGGGAAGGGGCAGCACATAGTTGCAGAAGTAGTTGCAGTAGGAGGCTAGAGAGAGGGAGTGAGATTGCAATGTAGAGAGAGAAACATTGCAAGAGAGAGAGAGAGAGAGAGAGAGAGAGAGAGAGAGACTGCTGAACCAACCAACTTTGGCAATGAATTGATGATAATACAATGGGGGCAATGGGTTGCATATATACTGACCTAAGTAAATTGCCCTACCTAGACTTTGACAAATAAGTGAAATAAATACCTAAAAGCCAAAATAAATATTGGGATCACATTGGGCAGTTCTCTTGAGATGCCATAACTTTAACACCCTCTTTGCAGCTCATAGTGGACATAATTAGTGAGACCAAGTCGATGAAGAAGCTATCCCCTAGTAGTTGATCAGTCTATTGGATAAACCTCGGTTATGCTACCCTTAACTTTTTACCTTAGAAAAATGCCATCCTGATCATCGGTTGCCTTTTAGAAAATTGAACTGTAGACCACACTACGTCCACGAATCCCCATTCGTGAACCTGAACACATCACGTCCAACTACTCCAAGATAATGAACTATGAAACACGTCTTGTCCATAATCTGGCCAACGACAATGGATTGGTGCACTTATCTATAGTGTTTTAGATACGTTTGATTGGTTCCGTGCTAGATGCACGTGTCTCGAACTCCGACCCACGGGTTCAAACACTGGCAACTTGAACTCCAACACAAGAGTCCAAATTGTTTATAGAGAGCACTGCTTACCCCTCTCTGCCACTCACAAGCCTCTCCTTGGCTGAAGCTAGTGGCGGCAACTGCCTTATGACTAGAAATTTGGCATCGTGGCCACTGTGGTCGCCACCACATGTGCCATGCGAATCTCCTCTATCAAATCTTTATCACCGTTATCTATGTCCAACTTGCCTTTGCCTCTGTCTCTTTGTGAGTTCCTGCTTTTGTCTTTGGCTTCAAACTCCCGAGCCAAAGAAAGCTTTGTGCTACATTTATAACAACGGTTGTCGGACCTCGTGGGTATCGAGCCAGCTAACTGAGTACTTGTACTGCCTTCCTTGTCAAGCTTGCCTTGGCCTTTGTCCTCTAGTGAACTCGTGCATTTGCTTTCGATTCGAGCCAAGCAAATCGACGACTTCCTTGAGAACTGCGGTTGAGCATAGGTCGCTAAGGGGGGTTGGTTGATCCACTTTCCATAGCCGTGTGTTGGTGTTGGTCATGGTTCTCGCTGGCCCTTGAGCAAGGGAGGGGGGCCATGTTGCAGTTGCAAGACCTGCCTTCTCATACTCCAAAAGGTTGCACAAATTTCCCAAGCCTCACCAAAAAAAATAAAATTTCTGTTGCCCTTGCAAGCCACCACCTCACTTCCCCAAGCTGCACAGTGGAATCTCCTCCAATGCCCCTCTTTAAACTGCTGCAACAACTCGATGCTGGAAGCCGGAAGGTGAAGGGAGGGGGTGGCGTTTTAAAACGCTGTCAGCAAGGGAATATGGAGCAACGTCTTTGGATGATGTCTGCCGGGACGAGGGAGGGCGTAGTCGGGATGCCGCCAAGCTTCTGTGCGAGGGCATTTCAAAATGCAATTGAAGCGTAATCGTCCCCCACTGTTTGCGCGTGCTTTTCAAAACGCATCTGAAAACGCTGGCCGATGGAGGTGCCGCCTCATGCAAAGGTTATTTGAGCCTCAGCCAGCAGCGTTTTAAAACACAAGTAAAAAAACGCCAGACCTTGAGGCTGCTGGTCCCAAAGAAGAAAACGCCGCCACCCCATAGCTCCTCTTCGGCAACTTCTTTTCTTTTCTTTGTGGCGATCTCCTCCCTCGTTCAAGGAGCATGAAGCTCTGATACTATGTTATAAAATGGGACGCCCCCTTTTTTGGGCTTCCGGTCCCCACTGTCTTCCCGTTCCCCTCGTCCTAGCACAGTCCCCTTGTTTCGAGCCACTAAGCCTGGTCCCCCATTCCCCGACCCAGCTATTCGGGATACACCACATGTACCATGATCTAAACAAAAAACGAGAGTTAAGTTAATTGTTTATTTAGTTCAAACTCGTCTTATTGTTACAGGTATATATTGTGTACAACTGTTCCAACTCTTCTCATATTTTAGACCTCATGGATGTGTTTATTGAAGTTAAGTGCACTCAACTGATATGTAACTACTATTATCTACTCTGAGAACGCACTGTTAATGGAACACTTGTCTTTGAATGAAAATAAACTGAAATGGTATTTTCATGATGTCATCAATGATTCTCTTATTCTGTCTTACATTTTAACTTGTTTTGGGGACTTGTAAGCAGTAGCGAATGCGCTTCTGATGTCTCTAGTGGTGGTCTCCCCATTATTACTGAAGCTGACTTGCAAAGGTTACTGATGCTGTTGGATGAAGAGGGGCATTCATGTGGAACTCCGTGGATACCTGTGGTTGATAAATACAGTGATACCCTATCATACCATGCAAAACTTCGTGAGCCAAAGGTTTGTAGTTACATGTTTCATTCTTGTGATGGCATGGAAATTTATGATATGGAATGCTCCATTTGTGCTTATGTATGCATACTGGTGTTTTGTGCACGAGTGTCTGTATGAGCGAAGATAATGATATTAATGCGACTCTGCAAACTTGTTACAACAGTCTTGATCAATGAAGAGAGTACGTACGTATTCTTTTTTAACAATTTCATTCATTCTTGTGATGAATGGAAGCCTTTGATATGGGATACTTTGTTTGTGGATTATGTATGCTTGGTTATATTATGTGGATGTAATCCAAATTGTCTCTGCTTTTGGAACCTCGGCCTTTAATAGGCATTTAGGTACTCTATGATATGTATGAGAATGTTACATTTTTGTGGATGTCAGCATCTCTGTTGTGCTTGCGATGCTTGGGACCTTTTGTCAAAGGATTGTGGTCCAGGGCAGTTTGATGATTGAAATTTGATCTAGAGCCAGCAGGTGTAGACACAAAGTTAGGGTTGCAGACACTAAGTTACAGGGGAGAGGTAGAGAAGAGTTTAAAGGCAGTGGCTGTCAGATAGATAGAGACTGTTGACATGTAGGCTGGTTGCAAATAGTGGGGAGAGCAGCCTCTTGAGAGGCCTGTTGATGAGAGTGAACCCACCATCGAAGCTGAGGCTTCTAAGGTGAGCCCAGGTACACAGGATCCTTAAGCTCCTTTCTTAAATGTTTCTCGTCACGTCTTCTTGAGGCGGTGGGGGCACACCACTGTGTTTCTTACTGTGACAAGGGCAGGATTATATGACAAGGGCAGGATTCATTCTATATGACTCCTTTAGGCCACTTGTACATATATACGGATCCTTGAGGACAGGCTGACTCCCAGCATCCTCAGAGACCCACATTACTCATTAATACAGCTTGGAGAGAGGACTCACATTGATTGGGATGCCTGGGACACTGCCCCTGCTGCCTCTATGCGGTTGTTTCATGAGACACGTATGCTGGATGCTGATTTTGTGGCAGAACATTATGACATTGGTCGCAGGGTGACAGACAGACTGCTTGAGATTGATTCCGCCGTTCCTTCACAGTGGGATTCAGTCATGAGAGGCACGGTTCAGATGCCTCCCCATTGTGGCTGGGAAGGCCTCTTTGCTCAGAGTACTCTCTTATTAGCTTGTTTAGACACCATGCTATTCACAGTTGATACTGACCAGTCTCAGGGGATTCATGCTAGATTGACATATGATGCCACCTCTCCGCACCTTGCCCTTCCCGGAGCTCGATGGGAGGCCATCAGAGTAGTTGGCTCCCGCGGGAAGCGTCGTTGTGTTGACCCTCGTTTCGCTTCCGCTGATGCTGCACTCTGGAGGCTTTGGGTGTGGGAGGGTCGTGCCCTATCTCAGCTTTATTGGGACCCAGGCGAGTGGCATTGGCCTCACTCTGACCCCACCGGTGCACTTGTATCCTTCTTTGAGTACACTGTCAGGATTGGACGGTTAGCATTGATGAGACAGCAGCCAGAGCAGCCCACTCGTATGCGTTTCTGGTTACATTCAGGCCTTTCCCATGCCTATCTGCAATAGTTTTGGTCCGCCATCTGGGATTTACATGCGGCTCGTCGTATTTCTTTTTTCATGTGGATGATTGCACATGCGGGACTTCCAGTTGGGACTTGGCTAGCTACTATGGGTCATGATCCGTTATGTACTCGCTGTCCTTTGCGACTACCTGAGTCACGTGCACACTGTCTTTGGTCATGCTCAGCTTCCCATGTAGTGTGGCTTGCAGTTTGCTTTCTACTTAGCAGAGCAGGTGTTCAGCATGGATTTCTTACTTGGGGATCTGTCTCATGGTTGATGCCGATGCCCGGCCCCCATCTTTTCTACGAGGGCTCAGACACAGATCCAACCTTTATGCTCACATCGGCTGGTTATCGGCGAGGGACTTTGGCTATGCTACCACAGATTGCTTGGCAGGGAGATTCTCAGACACGTGATGAAGTTTTTTCAGTCATCACTAGTATTACACTATGCCATATGGAATGTTTGGAGAGCTCGTTGTCTCCACATTCTAAGTGCGGCTCCACAGCTCCTTCGGGATACCCTCACTGCCATTTGGCTGGACATCATTCATACCGTGATTTGGCAGTGGGATTCTTCCTCAGGTACATCTCGAGCAGCCAAGGGTCGCCGATTTGCCTTCCTTCGGCGTTGGGCACGATCCCCACTCTTCTTCACACTTACAGGTGGCTAGATTACGTGGCATTATGCCCCTCCTCGGTGGTTTCTCCTCCACTCATCACACCGACCACCATGAGATTGTTCTAGTCGAGTTGTCACTATAGTGGCTCTCCTCCTTACATTCAGCTTGTACACCCCACGTGATAGGCTATTTTGGCATCTGCTGGGGATTATATTGTACTCAGTAATATACAGCCCTGACTTTTTCCAAAAAAGAGAGAGAGAGAGAGAGAAAAGAAAGCTTTTTAATGTCTATGAGAGGCTGACAAATCAAGTATACATGTGTATGTCTTCTGTCTATGAGACAAATCAAGTATACATGTGTATGTCTTCTGTCTATTGAAAAGACAAAATGGTTCAGACTGGTACAAAATAAAAGAGAGAAGAACGTATGGTGGGTGATGAAATCTGTGGGGATGGGTGGAGCACGAGTACTAGGGATATGTGCATGTCTATATGCTGAGAGAGAGAGAGAGAGAGAGAGAGAGAGAGAGAGTGTACATTTCTTGTGAGAGGACAAACCTGTCTTTTTGTCGCATGTTCATTTTGAGTTACACCATGCTTTGATTTGCAGGATGGAAGCCCTACCGAATACCTTAGCACATCCCTTTTCCGTGACTGCTCTTGTAAACTTCTGAAAGACTTCTATATGGACAGTGAATACAGGTTGGGGTGGGACAAAACATTTGAAAGCTATGAACTTTTGCATTCGGATGAGAAAACAGGATATGAAGTTGGACGTTTTATCAGAAGATACCCTTTTATTCGAGCGAGGGAGTATGTTTTGGCTTGGAGACTATGGGAAGGGGAAGATGGTACATACTATTACTTTGCTAAGGTACTTACCTCTCTCTCTCTCTCTCTCTCTCTATCACACACACACACACACACACACACACAACTCTCTCACCCACAACAAAGGAAGTCCTCATTGTTTGGCTTTTGTGCTAACATGCTCGTAGTCTGCTAACCCAACATGTATTAAATGTGCATCTCATTTCATCTCATCTCATTTTACCACCTCCACCTAGAGACCCACCCATGCAATGACTTATTGTAATAAGAATAAGTGGCACATCAATTCTAAGATCTTCCAACTTTTCTTCCAGCAATGCGAACACCCACAAGCTCCTCAGTCTCCCTTGCACACTCGTGTGGAGCATTATATGTCTGGTTGGCGGATCCAAAGAGGTACTATATAAGACTGGCTTAATTCAGTTGGTCTTTTTGTCTATTCATTTGCAATTATGCCAATCTCACTTGTGGGATCTTACTATGTAGATGGTGACCATTGTGAAATCAAAATGTGGCATCAGGAGGACACGACATCGATGGCAAAAATGGCATTTTCATACAGGATTTGGAATTACATGTGTGATACGGAGAAAAGCCTAAGAAAGTACAGACCTAATACTCCACAAAATACATCACTACAGCTTCCTAGGGTCTGTTCTCTCTCTCTCTCTCTCTCTCTCTCTCTCTCTCTCTCTCTCTCTCTCTCTCTCTCAAGTGTGTTAATAAAAAGAGGAAAATGGTATAACCTTTCTATCACCCCAAGTGTGGTAGATTGGTTATGCCATTTCCCTCTTGAATAATAGGTCTTGAGTTCAACTCCTCGTCGGCTAGATATTCTCTTGTTGATAAACGGTATGCTCAAAAAGAAGGTATCAACGTTTGATGAGACTTTTGCGCGCGTATATATATATATATATATATACACCACTCTATTGATATGAATACATGAGCCTCAATATTTGAAGTTCTCCAAACCAAGAGTACGCAAGCGCCAAAATGGTGGTATGAAAGAGCTTGAGGCTGATGATCATCAATGTCTCATGTTCTTTGATAACTATGGCAGATTCTCAGGGAGAAGAATGAAAATAAGAGTACAAGTCTAAGGCAGGCTTCTGAAACACAGGTTTTTTTTGCTTGTCTTCGATGGTTCAGAAGATCCATCATCTCAGATTATAGTAAGGTGGCACAACAGAAAAGGGGGAAGTGGCAAGGTTGGACAATGGTGCTCCGAATCTCTACTTTTGGAAATGGCAAAGGAGTTTCTTAAGGCAAGATTTGCACCAGGAGCATTCTCACTTGAAGCTATACGAACATGCTGTGTATCCTGCTCAACCCTGGACTTCTTTGAAGTAGCCACAGAGCTTTTGCTAACTTCACTCAAAGCTGGACCTCCGTTTCACCTTCTTTAGGGCTGAATTGATATCCACTCAAAATTGGCTTTTGGTTTGCTGTATGCTCACCACATTTTGCTTGGTGGTGGTCCTCTGTAGTGGTTTGGGTAGATATCTCTGCATGGTTGAGCTATATAATTATAATGACTTGTTGAGGGAGATAAGTGCTTTTTGAAACAATTATGGGTCGTAAAGCTCAAACGTTCTTCATATTACACCCAAGCTGGAGGATATCTCGATGATGCGAAAGCGTAGAGCAATGGGGGGGGGTGGAGAGAGAGAGAGAGACTACTGAACCTACAAACCTTGGAATGAACTGAGACTTAAACATGGGGGCAAGATGTACTTATATAGTCACCTTAGCAAATTTCCCTACCCAGTCTTTGACAAATAAGTAAAAATAAATACCTAAAAGCCAAAATAAATGATGGGTTCACATTGGGTAGTTCACTTGGGATGCCTTAACTCTAACACATTGGTCATAGGTATATCATGGGGCATCATTTCTACATCATCAAATCATCATGCATAGCTAGGGAGAGACTCCATACCGCTAGGGTTATCCTTAACACATGCCAAGGAAGGTTTTGGTATGCATCCCGTCTCATTGACCTATCCTACGGACAAGCCAAAGTCTACCTCAACGGGGCAAGAGTCTTCCAAGGGAAAGGAGAATCAAAAGAAGAAATCCACATGGCCCAAAGTGAGAGAAGAGCAGCGTATTGACTACTTCAAAGAGGGCAAATGTTATTGCTGTGGTGAACAGGGGCAAGTCTTCGCCAAGTGTCCAAAGAAAGAACCAAGGGAACCAACTAATAGTTCATTAGAGAGTTCCGGCGATTCAAAATAATGTGCGAGTGGACAGGGGGACAGAGCAGCAACCAACTAATAAGTGACATTTTAGCCGGCAATTACCAAATCGTGGGGTTTCCTTGCCGGACCCAGTTAGATATAAAGGGGTCACCACTTGGATAAGTTCAGTACCCAGCAGATGGGCAGCAGTACCCTCACTAGGACCAGCCACTCACCACCAGTGTTTTCAGTTTTCAGCCATAACCTCGCCGTACCGTCACACATCTAGCCACTCAGCACCAATGTTTTCAGTTTTCAGCCATAACTTCGCTGTACCGTTATAGATCCAGTCATTCACACCAGAGTTTTCAGATTCAGCCCTCAGGTCAGCCAGCGTTTTTCAGTTTTCAGCCCACCCTTGACATCGGCCATAGCAAATCAGCCATAACCTCGCCGACGGTTGCAGATCCCATCGGTTTCACTAATGTTTTTGCATTTCAGCCCTTAGCCTCGCAAATCCAAGCAGCAAGATCAACATTTCAACATCTAGGACCATTGTATTAGCATTTGTGCAATCTAAAGCAAATACCTCTCTATAGCTAGAGAGGGAGCCCCTTGGAGGGGGTATGGGACCCCATTCGGAGTTAGTCTTCTTCTCTCTCTATCACTCACAAAAGCTTCACTCACATTATCATTCTCCCTTCTCTCTAGTCTATTGCACATCTCTCTCATGAAGTAGAAGGAACTCTCTCAGGCCGTAAAAGGAACGCATTGAGCACTCATCTTGAGCATTCACCATAAATCAATTTTGCTGCACATTATATAGGTATCAGAGCTCTTTGGCAGTGCTCGGTATCATCACTCAAGTAAAGAACCTAAAGAACCCCTCAGAATTATTTTCTCAAAGAATCTTCATGTCCCTGTCCCGGATTTTCTAGCCACTCCCATCCTTAGTCCATCGCGCATTGGGCGCGCTCCAGTCTTTATCACTCTGCCTTAAAAGCCGTTAAGCCATTAGGTCTTCCCAATCTCGGAAATTAAAAAAGTCTTACAAAATTAGGTCTTCCCAATCTCGAAAAATTAAAAAGCTTTTCAAAACATCAAAAGGGACTAAGTGAAGGGTGAGTTCAGGAAATAAAAAGACCCATGTAAGTGGAAAGTCAAAATACTTTTTTTGTTTATATAAAGAGAGATGGTCTGAGTGCACATTCCTACATTTGTGTTTTTCTTTGCTTAATTTTCCTTTAGCAATTTTTCTTCTCTTTAGAGTGTCCTTGCACTATGTAAGTAGTGATTATATTTATTTTAATGAACCCATAAATTTTTTTGCTTGTTTGAGAATGCACGTAACCCAAGACCACTTGGGCGTGTCGATCTCTCTAAATTTTGTTTTTGAAGAGTGATAGGCGACCCAAAAAAGAAGGGCTTGTCTAGCCTTCCCTCGTTTTTCTTTTCCACTCATTGAGCGTAGACCTTGCACATTGTGGCAGGCCAATCGACGTGAGGTGGGAAAAAGAAACCTTGGTGTGAGCGCAATGTTGCCAAGGGGTGCATGTGCAAGAAGGAGTTGAGCTTGGGTAAGAGAAAAGCCTTCTTAAACACAGATTGCAAGGAGTACCAAGGACCAAGTAGCCCCAAGTACCAAGAATCCTGAATACCCCAAGCTCCCCAAGAACCCAAGTACCCCAATACTCAGTGCATGGTCACCCAAAGCGGAATGGATACTTTGCGTGAAGGTGATGAGTCTGAAGTTGGAGAAGAAATCTACACCATTTGTTAGATATAGAAGGTCACCACTTGGATAAGTTCAGTACCCAACAGATGGGTAGCAGTACCCTCAGCAGGACCAGCCACTCAGCACCAGCGTTTTCAGTTTTCCGCCATAACCTCATCGGACTGTTGCACTTCCAGTTACTGAGCGCCAACATTTTCAATTTTCAGCTATAACCTCGCCCTACCGTTACGGATCCAGCCATTCACACCTGCATTTTCAGATTCAGCCCTTAGATCAGCCAGCATTTTTCAGTTTCGAGTCCACCCTCGACAACGGCCATAGCAGATCAGCCATAACCTCGCCGACGGTTGCAAACCCCATCGGTTTCACTAGAGTTTTTGCATTTCAGCCCTTAGGCTCACAGATCCAATAGCAAGATCTTATTAGAATGTCAGCATCTAGGACCATTGTATCAATATTTGTGCAATCTCTCAGAACCTTTATCATTCACAGAAACTTTATCATTCTCTCCTCTCGCACATCTCTCTCATGCAATAAAAGGAACCTTGAGTACGCACTGAGCACTCATCTCGAGCATTCACCATAAATCACTTCCGTTGCACATTACGTGCGAAGTGGATGGGGGAGGAGAACTTCACAAATTCTCTTCAATTTTGAGCTATATCATTAGGCTTTTGGATTTTAGCAGTGCCTATTCCTTGAGTGCACGTCGAATCAGCAGGCTGAATATGGTGCAGTGCGTGGTGCACAAGAGGGGAGTCGCTCCACTCCCTTGTCATAGGTTCCCTTCTAAGGAATGACTTTATGAAAATGTATACATTGACTTGGAAATTTCCTAGATTGAGTTGATTACATGTGCTCTTTCATGTGTATTGTTAATGTAAATAAAGATGAAATGTCTTTTGTTTAATGAATTTAGTGCATCTAGACATCTGTTAAAGATCAACGAGATTGGATGTGATGGCTAAGTGAATGTGATTCTAGTGCATCAAGATTTCTATTTAGATGAGATGATTAGTGTCACAAACTTGGGCACCCCAAGTCTAGAATCTGTCGCGACATGAGAGAGATTCACTGAAAATACTTCACAACTTCAATTCACTGTTTAATTCGAGACGACACGGCCCGGCGTAGTTCCGTGCCCAGAGATATTGGCCTTAAAACTTGGCACCCCTTTCGGTATTTCGTTATTATATTAGATCTTGAGAAAAGTACAACTCCCATAGGGGTCCTCTGCTCTCAGACTCTACATCCAGATGCTCTGAGAAGTGAGGTCCCTAGGGTCCTTATATTCTTACAAGGGTTGCAAAAAGCAGAGCCCCAAAAGCTTAAACTCAAAAGCAATTGGTTCCTAAAGCAACTAATTCTAAAAGCTGTCAGGAAAAAGCATCAGCGCAAAACGCGGAAAGCTGTACAGCTGCTAGCGCGAATTATACGGGACTGTCCGTACAGTATGCCATGCCAGCGTAAAATCTGGGGGTTCCGTACGCTCTGCCACGTCAGTATGTCGGCGAAGAATCTTGGGGTTCCGTACGCTTTGCCACGTCAGCATTTCCGTCATCTGTTGTGTGTGTGTGACCGGGTAGTATTGCTACGTCATCCTTTTGTGACATACCTCCCTCTTGAAAGAATCGTAATTGCCCTCGATTACGCCTGCAAAAACAGACAGAAGCCATAAACCAGTTCAGTAGACACTGACTTTTAAGTACCGACGCTCTAGACGATCCAAATCCAACACTTGTACAAAGAAGACAGTCACATCACATCACATTCAGATCACATCACATAGAATCTAGGACCGTGATTCTTGGCGATGTATTTAGCAATCGCATCCAGATCCGCACCGGACCTCACTGATCTCAATAACTAATCCCATATCGCGATCACATCCATGGATTCTGAGACTGAAATGGTGTAGTCATTTGGTCAATCATTCCACTCAAGCACTGTCGGGTGCGAGTAATCTTTTTTTGGGATTCCATATCGAAGTACTTCTCTCATTAAGTCATTCAGCAGAATATTGTCAGCACATCAGTATCCTTGAAACCCAAAGAGAAATTAGTGACTATATAATCCAGGTATCTGTGACAAAGGAGTGGAGTAACTCCCCTCTTGTGCAGTCCCGCTTGCACCAGATTCAACCCGCCGCTGATCAGTGGGAACTCTTGGAATAGCCACAACTAGGCCAAAAGCGTCGAGGTAAAGTTCCTTGAGTATCTGCTAGGTCCTCCTCCTCCATTCGCTTAGCATTTAATGCCGGGGATGGTTCTTAACTAAGAACCATCGTTCACTTTACCTTTCTCTTTCCTGTCTTGGAAAGCCAGTATCTATTCCTGAACGAGTATCTTCTCGCTCTTTTTCAATTCAGGTTCATCCGGGAGCTATCACCGCTCCAAATTAATCATCATCATCTCATTCATAATCGTGTTTTATGTTCACAAATAACATGTTCTTCCATACAACATTGGTTTCATCCAAAAATTCAAAATCTTCTTCCGAAAAGTCTTATTTCATAAATTCATACAACAAAATAATGCTAATTCATCCATAATGTTCTTTCTAGAATCTGTTCTGGAACGAGTATCTCCTCGTCTCGCTCTCATGGATGCTTGAGAGTCAGTCGCTGCCTGCATCATCGCCTGTGTCATTGCCTACATCATCACTAGAAGGCTCTAGAAGAATCTAGAAGGATCTAGAAGATTCTAGAAGGTTCTAAAAGTATCAAGGAGATTTTAGAAGTTTCTAGAAGCTTGGAGAAGATTCCGGAAGAATCTAGAAGTTTCTGGAAAGCTCTAGAAAGTTGAAGGAGGATCCAGAAGGTTCTAGAAGAACTGGAAGGATCAAGAAGGTTCTAACCTCCTCAAGAAGAACCTAGAATAACCTCCTCAAGTAACCTCCTCAAGCACTAGTATAACTAGGGGTCTTGGGCCACAAGCCCCTCAGTCTTGCCAACACCAGTTGTGAGGCTCCTATGAGGAAATTCCTCTTCTAGTTCTTATGTTCAAGTCTTGTCCTTGCAATCAAGCCTTGTCTTGTACTCAAGTCATGTAATCCAAGTCTTGTATCTAGCTCTCTTAATAAAGTATTAAGTCTTATAATCAAAGCTTATCATCAAGTCCAAGTTCTTGTACATTGTGAGCGCCTCCTCTTGCTCTCTTCTAGCTCTATACACGCTCATGACAATTTGGCAAAACTGAGGGGCTTGTGGTCCAAGACCCCTATTTATACTAGTGCTTGAGGAGGTTACTTGAGGAGGTTAGAACTTTCTAGGTTCTTCTTGAGGAGGTTAGAATCTTCTAGAACCTTCTTGATCCTTCTAGTTTAGAACCTTTTGGATCCTTCTTCAACTTTCTAGAGCTTTCCAGAAACTTCTAGATTCTTATGGAATCTTCTCCAAGCTTCTAGAAACTTCTAGAATCTCCTTGATACTTTTAGAACCTTCTAGAATCTTCTAGATCCTTCTAGTGATGATGTAGGCAATGATGCAAGCAGCGACCGACTCTTAAGCATTCATGATACTCAGTGTATTTCCATTCTGTTAGTCATCCTTATTCTTGTGCCTTGTTGGGGCATCGTGCAACGATATGTCCTTGTTCTCCACATTCAAAACACTTTCCTGCTTTGAAATATTCATCTTTATGGTCTTCTGTTAGTCAAGATCGTGTATCTTTCTGTTTTTCTGTCAGTCGAGTTCGTGTATCTGTTCGTTGTTTGTTTCTGTTTTGACTTGTTAAAGGTTCATTTGGTGGGTAAGTCAAGTTACCCGAATGTATAGCGAATCCCCACTTAGACACTGACTTCTTCTCAAGACTAGTCTCGAATTTCTTTGGGAAGTCCACAACGAAACCTCTCAATCTGCTCCTTAAAATTGATCATCTTGAAAGAAGAGGTCGGAAGCAAAGTATCCCAAAATCTTTCACAGTAATCATCCAAAGTGTCACCCTTGATCATCTGAAGGTGGTTCCAGTTGGTTCTCACATCTCGTTCATACTCTTGAGTGAGCCATGAAGAAATAAAGAGTTTCTTGAATTTCAGCCACTCTGTCGGTGCTTTTCATAACAAAAGAGTGGACCATGTCATCGAGGAAATCATACTGATTGGCTCTGTAAAAATGCTTCCTCTTTGCATAAAACATGTGATTTTTCCGTTGTTTCTTGCCCTTTGTCCTCATCATTCGAGTGAGAAGAAAATGAGCTGTTCAAGCTGTCAAAAGAAGATGAGGACGAATTAGGCAATCCATCGAAGCGTACACGCTTCTTCTGTTTCTTGGCGTTTCCAAAAGAGGATTTTTGGTCCACGTAACCGGGGAAATCAATTCCTTTGTTACGTTTCTTCAGTTGCTTTTCGTTTGACCCCAATAGTTGGTTGACCTCGTTTTTCAACGTCCTCGAGTTCATCTTCAGTAAACATCCATGGAACGGGAGGTTGCTTGAGGGCTAACTTGATTGGGGAATCGATGGCTTTTTGCCAATGAGTGTGCACCTCATCAATCGGGTGCCGCGTAAAAAATTTGGCATACTGAGGATCCTTTGAAAATTTGAGTATCTGCTTTGCACACTCATCAACCTGCTGACTGTTGACGTTGCATCTCCATTAGCTGATGCTGCGTAGGCCGAGGTGGCCCATATTCATGATCTACTAATCCATTCAAATTTTCAATACCGCCTCCCATTTTAGAAGTATGAGGAGGGTCCGTTTGATTCTTGCGGGATTCGTCGTTTGAACCCATGTGGAATCTAGGATTCTTTATGGCTTATGCCCTGTAAGACAGAGCGATGAAGTCGAGGTGCGCCCGATGCGCGATGAAGTAAGGGTGGTGTTGGGTATTCAAGCCCGGGTTCAGTGTGTCAAGCCCATAGTGGGAACTTCCTTTATAGCATACAGTCACACTCCAACTCCAGGTTCAGTATGCATGGAAAGTTTTAGTTATACATGTAATAGCTTTTTAATTAATCAAAGCATGTGGTTTCTAGTGTCGAATATCTCTCTCTTGTTCATCTCTTATGTTGCTTGCTTTCTCTGCACACTGCACCATGGGTTGCCTTCACCTGCCATAGCCGGGACCAACAGATGGGGGTGGAGCACCCCAAGTCTAGAATCTATCGCGACACGAGAGAGAGATTTACTGAAAATACTTCACAACTTTGATTCGAGACACACGGCCTGGCGTAGTTTCGTGCCCAAAGGTATTGGCCCCAAAACGTGGCGCCCCTTTTGGTATTTCTTTATTATATTAGATCTTGAGCAAACTACAACCCTCGTAGGGGTCCTCTGCTCTTTGACTCTTTGTCCAGATGCTCTGAGAAGTTAGGCCCCTAGGGTCCTTATATTCTTACAAGGGTTGCCAAAAGCAGAGCCCCAAAAGCTTAAACTTAAAGCAATTGGTTCCTAAAGCAACTAATTCCAAAAGCTGCCAACAAAAAGCATTAGCGCAAAAAGCGGAAATTCGTACAGTTGCCAGCGTGAATTATATGGGATTGTCCGTATAGTCTGCTACGTCAGTATGTTAGCGCAAAATCCGGGGGTTCTGTATGCTCTGCCACGTCAGCATGTCAGCGCAGAACTCGGGGGTTTCGTACTCTTTGCCACGGTAGCATTTTTGTCATCTGTTGTGTGTGTTCGAGTAGTATTGCCACGTCATCCTTTTGTGACAATTAGATACTGTTGTGAGTGCATCAAGAGTCCCGGAAGGATGAGATGGCTACACAAAGAGCTAGGTGCATCAAGAGCTTTGGACTAGATGAGATGACCGAATTGAAAGTTTGCATTTCAATGTTTAGTGTCAATATCTTGATTCACTAAATATGTTACAATGATCATGATTTGTGTATGGACCCTCGGCGGAAATGTGGTTGTTCAGTGACTGATGTGTTTGTGCAAAGACTAGATGGGTGCAGTTTGGTGCATGGGGTACTTAAAGAGTCAGTGTCTACTGAGCTAGTTTTTTGTCCCTGGGCTGTTTTTGCAGGCGAAATCGAGGGCAATTACAATTCTTTCAAGAGGTCACAAGTTTGTGACGTGGTATGCCCAATAAAGATGAGGGGCCTAGGGGGGGGGGGGGGGGGTTAGGTTTTAAAAACCTAACCCCTACCAACCTATGGACACCGGATGAGGGGCCTAAACCCTAAAACGATTCAACATACGAACTGGCTGCAGATTCCCGATTTACGGGCTGGATGTTGATGCAGAGTTACTCGGAACACGGAGCGGGAACGATGATAGGCCTCCTTGCGGAACGGGGAACGGGGAACGGGAAGGGATCCGGAACGGGAGGCTAAAAAAACACCCAAATAATGTTATTTTTAGCATTATGTGTTTGAATACAAGTAGTACTAGAGCCCTTTGACTCTAGTACCCACCAAAAACACGATTCAAAGACCATTCAACCTTATTATGACTTGACTGGGATGTGCGGTGTCCAGAGTACATAGTACATACACAACATTGAACAAACACAATGCCAATACACAATTGTGAATAACATATGTAATTACAGATTAGAGCTCTTAAATAATTGCAAGAGTAGAAGTCAGAGATAACACTTTTCGCTTAATTCTAGCTAACAAGGCCTGCCAAGGCGCTACAAAAAAACCAAAGGTGACATATACCATAATGAGAGTCGAGGCTACAAGGGGGCCAAACCAGGTACCACAATACTAAAAGATTGAAGGTGACAAATACCATAAAGATGCTAGTAGCTACAAATGTCAAAGAGGGCAACGCTCAAGCAGCCATACAAAAAGGTAAAGATATGGAAGTCCTAAAGTCGCAACTCTCGAGACTCAAGACTCAAGACTCAAGACTCAAGACTCAAGAGCCACTAGCCTGAGAGGCCTCCCAATTCGTAGTAGCCGGCTGTAAATAATGCACATCCTCCCATTCCTCATCATCGAGCTCTAGGCCCGGCTCGATCTCAGTCATGGATGAAGTACCTGGTGTTTGTCACAAATGGGAGCGCATAACAATATAAAATACATTCGGATAAATAGGATTTATCACTTATTACTGAAGCCAAAGGATATAGAGAGAAATAAATAGAGAGAGAGATAGAGAGTGAGAAGATCGACACAGTACTGGGGACCAGAAGATAGGCTGGTCCCCCCCCCCCCCTGTAATAGTATCTTTATTACTGAGGAGAAGTCTATACAAGCACTTGAACCGAACGTATTACCATGTTCATTCTAGAATGAGACTTGATGGTTCCCGGAAGCCTCAACTTCCGATTCTTAGGGCAAAACCCTATTCCAAGGAACTTTCGTTCCTTATTCCAATTCCTCGAGAATCAAGGTTCTCGCCTCTGGATCTCACCTTCCAGACTCAGGGCATGGCATCCCTGCAACTCTTTTCCAACTCTCTTTCCAGAGTCCTCTTCCCGCAGAACAACTCTGCTTTCCCGGACACGAAGTCCTTACTTGGGAATCCCAACTTCCGGATCACAACTTGAGAGACTACCTCTCTCCGATTCGTGGATCTACTTCCCAAACTCGGGTACGAAACCCTTGGGCTGATCTGGCTCTAGTTCCTCAGAGCGCTTTTCTCTTGCAGAGGCTCATACCTTCCTCTGCTCCTACTCCCTCACTAAGAGGAAGTACACCTGCAAACAAATACTCAGCGTTCAGAACATGAAAATCGTTACCTTCAAAGTCTCGACGCTCGAAACGCAACTCGATTCTCGAAAAGCAATTCCTCGGAAGAGATCTCTCCATAGAAAATCCTCTCTTCCAATCCTACACACAAAAGAGGTGTGTTCTCGGGTTCCTTCTCGTAAATCAGCCCCGTCTACGACGTTTATGGGCTGAAAACAGAGAAAAACAGCAACTTGTCGCGATGGAAACACGCTTTGTAGGCACTTCTTCGCGAGGGAACTCGCGCACTGAGTCTTGGCGACATCTGGTACACTTGGGGCAGCCATGGGCATCACCGGCAACATCTTCTTTACGGTTGAAATCTGCAGCAGCATCTCCTCCTTGCAAAGATTGGTCCTCTCCTCTGAGTGAGGGCATGTGATGCTTTTATAGCTCCTAGCCACGGGCACGAATAGCTGCTCGCGTAGAGATCGCGGCCGTTTTTTTTTTTTTTTTTTTGGTTCTGTTCTGCCAAAAAAAGAGAGAGAGAAAACGCTGGCTGATCTGTTGCCTTATTTATCAGATGGCTGCCCACTTATTAAGTGGGCGGCCAGCGTATTTTAAAAATAGTCTGAACCTGCCCAAAAACTCAATAAAACCTTATAAGTTAAAAACAATGCTTTCACAGCACTTCCCAGGCGTCCCTGGATGCAATCACATGCACAGTTGCAATGCACACATAGACTTCCTCGCGGGAAAGCATCTGCTTTCCCGAAAAGCAATCCCGCTTTCTCAGAAAGCATCTGTTTTTCCTCAAAGTTTCCTCTGAACCCATCTTCATTCAAGTGCTTGCTTTTCCTTGTGCACAATTCTAACACAGTTCGGAATTTCCTCCCGACTATGGATATTCCCTTTCCGATGCACCCGTCACCCACCTTGTGACGCATCAGGAATACCCATCACCTAGTCCTTTCCTACCGAACTTACGGTACAATCTCCTTCACGATGCTCTATGTCACCCATCCTATGACGCATCAGAGATGTCCGTTCCCGGATGGTCGGATACTTCTTTCCGATGCTCCCTGTCACCCATCCGATGTGACGCATCAGAAGTATCCGTTCCTGGTGGCCTTACAGATATTCCCGTTCTCAGTGTTCCCGTCATTACTTTAAATGACGCACTAGGAATACTCTTCACTCGGATGTCTCCAGTGAGAAAAACCCTCTCACTTAAAATTCCAATAATTCATTTAGAATTATTTTTTCCTTGGTGTTCCAAGCGAGAAAACCCTCTCACTTATAAATCCAATAATTCATTTAGAATTATTTTTCTGTCAGATAAAGCCAATTTAGCAACATCCCTCTCACTTATAAACAGTTGTCCTCAACTGTAGAGGTCCAATTGAACTGCCGGGGAGAAACCGGAAAGATTCCAAATCTTGCTCAATGGTGAGTTGAGCTAGTCCTTTCTCAAAAGAGAACTTAAAAATTAAATTAAACAAAAATTCAAAAATTCAATAGTTACCTTACCAGTTCATGTCCTTCCTCTAGTACCTCGAGGATATCCTTTACCATTCATTCAACTTACGAACCATGTAAGAACTCGTCATTCGCGTCTTTCCAACAGATCGAACGTTTCCTCATTCGAGAGTCTGTTAACTCAAATCCACCTTCTCAATCCGAGAAGAATAATCCTCCTAGAAATCAATCTAAGTATCTGTCCTTGCGCATAATCCTGCGCTGTTAGTCTAGAGGGTATTAAACCTCTTGTGTCCTCCCACATAGGGAATGCTAAAGTCATAGAGCATTAAGCTCGATGTCTTTCTTTCACAAACAAAGTTTGCGATCACTTTAAAGAAGGTTCTTGTTTCAGGCCGTCACTCAACGTAGGTGGACGGTTCCAATCCGAAGATTCTTTGTGCACGGTGGCACTTCCTTCCAATCTTTTCCTCCTGCGAGTTATTACCACCAGCAGTGATTTCCCGACGCCCATTAGCGTCTCTTTCTTGCAAAATTATAAAAAATGATTCACCTTGCAAGCATCAATGACAACTTGCAAAATCTTAGGCAGATAGGATTCTAGCCATAACATTTTTTGAACGAACGTTCAAACCCGGTTCACAATAGAGCGAACCTTCTTTGATTCTCAGGGATGTTCTCCCATATGTAATTCTTACCATTTTGAAACGGTTGGCGAGCTATATTCTTACGAACATAATAGTTCGAATTTATTCCAGCAGCGTGTAAATGCTACTTGACCTTCTCATGGAGAAACATATACCGCAACCAAAAGTTGCTACTGTAATGGTAAAGGCACATAGCGTACTCAATGATCAACAACCATCGGAAAACCTCTTCTCCGTAGAGAAACTCAAATTCATTCTACCAAACACATCTCAAATAGAGATTCTCGTGTCGGAATATTCTTGCGCGCAAAAAGGCGCTCAAGAGAGTATAACAAACTCTCGTCCAGTTCCTTGGCATAGGTCTGCATCTTCGTGTGTTATCCATGTACTCAAAAGTGTACATAATTCTTAAGCTGTGTTAGAGTTTCGGTGAACCTGGGAAATTACCTTCCCTTCGTAAAATCCTTAGAGCGAAGACGCTCAACTTGACGATCACTTGGCTCGATCTTAAAGCAAAACCCGCTCATCAAATAATCTAGGATTTTAATCCTTGGATTCCTCAAGCACAAGCCGTAGTCGTCGCTTGTTCCTTCCCTCGTAAAGAGAGTGTTCATTCACTTGTGCAAAAAGCACTACCATATCTTCCCTTACCGGGTAGGGGGTGTGGGCTTAAAGAGTACTCAAGCTTCATGAAAGCTTTTCTTTGCTTGAAAACTCAGAATGGTTCCTTCATAATTTCCTACCCGCAATAGCAAGTAATTTGTTGAAGAACTACCGGATACCAGATCAATCATGGACGTTCCGGATCGTTAAGCAAAGCAGTTCATCGTATAAACAATGTTCTGACTCAACCTTACTCTCATAAACACTCGAGAGTGATTATCCTGGTTAGACACAACCATACCTCGTGCAAAAGAGCAAACAAGCATAATGCACTTTATGATTTCCTCAAAGATGTAACTTTGATTAAAAACCTGCCCTCTCACTTAAAGTTCAAGGGTCTTCTATTCAAGAACTCAGGAGTTAGATTTAATTCCCTTACTCCAAACTTTCTGTGTTCAATGTTTCCCGTCTCACCACGGGGATTGGATTCTATGTACACTAAGGTGTACACTTTCAGCTTTGTATTGCTGACTCCACCATCTGCTGCAAAGTATCTTGCAGATGGGTTTACAAATTCGGGCAAAAGTCCTTCGTTAAATTTATTCATCTTTCCTTCCTTAGAGAGGATCAAGAATGGAGCTACCTTGGCAAGAGTGAACCACTACTTGCTTTGACTCACTCGTGTTCCTATTGGGCAAACTAATCCCAATCTTCTTGGATGCCTTCTTCAAAGCATAGAGGAAAAAAATTTGTAAAAAAAAATTCAGCCTTGAATTGAATCCAAGTCTTGTTGTAAGTTCCTTGCAGAGCTTTGGTATACCACCAAGTACTTGCAATCCCCTTGAGGTGTTTAATCACATGCCTCATCTTTGACGCTTTTTTCAGAAATTGCCGTTTGCAAAGGCAACTTCAAACTTGTCGAATCAATGCGGTAGCTTTCGGGGCATCTTCCCTTCCGTCAAAAGTATCAAACTTGACTGGAAGTGTTCCTAGGTCTAGAGACCTTCTTCATATCCTTCCCGGAATGACGGGATTTCATGGCTATAGTTCTGGATTGACGTTCATGGATATTTTCTGGATTCTAAAGAATCTCGAGCATTCCGCTCCTTGGATTCTCTAGGTTCTTGAGCATCATGCTCTTGTCGCCTTCTCAGAGAATCCCAAGCCTTGTGTCGACTTCTTGCAGAGAGAAAAAAATTTCCAACTCTGCGAGCTTTTCCTTGCACGACTTAGGGTTCCGCCTGCTTACTTCTCTCTTGGCTTGTCATGGCTTCTTCCCGTATCTTCCCAGAGTCGTCCTCCTTTACAGAGAAAGAGAGGAGACCATGCTCTGATACCACTGTCACAAACGGGAGCGCATAACAATATAAAATACATTCGGATAAATAGGATTTATCACTTATTACTGAAGCCAAAGGATATAGAGAGAAATAAATAGAGAGAGAGATAGAGAGTGAGAAGATCGACACAGTACTGGGGACCAGAAGATGGGCTGGTCCCCCCCCCGTAATAGTATCTTTATTATTGAGGAGAAGTCTATGCAAGCACTTGAACCGAACGTATTACCACGTTCGTTCTAGAATAAGACTTGATGGTTCCAGGAAGCCTCAGCTTCCGATTCTTAGGGCAAAACCCTATTCCAAGGAACTTTCGTTCCTTATTCCAATTCCTCGAGAATCAACGTTCTCGCCTCTGGATCTCACCTTCCAGACTCAGGGCATGGCATCCCTGCAACTCTTTTCCAACTCTCTTTCCAGAGTCCTCTTCCCGCAGAACAACTCTGCTTTCCTGGACACGAAGTCCTTACTTGGGAATCCCAACTTCCGGATCACAACTTGAGAGACTACCTCTCTCCGATTCGTGGATCTACTTCCCAAACTCGGGTACGAAACCCTTGGGTTGATTTGGCTCTAGTTCCTTAGAGCGCTTTTCTCCTGCAGAGGCTCATACCTTCCTCTGCTCCTACTCCCTCACTAAGAGGAAGTACACCTGCAAACAAATACTCAGAGTTCAGAACATGAAAATCGTTACCTTCAAAGTCTCGACGCTCGAAACGCAACTCGATTCTCAAAAAGCAATTCCTCGGAAGAGATCTCTCCATAGTAAATCCTCTCTTCCAATCCTACACACAAAAGAGGCGTGTTCTCGGGTTCCTTCTCGTAAATCAGCCCCGTCTACGACGTTTATGGGCTGAAAACAGAGAAAAACAGCAACTTGTCGCAATGGAAACACGCTTCGTAGGCACTTCTTCGCGAGGGAACTCGCGCACTGAGTCTTGTCGACATCTGGTACACTTGGGGCAGCCATGGGCATCACCGGCAACGTCTTCTTTACGGTTGAAATCTGCAGCAGCATCTCCTCCTTGCAAAGATTGGTCCTCTCCTCTGAGTGAGGGCATGTGATGCTTTTATAGCTCCTAGCCACGGGCACGAATAGCTGCTCGCGTAGAGATCGCGGCCGTTTTTTTTTTTTTTTTTTGGTTCCGTTCTGCCAAAAAAAGAGAGAGAGAAAACGCTGGCTGATCTGTTGCCTTATTTATCAGATGGCTGCCCACTTATTAAGTGGGCGGCCGGCGTATTTTAAAAATAGTCTGAACCTGCCCAAAAACTCAATAAAACCTTATAAGTTAAAAACAATGCTTTCACAGCACTTCCCAGGCGTCCCTGGATGCAATCTGATGCACAGTTGCAATGCAGACATAGACTTCCTCGCGGGAAAGCATCTGCTTTCCCGAAAAGCAATCCCGCTTTCTCAGAAAGCATCTGTTTTTCCTCAAAGTTTCCTCTGAACCCATCTTCATTCAAGTGCTTGCTTTTCCTTGTGCACAATTCTAACACAGTTTGGAATTTCCTCCCGACTATGGATATTCCCTTTCCGATGCACCCGTCACCCACCTTGTGACGCATCAAGAATACCCATCACCTAGTCCTTTCCTACCGAACTTACGGTACAATCTCCTTCACGATGCTCTATGTCACCCATCCTATGACGCATCAGAGATGTCCGTTCCCGGATGGTCGGATACTTCTTTCCGATGCTCCCTGTCACCCATCCGATGTGACGCATCACAAGTACCCGTTCTTGGTGGCCTTACAGATATTCCCGTTCTCAGTGTTCCCGTCATTACTTTAAATGACGCACTAGGAATACTCTTCACTCGGATGTCTCCAGTGAGAAAAACCCTCTCACTTAAAATTCCAATAATTCATTTAGAATTATTTTTTCCTTGGTGTTCCAAGCGAGAAAACCCTCTCACTTATAAATCCAATAATTCATTTAGAATTATCTTTTTGTCAGATAAAGCCAATTTAGCAACATGTTGGTGGATGTGCATCTTCACCTGCCTGAGGAGCCTCTTGCTCCATCTCCCACTGTGTAAAAGGATCTATCTGTTTGTCTGTACCCTTGCAAAGCATTTTCAAATTTGCGTTGACAAAGACAAGATCATTAGCCTTCTCCACTCCAAGCCGATTCCTCTTCTTGGAAGCAATGTGGCTATAGGTACTTCACAATTGCTCTATGAGGTACTAACTGACTGGTTGAGAATACGGAATGCCAATCTCTGAAGCTTAGGGCCATCATAACCATAGTCCTCCCACCACAGCACTGCACCTATCTTCCTACGATCAATCTGAGCATCTGGACTGCCAAATGACCCCCGCATCTCTTTGTATTGTCTCAATTGATCTTTGACAATGCGTCGCTCATCTCTGTCTAGAACCATCTTGTTTAAGATCTCTGTAAATTGGTTCATGACTTGTCTATCTGTCTCTTGCCCTGCACCTTGGAACTCTGGATCCACCTTGTACGCTGCCCCGTGTAAAGGAGAGGCATATGAATTCCACCTCGAGCTGCAAAGCGCATGGATCTCCTCATATCGCTCTACTTTCGGCTCAAGCTGTGCAAGCTGCTCGATCATGCGGTCCATTGCCTCATAAATCTTGCCAATGCAAGGATCTAAGCCATCCGAAACTCGAAGCAATTGAACCACCGGTTTTACTTGTGCGTCTAGACTCTTGAGCCTTCCAGAACTCAAGATCCTCTGCCTTATCCTTACACAAAATCCTTGCAACTGTCTTTGCATAGGGAGAGGCGGTGAGCTCATCACTGATGAAGACCTGTCGGACCGCATTTTGACATTCAAACAGCCTGCGCACCAGAAGAAAGTTGAATGCGAAGCAGCTGTTTGAATACTTTAGAAGCACTTTGTCGCCCGACCTCTTGAGGTACTCACTCCGAACCAAGTTGTGATTGTTGATGAAAGTAACAATCTTCATTGCATCAGCAATGAATGGAGCGATCCAGTCTAGCTTGCCGATGTCTTTTAGAAGGTTGTTCAAGCAGTGTGCCATGCAAAAGCACACTGTTACATACGGATAGTGGCCCTAGTTTTTGCTGCCTTGTTTGATGCCTCCCCATCTGTGATAAAAGCCACCATGTGTTGCTCACTAATCGTTTCTATGGCTGTTGTCCACTCTACAGAGAAGACATCGGCGGACTTGCCACTCTCGGTGGCATCATGAGAGTGCACAAAGTACATCTCTCCACTCGAGTATGCGACGAGACCATGGATAGATCTCTTCCTTGTATCACTCCACCCGTCGGCAATGAAGGAAACGCCATGTTTTGCCCAAAGACGCTGAATATTGAGTGTTGCTTGTTCCAGATAGCCTTCTCTCGATCGAGCAAAGTGGTTCAGAGAGCCTCTGAAGATGGCGGCACATAGCCGGTGCCATACTCTCCTATCCGTTGCACCATAACTTTCCAATACTCAGACCTATTTCGATCAAACATAGAAGATGTTAGTATCAAAAAGGCGGAAACGCTCGATAACAGAAGAAATGAGAGAGAAGATTGATAAATCATAAAACAAACCTCGCCGCAACAAATGGGATATGGTTGTGATAGAAGAATCGGGGGCCACGGCCGCATCCACCTCTTCCTTCTTCTTTGGGTCCCAAGAGGTGGCAAGGGTCCTTTGGCGACGAATCGGACCCGATGAAGATCCACCGGCACCTAAACTGGGTAGAGAGGAAGAAGAAAAATGAGGGTCTTTGGGTCGATACCTTTGCGTGCGGGCTTGGCTTTATGGTTGAATTGCCGATCCTTTTCCTCGAGCTCCTTCCTCTTCTTAGTGGTTACATTGGTGCAAAATTTTACCTCATGTCCTGGCACTCCAAAAAAGTGTGCCCTCACTTTGTCATGCCCCCCTTTCCGCGTGTAAGAGCATAACTTGCATGCCCATGCACGAGAACCTCCCGCCGCCGACAAGGTGCCTTCCGAGGTCACTTCATCACACCACGACCATTCCTTCGCCTTTTGAGTGTTGCCCGCATGAACGGAGGGGGTTGTACGAGAGGAAGAGGCCATGGAGTGATGGATGAAGAAGCTTGAGAATCGCAATAGAGAGCTTGAGAGAGGCTTCACTTCTTGAGAAGTTGAGAGTCGAGCCCAAGGGA
The DNA here is from genome assembly GCF_014529385.1 of Adiantum capillus-veneris. NCBI lineage: Eukaryota > Viridiplantae > Streptophyta > Polypodiopsida > Polypodiales > Pteridaceae > Adiantum > Adiantum capillus-veneris. Next base: position 63,816,819 of record NC_140959.1, read on the forward strand.
GAGAGAGCTTGAGCCTTGAGGCCTTGAGAGCAAGAGAGAGCCTTGAAGGCTTGAGGTTTGAGAGCTTGAGCAATGAGTAGACCGTAGCGCCGAGGGGAGGTTGAAGCTTGAAACATGAGAGCAAGAGAGAGAGCCTTGAGAAGTTGATTGAACTTGAGAGAAAGAGACTCGAGAGCGCTTGAGAGGAAAGGGTGAGGGGGTGGCTAGGTATATAGGAAATTGTATGAGGCTATGAGCCTATGAGACGTTTTTAAAACTTTTTAACCGTTTTGGAGTTCTGCCCGTTTTTGTCCGTCGGAATGGCAGCCCGTTTTGGGGCGTTCCTCCCATTTCCAGCCGGCCGGAACGCCGTTTTTGCGTTCCAAGCCTGAATTTGGCCGTTCCCAGGTAACTCGGTGTTGATGTGGCAGTGTTGTACAGAATCTCCACGTTTTGCGCTGGCTGAGGGCTAGAGCTTTTAGACTGGATGCTTTTGGGGATCCCTTGTACTATCTATAAGAGTCTCTGGGAGCCATTCTCGGGGAGCATATGAACGCAGAGTCTTGGAGAGTTGGACCCTCGGGAGTTGTACCTTTGTGATCGGCAATCAATAAAGAAATACCGGAAGGAACACCAGTCTTTGGGGCCAACGCATTTGGGAACGGAGCTTTGCCAATCCGTGTCCCCCTGAGGCTATGAGCCTATGAGACGTTTTTAAAACTTTTTAACCGTTTTGGAGTTCTGCCCGTTTTTGTCCGTCGGAATGGCAGCCCGTTTTGGGGCGTTCCTCCCATTTCCAGCCGGCCGGAACGCCGTTTTTGCGTTCCAAGCCTGAATTTGGCCGTTCCCAGGTAACTCGGTGTTGATGTGGCAGTGTTGTACAGAATCTCCACGTTTTGCGCTGGCTGAGGGCTAGAGCTTTTAGACTGGATGCTTTTGGGGATCCCTTCTACTATCTATAAGAGTCTCTGGGAGCCATTCTCGGGGAGCATATGAACGCAGAGTCTTGGAGAGTTGGACCCTCGGGAGTTGTACCTTTGTGATCGGCAATCAATAAAGAAATACCGGAAGGAACACCAGTCTTTGGGGCCAACGCATTTGGGAACGGAGCTTTGCCAATCCGTGTCCCCCCCCCCCCCCCCCCCCCCCCCCCCCCCCCCCCCCCCCCCACATCCTTGGTGGTCGAGGTGCTTACCAGGTCAATCTCCTTTACACAGCGTCTATGGGACCTACCCAGAGATAGATATGCCCGGTTGGCTCGAGTCGTCCCGACAGCTAGCTCTGCAAGGGGATACAACATGCTGGTATGGGTAGTTGACATCATGGTTTCAGTTACATGGATTCAACATGGACATATTGCCCCCCTTCTAGTGCTCAATCAGGTCCTGGTGGATGAGTCTGGTGATCTCAGTCTGTGTAAGGCTTAAAAAGGGTGAGCTAGATACCAGGAGGACACGGATATAGCCGACACAAGAGGTAGGCACGAAGATAGCTTTCTGTAGAGAGCATCTTTTCCAGCTCAGAGAAGATGGTTTTGTGACCAGGCCAAAATACACGGACACCCACTTATCTTATGGGATACGATGTGCTATCGGCCAGATACGCACATCTTCACACCAGCTTCGGGTCGAGACTGGCAGATATAGAGGAGTACCAACAGAGGCCAAGATATGTCCCTTATGCCATATGGAGCCTGAGACAGAGCTGCACTACATATGCCACTACCTGGTGTACTGTGAGATACGAGGCCGCTTTCACTGCTTGTTCAGAGAGGGCTTTGGACCATTGTCCAAAGTCATGAGGTACGAGGACCAAAGATGTCTTGGACTGTTTCTACTTGAGCTCTGCAGACACAGAGAGAGCTTGTCAAGGAGAGAGGATAGCCAGCCTCAGAGACGGATCACGGATTTCTTTCGACCTGACATTGGGCAGCCAGAGGAGCAGCTATGACAGCAGAGCTCACATTCTCGCCACACTAGAGGCACGTTGATTGACCGAGCAACCGAGCTAGGAAGATCCAGACTCTCACAATTGCGGAGGACTTCACAGCATCACCGGAGGCTACATCGGAGGATTCAGATCATTCTAGCCCGTATGCGCGGCGCCTAGTCAGAGTACTGACCATGGAGGATATTGACGAGATCCGCCAACGACCGATGATGGACCTCTTGTGGTTTTGCTGATCGCGCACCCTACCCACATTGTATCAGGCCTCACTTGTTGTATCCACCCACACCCACATTGTATTAGCCTTCACTCATCACATCCACCCTCACTCATATCCTACACAGCCCCAGTCAGCTGCTTAGCTCATGTATAGCAGTTTGCATTGTATCAGTTGGTCTCATAGGTCACTTTGGCCTTTTGAAGACGTTAATATATCATTTCATTTCCTCTCTCTCTCTCTCTCTCTCAATTTCTGTTCATGTGTTGCTATTGTTTTCCCTGCTTGGAGTGTCTTAACACCCCCCCCAACCCCCCCAAACACACACGCACGCCACCACCAAGAAAAAGGGAAACCTAAAAGAAACAGAGATTAGAAAATAAAATCTACTTGGTACATGAAAATGATTAGAATGGAATGTGTCTTGCAGGTACCTGCATCGGTGTTAAGGACAGTCTCTTGTCCAGCAACAATCACGTCAAGCCTGATGAGGGATGCCCCAGCAGGGTACAAGAAGAAGAGGCTTTTAACTAAACAATCTGGTAAATGGATGGCTAACGGTATGCTGGTTTTGGGAGGAGCAATGTTTTGCGCAAGAAGATCTGCACCTTTGGGTGCCAAAATCGCGGCCCTTTATGCTATCAAGAGATTAGTGAAGCCTTCACCATCGGTGAAACCCATTCGGCAACACTACCCTGTTTTGTGACGATTGAATGCCAAATCTGCAGAGGAGAAGATTGTGTACAGATCGTCTATATGTCCTTTTTCTAAGAGAATTGTACATTATATCTATCATATCTGGATACCTCTGTTGAGATGGCAAGTTGTATTTTAGAAAGGCAAAAGCGCTGTATTCTTCGAATCATGTACCTTGGCAGTCAAAAAGGCTGCATTGTTTTTGTTCCCTCAACAGTGCAAACCATATGTAGTAGTAGCAGTTTCTTTCCAAAATCTGGATGTTTCAATTACATTTGTTAATTAAATTGAACATATGTCTTCTCTTGAATTGTTAATCAAATTGAACAGACTACCATAAACATGGGTTGGAAGTTAGGTTTGAAATTAGCTGATTTATTGGCTAGGAATCCAGAATATAATCCACAGGTAACAAAGCAAAAACTGTGTAGATGATTGTCTTTTGGGGCCTCTCACCATCTGATGTTACACCTGCTAAGATCTATTTGACTAGTCTTAATCTCAAGACCTCTTATTCAAGAGGGAAAAACTGCATATTCGCGTTTGAATGTGATTGAATGTCTTAAATTCAGTGACTACAGCAATGAGGTAGCTGTAAGATGTGTGCGTATGTTCCAGAGGACTTCCAGCTTTTAAGGTGTAGAGAAAGGACCTTCGTAATAGTTGCGACCACATGACAACCATAGGAGGCTGGGAGCCATGGTGGGATCAGTTATTGCGGGGGAAAGAACACTATAGGTCCTTTTCGAGCCGTCAAGGTTGTTGGGCGGGTGGAAGGTGATCTTGATCCTCCATCTAGGGTAAAGGGGCCCATATAGGGCCATTTAAAACATGGGGCCCAATATAAGGATATTCAATTTGAATGATCTAGATTCTATGATAGGATTGACAATTCCCATTGAAATTGATACCAAAAGATAGATCATATCAAGCTCTTGCCATTCCCAATGCCATCCCAAATATAATTCTCATATATTTTGGTAATATTTTCCATTTAATTTTAAGGTGGCCTTGTTTTGGATCATGGTTTGTTATTGGCCCCTATACCCTACTGTGCTTTCCAGTGCAGAACTTGCACAACCACTGCTTCGATAAGAGCCACATCAGCATTGTGAATCCGTACCAACCCTATTGAATGTATGCATGAAACGTCATCACTCAAAATTTCAACCAGCTTCTAACATGTCAGCATGTGGAATCTTGGATGCAATCATTGTCTTCTAGCTCAGCACGCCGAATATGGAATGCTTGCACGCACTATGCATCAATGGATGTGTGCAATGGATTTGTGTAGTGATCACCTCTCGTTTTGGCCCCACTCACCGACACTTGACGAACGGGAATGGTCTTGCATGGGCCATTCCTTGTAAAACATGTCCGATGTAGTATCAATACATATAAATCCAAAAAATGATGGCTTGTTGCTAAGGGAGGAGAAGAAAACATACTCACATACCAACCATATACTCGTTGTCAGCCCTCAAATTTGAAGGGCGACTCTAGAGACTACTTTTCATTTTGAAGGCCTTCAAATAAACTCTCATTTTCTATACTACCATTGTTTAAAAAATTCCACAATTCTCTGGAAGGGTGATGCCGCCTTCTAATTTTAAGGTTGCTCTGGTAGTAGAGTTTGACATCTCTCGAAATTCGTCAAGTTGGTCGTGGTATCTCTCGAGGACAAGTGGTAGGAAGTGAAGGTTGTGTTGCTTGCCAGAGTGTGAGGTAGTTTTCACATGTCGGGTTTTGTCTAGCCATGTGTAGCCTAGGTTTTGGCTCTTTCCATGGTTGTTTAGTCTCTATAGGCTTTGGCTGTTTTCCCCTAATTTTTCTCATGTGGCATCGGGTATGCGATAGGCTATTTGTTGGCCTTTATTCATGCATTTTTTCTTTTTTTATTTTAAAATTTTTATTTTAAAGAGAATTCCTTACAACTTAGAAATTACAACACACACCCAACGGTGAGTCTTTCCGGTTGGATAAGGTTTGGCCAACCCATCATGTAGACTAGGGGAACAACCCTAATAGCGAAGACCTTATACACAGGAGGCTCTTGCTCTACCAATTGAGCTAGCACTCGTTGACATGGGCAACTTTATTTCAACCTTGTTTTGCTGGCTGACCAACCCCTTGGCGGACGTGGGCAAGGGAGCAGCTTGAGCCAGTGTGTGCGCTACAGAGCAGCCCAGCAGAGCGCCCTCAAGGGAGGCATCTTGTGGGAGAGGAGGGACAGATCTGCACTTCTACAGGCTCCCTCTCCTTTCGTCTTGAGATCAGCCCTCTTGCCGTTTGACGGCTCCGCTTTTGCCGGCAATCTCATGCAAAGACAGAGCATCCCTTCGGTGGTGCATGCCTAGAGGAGGAGAAATCCTCAGGCCTATGGAGGGCAGCCATATATTGCGGCTTGTAGGTCTCTTGTAGGTCTCTCTCTCTAGATCTGTTGTCACAAGTTGGTGACGTGGCTAGGCTCCATGACCAACCGAGGGGAATTAAAAGCCTAAACACTTGTTGATGTGGTCACTCATGCAGCCCAACACCCCCAAATCGTGAAGCTTGATGATGTGTCATAGTTGTATGCATTGGCCCGTAATTTGCGAAACTTTGGTGATGTGGCATAACTATACGGACAATAGCATAAGACGCAAAAGCAGCCCAAGGGGGTATGCTATTCCTATCATATGCTTTTGGAGAAGTAGCTTTTCAATGTAGATGCTTTAGGCCTTGTGGGTCTCTCTTTAGCATTCCCGTTTGTGAGGAAGCAGGCCTCGAGCCCCGACACTTGTACCTTTGCGAAGCAATACAAAAGGAACACCGAAAGGGATGTCAAGGTTTTGGGGCTAGTGCTCTAGGAGTGGAATTCTGCCACTCTCTCTCTCTCTCTCTCTCTCTCTCTCCAGTTGTTTCGAAGTGCTAAACATTTGTTCAAGTCTGTTCTTTTTATTTGGCACATAGTGCCCTCTCATTACATTGGTATCAGAGGTTCAAGTATCTGCTCTTCTAAGAGCACATCGATCCTTTCTTGAATAGACAAGACAAGATGGCGCTTTTTGAATCTACAGAGTACTTGTAGTTCCTCTTCGGTGAACTTCGTGACATACTCTCAAAGCATCCCCAGTAGAACCTCCTGATTCTACAAAGCTTCCCATAGTTTCCGAACTATGTATTCCAACAATTTCGTGACATATTCTCAAAGCATCCTCAACAAAACCTCTCGATTTTAAAGATTCTAGTAGTTTTTGAAACTATATGTTGCCACCTCTATCCCCTTAGGCTTTCCCTCTTCCAATATTGGAAAGTACAAGGGGTTCCTCTCAACAACTTAGTCTTCTATTTTGATCGGGGGAGTTTTAGAAACATGGTGCAACCATCCAACTTCTACCTTGTGCAACCTCCTTTGCCACCACCTCCCCCATCGCCACTTGGGTATAACGGTTGGAGCCCCTGCCACTTCCGGGACTTGCACCACATTAGCCCAAGGACTTCAAGGATGGTGGATCTATTGGAAAACTTTTCACTTTTTTAGGAGTGAAAGATCGAAAGAAAGCTTTATAGTTCCTACAACAGTTCGATGATATTTATGCAATGATATAGAAGAATAAAAAATCTCTCAAGCCATGGATTTTCTTGAAGACAATGCTATGCAATGGCGGAATTTTATAGCTACCAAGCCTCATGCTCTAAGGACTTGGCAAGGAATTTTATAGCTACCAAGCCTCACACTCCAAGACTTGGATGCTAGTCCCTGCCTTCATTGCATCTTCTTGTGCCTATTTTCACATGGTATCAGTCTTGGTGACTTGATCACCTTGGATTCTCAATGTAGGTTGATCTGCTGTCATATTGGACTTGATTAAGGAAGAAGGAGCTTGTTTTTTTTTCTTGCATTTTCAATTCGGTGCTGATTTGGATATGTGGAGGCTATGGACCCTTGTCTATGACTTTCCCATATGCTACCCTTGTTTGCTCTGACCTCTCTTTATCGAGGGAAACCCTATAGAGGATTAAGGATATGGAGCATTGCAAGATTGCTTCGGTTTTTCCATATGGAGTTGTTTTGTCGTGGCTTCCTACAAGGGAGCAAGCTTGGGGATCTCGGATCCAAAAGGAAAGACAATTTTTCCATCTTTCTTCTTTAGAGAGAGGTGTGTTTGGACATCAGTGTGATTGGCTTCAACACTTGTGCAATGGCTTCCTATGGTTGTCTTTTCTTGGACGAGATGGATTGGTTGATTGCTGTGTCTTTTGCAATCACACTTTTATCTTGAAGTAATTGATAGAGCTATATTGTGGTGGACTTTAGGTAGGGTGATCTAGAGTTCTAGCCTTGTATTACACATTCAGATGTGGAGTTTGGGCTCATCTTCAAAAAGTAGTAGCAAAGTTGCACCTTTATAACGTGCTGTGGATTTTGATGACAGAGGGAGATTACTTTTCTCCTAGAAGGAGAGGATGTACTTTGATTTTTTTCTTTTCCGTCTAAGGATGGTTTTGACTTCAATTGACTCTTGTTCATTTGGTTTGTAGCAAACTAGGTGTACATCCTGGTGCATGCGTTGGAGTTGGATTTGGCAGGCAGAAGGATATTCTTTTTTTTGAATCTATTACCACTTCTTGTATGATTATTGTTGGGGTGGTAAATCCCAATGTGCCGCGCCTGAGTGTTGGGTGACCGGAGACTAGCCGGGAACTAACACCAACCATTCATTCTACATAAAACAATAAGGACTTATAACCCTAACACTATTTTGTATTTGGAGTCCACCCAAACCTGTGTCTCCTTTCTTTTTCTCTCTTCTCCATTGATGCGCACACGCGTGCGTGCGTGCGTGCGTGCACACACACACACACACGCGCGCTCTTGCACGTGCACTTCAACTGGTATTAGAGCTCAGGGATTGGGAGCACCATTGGAGCTCAGGGGGGAAGCATGCGGAGAAGCAGCAAAAAACTGTAGCATGTTTATGCATACCTATTTTGGCCTATCAAAACATCTTCATTCAAGAAGATTCTCTTGGATCCTAGTTGGTTTTTTGTCCTCTTCAACTTTGCGGAAGAAAGTTTTCTCAAAATATTCACCAATTTTGAGATATGTCACTTAGACTACCTGTAGGTCGTGAAGTACAAGCTTCAGATTTTTACAGATATGTTTTGACCTATAAAAACAGCTCATTTCATGTCCATTCTCGCAATTAATTCCCAATCGTTTTCGTGTGGTCTACAACTTTGCAGAAGAAAGTTTCTGCAAATTTTGCACGGTTTAAGAGATATTCAGTTCAGACAGAAGGGTGGTCTACCTTCATCGGTTCTTCTGCGAACAAGTTTTTGTTGCAGTACCACTCTTTGTGAGGATTCACATGAAACGATGCACCTAAGTCAAGAACCCAACCTGTAAAGCATAGTCATCAGTGGCAACCAAAAATGTTGAATCCATGGCAGATGTGAGATAAATATCTCCATCATAATCTTCAACAAAAACATTGTTGATCTCTTCAATCTTTATATTGATTTTCTTAGCCTTGCCTTCTTTTTGCTTCTTGTCTTTACCTTTCTCTTGTTTCCACTTTCGACAGTCTTTCCTCATGTGACCCTTTTTATGACAATGATAGGCCTCAATGTCTTTTCAGCCACGTGATTTTCAACGAGAATTTTCTCTCTGATTCTGCTTGCCCTTTTTGTGTGATCGACCACGAACAACGAGAGCATTGCTCGTACCACAAGAAGCATAAAGATTCTTCCTGCTAACTTCTTCAGTAAGCAAATTGTCCTCAACATCAGCACATGTTAAACCATCAGAAGGTGTTGAGTTACTTATGGCTGTGCGAAAAGTATCCCAACTTTCTGGCAACGTAACTAGCAAGAACATTGCTTTGACCAAATCATCAAAATTGACTGCTTGTGCAGAAAGCTGGCTGAAAATTGTGTTGAACTCATTGAGATGGTTTCACATGGGTGTGCCCTCATCCATCTTCGAGTCAACTAACTTTTTCAGCCAATATACCTGTGATGTTGCACTTTGCTTCAAATACAAGTTACATAACTTCTTCCACAGCTCATAGTTAGTCTTTTCCATGTTCACATTGAAGTACACATTCTTTGACAATGTCAGCATGATGGTGGACCTAGCAAGCTCATCCAACTCCTGCCAATCATACTCATCCATATCCTCAGGCTTTATCCCCTTCATCTTTATCAGTCGGATCTACTTCTTTTGTACTAAGACATTGTAAATTTGTTCCTTCCAAAATGAAAAGTTAGTGCCTTCTAACTTCTCAATGTTGAATAAAGAGTTCTCCGATGATGAAGCCATCACTCGACAAGGAACAAAAGTGATAGATCCACTGTACTAAAGAAGATGGCAGAAAGCCTAAAAAAGTTTGTAGTTTTTCCTGCAAAACTGATTTTCGAACCCAAAACAAATGTATACAATGAATGAAACGCTGATCAAAGTGGCTAAACTGGCAAGATAGAATCTCAAAGAACTGTCACTTACAATGTCTCCAACTCTAGAAGAGTGTCTTTGACCAACTAAACACTGTCAAACGCATACGCATAAAGATGACAGCAATGCCAACAATGGCAGGTTAGCAGATGCACATCAATACTGTACTAACCGCATAAACATATATCATATATCAATGTCGAAACTATGGGGATGTCGAGGGCTCTCTCCAAAACTGGTATCACCAAAAGGATCTCCACATTTGAGAATCCCCCAGCTCAATAAAACCTTACCACGACCCTCATTAATAGGCTTTGCATATTTCCGTCACAATACATAAACCGCATAAGATCTTACATCAACAACATAGACCCTTTTTTATAACCGCTGTGGCGATTTGTCTGATTTAACAGACCCTCAAGATCTTGCATCAAATATGCATGTTAGAGATTACAGAAATATGATGCAGACAGTAAAGGTCGTGTTCGTCTTGGCAATGATTTTGCTTGCGATATAGTTGGTGTCGGCGATGTGCAGCTGAAATTTCAGAATGGTTCTTTATTCATGCTCAAGAATGTGAGACATGTGCCAAAGCTTACCAAAAGCTTGATTAGTACATGAAAATTGGATGACGAAGGATATTACTACACATTTGGTGATAGTTTGTCGAAGATCACGAAAGGTTCTTTAGTGGTAGCATATGGTTCAAAGTCTAGGACTTTGTACATGCGACATGTATCCAATGTTAAAAACCATGTAATTTGTGTAACCGAGCAGCCAAGTGTTTCTCCGTGGCATTGCCGGTTAGGACATATGTCTCAAAAGAGAATGAAAATCTTGTCTCGTTTTGGTTATGTTCTTGGCTTCAATTTCTCAGACTTTTTAGTTTGTGAGCATTGTATTTATGGTAAACAAACATAGTCACCACACAAAAGGGGAAGCACTAAAAAAAATGAGCCATTAGAGTTAGTGCATAGTGATGTGTGTGTACGTATGCCTAACATATCCATGGGAGGTTCATCTTACTTTGTTACATTCGTTGATGAATTCACAAGGAAAGTGGGGTATATTTTCTCAAGAAGAAGGATAAAGTTCTATCAAAATTTCAGAATTTTGTGGCGTGGAGAACCAGTATAGCAAGAAAGTCAAGTGCTTAAGGTCAAACAATAGGTCACTAAAGCCTTTCAAAAAATTTGTGATTCCAAAGGCATCAAAAGAGAGTTGACTACTCTATATAACCCTCCGCAAAATGGTGTTGTTGAGAGGATGAACCGTACCATACAAGAGAAGTTACGTAGCATGTTGTCTAATGTAGAGTTGCCTAATGGATTTTGGACGGTAGCGTTAGCAACTTCTGTCCATGTTATTAATAGATCTCTTAACAAGGCTTTAGATGAGAAGGTACCTGAAGAGCTTTGGTCTAGGAAGCCACCTTCTTACAAGCATCTTATAGTCTTTGGCTATGAAGCGTATTTCCATGTTCCAAAGGAGTTGTGAAGCAAGTTGGCTCCTAAGTCAAAGAAATTCATATGTCTTGGTGATGGCAATCCTGGCGATATCGGATTTCGGTTATGGGATCATGAAGCTAAAAAGATTGTTCGCAGCAATGATGTGTACTTCAATAAAGAGAATATGTATAAGAAGCCTATGCATACAGTGGAGGTCAAGAGAGTTATCTTCACAGAAAATGGAGTTGTTTACAATAGGACTGAAGTGCCTAATGTCAGACAACAAGGACAGAATCCTCTTGTAGTACAAGATGTTGCTGAGGGACAACCGGCTCAAACAGTTAATTAGAAGGCCTATGTAATGGAATTGGCCTATTAACTTGAGAGTAGCTGAAATTAGAGAGAGTACTTTTCTGAAATTACTTTGTGAGCATAGCAGGTGAACATAATTGATGGTAGCAACATAAACATAGCATTTAGTTAACTTGGTATGAACAATACTTTTGCAAGAGAGAGTTTAGAGAACATGACAACAGTTGAGGACCGGATTTATGTGGAGCCGGTCCCCCCTCCAATAGGCATTTGTATTATAGTTTCTCCCATCAAGAGAGACTTGTTACAATACAATCTCTGTGTTCCTTGACCTAGGTGATGCAATGAAGATGGAAAGCTTTATGCATCACGAGCATAGCATGAACTTTGTGGAAAGCATTAACTATCCCAAGTCTCAGTCCCAAGACCTCAAACACCTTCAAAGGTGGAGAGAGCTAGCAGGGAATGAGGGTAGGGAAGAGGAAGAAGAAACATTTCATAAGAGAAAGAACTAGTTCCTCTTTTATCATCACTCTTCTTGTTAGCATACATAATATCATAGTAATGATGGTGGAGAAGATGACAAGCTTAAGCATTGAAGCATGGCTCTTGGTTGGATTTGCATTCCATAGCCAAGAGTGTTGGTGTAGGCTCTCAACCTCTCTACTTGCTTGGAGAAGGAGAGGGAGCTCTTGCACTTTGCACAATACAAAATGAGTGTGTGTGTGTGTGTGTGTGTGTGTGTGTGTGGGAGAGTATACCCCTCAAGCATGCCCCCTACTTGCTTTGGTCGAGCCCCCCTTGTAGCTCATGCTTGAAGCTCATTGGACCCCTCCAGGCCTAGCCAATCACAAGCAAGAGTCATACCAAGCAACAAGGGTAGCCTTGGGACACGTGTCCCCCTTTCCCCTTTGAGAGAGAGACTTGATAAATGTTAAAACAATTAATTAAATTAACTAATTTATCATTGGACCCCTTGAGAGGCCAATCAATAGGCTTTAGGCACACCATGAGGGCAACATGGGGAGGAGCTTGACAAGTGTCCCTTTTGCTTTATTTGTACCAAGCATGCCTTGTGTGAGTGTGTGTGTGTTCTCTCTCATCCCCTCTCTTGTAGGGCTCGCCCCCTCTTTGTAGGAATTGATGTTGAATTTTTTTGGCACACCTTATCTCAAGCACCTTAGTCAGCAAGCATGACAAAGCACCTCAAGCTTGGGTGGTGTTCCCACAAGCACCTCAAGCTCCATAGTTGGAAAGCACCTCAAGCACCTTAGTCAGCAAGAACATCAAGCACCTCAAGCACCTTAGTCATCAAGCATGACAAGCACCTCAAGCACCTTAAGTCATCAAACACGACAAGCACCTCGAGCACCTTAAGATTCAGCCGGGTCGGGTTCCCACCTCAAGCACATCCCTAGCTTACCTAAGGCAAAGGACATTTAACACTAACCGTTGGAGGTCTTTAATGAATCTAACACTAAGGTATTTATGCTCCATTGGTTAGCATTGCTCTTTGATGGACCATCCCTCATTTCGGCCCCTTTACTATTGGCCCCGTGTTGAGATAGATCTACAAGCACATGTCCATATCCTAACCCTTGTTCCCGTTTACTCTCCCACATTAAATGATCAATTTAATATGAGAAAATCATTTGGATGGGTTAGTTATTAGATTTTATGATAGTCTACAAGAGTTTCAAGGCCTCTTGATAGATTTACTCCCTCATTGGACTACATTATGTTGACAAATTGCGAAGAGCCTTCCTGCTATAAGGAAGCCCTGTCAATGGATGACAAGGCGAAGTGGGCGAAAGCTATACAATTAGAAATGGACTTGTTGCATAAGAATCAAACTTGGAAGTTGGTTTGGTTGCCTAAAGTTAAAAAGACATTACCATGGAAATGGATGTATAAGTAGAAAATTACACCTTATGATAATAAACCCAAGTACAAGGCACGACTTGTTGCTAAAGGATTTAAGCAGCAACAAGGTATTGACTTTGACGAGATCTTTTTTTCGGTTGTCAAGATGACTACTTTGTGGTGTGTAATTGTGTTGGTTGCTAAAGAAGACATGGAACTTGACCAAATGGATGTCAAGACGGCATTCTTGGATGGTGATCTTCAAGAAGAAGTTCATATGCAGCAGCTAGAAGGTTTTTTTGACAAGGTCAATGAAGACTTGGTGTGTCAGTTAGAAAAGACTCTTAATGGTCTAAAACACTCATCAAGGGAGTGGTATCATAAATTCTACTCGTTCATGCTCTCTCAAGGCTACAAATGTAGCGATATGGACCATTTCCTCTACACTAAGCGAGCTAAAGATGATAGTTTTTTTATTTTGGTCCTTTATGTGGATGATATGTTAATTGCCTAGAAATGTAGTGATGAGATTTCAGCCTTGAAGTTAGAGTTACATACGAATTTTGAAAAGAAAGACATGGGTGAAGCAAGCCATATCCTTGGCATGCGCATTAGGCAAGACAGATGCAAGAAATTGGTCTATTTGTCTCAATCGAGTACATTGCTAAAGTGCTCAAGCGTTTCAATATGGAGAGGGGGAAGGCATTGAGTACTCCATTGCCTCCATATGTGAAACTTTCTAAAAATGATTGCCCTAAGACTGAAGAGGAAAAGGCTGAAATAGCACAAGTGCCCTATTCATCGGCAGTTGGGAGTTTGATGTATGCTATGATCTCTACACGTCCTGATATTGCTTTTACAATGGGAGTTGTTAGCAGATATATACCAAATCCAGCAAGAAACATTGGGAGGCAGTGAAAGGGGTTATGCGATATTTGAATGGTTCAAAAGACATGTGCATTTGCTTTGGAAGAAAGGAAGCATGTGTAATGGGTTCACGGATACAAATTATGCAGGAGACTTGGACAAGAGAAGGTCCACTTTAGGCTATGTTTTTGAATTCATTGGAGGTGCAGTTTGATGGAAATCTCATTTGCAAGATTGTGTTACCTTGTCTACTACAAAGGCTGAATATGTTGCAGCTTCAGATGCTTGCAAGGAAGCTATATGGCTTGGTCGGCTAGTGGGAGACTTGGGAATCAATGTTGAAATGCTGTGTTACATTGTGATAGCCAAAGTGCTATACAACTGGCAAAGAATCTAGTGTTTCATGCAAAGACAAAGCATGTGGATGTGAAGTATCACTTCATTCGTGAGGTGCTTGAGGACAAGCGATTGCAGCTTGCCAAGATTCACACCATTGAGAATACTGCTGATCTTCTAACAAAGGCCTTACCTTCAAAGCGGTTTGCACATTGTCGGGCACTCATAGGCATTGGGTAGATGATCATGGTCATTGTCTACCTATATGGTATGTATATATACATTGTCACCCCAGCTTAAAGGCACATTGTCCTTTAAGTGGGAGGTTGTTGGGGTGGTAAAGCCCAATGTGCCACGCCCGAGTGTTGGGCGGCCGGAGACTAACCGAGAACTAACACTGACCATTCATTCTACATAAAACAATAAGGACTCATAACGCTAACACTATTTTGTGTTTGGAGTCCACCCAAACCTGTGTCTCCTCTCTTATTCTCTTTCTCCATTGTTGCACACACACATACACGCTCTCGCACGCATTTATTATGCTGTGATCATTATGGTCTGGAGTTTTATGACACTCATGTTTTTCTATTCAATTCAGAGGAGGAATCACTTTTACTCCAAGTTGTATCAGATTTCTTTTTGGTGGTACTTATGCTCTTTCCAAGGATTGAACAGGAAGAAGGATTCTTATCTTCAAAGGGGGGCTCAAGCTCTAGCTTTGCAGCCTCTCGTGACATTGGTTATTCCACTCTGACGTGGGGTTGAGACAATGGTTACCCCAATGTACTTTGGAAGATGCTCCACTTTCAGAGGGATCTTCCAGGTTATTATCTTTAGATGACTTTCAATGTTCCATTTCAGCAAAGTATCATGCATGGTGTCTTCTCATATTTAATTTCCTTGCCTGCTTCTTGTGGCTTATGGATGGTATGCTTTAGCCCACAATGAAGTTAGTATCATGACAAATGTTTTCTTAAGCCATTTTGGCATATTTACTTTTGAGCCACTTCTATGGTTGCTTGGACTTTTGTTTTGGTGTAATGGTCCATTTCCAATGCATCCAACTAGGACTTCCTATGTTGTGTCTTTTGGATCGACCTGAGGACGTTTCCTTCAGGACACGAGTACTTTCCTTATCCATAAACTAGCATGGAATTTTGTACAAGTGGATAGTGGTCATTCTTAGACTAGGAACCACTTGCAGTTTGTCCGAACATTTTCCATGCTATGAGCAGACGGTTTTTGTTAATCTCCTAGATTTGGTTCTAGGTTCTATTAGCCATATTTGTAGCTTAGGATTTTGCCTCTTTCCATGGTTGTTTAGTCTACTAGAGGCTTGGGATATTTTCTTGGGTCCACCTCAAAAAATATAAGTGGATCACATGAGTTCACCTCGGGTCATATTATTCGTGGTGAAGTGTGTGCATAGCATACATTAAAACAAGAAAAGGGAGGACGAGTAATAGTTGCAGTATAGAGCCAGCCCTTAAATGCACATGATGACAAATGAGATTTCCAAGTGAAGTGAATTGGAAGACTTGCTAAGGAAGGAGAAATAATGCTAAACATTAGGTAAGCTCATAAGAACTACCTTAACTTGATGCCCAAAATAGATTGGTTTGTCCCCCCTCAATAAACAACAACATAAGCAATCGCTAGAAACTAGGTGGGAGATGATAGCTAGCAACATTTTGACCCTCAGCGGCCCATGCGATGAAGATATTCCTATGGAAAGTGCTATGGGGGGACTATTTTTGGCAACACTAAGATACAATCCAAAGGCATTGTCTCGGATAGGTGCTCTGGGTGCAAAGTAGCTAGTGAACTGCCCAACTATAATACGCCTCACTTGTTCAAGAACTGCCGAACTATAATACGCCTCGCAAGGAAAATTTGCAAAAGACCTAGAAAATTATGTCATCAAGATAGATCTAATCCTTGGAGGGAAGATTATGAAGAACAAAGCTCTTTTAATATGCACACAAATTATTCACTTTTTCTACTTTAAACAAGTCTAGACAACTAGGAATAAACGCATCTTTGAAAACGTTCTCTCAACTATCTGCTTCACAGACGTTAACTAGGAAATCAGGATAGTGATCGTATCTATTACAGAAGAAAGGAGGAACGCTCATGAGTGGAATCAAGTAATCCTAGCTATCACAACCCCTACTAGATAACATCACAAAACTGTTCTATCAAAGTAGCCTACACCACTTTAGGGCTCTGTAGCTCCTATATGTATCTTGTGGGCCTTCAAGGCATGTCATGTGCTTGAGGGTGATTGTACAGCTCTTTATGGTGAAATTAATTTATCCATTCACAATTATGAGTATGGAAAAAGAAAAAAATGAATTTTTTAAATGGGCTCATAGAAAGTTGTAGTGAGAGTTATGTGGTGAGGTGTTAAGGAGATATTCTAAACCAGTCTCTTGTTAACCGCAACAAAAGGTGCAACTTGGTCTATAAAACCATTACATAAAAATATTGTAGGTAATCTGATAAAGTTTACAGGTTTTCACATGTTTACGACCATCGTAGGAAAATAGCATCAAAAGGGAATATGAGAAAGAGGCGGCATACATGAGCATATCACATTGTGTGCGCATTAGGCATGCTACAAAGTAGTATCTCAAATGCAGTAGAAATCTAACCCACAAGGTAGGAATGACTTTAGACATCATTAGTTATTGAGTGAAGTAATTGAAAATCTATGTAAGCTTCCCTATATTATCTATATCACTCTATTATGAAAAAGAAAATTCAGGGCAGCCACGTGGTCAAAGGAAAATGAAGCAAAGCTGGTGCAACCTGAGGACGTCAGGAGGGTGCCGCAGATGGTTTCCAAGAAGGCGAATAGGCGGCAATGGCTTGGAGGAAGGTGGATAGTCAGCTGAGTGCATGGTCCAAGTGGGGTAGTGAGGACAAGAGTGCGCGCTAGAGAGAGAGAGAGAGAGAGAGAGAGAGAGAGAGAGAGCGCCCGCATTCCGGTTTCACAAGAAAAGAGCTTGCCAGCTGCTGCAATATCACATGAAATTTACCTACAGGTGGCTTTTTCACTCAATCAGTGGAATTTCTTGCATTGGCAGGTCGTCGCCTTCGAGAGAGAGAGAGAGAGAGAGAGAGAGAGAGAGAGAGAGAGAGAGACAATCTCGAGGAAACAGCTTGCGTTACCATGTAGGCAAGTGATCCAAGGGTGCAGCCCAATTTTCATTAGCCCATTTCAAAGCTGGGTATTGACTGATGACAACGATCATGTACTGCAACCGACGTCGACAAGTGCTTGGTGAGGATGGTGTCTGCATCTGTCGGATCTAGAATTGATGGAAGAGTTGCTGCTGGTGTACCTCCATGGGCGTGCTTCCTGCTGGTGCTGCAGATGGTGATGAGAAGGGAGGCCACCCACCATTACCACCTTTATCCTCTAATTAGTTGGGGAGCCAAAAGGTCGATCGGAGGAGCGAGATGGTGAGCTGACAGAAGGTAATGGCCATGTGGCGCAAAGAGAGCATCTACACAACGTGTCACAATAGTTACTAGAGCACTCACAGAAATGAATTCACACTACAAAAGCACCAAGAGGCCATTGGCATCTGGCGGTTACCAATGCAGTGCCCAAGAGGCTGAGAGTCTGAGAGGGACTCAAAGCTATGTAGGCTAGCTAGGGTGCACCTTGCTCTTGCCATCATTATATGGCCTACACATGAAGTGGATCTCTCTCTCTCTCTCTCTCTCTCTCTCTCTCTCTCTCTCTCTCTCTCTCTCAGCATCAGAATGCAGTTGTTGTTAACGTTGTGATGGGGCCGAGCCCAGTGTTGATGCTTGTGTTGTAGCAACCCCACAACCAGCGGCCCAATAGATTATACGAGCCCATGATTGCAGTAGTCTATTCATGCGGCTCGCGTTGCAGTATCCCGAGGATTCAGGAGTGGAACGAGCTCATCTCTCTCTCTCTCTCTCTCTCTCTCTCTTTCATTGGATGCCAGGAACCCATGAACAATGGACAATACAAGGTTGATTTT
Source organism: Adiantum capillus-veneris (assembly GCF_014529385.1). Classification (NCBI taxonomy): domain Eukaryota; kingdom Viridiplantae; phylum Streptophyta; class Polypodiopsida; order Polypodiales; family Pteridaceae; genus Adiantum; species Adiantum capillus-veneris. The sequence goes on from NC_140959.1 coordinate 63,834,948, forward strand.
TTACAAGACTGCATGATTTTATGATCTTTGAAGCATTTTAGTGGATAAAATTGTTAGGTTGAATTAAACTGGTATCATTGTTTGGGAAAGGATTGCTTCAACTTAGTGTTGAGCCGATTGAAAATCGAGACTAGCTAGCTGCAAACCATGGTAAACGAAAGAAAAACTGACGAAATATGTGAGAAAGTCGTCCAAAAATTTTGCAAATCTCAAAATTTATGCTAATAATTCCGGTTTTCTTCTTTGTGAGGAGGAAACTCGACCGACAGCCGCTTAATAAAAGAGACTTTCTCGAACGTTAACACTGGTAGGAATCAAGCTATAAAATGCAAGAAATGTAAAGCCATGTGAAATTGTGAAATGAAAGGTGAAATGAAAAGAACTAATTAATATATGTGTGTGTGTGTAGAATTTATTAGAATTATGCAAGGTGAAGCTTCACTTTAGCATCTAAAACAATAGAATGCCAAAAAAAAAACATATATGTGTGTAATTTTTACTAAAATTATGCAAGGTGAAGCTTCACTTTGGCATTCTAAAACAATAGAATGCAAGAAAAGTAAAATATGTCACGATGTGAAATAAAAGATAAGTCTCCATCGCATGGATTGAGAACAATGAAAGTCTCCCAAACCCAACACAACACTTTTAGAAAGCCAAAAATTTAATGTGATGACAAGTTGAGGCTACTGTCAACTCAAGGATATAATAGGCACTAGGGACACATTGACTCGGCAAGATAGTTTGCTTTAATTTGTTCAGGACAAGGCATGGGCATGGATGACTAAGATGCATAGCTAAAATACACTTAATTATAAATACTCCATAACTTGGTATTAGTGTTCAGGAAAAGTGTGCCTCAGCTTCGCCTTGAGCCATTTGAAAAATTAAAACAATCAATTGAAGGGAGGGGAAGAAGGAGAAAATCCGCTTGAAAAGTTCAAGAAATAGAGTTAAATTGTTAAAAACTATCGATTATTTTAAAAAATTTCCTCTTTGGATCTATCCTAAAGGGAATTTTGTATGTTTGTGAAATTGATTTTTTTTAAAACATTGCATGGTAAGCCTACGTATGAAAAGGTTGAGAGCTATATTAACTATATTTGAATATTTTTACACTAAAATTTTGATGTTGAATCTGTTAGACTACCCTTGGGCCGTAGCCAGTGAGCTATATGCATCCCTCCATATGTACTACAGAAATGGACCAATAAGCAAATACCGTCTTTAAAGGTTGTTGGCATGACTATGGTCTTTCAAAGAGAAATTTAAATCTTAGAGGTGACGGTGGGTTTACGCTCTTTTTGTAGTTCTGCTCATATTGTTTCATAGTATTATTGAACGGCGTTGAGTGATGATGATTCTGTGATGATGATTCTCTAGATGCATGTAGGCTCAAGGCATATGCAACAATTAATGAGATCTAAGACCCTGCCAACCTCCCTCAGTCCTCTCCCTATGTGTGTATGTGTGTGTGCCTATCATCAACAACTTCTACAAGTTTCTAGGACAAAAGATCCTAAGGGGGACCCAAAGAGGCAAGCTTAAGGTTCATCAAATTCTCTCTCTCTCTCTCTCTCTCTCTCTCTCATCTTTGCACACCCACTCTGCCATCTGTCACATGCATATCTGTGAACACTCTCTCTCTCTCTCTCTCTCTCTCTCTCTCTCTCTCTCTCTCTCTCTCTCTCCCTCTCTCTGTGACCGAGATCTTTTGTGTAGCCATGGAAGAATTAGTACGGTAAATTGCATCTAAAGTCTCCGCTTCTCGGTCTCTGAAGAATCTTTGATTTGGCTTGGGGTTGCCGAAAAGCTCATAAAGGGCTGAAGAAGATTTCCTCTTTCCTATTAATTAGTAGTTCATGGGAGCTGGCATCACCATAGCCAAGAAGCTCATCACCTGCTTTGCTTAGTAAAGACCTACTGCAATCAAAGGAGCTAAGATATATCAGACCTACGAGCACTATACTCATTAGAGAGAGAGACAGAGGGGAGGAGTGAAGGAGAGTTGTTGCTTGCCATGGCCACCTAAGCGGGTCGGAGAGGTGTAGCTTGAAGCAGTGGAGAGGAGTAGCCCATTGCCATCACACAAAGGAGCTGCAGTCGGCTTAACCCTAAACACTCTGAGCCTGTGGCACTACAAATTCATTTGCACTAAGAGGTACTAAAGTACATTGGTCAGGATCTCTCTCTGTTTTATGATGAGTCTTTAGTCGGGAAAGTGAAGGTGAGACGGCGAGACAAGAGGCTGCACCTACCTATCCCATTGGTAATGGTGAGCATACTCATTGCAAGGACAAACTTTTCTTAGCAATGCCTCAAAAATGCTTAAGTTGACATGTCAATCTATGATGCATTCACAAAATCACCATGATAATCTTCATTATTAGGATGTTGTCTCTGGGAGCGCATTTAGTGCAAGATATGTCCAATACAAGCCGAGCAAGGAAGCTCCAGATTCTGCCTAGAGGAGGCAAAGCAAGTGCTCCAATGTAACCTTCATATGCTTTTGCAACTCAACCAATGGTCAGGATTGTACGATTTTTTAAAAATCATCTTTTTAACTTTTTACTCTATTAAGGCAACCCATATTCTTGCAAGGAAATGTGGCTAATCATAGAGACAAGCGGGAAGTTGAGTTGGGGAAGTTGATGTGGGACATGAGATAGGAGGTCGGACCCACACATTAATGGGAGGCGAAGGGGCAGGTGCACAAGTGGCCAAGGGGCACTGAACAATCGAGAACCGTCTCAAGCCAGAACTGTCAAGAATCATCTCTCTCTATATGTAAGTGTGTGTGTGTGTGTGTGTGTGTGTGTGAGAGAGAGAGAGAGAGAGAGAGAGAGAGAGAGAGAGAGAGAGAGAGAGAGAGAGAGAGCACCTGCAACTACAAGTAAGAGGGAAAAAGAGAGACATTGCACTATTGCACATGCAAAAGGCTCCGGAAAATTAGCCTAATTTGATAAGTTTTAGTGTAATTAGCACCAAATGCTTCCACTTTTGACTTAAACATCCAAAAAGTTTAGGGTGCGGCTTTGGTCCACGGAAAATGCTATTGGCAAGCCATGGTCATAGGAACATCAGATAGAAAGAGAAAAGCGCATGCGTCAATGCTTGAAATAAGTAATGGAAGAGAGAGAGAGAGAGAGAGAGAGAGAGAGAGAGAGAGAGAGAGAGAGAGAGAGAGAGCATCCACACCGGTTCTTGAATAAACAAAAACCTACAAATAAAAAATTGTCAAGCCTAATTGTTTGTGGAGAGCTGGCACTATGGTCTCTCTAAAAAAGTATAAGAAACGGAAGCGGTGCCCTGCCCTGTAGCGTTTATGTGTTGTGCCAAGCAAATGCATGTGCATGGAAAATTGGATGCAGATAACGGACCTTGCGGTGTTGTCAAGCTGGAGCCGCGCTTGTGCAATTGGAACGTGCAATATTGTGAATATATGTTCTCCTTTCCATATAGAAAACACGACAGATGTAACTTTATGTTATATGTCCTCAAATCAATCTCTCTCTCTCTCTCTCTCTCTCTCTCTCTCTCTCTCTCTCTCTCTCTTGCGTTGCTTCGGTCATCAATTATGTCTTCTTGCCTCTTTGCTGACTAACTCGCGTTATGTTTCGTTCTTCCTAACTGCACATGATAATGGGCATCTTGAGGTCGGTATCTCCATAGCGGAAGGCACTATATTCAGTCCACTCGTCAATAATCGAAACACACATCTGATGGACATTAGTACGGGTGGTTCCGCTCGATATTGCTCTGCAATTTTCTTCAAGTTGGCAAGATTGTCAAGACCAATCTGATTATAATGCCTGGTAAGAGGTGATGAGCCACTCACAACCCATGTGTTCGCCGCAATTGAAGATTGCCTTTATGGTTGGTAAAATGAATGACCGTATCATTCTTGAAGATGTTGACTTCCTCAATACCAGGAATAATATTTACACCCAATCTTTTCAAGGTGTTTTGCAATCTCTTAGAGACATACTGGTAGATCTGTTATTTTAATCTACTAGAATCTCCCGAGATCTTTGATAATCCTTTTGCTCCTCACCTTCTTGAGGCATTCACTCAATCTCTCAAAAAGCTTTATGCAGTATTTGAACGCGGACACTCGGAGCATCCCTCTCAGCATTGATATCAAACCGGGCTGCGTCCGCATGATGCCTGCTAATTCAATTGTTTTAAATAAAAAAAAGGGAAAAATTGGCCTTGGCCTTGCCCGTCGTCCCTCAGCTGCAAACGCTCTGCGTGTAGGAATTGTGAGCGTAGAAGGAGCCCTCTCAACGCGCATGCTACAGGTCTCCTTGCTGTGAGAAAGCACGTGAAGAGCCGAGTAGGGTCTCCTTGCTGTGAATGAGAGATACTGCGAAGATTCCTTTTAATGGGAATTTTCACAAATCGTTGTCACATACTCTTGTAATCTGTGGTGGTTGTCTTGAGGACAACCTTCTTCTTTCTTCTTATAGTTCCTTTGCCCCCATCATGTACGGCATTGGCCATCTTCAAGAGCTTCTCTCTATTCATCTTGGACAACTGAATGAAGAAACACTGAAGCTCTTAAGGATGGGCTCGGGAAGGTCTGCTCTCATGTAAGAGACATGCATAGCCACAAAATTGTCGCAGAAGCTGAAACAAAAGGAGCGAGAGGAGCACACGATGAAAGAAAACTCTCTCTCTCTCTCTCTCTCTCTCTCTCTCTCTCTCCGTCCGTTTGACTCGAGTCCAGGTTTATGGCAGAATAAACTGGTGCAAACTTTTTGTGGGCTTTTTTGGTATGTGTATCTTGGTTTGCAGAGCTATTGGACAACCATAGTAGCAGTTGAATGTCGTGGAAGGCCAAAAGGAGGAGCAGGGGAGCCGAAGAGGAAATCAAAGGCAAACTTGAAACACGCACAGAGAGAGAGAGAGAGAGAGAGAGAGAGAGAGAGAGAGAGAGAGAGAGAGAGAGGAGAGAGAGAGAGAGAGAGAGAGAGAGAGAGAGAGAGAGAGAGAGAGAGAAGAGCTCTCCTCGAACGACGCAAGAAAAGCAATGTTGTTGTTTTTTTTTCCAACTTCGGCGATATGTAGACCTGAAAGCAACGCTGTTCTTGTTTTTTTTTTTCAGCATAACCTCATTGGGGGCTTCTAACCATGTGATTGGAGCCGTGGGCAATGGTTCAGATCATGCCAAGTGACCAGTTCTACGTTCAAGGAACAAGAAAACCTCACCAAGTAAAGAGTTTTTACAACAATAGTCGATCAAAAAAGTATGGGAGTCTTTCATGCATGTTGCTTGAGAGTCAACTTTGGAAGTCTTCCTTGCTTGCGGCTTTGTATTCATCAGCCAACCTCAGCATGACTTAGAAGAAGCGGAATCTAGACACAAGAATCTCTCTCTATGTAGGACTTTAAAGAAACACTAGGCAAACTCTTATCTATACTCTATTTATCTATATATCTATCTATACTACAGATAAAGGGGGAGGGAATTCCGCCCCGCCCCCCCTGCCACGCGTCAGTGCCTGCTTAATCCGGCGGCCTCGCGGCAGTGGCGTCTGAGCCAAACTGAGACAACGGGACAACAGAGCACAAGGCTCGATGCGCGCAGAGAGAGAGAGAGAGAGAGAGAGAGAGGCGGCTTCGGCTAGACTAGTGTATATAATAAAAATCGAAGGAGTGGGTTGCTATGTGGCATCAAATTCTTACAGCCACTCTTCTCCATCCCTTCGCGTCCCTTCTTACATGATGACATGGGAATGAAAATGACACGGTAGATAGCTAGGCGCCAACACGGATGCCACCTTGGTCTGCAGGCATCACCGTCAATACCTAGTGGACACCTGGAACTATGGGGGCATCAACGCTTTGCCGACCAGTGCTCTTGCTCACTATTCAAGCACAAGTTCTAAAAATGCTCTCTCTCTCTCTCTCTCTCTCTCTCTCTCTGTGCTCCGATGGTGGCGGCATGCTTCCGACATAAGCCCCTTTCCGAGGAAGGAGATAAGCTAATGAGCAGAGTTAGCTGTGAGTAGGAAAGGCACTCTGTGTAAGCGGCAATGAAAGGAGCGCAAGGTGGGCCATACTAATTAAATGAGGACAAAGCCAGTATTATGAAGAAGTGTACATAATTTACAAGTAATTAACGGCCTGACAAAGAGATTAATGGACCATTCTTAGAGAAAATGGCCTCAATCTTTCTGCACACATCTCTACGTCTCTTATTTATATGACCTGCCAGGACATGTAGGTTAAAAAGTACATTTCTCTGTCAGTGTGGCTGCCAACAGCCAGCAACCCATCCTCTCCCTTGCCCTTGAGCTGTAGGCAATGCAGTCGATCATCCTCGCCCTCGACGAGCAAGCGCTGCCCTTGAACGCTGGCTTGCAATTAGGTGTCAAATACCTTGAGCTACGGGCACATCATCGAGCTGGCTGCCAAGCTGAGCCTCAAGCTGTGGATACACATCGAGCCTCGATTGGAGGTTAAAAAGCACATTCTTTACCAATGTAGCTACCAACATCTAGCAACCCATCATCGCCCTTGCCCTTGAACTGCAAGCAATGCGGCCGGGCATCCTCGCCCTCGACCAACAAGTGTTGCCTTTAACGGTAGTGGCTTGCAAGGACCTCGAGCAGTTTGGAGGGTTATGTCGAGGCGTATCTTTGATTTCTTTTTTCTGCCAGAGGCTGAGGGCGTCTCACTCGTCATGTCATAATAAGCTGCACATCAACAGGCTTCAACATCATAATGGCGAGCTCAATTTCAATTAAGCCTAGTCAATAGAACATCCACCACACTAAGTGAGACAAGGCATTAAGGGCGGGTATTAGGTTTTAGGCCCAGTGGCGGGGCGCCTGTCCACTTGCTCTATTCATGGTTATAATGAGAATAAGAAGTTTGAGAGGTATTTCTCTCAAGTTTTCCACCAAGATAGGCTACTGTGTATGCTCATCTCCTTTCCCCTTCTCTCCTTCCCACTCTTGCACTCACCACACGACATTCCTACAAGTGGTATCAGAGCTCAGGGAGGACCTCGGATCCATCCCGCACGTGCAGCCCTTCCAAAATCAAGGCATACAGGTGAATTGAGCATGGAGTGTGTAAGGAATTGAAGGCTAGAATCGAGCAATGGGTAGGCAGAACTCATAGCTAGGCAAAGTGAGCAGGCAGTCAAGGCATGTGAATCCGAGGCCAAGCAAAGGGGAATCTTGCAAGCAAGTCTTAGAAGTGAGCTGAAAATTGGAGCGCAATAGGGCCCGTGAGCAAGAAATCTTGAGCAGGGCCGAACACACACACACACACACACACACCTGCAACTCGTCAGAAATCCGACAATGCAGCAAAAGGGGCTTCGATTTTTTAAAAAAAAACCTTTGCCTTACGCACTTTGTGTGCAAGGGACCGCTCCCACCTGCGACCTCGACAACACACCCCCCCTCCCCCCCCAACCACCAAACCCAAGAGTGAGAGAGAGAGAGAGAGAAGGGCTTGAGAGACAGAGATTGAGCAAGCGAGCTTGTGAGAAAGCTTGAGAGAGAGAGAGAGAGAGAGAGAGAGAGAGAGAGAGAGAGAGTAGGGCTTCATCTCGGCATCAAAGACTCCCGTCCGACGACGGGAGGCGGCCTTAGCATCGACGACTCACCACTTTGCATCGGCATTGACATCTGTGAGAGCGGATCAACTAGCTCTCGAGTAGTCCTTGAGATCGCATCAGTTTCGGCATTCTTTGACAGCACGACACGCTGGATTTTTGACATCCGACCCGAATGTCGATTTTTTTACGGACGACTGTGCTTGTGACGTGCATGGGTGAGGTGCCTCTACCACAGAGGAGTGACACCCGGCATCGACACCAAGCGCATTGATTTTTCTCTACGACACAATTATTTGCTATAACTCTCTTGGCGGCTACTTGACTAGTGCATATCTGTACAGCGGCTAAAATCGGCACCGACATTCCCATATCGACATCAACATTGCAGGTTACAAGGGGCTTTTGAGTCCGTTTACACATAGTTTCTCCAGGTTTCTAGACGCTTACAGGCATAGCGTCTTTTAGGTAATTTTGACAGTCATTTTGACAGAAGTTTCTGTGCGGAAAAATGCGTTGACGAATGCATGTTTGTTTTAGCACACCATAGAGCTATTGAGCTCTTTTGAGAGCAGATATCCATGTAGGGATTTTCTTTACTGCACGCAACAGTTATTGGTGCCTGTTCGTGCACAATCACTCATATACGTTGAGTTCCGGAAACTGCCTATTGTACTTCATGTGGAGCCCCCCTTCCTAGTGTCTTTTCATAGATTACTTCAAAAGGCCTCAATTTCGGTGATGAAATGAAGGCTATTTTCTTGCTATGTTCGCTACCATCGTCATGGGATACCTTCAACACAGCTATAAAAAATTTTGCACCTAATGGCAAGTTAGTTTTCAGTGATGCTCCTAGTGTGTTGCTCACTGAGGAGATTTAGCGTCAATCTCTTGATACGAGTGGGCATGGTGATGCGTATGTAACTAGTGGCAATCATGACAAGAAAAGGCAGTGTGGTCGTAGTCGTAGTCTTTTTCAAGATTGTAGCAAGGTCGTAACAAGAGTCGTGGCAAAGACATGAGAAATGTTGAGTGTTACTACTACCAAAAAAAGGGACACTTGAAGAAAGATTGCCACATAATGCAACGTGATAAAGGCAAAGAGAAAGCAAAGTCTGACAAACCTAAAAGCAACGTGAAAATTCAAGAGCTTAATGTGGTTGAGTGTCTAGCCATTGAAACAGATTCCGACGTGCCAAATAATGTGTTGATTTTCACATTGGAGTTGAGTCATGATGCATTGTTAGCTCTCAAGTGTTATAAGCAAAATTGGAATGTATACTCATGTGCTAGCTTTCACGTGACTCCTCACAAGGAGTGGTTTCTACATACACTACCACGCATGGCACAGTGAAGTTAGGAAACTCTTATGAGATTGATATATTTGTTGTGGACATCATCAAGTTTTCTATGTATAATGGCATTGAGTTTATGCTGAACAATGTCAGACATGTACCCAAATTGACAAAGAGTTTGACTGCTAGATGATTTGGGTTACACTATCATATTTGCTCATGGTTCTTGCATTATCAAGAAGGGAAATCTGGTCATGCTTAAAGGCCATAAGTCTAACTCATTGTACTCACTTTTTGTCTCTTCAGTGAAAGATAATTCCATTTGTGTAGCCGAGCTGCCATCTACAAAGTTGTGGCATAGTCGGCTAGGTCATATGAGTCAGAAGGCAATGAAAGTCTTGCAGCGTTCTCGTTATATCCCTGTGTTGGATTACTCTAGCTTCTCTTTATGTGAGCATTGCATCTATGGCAAACAAACTAGCTTGACATCAGTGCCTTTGGACAAGGAGTTAGAGAGTCCTCTAGATCTTATTCATAGCGACTTGTGCGGACCTATACCGGTCAAGTCTCTAGAGGGGTTATACTTCCTGACATTCATACATGACTCTACTAGAAAGGTGTTGGTTTATCGCTTGATGTAGAAGAGCAATATCTTTAGTGTTTTTTAGAAGTTCTCAGCATAAGACCATATTAGGTATTTTGGTAAAAATCTCACATTATGGGAATCTCCAAATCGACCGAATTCATGTAATTTGGGAATTTTCCACTTAAAGTGGGAAAAATTGAGGTGTGTGGCTAGTAAATAAAGTGAAAATCTCATAGGATTGTGGTGTTGATAAACACCAAAAGTCAAGAGGATGTACAACACATGGATTTGAATAATAACTATAAATTACATAAAACAAAGGAAGATACAAAAAAGATTTTGTTTACAAATTGACTAGTATAGTCACAATAGAAGCTCCACATAATTCTACTCCACATTTGATACCATATCTGAACTTTGATCCAAGTGTGGCTGATGTGCACGAGTGAGGCCTTCTTTGGCTTTTAGAGCATGTCTTTCTGGAATCTTTATTCTAGAAAATGGTCCTTCTTTGTTGGGTCTCCAGGACCAAACAATTGCATCTATAGTTTCCCACACTTGTGGGTCCTTATAGTTGACAGCCCAATAACCCTTCCAACAATTACTGTAAGCTTGAGTATCTGTCATCCCACTTTTTCTCGCGCAAGGTGCCCAATATTGAATCAAGAGTTTTCTGTAGTTTGGTGATGTAGGCTCATTATCAATGTCAGATAAAGCCATTGCAAGCCACACTGGATAGATTTCTGTGTCACTCGGAACAAGCATAAGAAAGTCACCTTGGTGCACATCAGACATAGGGTCAAACTCTTCCCTTGGACTATCTCGTTGAGGCCCACAAAAATGATCGTTCAACTCTTCAAGGCCTAGGAATCTTTCTGCTCCTTGTTGCAAATTCATTGTAGTGCTTTGTAGGTGAGAATATTCTTGAGTTTTTGGCCAAAACATTTCATACAAGACTCCCTCTGATATGATTGCTTTTCCAATCTCTTCAATTACCTTACTCCAATAATCTATCACGGGTCTATAATATCGCGGAATACTTGAACCATTCCCTAAATTTTTCCAAAATTTTATATAGTTCTTTAGCCCCAAAATGACTTCTTCGTGGGCCTTGACATACTCCGCCATTTGTACTAGAGGTGGATCTCCATGTGGTAACATTGGCTTGCCTTCTGTGTCTGTTTTCCAAAGGAAAATACTTACACTCCAACTTGATACACCTACATGTGCCTTATATTGCATCATTGGTGTCTCATCCTGCATAAAGAACCTGAACTGAAGCGGTTTGGAATGTCCAACAAGTATGTCTTGTCCATCACAAAGACAGCCATCACAATATTGCTTGAAATCGGGGATCTTTGTGAGAAAAAATGGAGCTGGAGATGAAGATGAGCTGTTTCGTAATGTATCCATCAAATGTGGCAAAGTATAGGTTTGTGTAACTCTCAACTTCTCTGAAAACCTACTAAACATGGCGTCTATGTCCTCATGTGTATGCCCAACCATTAAAAATCCCAGCTGGATGGTTTTGAAAACACCCCTTGCAACAAGCATTGACAAATAGGCAAATAAGTATCGATTTTTGTTTTCCCCTGCACAATTATCCAATTGTAGCAACAAGTTCTCTAGCAATCTGCGAAATGTTGACCCCAATTCCTCTTCTGCAATTTCTGACGACTGCACAATGGGCTCTTTTCCATCACTCAAGTTATGGTAGTCCAAAGCATCCCTTGAGTTCAAAGCATGTAGTAGTGAAATATTGCTCCTTGGAAGTCCATTTGTTACTAGACCACCAAGAGGATGCTTATCTATCCTCTCAAGGTTATGTAAACAATTAGCAATTGAGCCAATTGTAAGATTTGGATCAGCTGGCCACAAACCATTCAAGACAAAGTGTCCGTAATGACCTTCTCCATGTCCATGAGTGATCATGCCAATCAATGCCACCTGCAGATTATATCCTGAATCCACACCCTTGGGAACAATGCGTAATCTAGGAATGGCAGTCTTCTTTTGATCCATCTTATCATGGATTATGCATACATATTTTTGTGGTTGAGTTTCTGAATACGTGCGCCATGCATAATATAGGCTTCTGCAACTCTTTTGTTGTGCCATGTGAACTTCTCTCTCCCTCAAGAGAAGAGCTCTCTCTTCAAGAGAAGGTTTAGCTTCTAACCTTGCCTTGATTGAGCTACAAATATTGCACTTAGAGAACTCACTCGTCTTTGTTAAAGTGACATGTGGGTACTCTTTGTTCCAAATTCTACCAAAAGAAGATTGGGATAGCTTCTTCTCATAGCCCATTTGGTCAAGTGTCGTGTTGATTTCACATAAAATATCCACTTGTTTGTATGTTGATGGAATCACCAATTGAGTCTCTCTTGAGCCATCTAGCAGTGTTCTACTTCTATGTGGCATCTTCTCAGAGTTGTTTTCCACAAACTCATTTAGTAGTGCTCTTGCTAAACTAGTATGTTGAAGTCCCCTTCTCAATGTACATGTGTTCCCATGTACATATTGGCGCACACCATTTTCAAAGTTCTCCTTGTATCGATAAAATGATGTCTTTGGTATTCTATGTAGCTCATACCATGCTCTAAACAAACAATAGAGCCATTTAGCTTGAATTGGTATCGTGACTTCTCATCTTTCTGATAACATATAGAAAGAACATCATAAACATAATTAGTGCGTGATTTTTGAGACTCTCCCCAAAATTGTTGTCGTAACCTTGTCACCATATCACGATCTGCAAATTGGCAGCATTTTTGTGCACAACAATCAATGCATGATACCCTTTGAATTGATTTGTTTGAAAGGTAAAAAGTCGAAGCTGGTGCTGCTTTTGATTTTTGAGTCCTGTTCATGAAAGTGTATCGTCTCTTCCTTGACAACTGGACAACATTACTCCCATCAAGTTTTTTTCCAACATTGCCATCGTTGGATACATCCTCATATGTAGCATGCATGCCATCAACAGGAACAAAGCGTTGTAATGGGCTCCCATTCAACATTGTTGTCTGCTTGATGGGCCACTTTAGCAAAGTGATGCTACCCACTTCAACCACATCATCAATGCTTGCATTTTCTCTTTCAATACCCACACCCACACAATCAGGACCAAGTTCCTGAAAGTTGACATAATCATGTGGAAATACATATAAGATGGTCCCTTCATTTATGGTTTGCATCATTGTGTCATCTTTTAAAAGGACCCTCTGATTTCTCCAAGACTCTCGAATCATTGCTTCAAATTCTGGGCTTGTCATAGGTATTGCATCTGTAACTAGAGGATCAGAATGATCATGTTCTTCATCACCATTGTAGCTTTCGTGTGGATCAATTAAGTTCCCATTTAATACAAAAGATTGCAAAAGAAGCTTTGACCATCGAACAACACTCCATAATGAGCCTTGGAGAGATGAAGTATCCATTGTAGGAAAAGGTAGGACCACATCCTTCAAGCATTCCTCCACTAGTATGGAGACATTCCCAGCCCTATCTTTGTACCACCACAAGTGGAATCTGGATCTGTTCTACACACACAACCAATACCAACGATTTCATTGTCAAGTATCATATGTACTTTCTCCCCAGATTCGAAGTCCATCCTGTAAGTAAAAAGATTACATTGTTAAATCCATAGTTATAGAAAAATACTCTTCAAACAGAAAATCATGCTACAACATGAAAAAGGTTTGCATAGGTTGGACAAGTGGTGAACCTTGAGACCAAATCCTCCTTGCTATATTAATGGAAGCAAGGTTGGACAAGTGGTGGACCTTGAAACCAAAGCCTCTTTGCTATATGAGAGCATAGGTTGGACAAGTGGTGGACCTAGTTGTAATACCCACTGCCACCTATCAACTACTATAGGACTATGCTTTCCAATGTCCAAGTATCCCTTGAGTCTTTCAAGGTTGAACACGTGGTGGACCTTGAAACAAAAATCCCCTTTCTATATCAGAGCATAGCTTGGACAAGTGGTGGACCTAGTTATAATGCCCAATATCCAAGGTGAAATACCTTAGGACTTTTCTACCTTGCTTGCCAATGTTTACGTAGCCCCTCATTTCTTTAATGGAAGTAAGGTTGGACAAGTGGTGGACCTTGAAACCAAAGCCTCTTTGCTATATTAGAGCATAGGTTGGACCTAGTTTTAATACCCACTGCCACCTATCAACTACTATGACTATGCTTTCCAATGTCCAAGTATCCCTTGAGTCTTTCAAGGTTGAACACGTGGTGGACCTTGAAACGAAAATCCCCTTTCTATATTAGAAAGGTTGAACACATGGTGGACCTTGAAACGAAAATCCCCTTTCTTTATTAGAGCATAGCTTGGACAAGTGGTGGACCTAGTTATAATGCCCAATATCCAAGGTGAAACACCTTAGGACCTTGCTACCTTGCTTGCCAATGTTTACATAGCCCCTCATTTCTTTAATGGAAGCAAGGTTGGACAAGTGGTGGACCTTGAAAGCAAAGCCTCTTTGCTATATGAGAGCATAGGTTGGACCTAGTTGTAATACCCATTGCCACCTATCAACTACTATAGGACTATGCTTTCCAATGTCCAAGTATCCCTTGAGTCTTGCAAGGTTGAACACGTGGTGGACCTTGAAACCAAAATCCCCTTTCTATATCAGAGCATAGCTTGGACAAGTGGTGGACCTAGTTATAATGCCCCTCCTTTCTTTAATGAAAGAAAGGTTGGAAAAGTGGTGAATCTTGAAACCCAAACCCTTTGGCTATATATAGAGGATATCTTGGACAAGTGGTGGGCTTAGTTGTAGTATCCAATGTCCAAGGTCCAAGGTGAACTATGTAAAGACCTTACTTCCAAAAACAAAGTCGTACAAGTGGTTCTCCTTGAAACCAAAACCTCCTTAGTGTATTAGAACATAACTTGGAGAAGTGGTGGACTTAGTTGTAATGGTGAATGTCCAAAGCAAACTATTATAGGACCTTGCTTCCCAAATCAAGTTTGGACAAGTGGTGGATCTTGAAACCAAAACCCCCTTACTCTATTAGAGCATAGCTTAGATAAGTGGTGGACCTAGCTGCCATGGAAGATGTTCAATCTGAACTGCTGCAGGACCTTGCTATTAAATGTCTAAGTAGAGCTAGCTTCTTTAATGGAATCAAGGTTGGGAAAGTGGTGCATCTTGAAACCAAAAGCCCTTTATTGTATTAGAGCATAGCTTGGACAAGTGAGGGACCTAGTTTTAATGTGTGATGTCCAAAGAAAAGTATTACAAGACCTTGCTTTCCAATATTTGAATTGGTCAAGTGGTTAAAACTAAGTATAAAACTTTGACCATTTTCTTCTCGAATTGCCAAAAAGCTAGTTTTAGACACCCCTAAATGAAAATGGTTTAGGGTGGCTTTAAACAATGTTTTTTCAAAGACTTGAACAAAAGGGTTGCCGAAGAGTAATGACAATTTATTGGCTTGAAGTGCCTGAGTATGTGAAAACAAGCCTAGGTTTTCCACGAGGCAAAAGGTGACATAATAAGAACATTGGAAACTTAGGATTGACCATGTGGCCTAAACTTTGGCAAGTGAAGTGGTGGCCAAGTTTTGTGGCACAGTGTGCACTTGGTCCTATATGTGTTGACCACTTGGCTAAATCTAGGACCATAAGGCCAAACCTTTGGCACCTTAAATATAGTATGGGACATAATCTAGAACTGCTATAGTAAATTAGTAGTATAGCTAATATGTTAATATTTGTATTATATTTAAGTATATGCTAATATAATTTATGTTCAAAATTTCACTAATGAAGAATGTTCCCATTTAGCACTCCAGATGCGGGGTCTTAGGGCAATGCCACAATGGGGTGACAAGGCAGCGCTTCCACGTGAGGTTTGGGGGTAGCGCTCTTGATGGGGATGTGGAATATAGCGCTCTCGATGGCGGGGCTTGGGAGGTTGATTTTGGGATATTGTTCAGGGCGGGGTCTTGGGGCAGCGCCCCAGGCGGGGTCCGGGGCAGCGCCCCGCGGGGCTAGGGCAGCGCCCAAAGATTTTTTTTTTTTAAAGTGAATTCTAGTATAGAGTTACGCATGTTTTTCATATTTTCAACCATGATTTCTTTAATTTTGGCCGTGTGAATTGGTTAATTTTTTATATTGCTTTTGTTTTTTTTAATCCTATGATAAAACATGGACTTGTAGCATACGTGGCATTCTAATAAACCCTATCAAGATTAGGCACACAGAGAGCGCACGAGCAACGCACACAGAGAAAGCAGGCGAGCAGCAAACACACAGAAAGCGCACACGGATCGCACACAGTTGGAGTATACGCGCGCGTAGAGGAGCAAGCTCGGCATCGTACACAACACACAGGTGGAGTGCACAGGATTGAAAGTTCGCGCACAAGATAAAGAAACAGCAGCGTACACAACGCTTTCCAGAAGGGCAGGATCGGGCAGTCTTCTCAGGAGACATTGCACACCTCACGAATAGAGAAAAAACAGGTATTTCTCTCTCTCTCACTCTCTGTCTTTCTCCATATAGAGAAGATGGTTCTCTGTAACTCTTCTTGCACACACACTCTCTCGTCAAAAGACAGAGATACATAGTTTAAAAGTATCCCCGCACACATACACATATTCCCACACATCGTCTTCCTCTCTTCCACATACATAACCACAGTGAAATCTGTTATCTTGCTGTCTCTCTCTTGAAAATACATGCACATATTCCCACACATCGTCTTCCTCACTTCCACATACATAACCACAATGAAATCTGTTATCTTGTTGTCTCTCTCTTGAAAATACGTGCACATATTCCCATACATCGTCTTCCTCTCTTCCACATACATAAACACAGTGAAATCTGTTATCTTTCTCTCTCCTCTCTCTAAAAAACAGGTATTTATCTCTCTCTCTCTCTCTATCTATCTATCTCTGTATCTTGCTATCTCTCTCTTGAAAATACATGCTCATGTATGTGTGCGTCTGTGTTATCTATGTGTATGTATGTATATTTGTGTTATTTCATTGTAATACTCATACATAATGCAGATACACAATTACACTTAATTACGATATGCACACATAGTATATATACATACATAAATATCACAAATAACTAACACATTGTAATACTAGTAAAATTGAATGGAAGACTTACTTGCGTGATCTGTTAAAGTCGATTCTTGTAGCGAGTTCTGGATGTATGCTGAGCTGATTTTCCTCTAATCCATTTGTAGATATGATTGTAACTTCTGTTTCTCAAAAATAGTAGTGTTGTTTAGTGATACACCTAATGGACATAAATGGTTTAAACTAGGACATGTAGACAAAAATACGTGTATTTCTTTGGATGAATATATACACTTTTTGGTGACCCTTACCACAAGTGGTGGACCTTGAGACCAGTGGACTATAAGGACCTCCAAACAATACCTTGTACACTCAATCCTTCTTGGTATCTAGGTTGGACAAGTGGTGGACCTTGTTCAAATTCTCTAACCACTCTCTCTAACATGGTGACATAATTTAGGTGTGATAAATTCATATCTATGCAAACTAATATCAGTTTAGGCTTGTTAATTTGAATTTGTTTGAATTTATGTACAATATAATGATTTGAGGTTTGCATATTTGAATTTAGGTGGTATAATGATATCTTTTTGTGGTAAACTTGAATTTAAAATCAATTTCGCGTGGAATATTTTAAATTTAAGTAGTAAAATTTAAATTTTTATAAAAAAGTTTGAATTTTAAAATTTGGGCGGGATATTTTAAAATTTAGGCGGGATATTTAAGATTTGGGAGGGATATTTTAAATTTAGGCGGGAAGGTTTTGAATTTATAGCGAGATCTCCCTTACATAAGAGAGTATAGGTTGGACAAGTGGTGGACCTTCAAGCTAGAGCATCCATGCTACTGGACATGATAGGTAGGGAATCTAGTTGAATATTGTATGTATAATATATATGTAATAGATCTAGCTTGGACAAGTGGTGGACCTTGGAACAAAACCCCATGTAAAACATATCATGCACATTCCAAGTGGTCAAAAAAAATATCATTTAAGATATAGCCTTATAGGTTGGACAAGTGGTGGACCTTAACACCCAGATATTCTTCATATAATGACATAGAGTGGAAAACTGGTGAATCTTGAGACCAAACCATGCTACTAGCGATAATAGCTTGGACAAGTGGTGGACCTTGAAAGTAAACCCCCCATCTACGAAATATCGTGGGTTTAAGGTATTTCGATGGAGCCTAGCATCTTGGAGACATCGTGCATCTTGCTTCTCTTCATGTTTCAATGGAGCCTATCTTGGACAAATGGTGGAGCATCCTTCTCTCCATGTTTCAATGGACCCTAGCTTGGACAAGTGGTGGACCTTTGCTTCTCTCTATTATTCAATAGAGTTAGCTTGGACAAGTGGTGGACCTTGGAACCAAACCCCCATGTAAAACCTATCATGGTCACTCCAAGTGGTGAGAAAGAATAACCTTTAAGATATAGCCTTATAGGTTGGACAAGTGGTGGACCTTAACACCCTAATATTCTTAATATAATGACATAGAGTGAAAAAGTGGTGAATCTTGAGACAAAACCACTCATGCTACTAGCACTAATAGCTTGGACAAGTGGTGGACCTTGAACGTAAACCCCCATGTTTCAATAGAGTTAGCTTCGACAAATGGTGGAGCATCCTTCTCTCCATGTTTCAATGGAGCCTAGCTTAGACAAGTGGTGGACCTTTGTTTCTCTCTATGTTTCAATAGAGTTAGCTTGGACAAGTGGTGGACCTTGGAACCAAAGCCCCATGTAAAACCTATCATGGTCACTCCAAGTGGTAATAAAGAATAACCTTTAAGATGTAGCCTTATAGGTTGGACAAGTGGTGGACCTTAACACGCGCATATTCTTAATATAATGACATAGAGTGGAAAAATGGTGAATCTTGAGACAAAACCACTCAGGCTACTAGTGATAATAGCTTGGACAAGTGGTGGACCTTGAATGTAAACCCCTCATCTACGACATATCGTGGGTTTAATGTTTTTCGATGGAGCCTAGCATCTTGGAGACATGGTGCACCTTGCTTCTCCTCATGTTTCAATGGAGCCTACCTTGGACAAATGGTGGAGCATCCTTCTCTCCATGTTTCAATGGACCCTAGCTTAGACAAGGGGTGGACCTTTGCTTCTCTCTATGTTTCAATAGAGTTAGCTTGGACAAGTGGTGGACCTTGGAACCAAACCCCCATGTAAAACCTATCATGGTCACTCCAAGTGGTAAGAAAGAATAACCTTTAAGATATAGCCTTATAGGTTGGACAAGTGGTGGACCTTAACACCCACATATTCTTAATAAAAGTGGTGAATCTTGAGACCAAACCACTCAGGCTACTAGCAATAATAGCTTGGACAAGTGGTGGACCTTGAATGTAAACCCCTCATCTACGAAATATCGTGGGTTTAATGTATTTCGATGGAGCCTAGCATCTTGGAGACATGGTGCAGCTTGCTTCTCGTCATGTTTCAATGGAGCCTATCTTGGACAAATGGTGGAGCATCCTTCTCTCCATGTTTCAATGGACCCTAGCTTGGACAAGTGGTGGACCTTTGTTTCTCTCTATGTTTCAATAGAGTTAGCTTGGACAAGTGGTGGACCTTGGAAACCAAACCCCCATGTAAAACCTATCATGGTCACTCCAAGTGGTAATAAAGAATAACCTTTAAGATGTAGCCTTATAGGTTGGACAAGTGGTGGACCTTAACACGCGCATATTCTTAATATAATGACATAGAGTGGAAAAGTGGTGAATCTTGAGACCAAACCACTCAGGCTACTACAATAATAGCTTGGACAAGTGTTGGACCTTGAATGTAAACCCCTCATCTACGACATATCGTGGGTTTAATGTTTTTCGATGGAGCCTAGCATCTTGGAGACATGGTGCACCTTGCTTCTCCTCATGTTTCAATGGAGCCTACCTTGGACAAATGGTGGAGCATCCTTCTCTCCATGTTTCAATGGACCCTAGCTTAGACAAGGGGTGGACCTTTGCTTCTCTCTATGTTTCAATAGAGTTAGCTTGGACAAGTGGTGGACCTTGGAACCCAACCCCCATGTAAAACCTATCATGGTCACTCCAAGTAGTAAGAAAGAATAACCTTTAAGATGTAGCCTTATAGGTTGGACAAGTGGTGGACCTTAACACCCACATATATTCTGAATAAAAGTGGTGAATCTTGAGACCAAACCACTCAGGCTACTAGCAATAATAGTTTGGACAAGTGGTGGACCTTGAATGTAAACCTCATCTACGAAATATCGTGGGTTTAATGTATTTCGATGGAGCCTAGCATCTTGGAGACATGGTGCAGCTTGCTTCTCGTCATGTTTCAATGGAGCCTATCTTGGACAAATGGTGGAGCATCCTTCTCTCCATGTTTCAATGGACCCTAGCTTGGACAAGTGGTGGACCTTTGTTTCTCTCTATGTTTCAATAGAGTTAGCTTGGACAAGTGGTGGACCTTGGAACCAAACCCCATGTAAAACCTATCATGGTCACTCCAAGTGGTAATAAAGAATAACCTTTAAGATGTAGCCTTATAGGTTGGACAAGTGGTGGACCTTAACAGGCATATATCTTAATATAATGACATAGAGTGGAAAAAGTGGTGAATCTTGAGACCAAACCACTCAGGCTACTACCAATAATAGCTTGGACAAGTGTTGGACCTTGAATGTAAACCCCTCATCTACGACATATCGTGGTTTAATGTTTTTCGATGGAGCCTAGCATCTTGGAGACATGGTGCACCTTGCTTCTCCTCATGTTTCAATGGAGCCTACCTGGACAAATGGTGGAGCATCCTTCTCTCCATGTTTCAATGGACCCTAGCTTGGACAAGGGTGGACCTTTGCTTCTCTCTATGTTTCAATAGAGTTAGCTTGGACAAGTGGTGGACCTTGGAACCAAACCCCATGTAAAACCTATCATGGTCACTCCAAGTAGTAAGAAAGAATAACCTTTAGATGTAGTAGCCTTATAGGTTGGACAAGTGGTGGACCTTAAAACCCACATATTCTTAATAAAAGTGGTGAATCTTGAGGACCAAACCACTCAGGCTACTAGCATAATAGCTTGGACAAGTGGTTGGACCTTGAATGTAAACCCCTCATCTACGAAATATCGTGGGTTTAATGTTTTTCGATGGAGCCTAGCATCTTGGAGACATGGTGCAGCTTGCTTCTCAATGTTTCAATGGAGCCTATCTTGGACAAATGTGGAGCATCTTCTCTCCATGTTTCAATGGACCCTAGCTTGGACAAGTGGTGGACCTTTGCTTCTCTCTATGTTTCAATAGAGTTAGTTGCTTTGGACGACAAGTGGTGACCTTGGAACCAAACCCCATGTAAAAACCTATCATGGTCACTCCAAGTGGTAAAAAGAATAACCTTTAAGATGTAGCCTTATAGGTTGGACAAGTGGTGGACCTTAACACGCGCATATTCTTATATAATGACATAGAGTGGAAAAGTGGTGAATCTTGAGACCAAACCACTCAGCTACTAGCAATAATAGCTTGGACAAGTGTTGGACCTTGAATGTAAACCCCTCATCTACGAAATATCGTGGGTTTAATGTTTTCATGGAGCCTAGCATCTTGGAGACATGGTGCACTTGCTCTCCTCATGTTTCAATGGACCTACCTTGGACAAATGGTGGAGCATCCTTCTCTCCATGTTTCAATGGACCCTAGCTTAGACAAGGGGTGGACCTTTGCTTCTCTCTATGTTTCAATAGAGTTAGCTTGGACAAGTGGTGGACCTTGGAACCAAACCCCCATGTAAAACCTATCATGGTCACTCCAAGTAGTAAGAAAGAATAACCTTAAGATGTAGCCTTATAGGTTGGACAAGTGGTGGACCTTAACACCCACATATTCTTAATAAAAGTGGTGAATCTTGAGACCAAACCACTCAGGCTACTAGCAATAATAGCTTGGACAAGTGGTGGACCTTGAATGTAAACCCTCATCTACGAAATATCGTGGGTTTAATGTATTTCGATGGAGCCTAGCATCTTGGAGACATGGTGCAGCTTGCTTCTCGTCATGTTTCAATGGAGCCTATCTTGGACAAATGGTGGAGCATCCTTCTCTCCATGTTTCAATGGACCCTAGCTTGGACAAGTGTGGACCTTTGTTTCTCTCTATGTTTCAATAGAGTTAGCTTGGACAAGTGGTGGACCTTGAACCAAACCCCCATGTAAAACCTATCATGGTCACTCCAAGTGGTATAAAGAATAACCTTTAAGATGTAGCCTTATAGGTTGGACAAGTGGTGGACCTTAACACGCGCATATTCTTAATATAATGACATAGAGTGGAAAAAGTGGTGAATCTTGAGACCAAACCACTCAGGCTACTACCATAATAGCTTGGACAAGTTTGGACCTTGAATGTAAACCCCTCATCTACGACATATCGTGGGTTTAATGTTTTTCGATGGAGCCTAGCATCTTGGAGACATGGTGCACTTGATTCTCCTCATGTTTCAATGGAGCCTACCTTGGACAAATGGTGGAGCATCCTTCTCTCCATGTTTCAATGGACCCTAGCTTAGACAAGGGTGGACCTTTGCTTCTCTCTATGTTTCAATAGAGTTAGCTTGGACAAGTGGTGGACCTTGGAACCAAACCCCATGTTAAAACCTATCATGGTCACTCCAAGTGGTAAGAAAGAATAACCTTTAAGATGTAGCCTTATAGGTTGGACAAGTGGTGGACCTTAACACCCACATATTCTTAAGTAAGTGGTGAATCTTGAGACCAAACCACTCAGGCTACTAGCAATAATAGCTTGGACAAGTGGTGGACCTTGAATGTAAACCCCTCATCTACGAAATATCGTGGGTTTAATGTATTTCGATGGAGCCTAGCATCTTGGAGACATGGTGCAGCTTGCTTCTCGTCATGTTTCAATGGAGCCTATCTTGGACAAATGGTGGAGCATCCTTCTCTCCATGTTTCAATGGACCCTAGCTTGGACAAGGGGTGGACCTTTGCTTCTCTCTATGTTTCAATAGAGTTAGCTTGGACAAGTGGTGGACCTTGGAACCAAACCCCCATGTAAAACCTATCATGGTCACTCCAAGTGGTAAGAAAGAATAACCTTTAAGATGTAGCCTTATAGGTTGGACAAGTGGTGGACCTTAACACCCGCATATTCTTAATATAATGACATAGAGTGAAAAGTGGTGAATCTTGAGACCAAACCACTCAGGCTACTAGCAATAATAGCTTGGACAAGTGGTGGACCTTGAATGTAAACCCCTCATCTACGAAATAGTGGGTTTAATGTTTTCGATGGAGCCTAGCATCTTGGAGACATGGTGCAGCTTGCTTCTCCTCATGTTTCAATGGAGCCTATCTTGGACAAATGGTGGAGCATCCTTCTCTCCATGTTTCAATGGACCCTAGCTTGGACAAGGGGTGGACCTTTGCTTCTCTCTATGTTTCAATAGAGTTAGCTTGGACAAGTGGTGGACCTTGGAACCAAACCCCCATGTAAAACCTATCATGGTCACTCCAAGTAGTAATAAAGAATAACCTTTAAGATGTAGCCTTATAGGTTGGACAAGTGGTGGACCTTAACACCGCATATTCTTAATATAATGACATAGAGTGGAAAAGTGGTGAATCTTGAGACCAAACCACTCAGGCTACTACCAATAATAGCTTGGACAAGTGTTGGACCTTGAATGTAAACCCCTCATCTACGACATATCGTGGGTTTAATGTTTTCGATGGAGCCTAGCATCTTGGAGACATGGTGCACCTTGCTTCTCCTCATGTTTCAATGGAGCCTACCTTGGACAAATGGTGGAGCATCCTTCTCTCCATGTTTCAATGGACCCTAGCTTGGACAAGGGGTGGACCTTTGCTTCTCTCTATGTTTCAATAGAGTTAGCTTGGACAAGTGGTGGACCTTGGAACCAAACCCCCATGTAAAACCTATCATGGTCACTCCAAGTAGTAAGAAAGAATAACCTTTAAGATGTAGCCTTATAGGTTGGACAAGTGGTGGACCTTAACACCCACATATTCTTAATAAAAGTGGTGAATCTTGAGACCAAACCACTCAGGCTACTAGCAATAATAGCTTGGACAAGTGGTGGACCTTGAATGTAAACCCCTCATCTACGAAATATCGTGGGTTTAATGTATTTCGATGGAGCCTAGCATCTTGGAGACATGGTGCACCTTGCTTCTCCTCATGTTTCAATGGAGCCTATCTTGGACAAATGGTGGAGCATCCTTCTCTCCATGTTTCAATGGACCCTAGCTTGGACAAGTGGTGGACCTTTGTTCTCTCTATGTTTCAATAGAGTTAGCTTGGACAAGTGGTGGACCTTAACACCCATTCTTAATATAATGACATAGAGTGGAAAAGTGGTGAATCTTGAGACCAAACCACTCAGGCTACTAGCGATAATAGGCTTGGACAAGTGTTGGACCTTGAATGTAAACCCCTCATGTACGAATAATCGTGGGTTTAAGGTATTTCGATGGATCCTAGCATCTTGGAGACATGGTGCAGCTTGCTTCTCTTCATGTTTCAATGGAGTCTATCTTGGACAAATGGTGGAGCATCCTTCTCTCCATGTTTCAATGGACCCTAGCTTAGACAAGTGGTGGACCTTTGCTTCTCTCTATGTTTCAATAGAGTTAGCTTGGACAAGTGGTGGACCTTGGAACCAAACCCCCATGTAAAACCTTTCATGGTCACTCCAAGTGGTCAGAAAGAATAACCATTAAGATATAGCCTTATAGGTTGGACAAGTGGTGGACCTTAATACCCAAATATTCTTAATATAATGACACAGAGTGAAAAAGTGGTGAATCTTGAGACCAAACCCCTCATGCTACTAGCGTTAATAGGTTGGACAACTGGTGGACCTTGAATGTAAACCTTCCATGTTTCAATAGAGTTAGCTTCGACAAATGGTGGAGCATCCTTCTCTCCATGTTTCAATGGAGCCTAGCTTGGACAAGTGGTGGACCTTTTGCTTCTCTCTATGAGAAAATAAAGTTAGCTTGGATAAGTGGTGGACCTTGGAACCAAACCCCTATGTAAAACATATCATGGACATTTCAAGTGGTGAGAAAGAATACCCTTTAAGATATACCCTTATAGGTTGGACAAGTGGTCGACCTTAACACCTAGATCTTCTTTATATAATGACATAGAGTGGAAAAGTGGTGAATCTTGAGACCAAACCACTCATGCTACTAGGATAATAGCTTGGAAAAGTGACTGACCTTGACGTTAAACCCCACATGTAAACAATATCGTGGGTTTAAGGTATTTCAATGGATCCTAGAATCTTGGAGACATGGTGCAACTTGCTTCTTTTCATGTTTCAATGAAGCCTATCTTCCACCAATGGGGGATCATCCTTCTCTAAATGTCTCAGTGGAGCCTAGCTTGGACAAGTGGTGGACCTTTGCTTCTCTCTATGTTTCCATAGAGTTAGCTTGGACAAGTGGTGGACCTTGAAACCAAACCCCCATGTAAAACATATCATGGTCATTCCAAGTGGTGAGAAATAATACCCTTTAAGATCTAGCCTTATAGGTTGGACAAGTGGTCGACCTTAAAACCTAGATCTTCATAATATAACGACATAGAGTGGAAAAGTGGTAAATCTTGAGACCAAACCACTCATGCTACTAAGAATAATAGCTTGGACAAGTGGTGGACCTTGAATGTAAACCCCCATGTACAAAATATCATGGGTTTAAGGTATTTCAATGGAGCCTAGCATCTTGGAGACATGGTGCAGATTGCTTCCTTCATGTTTCAATGGAGCCTATCTTGGACAAATGGTGGAGCATCCTTCTCTCCATGTTTCAATGGAGCCTAGCTTGGACAAGTGGTGGACCTTTGCTTCTCTCTATGTTTCAATAGAGTTAGCTTGGACAAGTGGTGGGCCTTGGAACCAAACTCCCATGTAAAACCTATCTTGGTAACTCCAGAAAGAATAAAGTTTAAGATATAGCCTTATAGGTTGGACAAGTGGTGGACCTTAGCACCCAGATATTCTTAATAGAATGACATAGAGTGGAAAAATGGTGAATCTTGAGACCAAACCACTCATGCTACTAGAGATAATAGGTTGGACAAGTGGTGGACCTTGAATGTAAACCCCCCATGTACAAAATATCATGGGTTTGAGGTATTTCAATGGAGCCTAGCATCTTGGAGACATGGTGTAGCTTGCTTCTCTTCATGTTTCAATGGAGCGTATCTTGGACAAATGGTGGAGCATCCTTCTCTCCATGTTTCAATGGACCCTAGCTTGGACAAGTGGTGGACCTTTGATTCTCTCTATGTTTCAATAGAGTTAGCTTGGACAAGTGCTGGACCTTGAAACAAAACCCCCATGTAAAACCTATGCTGGTCACTCCAAGTGGTGAGAAAGAATAACCCTTAAGATATAGCCTTATAGGTTGGACAAGTGGTGGACCTTAACACCCAAATATTCTTAATATAATGACATAGAGTGAAAAAGTGGTGAATCTTGAGACCAAACCACTCATGCTACTAGCGTTAATAGGTTGGACAAGTGGTGGACCTTGAATGTAAACCCCCCATGTTTCAATAGAGTTAGCTTCGACAAATGGTAGAGGATCCTTCTCTCCATGTTTCAATGGAGCCTAGCTTGGACAAGTGGTGGACCTTTGTTTCTCTCTATGTTTCAATAGAGTTAGCTTGGACAAGTGGTGGACCTTGGAGCCAAACCCCCATGTAAAACATATCATGGACATTTCAAGTGGTGAGAAAGAATACCCTTTAAGATATACCCTTATAGGTTGGACAAGTGGTCGACCTTAACACCCAGATCTTCTTAACGTAATGACATAGAGTGGAAAAGTGGTGAATCTTGAGACCAAACCACTCATGCTACTAGAGATAATAGGTTGGACAAGTGGTGGACCTTGAATGTAAACTCCCCATGTACAAAATATCGTGGGTTTAAGGTATTTCAATGGATCTTAGCATCTTGGAGACATGGTGCAGCTTGCTTCTCTTCATGTTTCAATGGAGCCTATCTTGGACAAATGGTGGAGCATCCTTCTCTCCATGTTTCAATGGACCCTAGCTTAGACAAGTGGTGGACCTTTGCTTCTCTCTATGTTTCAATAGAGTTAGCTTGGACAAGTGGTGGAACTTGGAACCAAACCCCCATGTAAAACCTATCATGGTCATTCCAAGTGGTGAGAAAGAATACCCTTTAAGATATAGCCTTATAGGTTGGACAAGTGGTGGACCTTAACACCCAGATCTTCTTAATATAATGACATAGAGTGGAAAAGTGGTGAATCTTGACATCAAACCACTCATGCTACTAGTGATAATAGGTTGGACAAGTGGTGGACCTTGAATGTAAACCCCCCATGTACGAAATATCATGGGTTTAAGATATTTCAATGGAGCCTAGCATTTTGGAGACATGGTGCAGCTTGCTTCTCTTCATGTTTCAATCAAACCTGGCTTGGACAAATGGTGGAGCATCCTTCTCTCCATGTTTCAATGGAGCCTAGCTTGGACAAGTGGTGGACCTTTGATTCTCTCTATGTTTCAATAGAGTTAGCTTGGACAAGTGGTGGACCTTGGAACCATACCCCTATGTAAAACCCATCATGTGCATTCCAAGTGGTGGTAAATAATACCATTTAAGATATAGCCTTATAGGTTGGACAAGTGGTGGACCTTAACACCCAGATCTTCTTAATATAATGACATAGAGTGGAAAAGTGGTGAATCTTGAGACCAAACCACTCATGCTACTAGGGATAATAGGTTGGACAAGTGGTGGACCTTGAATTTAAACCCCACATATACAAAATATCATGGGTTTAAGGTATTTCAATGGAGCCTAGCATCTCAAAGACATGGTGCATCTTGCTTCTCTTCATGTTTCAATGGAGCCTATTTTGGACAAATGGTGGAGCATCCTTCTCTCCATGTTTCAATGGACCCTAGATTGGACAAGTGGTGGACCTTTGCTTCTCTCTATGTTTCAATATAGTTAGCCTATATTAGACAATTAGTAGACCTCGAATCTCTCCATGTTGTCTAGAGCTGAGCTTGGACAAGTGGTGGACCTTACTTCTCCCTTCCCTTAGTTTACTAGCTTAAATGATCACTATGTATACTTGCTTAGATCTAGCTTGAACAAGTGGTGGAACTTGTATTCACACAAACTTAATCCATTACAAAAAAGTATATGTTAAAATAACATTTGGTTTTTTTTGTTTCAGGAAAGATGGCTCCAAAAAAACAGGTTGCAAGGGTTGCTGTCTCAGTTGACTATACTTGCAATGATCTTAGGAAATGGTATTTGGACATACATGGTATAGAGGGTGCACAATTTCATAAGGTGCATCTATTTATTGCCAAAAAGGAGAATGACAGCTTGTTTGAAGATGTTGGACAAGTTGTGGAAGCATCTGTCTCTGTAGTTGATAGTCATCCAGAGGTGGAATGCATTGACATTCTAGTTCCAATGAATCTAGAATTTCAACTATCTCCAGGAGCATATGCATTGGAGCGCATGTCTAGAAACAAAGAAGAGACAATGTTTTCTCGAGGATGGAAGTTTGCAGAATCAAATCCAAATATCACAGCAGATCAACTTCAAAGCTCCATCATTGCCACACTACAACGAAAAAAGGTGAAAGCTTCACGACCACCATCCACAAAGAAGCAAGCAAAAGTGCAGAAAGTAGAAGCTAAGCGAACTAGTTCCATTTTGGATGTAGACAAGGCATCTTTGGCATCCTCATCAACAGAGGGTTCAATGTCAAAGATGAGAATTGTGGATCCAGATGTTTTAGAAGCTGAGGCCATGAAAGGACAAGAAAAAGATACAGGTGGAATGAATAAGTACATAAATTATTTTCCTTTCCAATATAGGGAATTTGATATCCCTATTCAAAATTGTTGGCTTGCTCCTGATCACTATAATGCACGTATTATGGATAAAAAACACGCTGAAAGTGTGTTATTTGGATTTTCACGGAGTACGACCAAGCCTGCAGCATGTGCATATTTGATGCCTGTTCGAAATGCAAAATCAAAGAAGGGGACTCCTTTGGCAGTAGAAGAGGTAGAGGAGCAAAAAATTAAAGATTATCATTATTGGATTCTTGATGGGCAGCATTCAATCTATGCTGCAAAAGTTTTGCTTCACAATGAACAAAACAACAAAGAGATCTTTGAAAGACTGATTAGCGTGTATAAATTTAGAAAGGCTCGCATTGTTGTGAATGCTCCTCCATTTGTTGCAACTGCTATATCTGCCATTGCAAATGAGGAGGCTCAGGCATTGTATGTCAAGCAACCTTACAGCCAAATATTGAGACATTTACGGAGTCAATGGATCTTCTCAGGACGACCACCAAAGGCAGCAAGTGGAATTGCAGAGGGACATGCATCTCGTGCCGGATGGGATGTAAGTTATTTTCTTTGTCTTTTTGATAGTGTTTAATTAACAAATCTTGCTCAATAGTTTAATTATTTCTCTATTTCTTTTTAGGCTTTTCTTCGATTGGCAAGAATGAGTGCAGCAGCAAGTTGGATTGCTAAACAGGCACACATGGTCACGTACTCTGATTTAGTTTATGATTGCTGGATAGAAATCATTGAAAATCTAGAAGAGGAGAATAAGAAACCCCCAACAACTGTATTTAGATACCTTTGTGGCCTTGAGGAATCAGAGGTAAAGACTATTCAAGAAGAGATTAGAGATGAGAAGATTTTACTGTCAAAGAGTGCAAAGGATGGTGATGCAACTGACATGTATGATCGAATCAAGCAGTTGAAGCAAGACAAATTGATTCAAGATGCACTTCTTGAAGGCTTCAACAATTTGAATGAGTCTTCACCATGTAAAGACTGGGAGGAGGTGGTCAAAATGTATAACATCAATGATGTTGTTTATAAAACAATTTTAATGCTATGCGAGGAATGGATCAGATCTAGTTTGACGCGTGGAACAAAGAAAATGGCTTTTCCAGATGGAGCAATAAAATACATGCAATGGGCAATTCACCTTCAAAAGGAGAAAACTGAGCCTAGAGATTTGCCATGGTCAATCTATGTGGTGAGCCTACAAATGGAAGGCAATCTCTACTTGATGCGCCACTTCAATAATAAAGTGCCTATTGGCTTATGTGTTTTAGATATGACAAAAAACGTTGGAGGCAATTTGAAGTGGAGTGAGGAGACATTTAACAATGCTTTGGATGGGATCTTGGCTATTGCTGGAGGGTCAACAGATCCTGGATTTGTCTTTCTTGCATTTGTGGATTTCACTAACTTCACAAAATTGCAATGTGCCTTTCACGCCATGGGAGATAATCTGAGCTACCATTGTTGTGGTGCATTGCATCACTTTCCATCAGCTCCTTGCAAAGGAGCAATTCAATTCCTAACAGTTATTGCCTTCTTGGGACAAGGCAATGCATTTGAAGACCTGAGAAGAAGATCAGAGGAACATCCCATGCCAATTGATTGTTCTCTTCTTCAAGTAGCAGATAACGATATGTCAGATTTGCAATATTTGGAGGCCAAAAAAAGAGCTTTGGTCAAGCACTACATTCGTACATATTGTTTTGAAGACCGCAAGCTTGTTGATGTTTTTGGTGATGGCTCCTTGGTTGCACAAGAAGGAATACAACAGAAAAAAGAAGTTATCTGCTTAATTGATAGTGTGGAGGAGGCAAAAAGCGTGGAGACCATGCTGCTAGACTTTGTTAAGTCTCATGAAGATATAGAAAAATGGGCTGGACTTCAACAATCCACTTCGCAATCAGGCGACATTGTGCCTGTTACAGAGGAGTGCTCTCCACAAAGAGAAGAAGAACAACAACAACACCATCCTCTGTCAATGGAGGACTTTTTGGAAATGGAGACACGTATGTTTTGAGTTTCTTGTGCATGTTAGTGTTTCTTGTTACTGATTTGATACTCTTAATGTTAGATTTTGCTTTATATAGTATTGATTGAGTTTGTATTTTTTATCTCAAGCATTCAAGGTTTGAATGTAAATAGTAAATTACTTGAGTTTTTGAATGGTGGATCTGTAGACTAAAACTATAACATTTAATACTCACAAAGACTTAATTACTTAAGAGCTTGAACTCAATAAGTTTTGGACCTTTTATCAATACCCCCTTGATATGATACATTAGATCGTAGCATGGTTAAATGGTGATGCTTCATAAATTGAACCTAGCTTAGACAGGTGCTGGAGCCTAAATTTAAACTAACCTTGCTAGAAGGGAGCTTATGTTTGGACTTTGAGAACTAGCATAAGTAATCAATTAGAGCATAGATTAGACATGTGGTGGTGGCCGGCCTTAGAGACCAAAATCTTAATGAGCTTGGAAAGGTATTTAAGTACTGCAATTTACTTAGTTTTAGTACTCATTAAATGCATAGCTTGACAAAAGGTGGACCTTACATGGATCCTAATTTCAAGAGGTGTGGTAGACCTTCAAAACAAGCTCATATAGCTTGGACATGTGGTAGACCTTGCATGAAGACTAGTTTAGACAAGTGTGGTACACCTTGTAACCAACACCCATTTGTTATATTAGCTTGGACAAGTGGTGGACCTTGCTTTTATGTTTCAATGGAGCATATTTTGGACAGGTGGTAGACCTTGTTTCTCTCCATGCTTCAATGGAGAGAAACTTTAGCTTGGACAAGTGGTGGACCTTGTTTTTATGTTTTAAAGGAGCATATTTCGGACAAGTGGTAGACATAGTTTCTCTCCATGGTTCAATGGAACCCACCTTAGACAAGTGAAGTACCTTGAAACCAAACCCCCATAATACAACCTACTAAATAGGTTGGAAAATTGGTGGGATATGAAACCATCCATGATAGAGCATAGTATAGGTGAAAACGTAGTGGTCCTTATATCAATTACCCATGCATAGCTTGGACAAGTGGTGGACCTTGATTCTCTCTATGTTTCAATGGATCCTATCTTGGACTAGAGATATATCTTACTTAGTTCCATGCTTCAATGGATTGTAGCTTGGATAAGGAGTGGAACTTCAAACAAAACTCCACAGCATAGCATATATTAACAATTCATGGGTTTTATAGAGATTGTCTTGCCTATTTTGGAGAGTTGGTACACCTTTATTCTCCATTCTTCAATGGATCTGAGGTTGGACAAGCGGAGCTGGAGAAGTGGTCAACCTTAAAATGAAACCTCCCATGCTACAACCCATCATAGATCGTATATGTAGTGGACCTTGAAACTCTTTTATGTCCCTAGCTTAGAGAAGCATTGCACTCTTGATTATCTCCATACATGAAGGCAAGGTTGGACAAGTGGTGGACCTTCAAACCAGAATCTCTATGCAATAATAGGCAAGTGGTGGAGCTTGTTTTCTCCATGTTCCAATGGAGCCTAGCTTAGACAAACAATGGAGCTTGCTTCTCTCCATGTTTCAATGGATCCTAGCTTAGAAAAGTGGTGGAGCTTTGCTTCTCTCCATGTTCCAATGGACCATAGCTTAGACAAGTGGTAGACCTTGAAAAACACCCCCCGTATACAACATATTATGGGGTTTTCATGTTTCAATGGCTCCTAGCTTGGACAAATGGTAGAGCTTGCTTCTCTTTATGTTTCAATGGATCCAATCTTAGCCAAGGGGTGGACCTTGAAACAAGAATCCCCCCCCCCCCATGTACAACGTATTATGGGTTTTGAAAGCACTGGGAGAAAATAATAGCTTTGATAAGTGGTGGACCTTGCTTCTCTCCATGCTTCAATGGAGCCGAGGTTGGACACATGTTGGAGAGAAGATGGTTGCCCATGAAATAAGACCATGCATGCTATAATCAATCATATGTTGTACACATGGTGGACCTTGCAATTGTTTTATATGCCTAACTTGGACAAGTGGAGGACCCTTGATTACCTCCAGATATCAACAACAAGCCAAGTTTGGACAAGTGTAGTACCACCAAACCAGAATCTATATGCTACAATAGAGTATAGGTAGGACACGCGATGAACCTTGATATCAAACCATCCATGCTACTAGAGATGATAGGTTTCACATGTGGTGGAACCTTGTATCAATGTTCTATGTGTAGTTTTTGACTAGTGATAGACCTTGAAACTAATCCCTCTAGGCTACAAGAAAAAAGAGATGGATGAGGAGGCTAGACTACTTTTGTTGCATCAATGCATCCCATGTTACCACATATACTATAGGGTTCTTGGATAAGTGTTGGATCTTGTGTCAATGCTCCATGTCTAGCTTGGACAAGTGGTGGACCTTGGTTCTCTCTATGCTTCAAATGGGCAATAGATTGGAGACACAGTGGCCTTTTTTTTCCAATGATTTTATTTTTTGGAAACCTTGGAGGCACCATGTAAGAGGCACTCTAAGTCTTCCATACAATGGACCTATTGGACTATAAAATAATGATATCTTTCTTTGATATTGTCATTATTTTATGCATAATATTTTCTTCTTTTTGCAGACACAAAGGAGTTAAGTGATATAAAAACTAGATGTATTTCACACTATGATTGGCATGAAGATCCTTTTGGGACACCAACTTTTCCTATTCCCAAAGATGTAATTTTCCATATTAACGGTGTGGATTTTGAAGTGCGACTTTCATGTATTGAAGGAGCTGGTTATGGGCTATTTGTGCATACTACCCTGGAAAGTGGTTTGACTATTCTAAACTATGGAGGGCATAAGTATAGATTTCAAGACTGGAAAAAGATATGCAAAATATTTCCAAGAGCTTATAAATATTCTCTTCTAGAGGATCCAAACATAGAAGAAGAGGAAGATCAATCATACATTATTGGTTGTGTAGAAGAAGGAAACGTGTCGGGCTATATAAATAGTTCTCACAGTACAAATGTCTGTCCCAACGTACGCTATACATTTGATCCAAATTTGCCACCTTGGCATAAATGCACCTCTTCACACATCAAGTCAGAAGAATATGGCCATGTATGCATTGAGACTATTTGTCAAGTTGAAGCAGGAGAAGAGTTGTTTGCTGACTATAACTTTACTTGACATTGTAAAGTATTGTACATGGATGGAAATCTCAAGTACATGCATCATTTTCATTTTTCATGGATGAAATCTCAAGTGAATATAACATTTGATTATTGTTTAGTTTATGCTCAACGAGAATCTAGAGTGCTCTTATGCTTTGTGTGTTGTCTAACATATTTGACTACCTTGGCCATAGAATCTTGATTCTACTCTAGATTTGTGATAAATCTTACCAAAATTTAATCAATGTCTAGGTTGGACAAGTGGTGGGGCTTCAAACATTACTGTCTTAAACAAGTGGAGTTATCTTACTTGAATAAGTGGTGGCCTTTGAATCCAAATCTAAGCCAAATCTCTAATTATTTTCTTGTAGTCTAGGTTGGACATTTGGTGGACCTTGTATCCATGTTTCCTCAACAAGGGTGGCTTTTAGTTTTCACTTTAAGTACTCATCTTTAATAAAGTGTAGGATGGAAAATGTTGAGTTAGTAGATTGTATTTTAGACAAGTGGTGTTTGGTGTACGAATGCTGAAAATGGTTGCAAGGATTCTAACAACGACTTTACCTTAAATAAATTTCTTACTAGGAGTTCTACATATAAATATGGTGAATAAAATTCTAGTGGTTTTGAGATACCATTTGTGTGTGTGTTTTCTTAGATTCACAAACTGGGATGGATAATGCTCCTATGGTTCAGTCAACAACTATAGAATCCATAGATTCTATGGTTTCTAAAGTGCCCAAGATGGATGATATTTCTATACTAGAGTCTAGTGTTGTGCAACTTGAGCAAGCTTCCAATAATGAGAACCAAGAAATCGATGCTTCAAAAATGCAACATACATCAAAAGAGACTGAAAAGTCCACTCACGAGCTATTGCCAATTGGTACTACGTCATGTAGCGTAGATGTTGAGAAATCCATGCTTACAATTATATTGGATTTAAATGGTCTATTGTTGAAACGTTCCCCTCAACCATCCTCACACCACAACTCAGTGCAAATGGATTCAAAAAGATATATTATACTCAGGCCAGGTTGCATCCAATTCTTGAAGACTATTTTACAAAGGTTTAATGTTGCAATTTGGTCGACAGCTACTAGGAATAATGTGTATCAAATCCTTGCAGCACTAAACAACTTAGCTGAGGATACATTGCCTTTCTTTGCAATTTGGTCGCAAGATGTTTGCTACACCGCTCAAACTCAAAAATTGTTTAGACCCGACAATCCAAACGTTGAGGCAATGTTCAAGCCTCTAGCCAAAATTGCCATGGGGTTTGAATGTGATCCACAAAGAACAGTGCTTATTGATGACTCTCCTTACAAGGGATGTATTTCACCAGCAAACAATTGCATTTTTCCACCACAATTTGATGCTGAGAAGATGGTTGACAATATGCTCTTGGAGGAGCTACTGCCATACTTGATTCAGCTTGATGAGAGAAGGGATGTGCGTGATTTAATTGCTTCTAATCGTTATGGACAACCTATAGTGACAAATGATAGTGAATACAAACAAATCATGGAGTATTGGAAGCAGAAAAATGATGTTTGGTCAGCTAAGGTGTTCTTTACAAGAAGAATACCACCTGCAAAAGGTGACAGAGATGAAACTATCATTGAAGATGCAAGTGACACAAGCCACCGCAATGAAATGAGAAGAGCCCAAATACAAGAGATCTTGGCAAAGGAGCGTACACCCATTGAAAGCATGAAGGCGTCACAATTGACCACTTTAGCTAGGCAATTGGGTTGTAACACAAAAGGAGTTTTGAAGGCAACCACAGCAAAGGCTTATATAAATAAGGTGAAAGCTGAGAACAATCTTCTAAGGCTGGATAGAAAGCAACCCTAAGGTACTAGTGACATGTCATATATTCTTGATACACATGCTTGAACACTCATGTGCATGGTATCTAACAAATCTTTCTTTTTATTCCTTCTTGCAGGATCTTACAAAGGATACTACTAGATGGAGCTCAATCAATAGAGATTTTGATATTTTTGCTCAAAATAATGAAGCAGTCACCTACATTTTTTGTTTATCAATTTCTTGAGAGACTTTATTTTAGTTTGTAATCATCAAATGAAATGAAAAGTATCCTTCTTATTAAGATTGTTGATCTTTTTCTTGTTCAAACCTTTCAATTGTGATTTATAGTTTTGTTAGCATGAGATTGTGCTTTTTTAGTTTGAAAAAAACTGTCAAAGATCCAAGTCTTTTTGGCTTTACTTAAGTTATTAATTGTGAAAGATCCAAGTCTTTTTGCTTTACTTAAGTTATTGATTGCCTATGTAATAGTCCTTAAAACAATATCGGATGGCTTTCTTGCTCCCATGTCTCACATTGGTCTTTAGGTAAGACAAGTGGTGACCTTGAAAGTATGGTCTCATATCTCGATCAAGTGAAGAGACATGAAGCTTAAATATCACTACTATGTATCTAGTGTTAAACTCCATCGAGACAAAGACTAGATAGCCAAATTGCAGTCGAGTTTAAGTGAAAAATCCATTTGAGCTAAGGTAAAACTTATAGTGCCTCATTTTTCTAGGATTCTACCCCATCAAGGAAGTTAGAATCTAGCACAAACCAATTAAGACTCTTTTGGAGCCTAGATAGGACAATTCGTGGAACTTATGAAACTTATTATTGAGTTAGAGTCTAGTTTAGATAAGCAAAAGATCTTCAAACCAGCACTTGACTTTCTTACTATTCAATATTCAAAGTCCCTTGAGGCTAACAAATTACATACCCACTTGTAACCTAACTAATGAGTAATTATATAGATCTAAGCAAGTATATATAATGAGTCTTCAAACTAATAATCCAAGGGAAGAGAGTAGCAAGGTCCACTACTTGTCCAAGCTCAGCTCTAGACAACATAGAAAGATGCTAGTTCTACTAATTGTCTAATTATAGGCATGGAGAAATGATAGAAGGTTGACCACTTGTCCAACCTATCATCTCTAGTAAGATGGGAGGTTTGGCCTTAAGATTCACCATGTAACCAACCTATACATCATTGTATTATGAAGAGTAAAAAAGCAAAGCTCCACCACTTGTCCAAGCTAGTTCTAAAATCCACATGGAGATAAGCAAGCTCCACCATTTGTCGAATCTCTCTTCCATTAAAACATGAAAAAACTCATCTATGTTGTACAGGGGGACTTTTTTCCAAGGTCCACCACTTGTCCAAGCTAGGATCCCTAGTAGCACGAGTGGTTTGGTCTCAAGATACACCACTTGTACACTCTATGTCATTATATTAAGAAGAACTATGTATTAAGGTCCACCACTTGTCCAACCTATAAGGTTATATCTTAAATGGTATCCTTTCTCACCACTTGAAATGCCCATGATATGTTTTACACGGGGGTTTCATTCCAAGGTCCACCACTTGTCCAAGCTAACTCTATTCAAACATAGAGAGAAGCAAAGGTCCACCACTTGTCCAAGCTAACTCTATTCAAACATAGAGAGAAGCAAAGGTTCACCACTTGTCAAAGCTAGGCTCCGTTGAAGTATGGAGAGAAGTAACCTCCATCATTTTTCCAAGATAGGTGCCATTCAAACATGGAAAGAATCAAGATCTACCATGTCTCCGAGATTCTAGGCTCCATTGAAACACCCTAAAACCATGATATTTTGTACATGGGGTGTTTACATTCAAGGTCTACCACTTCTCTAACGTATTATACCTAGTAGCATGAGTGATTTGGTCTTAAGATTCACCACTTATCCACTCTATGTCATTATATTAAGAATAACTGGGTGTTAAGGTCCACCACTTGTCCAACCTATAAGGGTATATCTTAAATGGTATCCTTCACCACTTGTCAAGGTCCATCACCACTTTTCCAACCTATAAGGTTATATCTTGAATGATATTTTTCCTCATCACTTGTAATGTCCATGCTATGTTTTACAAAGGGTTTTGTTCCAAGACCCACCACTTGTCCAAGCTAACTCCATTAAAACATAGAGAGAAGCAAAGGTCCACCACTTGTCCAAGATAGGCTCCATTGAAACATGGAGAGAAGGATGATCCACCATTTCTCCAAGATAGGTTCCATTGAAACATTGAGAGAAGCAATCTCCACCATGTCTCCAAGCTAGGCTCCATTGAAATACCCTAAACCCATAATTTTGTACATGAGGGGTTTACATTCAAGGTCCACCACTTGTCCAACCTATTATCCCTAGTAGCAAGAGTGGTTTGGTCTCAAGATTCACCACTTGTACACTCTATGTCATTATATTAAGAAGAAATATGTGTTAAAGTCCACCACTTGTCCAGCCTATAAGGTTATATTTTAAATAGTATCCTTTCTCACCACTTGAAATGCCCATGATATGTTTTACATGGGGGTTTCATTCCAAGGTCCACCACTTGTCCAAGCTAACTCTATTAAAACATATAGAGAAAGAAAGGTCCACCACTTGTCCAAGCTAGGCTCATTGAAACATGGAGAGAAGGAACCTCCACTGTTTCTCCTAGATAGGCTCCATTGAAACATGGAGAGAAATAAGCTCCACCATGTCTCCAAGTTGCTAGGCTCCATTGAAATACCCAATACCCATAATTTTTTGTACATGGGGGGTTTACATTCAAGGTTCACCACTTGTCCAACCTATTATCCCTAGTAGGTTTGGTCTCATGATTCACCACTTGTCCACTCTATGTCATTATATTAAGAGGAATTAGGTGTTAAGGTCCACCACTTGTCCAACCTATAATGTTATAGCTTGAATGGTATTTTTTCTCACCACTTGTAATGCCCATGACATGATTTACATGGGGGTTTTGTTCCAAGGTACACCACTTGTCCAAGATAAATCTATTGAAACATAGAGAGAAACAAAGGTCCACCACTTTTCCAAGCTAGGCTGCATTGAAACATGGACCTTAATACCAAATTATTTCTAGTAGCATGAGTGATATTTTGTACATGGGGCGTTTACATTCAAGGTCCACCACTTGTCCAACCTATTTCCCTAGTAGGTTTGGTCCCAATTTCACCACTTATCCACTCTATGTCATTATATTAAGAATAATTGGGTGTTAAGGTCCACCACTTGTCCAACCTATAAGGTTATATATTGAATGGTATTTTTTCTCACCACTTGTAATGCCCATGATATGTTTTACATGGGGTTTTTGTTCCAAGGTCCACCACTTTTCCAAGATAACTCTATTCAAACATAGAGAGAAACAAAGATCCACCACTTGTCCAAGCTAGGCTCCATTGAAACATGGAGAGAATGATGATGCACCATTTATCCAAGATAGGCTGCATTGAAACATGGAGAGAAGCAAGCTTTACCATGTTTCCAAGCTAGGCTCCATTGAAACACTCTAGGGGGTTTTATTTCAAGGCCCACCACTTGTTTAACCTATTATCCCTAGTAGCATGAGTGGTTTGGTTTCAAGATTCACCACTTGTACACTCTATGTCATTATATTGTGTTAAGGTCCACCACTTGTCCAACCTATAAGGTTATATCTTAAATGGTATCCTTTCTCGCCACTTGAAATGCCCATGATATGTTTTACATGGGAGTTTCATTCCAAGGTCCACCACTTGTCCAAGCTAACCATATTCAAACATAGAGAGAAACAAAGGTCCACCACTTGTCCAACCTATAAGGTTATATATTGAATGGTATTTTTTCTCACCACTTGTAATGCCCATGATATGTTTTACATGGGGTTTTTGTTCCAAGGTCCACCACTTTTCCAAGATAACTCTATTCAAACATAGAGAGAAACAAAGATCCACCACTTGTCCAAGCTAGGCTCCATTGAAACATGGAGAGAATGATGATGCACCATTTATCCAAGATAGGCTGCATTGAAACATGGAGAGAAGCAAGCTTTACCATGTTTCCAAGCTAGGCTCCATTGAAACACTCTAGGGGGTTTTATTTCAAGGCCCACCACTTGTTTAACCTATTATCCCTAGTAGCATGAGTGGTTTGGTTTCAAGATTCACCACTTGTACACTCTATGTCATTATATTGTGTTAAGGTCCACCACTTGTCCAACCTATAAGGTTATATCTTAAATGGTATCCTTTCTCGCCACTTGAAATGCCCATGATATGTTTTACATGGGAGTTTCATTCCAAGGTCCACCACTTGTCCAAGCTAACCATATTCAAACATAGAGAGAAACAAAGGTCCACGACTTGTCCAAGCTAGGCTCCATTGAAACATGGAGAGAAGGAACCTCCACCATTTCTCCTAGATAGGCTCCATTAAAACATGGAGAGAAGTAAGTTCCACCATGTCTCCAAGATGCTAGGCTCCATTGAAATACGCAAAACCCATGATATTTTGTACATGGGTGATTTACATTCAAGGTCAACCATTTCTCCAACCTATTATCCCTAGTAGGTTTGGTCTCACAATTCACCACTTTTCCACTATATGTCATTATAATAAGAGGAATTGGGTGCTAAGGTCCACCACTTGTCCAGCCTATAAGGTTATACCTTGAATGGTATTTTTTCTCACCACTTGTAATGCCCATGACATGCTTTACATGGGGGTTTTGTTCCAAGGTTCACCACTTGTCCAAGAAAATTCTATTGAAACATAGAGAGAAACAAAGGTCCACCACTTTTCCAAGCTAGGCTCCATTGAAACATGGACCTTAATACCAAATTATTCCTAGTAGCATGAGTAATATTTTGTACATGGGGGGTTTGCATTCAAGGTCCACCACTTGTCCAACGTACTTTTCCTAGTAGGTTTGGTCGCAAGATTCACCACTTGTCCACTCTATGTCATTATATTAATAATAATTGGGTGTTAAGGTCCACCACTTTTCCAACCTATAAGGTTATATATTGAATGGTATTTTTTCTCACCACTTGTAATGTCCATGATATGTTTTACATGGGGATTTTGTTCCAAGGTCCACCACTTGTCCAAGCTAAATCTGTTCAAACATAGAGAGAAACAAACGTGCACCACTTGTCCAAGGTAGGCTCCATTG
Organism: Adiantum capillus-veneris; assembly: GCF_014529385.1. Classification (NCBI taxonomy): domain Eukaryota; kingdom Viridiplantae; phylum Streptophyta; class Polypodiopsida; order Polypodiales; family Pteridaceae; genus Adiantum; species Adiantum capillus-veneris. Next base: position 63,875,526 of record NC_140959.1, read on the forward strand.
AAACATGGAGAGAATGATGCTCCACCATTTATCCAAGATAGACTCCATTGAAACATGGAGAGAAGTAAGCTCCACCATGTTTCCAAGATGCTAGAGTCCATTGAAATACCCAAAACCCCTGATACTTTGTACATGGGGGGTTTACATTCAAGGTCCACCACTTGTCCAACCTATTATCCCTAGTAGCATGAGTGGCTTGGTCTCAGGATTCACCACTTGTCCACTCTATATCATTATATTAAGAAAAATTGGGTTTCCATATCTAAATGGATCTTTGCTTGGATAAGTGGTAGACCTTGAGACCTAAATACCCATTCTACACTAGAGCATTGGTTAAGCCTTATACACTTCAAGCATACCTTTAACAACAAGTAGTAGTTATTAGTTGACTTAAGTCTAGTTGAACTCCATGGTATTGAGACTAAGAGAGAGTGTAGCATAAAAAAGAGTCAGGATTTTAATTTGACTTTCTTTCTATTAATGAGTAGATCATAGATGGATTTTGGTATCTAATAAAACCTTAGGGTAGACAATGTAAAAATCATGTCTATTGTTGTGTTTGCATTAAGTGTTCTTGTTCTTTAATTTCAGAACCATTACAGAAAAATGGATTGGCTATATGCTGGCATAAATTGAAGAAAACTATTGAATTACCCATCCAACCTCCTCCAAGACCTTGTCCAAGGAATGAATCACCTCCTTATCACCTACCACTTGCTTTCAAGGACATCAAAAGAGTACTTATCTTGGATCTAGAGGGGTTACTTCTCAAGACAGTTGAAATGAAACATGGAGATTCTATGCCATCTTGGGCTCAACACATGCGACTTGTGGAGGACAAAGATGAAGTTTATCATGTGGTGCGACCAGACGCACAAAGTTTTTTGGATTTTTGTGCTGAATACTTTGAGCTATGGATATGGAGTTGCTATAACTTAACAAGGGTGCAACGCATCACACAAAAGTGTTTTCCTGAGCAGTATACCAAGTTCAAGGTGTTTATGAGTAACAAAAATTGCCAAAATCCAAATATCATGTTAGGATTTACAAGGGTTTATCACAAAAATCTGAGTGATATTTGGAAGATATTTGAGGATTTGGATGCAAACAATACCTTAATTTTTGATGACACTCCATATAGGGTGATGTGGAACATGCCAGGGACATATCTTATATTTCCAAAGATGTGGAGGCAAACTTCCGAGCAACTTCAAAACTTCTTGCAGAGAACCATAATTCCATGGTTGGTAGGATGGTTGTATGCAAGAGATAAGAGAGTCTATACATACAACACAATTGTAAATCAGTATAGTGATTCTGAGACAAATTATGTCCTTGGTGTGTACTTGTCAACACGAAAGCATTGAATAAATATGGCTATAAGATGCTTTTTTTATTCTAGTGTGTATCTTTCAACATTTGTATAATTTGATATAGTCTTTTTTTTTTTTAAAGGTGTGTCAATTTTATGAACACTTGAATGGAGTGCACCCTACTCTAAGGGGACTTCAATGTACTATTGGAGTGCATCCTATTGTAAGGGGACTCTGATGTATTGCTAGAGTGCACCCAAATTTTTGGGGACTCATTTTTTATTTGATTGGGGCCTATGTTGGGTCATATAGTAAAAGAAATTCATTTTTTGTCAATTCATATCGAAGGTTGCATTTATTTGGAACTATGAAAGAATTGATGTTTGATGTCAAAATAAAACTTGTAAGTGTGGATCAGAGAATTCATGGACTTTAAATATGTGAGAGGGATCTTTTTCTTGGGCACAAATGTTTGCTTCAAGAATTTTGTCATTACATACTTTATGTGAAAGAGTTTTAGAACCTAAAAGACTTTGAAAACAAAACTATGGAATCTAAGTGCATGTATTCTTGAATGGCTTGAAAGTTGATGTATACATGCATGTCGCCTTGATGAAGATTTAGATCTGACAAGATGGAAAGATATAATTCTTGGACGTTACCTTTGTCAACTTGGTAATAACATATTTAACTTTATTTTAATATGGGTGGAAAATATATTATTATGTGCATTTGGAACCTAATTGCTTGACCTTCAAACCAAGATTCCTATATTATTTTTTCATATACTTTTTTGTACTGAATTAAGATTGTGGATGCAAGGTCCACCACTTGTTCAAGCTAGATCTAAGAAAGTATATATACTGAGTCTTCAAACTAGTAAACCAAGGGAAGAGAGAAGAGAGAAGCAGGGCCATCACTTGTCCAAGCTCATCTCTAGACAACATAGAGAGATGTTATGTCTACTAATTGTCCAATATAGTCATGGAGAAATGATAGAAGGTTGATCCACTTGTCCAACCTATCATCTCTAGTAAAATGGGAGGTTTGGCCTTAAGATTCACCATGTAACCAACATATACTTCATTGTATTATGAAGAGTAGAAAAGAAAAGCTCCACCACTTGTCTAAGGTAGTTCCAAAATCAACATGGAGAGAAGAAAGCTTCACCATTTGTCCAAGATAGGTTCCATTAAAACATGGAAAACCTCATATATGTTGTACATGGAAGCTTTTTTCCAAGGTCCACCACTTGTCCAAGCTAGGATCCATTAAAACATGGATAGAAACAAGGCTCCACAACTCGTCCAACCTTTATAGCTGCGAAGTGTACCGGTTGTCTAAACTAGGCATGGGAAAATAATAGAAGGTCCACCACTTATCCAATATATTATCTCTAATAGAATGGGAGGTTTGGTCTCAAGATTTAGGAATTGGCTGACCTGTATTTCATTGTATTATGATGAATTTGGTTTTAAAGTCAACTACTTATCCAAGCTATAAGTTTATATCTTGAATGGTATTCCTTCCCATCACTTAGAAAACCAATGATATGTTGTACATGGGAGGGTTTGTTACAAGGTCCACCACTTGTCCAAGCTAGTTTCATTGAAACATGGATGAAGACAAGCTCCACCATTTGTTAAAGCTAGACTCCATTGAAATCTAGAAAATCCATTCTATGTTGTACATGGGGTTTTTGTTTTAAGGTCCAACACTTATCCAAGCTAAGATCCATTGAAACATGGAGTAGAGAAACACTCCACCACTTGTCCAAGCTAGGCAACATTGATAGTAGTTGGTTTTTTTTGAAGATCCACCACGTGTCTAAGCTAACTCTATTGAAACATAGAGAGAAGCAAAGGTCCACCAACTGTTCAAGCTAGGCTCCATTGAAACATGGACAGAAGCAAGCTCCACCATTTCTCCAAGATAGACTCCATTGAAACATGGAGAGAATCAAAGGTCCACCATTTCTCCAAGCCAAGATCTAATTGTCCAACCTATAAGGTTATATCTTAAATGGTAATCTTTCTAATCACTTGGAATACCCATGATATGTTTTACATGGGGGTTTTGTTCCAAGATCACCACTTGTCCAAGCTAACTCTATTGAAACATAGAGAGAAGCAAAGGTCCACCACTTGTCCAAGCTAGTCTCCATTGAAACAAGGAGAGAAGCAAGCTCCATCATTTCTCCAAGATAGGCTAGCATGGATAAGTGCACCTTGAAACCAACCTTCCTATGAGGCAATAGAGCATATGCTACATATTTTATGTATGCCCCATGCCTCAAATTAAGAATTTATAGATTAGAAGTGGACCTTGCTTAAATGTCACATGCAATAAATTAAGGAAAAATAGCCAAGTGGATTGTATTCCTCAATGGATCCTTGCTTTCACAAGTTGTGAACCTTGAGTCACTTTTACATTAACTTGGACAAGTGGTGGACCTATAAACCAAGCTCTCCATGTTGAGATAAGTTGTAGGTAGGACAGTAGAACATAGACAACGATAATGGATGCAATATACTCCTCTCCTAATAATCCAATTGATTGAAACCATGATATTTTAGTTGTTTTCATTGTGTATTGTATGTGCATAAAGTGGAATGAGACCTTAAGAAAACTCAAATTTTTGACAAAATCTCTATATTTTATACATGATATATTGAAAGTTGTCCAACCTGGGAATTGGGATTTTCCCACTTTACCTAATATGGTCTTGCATTGGTAGATAACCAATCGGGTAGAAATCTTAAAGCTTTGCGAAGTGACAATGGAGTCGAGTACATGTCCTCTGAGTTCAAGGACTTTTGTAGTAAAAGAGGCATTAGAAGATAGTTTACCACGCCTTACACACCCACCCAAAACCGTGTGGCTGAGAGGACAAATAGAACCATTCAAGAATGGGTCACTTCTATGTTGTCTACGGCCAACTTACCTCAAGAATTTTGGGGAGAAGCTGTTACAAACGACTGCTTATTTGATCAATCGGACACCTAGTACACCACTAAATTACAAGGTTCCACAGGAGATGTGGATGGGAAAAGAGCCAAATATGTCAAGTTATGTGTATTTGGATGTGAAGCATTCTCACATGTGCCAAAAGAGCTTAGGCAAAAGTTGGACCCCAAATCACAAAAGTGCATCTTCATTGGATATGGTGTGAACGGAGAGATGGTATATTGTCTTTGGCACCCGGAATCTAAGAAAGTTATACACAGCTCATAGGTGATATTCAACAAGTCTAAGATGCATAGAAAGCCAGTGAAAGACATTGAATATCGTAGAGTATGGTTTGAGGAAATTCCATCACCACCGATTACACAGAATGTTGGATGTCCTAGTGATGCACCTTCCGCTAGTACACACACACATGTTGCTCCAAAGAGAGCGGAATCCAACAATCAAGCACTTTGGAGATCTACTCGTACATCTTGTGCACCTAAGCATTTTGAGCCAAGATTGGACTACTTGCTAGTCACTCACTATGTTGAACCCACTTGCTACAAAGAGGCCAGTCAAATGGAGGATAACGTGAAGTGGGAAGAGGCTATGCAATCTGAGTATAAATCAATCTTACCAAATGAAACTTGGGAGTTGGCACAATTACTTGTGGGTAAACAGACATTGCCATGCAAATGGGTGTACAAGAAGAGGTACACGACAGATGATCCCGAGCCTACGTATAAGGCTAAATTGGTTGCTAAAGGGTTCAAACAAACGAAAGGTGTGGATTCAGATGAAATCTTTTATCTTGTAGTCAAGATGACTACATTGCGTCTTGTGCTTGGTCTAGTAGTCATCAAGGACATGGAATTGATCCAAATGGATGTGAAGACAACGTTTCTTCATGAGGATCTTGAAGAGGATGTCTACATGAAACATCCAGAAAGTTTTGCGATAAAGCCTAATAAGCGAACACGAGTAGAACTAGTGTGTAGACTCAAGAAGGCTTTGTATGGATTAAAGCAAGGTTCAAGTCAATGGTACATCAAGTTGGATAGCTACATTCAATCCAGGGTTACGTACGGAGCCAAGAGGATCACTACTCGTACACAAAGTGGTTGAATGTGCTACAAATAGAGGCGGGGAAGGCCATGCAAAATACAAAAAACTACCTAATGCAAGCCAAAAATTGACAACTCTACACACCTGGCAAATAATATGAACACCATAGCCGTTGATATATATATATATATATATATATATGGAGAGAGAGAGAGAGAGAGAGAGAGAGAGAGAGAGAGAGAGAGAGAGATGACACAAGCAATGGGTGCAATCCCCCCCCGTGCAAGAGTGAGCATATCCCTCTTGCACGTATTTTATTCTTAGAAGAGTTCATGCTAAAAAATGTTACATCAGTTCGCACTTGGGCATAAAATATTCATGGCTCATAAAGAGCTCAATATAACAATAAATAGATGTCTACACCTCAACTTATAAATGAACCATAAAATACTAAGAATTGCCACGAAATCCAATGGTGGCAGTTTTATTCCGAATAACTGCTATCGCCTTATTGTCCAACACCTGCCAATCACTAATTTTCTCACACAACACCCGACAAGTGATCATATTTCACAGTTCACTTAGACATTGCCCCGACATTGCAGTCCTTTATCAAAACATTAAATATTTCACAAATAAATCATCAAAATATCAACTCCATTACATACACCGGGGTTGAAAGAAAATTATCCTCAATTGTTACCAAAACCAAACTAGAGACAGTGGTAGCCAGCCACATTGATAGAGTGGTCTAGTAATTGGTCTTGCCTAAACCAGTGGATCTACACCAATGGGTGTGCTACCAAATCCACAAATCTGTACTAATGCTGCCTAGATCGACGAGTTTGCATTTAATTTTGTGCTGCCTAAATTGGAAAATATGCACTAATGCTGCCTAGATTTGTGAATTTTCATTTTAAATTCGTGTTGCCTAAATCAACGAATCTACACCTAGTACTGCCTAATCGGCAAATCAACACTTGAAAGAGAGGAACTGCCTAAATCGGTGAATTTGTGTCTGTAGGTGTGTGGTATGAAAGTATTAAGTGATGGTAGTGCAGACGTAGTGATGCTTCATAAATCCATTTACTCTCTTCCAAAGAATGATTTTTATATTTTACCAAATATCTTCTGTACTGGTTTCCTATACGGGTAGTGGTCATGTCATGATCTAATATTATTTTGGAGTCAAAATTTCTTCGTCGTTCTCGATTGAAGGGGGTTCAATTGTGGTAGGAGTATCAGGAATAGGTCCCTTATGTGGTCTCAACAAACTAACACAGAAGGAGTTATGTATTTTTCAATGTGAGGGAATGCCCAAGCTGAATGCATTGTCATCGATCTTTTGAAGGATTTTGAATGGGTCATAAAATCTAGGGGACAATTTTACTTTGGGATGTTTTCTATGCTTTCCAAGCGTCATTTTTCTATCATAAGCCAAACAAGGTCATTTTCTTTACAAGGTGTGGGTCTTCGTTTCTTGTTGGCTCGTGCAGTGTATCTTTGTTGTGCACATTTAATGCAAGATGTGGCTTCTTGTAAAATCTGTGTGTGGTCTCTTGCTAAAGTGTCAGCTGTCTGCAGGAACACCAGTGCTAATAGTGGAGACAGGGACAAGGATTTTCTTCCCGTAGACAATTTTAAAGGGTACAGGGTTTGTGGAGGAGTGAGGGGTGTTATTGTAAGTAAATTGAAGCATAGGGAGGTGTTGGTCCAAATTTGCAGTATTTTCAATCGTATAAGATCTAAGGAGGTCCATAATGTGAGAGTGAAAAACCGAGAGGGTGTGAGGCAAGCGCTCCAAAAACGCTGGAGAGAGAGAGAGAGAGAGAGAGAGAGAGAGAGAGAGAGAGAGAGAGAGAGAGAGAGAGAGAGAGAGAGAGAGAGAGAGAGAGAGAGAGAACACAAGTGCTCTGCAAATGATGCTCTCAATACACAATGTATGACTACAAGACCCTAATCATTCTGTTTATAGAATGTTAGGTTGAGGTAGGGCAAAATATGTAATTGGTGCAAAAAACATAAAAGCCCAAAAATGGCTAAAAATGTGTGCACCTAGCCAGGCTCAAAAAAATGATCAGCCCAACATGAGCTAAAAGTGTCCGTCCATGCAATCTACATGATGTGCAATGGGTGGCCAACTTGATAAAAATCACTAGCCGTACAAAATTGTGAAGCAATGATGGTGTAACTCTAACACCCCTTCTCAGCACTGGATGCTGTGACAACACAGATGAGTGAAAGGTGAGAAGTCAAGGTCCGTTAAGGTACATCCTTTGTAAAGATTTCTACTGCATTTTCCATTGTAGGTACATACTCCAAATGAAGATCTCTAGCCAAAACCCACTCCCAAACATAGTGGTATTGCACCTCAATGTGCTTTGTCCGAGTGTGAAAGATAGGGTTCTTGGAAATAACAATGAAACTCTGTGATTGTCGCACAAAACATGAGTCGTAGCAGTCTAGGAAAAACACAATTCTCCCAATAATCTCTGTAGCCATATGGCCTCACAAGCAGCATAGCAAGCTGCTATGTACTCCGCCTTTGTGGAAGTAGAGCAATGGTCCGTTGTCGCTTTTACTGCTCCATGAAATGGTTCCCAAGACGATTGTGAAAACTACTCTTGTAGTAGAGCATCAAGTATCTAGATTTCCTGCCCAATCTGAATCTCACCAACCAAGTAAGATGCAACCCTTGAAGCAACCATAGAACACACCATGGTCCAAGGTGCTGTTGATGTATCGCAAAGTACACTAGGCACACTGCCAATGTCGCACGAGGTCAGGTGTTGAAGGAATTGAGGAGAAAAACTGTGTAATAGATGTCTGGTTGGGAATAAGTCAGCCATATGAGGCAACCAACAACATTCCTGTACTGTTCCAAGTCAATATGTGGGGAAGGATCGTGAAGTGATATGTTCTCTCTGGGCTCGAGAGGAGTGCCAATCAGTTTGCATCCTATCATATGGAATCTCTCCAGGATAGCCTTCACATACTTCCCATGAGAAAATAAGATTCCGAATGGTGTTTGAAAGATCTCGAATTCAAGAAAATATTAAAGGATCCCAAGATCAATCATCTCAAAAGTGTCTCCATAGCTTTCTTGATCGACCTGATCCTGCTCGTCCATGAGCCTGTGAAAATGAGATCGTCCACATAGAAAATCACTATCTCAACCAAAGAGCCATCATAGACAACATAGACAACATAGTAGTTGGAATCTTATGAGGTAAGCGGTAACCCTAGCTTCATGAGAAATTGGTCAAGTGTGAGGTACCACTGTCGTCCAGCCTGCTTTAGTCCATACAATGCTTTTCACAACTAGTAGACCCAATCCTCCTTGCTTGGTATACGAAACCCAGGAGGTGGCTCCACATAAACTTCTTTATCCAAATCTCCGATCAAAAAATCATTTTTTTTGACATCCATCTGGAAGATAGGCCAACCATCGTTGGCTGTGAGAGCAAACGCTGTGTGTATAGTAGTCATGCAAGTGCTAAGAGAAAAGGTCTCATCAAATTCCATGCCTGGTCGTTGTGTTATACCTCGAGCAACAAGTCTCGCCTTGTGTTTGTTGAGGGAACCATTGGCCTTGTGCTTTGTCTTGAAAATCCATTTCATAGAAACCACCTTCCGCTTGTTGGGCCTGAGAACCAAAGTCCAGGTTTTATTCTGCTCAATAGCGTCCATCCTGTGTTCATGGGACGCTTCCAACAATCATGCTCGAGTGCTTCCTCCACCAAAGAAGGCTCAACTGGTGAAGCTTGAATTTTAGACATGAGTGCAAATCTCATGAACTCTGCACTGTCATAAACTTGCCACTGCTTGAGGCGTACAAAACATCGAGGCTGTCCAGGGTTTGGTGAGACTGGTAACTTTATGACTTCAGAGGAAGAAATTGTAGAGTAGAGCCAACCAGGTACTAACTTCTCCTTGCGAGGTGGGACCACCTTCATCAGAGGAGAACCATCATCCACATTAGAATTGGAATCTGACATGGCATGATCAAGTGAAGTAATTGACTGCGGTATAGAGGGTACATGAACAGGGATAGGGGTAGGATCAGGTGTAGGAAATGGAGGAGGAGGAGGTAGGGAATGTATAGGATTAGATGCTGCCCCCTCTACAAGTGTGTTGAAAAGCTCCATGAAGGTCACATCACGGCTAACTGTGGTGGTCTTGGTGTCAGGATCATAAAGCCGGTATCCATCAGACTCTTGTGAATAGCCCAAGAAGATGAGCTTCTTCGCCTTGAAGTCTAACTTTTGTCGCTTCTCCTTTGGCACATGGACAAAGGCCGGACACCCAAAAACTTGAAAGTGTGAGACTGAGGGCTTGCGCCCATAATAAGCTTGATAAGGAGTCATGTCCTACAAAGCATGGATAAGAGAACGGTTCTGGATGTAAATCGCTATGTTGCACGCCTCTAACCAGGGCAAAGAAGCATATCAACAACAGTAAACCCGGGGCAAAGAAGCATGCGCAAGCATTGCATGAGCCATCTCCATGATAGTTTGATTCTTCTGATCAACAACTCCGTTCTGGGAAGGAGTGTAGGGAGTAGTTAGTTGGCGTTGAATGCCCTCTGACTTGCACCATTGTACAAAGTCCTTCAAGGTGAACTCACCCCCTCTGTCTGAGCAAATAAATTTGACATGCAAGTCCTTCTGCTTTTTGACCATCATCTTTCAAGTCCAAATGAGACTGAAAGCCTTTGACTTGAGCTTTAAGAACAAAACCCAAGTGTACCTGTTGAAATCCTCCACAAGCACAAACAAAAATTGTGAGCCATAAATGAAGAAGTGATTATCGGACCGCATAGGTCTATGTGAAAAAGTGTGAGTGGTGCCGAAGCTCTATTGGATACGTACTTTGGAAAGGCAACCCTATGTTGCTTGCCCATCTGGAAAGCCTCGCATATGCCTAGTGAGGAGCGTATTGCTGGTAAACTCCTCCACCATAGAGGTCCTAGCAGCTTGTTAAAGTTGTTGATAGCATAGATGTCCAAATCGTGCATGCCATAGAGAAGAAGATTTCGTGGTCTGAGATAGAAGAGCAGTGAGGCGGTATAGGGAACCATTGCACTCACCGCATGCAAGGATAGTACCTATCGTAGAATAAAAAAATGGTCATTGTGCCACTCCCAAAGTGTGTGTCAGCTCTCTGAGAGTCCAAATTCGACAGAGAGAGGAGGTTGAAGGCCATGTCCGGAATGTAAAGCGACTCCACTAAACTCAACTTCGGGTCTGAGGTAGAACAGAAGAGGGTAATTTGGCATGTACTAGACACTGGAATCTCATGGTTGTCACCCATAGTGACGGTCTTGTTACCATATACATGTGGTAGTGATGTGTGTGAACACACTAGGACCACCGGGGCATTTTTCCCTCTCTAGGAGGTTTTTTCCCCTTGAGCATTGTATATACGCCCATCACTCTAGGGCTATCTATCTTTTCCATTGCACACTAAGAAACACACTCTCCATTGTGTGCCTTGAGCTTCCTTCATCTTCTCCAAGCTATGTGCGTTTCTCTACAACCCTAATTCCAACAATTGGTATCAGAGCAGGTTGCGTCCTCTCGGGCTTAGTCGCCAGCTGCTCTAGCACATGCCTGCTCACTTTCTTCGATTTCAGTGAGCTTTGGCAAGATTAGTAGGTTGACAAAAATTTTGGGTGTGCTTGTAGAGCTCAGTCTGCTCAGATTTTTGATTCGGGCTCATTTCGGCCTCTGTTTCCACTACAGGCAGTACTGCACAGGCTATTTCGTCATTTTGTGCAGAATTTTTGTCAGTGCCGTTTTCTGCATAACAGGTGCCTCATAGTCTTCTACGGTTTGTGCTATATAGCACGTGTTGTTCTCGCTCCGTTTCTCCTATTTTCGGGCAGTTTTCACATCAGGTTCAACATTTACTATGGCTGACAACAACACAGATGTGTTCAAGATGTTTGCTGTGCTGAGGACAGGTTGGATGGGGACAACTACCCTATGTGGGCTTATATGATGCAACATGTTCTTGTGTCAAAGGGCGTTGAGAACATTGTGCAGGGAATTGATGTACGTCCTGGTTCTGAGGATGTAGGCGATGTTGAGGATGTTGCAGGTCTTGCTGCAAGGATTGCTGCTATTAGAGTTGTTTTGCCTAAAGCAGAACAAGCTTGTTGGGATGTAAACGATGCGCATGCTCATGCATTGATTGAGTTTTCTGTGAAGTGCACCATTGTTCCTCACATCCGTTCAGCAAAATCAGCAAAACAGGCTTGGGATATTCTAGGAGGTCTTTATGCAAGCTGCAATGAGGCTTAAATTGCTTTGCTGTGTAAAGAGCTGGAGTCGAAGATTATGCATGAGAAAGATGATATGGACACTTTCCTTGCTGGTGTCAAGGATATCAATGAGCAACTTATTTATGCAGGTTAAGTCATTATAGACAGTTCCCTTGTGCAGACTGTTCTTGATGCCTTAGCAGATTCCTACCAGACTTTTGTAGTACTTGGAGACTGATGACCCAAGGAAATCCTGAAGTTGTCAAGTTTGATGCATTATGCACATTGCTGTTGCAAGAGTCACTTTCAAGAAAAAACTGAACTAGGCAGCGTGCAGTTGAACAGGCTTTTATTGCTTCTCAAAGAAAGGGTGGTAACAACAATGCGGCCACTTCTTATGGTTCTGCTGGCGAGTGGCAAAACTTTTGTTCCCAATGCTTCTGTTTTGTCAGTATTTCGTCTGGAAATTCTGGTGATAAGGGCAAAAAGAAGATGCGTTGCCATTATTGTAAAGCTAATGATCACTTGATCAAGTCGTGTCCTAAGTTGAAGGCCAAAGAGGCTAAGAAGAAAGAGGGTGGTTCCACTGCAAATGCCGGTTCCACTACAAATGCAGCCATTGTTGAGTCTTCTGTGAAAGGAGACTGTGTTGCTGATGTTGATGCAGAATGGGCTTTTAGCGTAGAGTGCGCTTACAATCCTATTGTTCATGATGCATGCTTGTCAGTTGTTGCAGATTCACATGTGTGGTATTTCAACAGTGGTGCTACAAAGCACATTACCTCACATCGTGAATTATTTACCTCTCTCAAGTCTGTCCCTCATGGGAATTCAATCACTTGTGCCAACAATGCCTCTTATCCGGTTCAGGGAGTTGGAAAGATTGTGCTTACTCCTACAAATGGCAGTTCCTTTACACTTGTTGATGCACTTTATGTACCTGGGATCAAGAAGAATCTTTTGTCTGTATCTGCACTTGCTTGATGTTAACCCTCACGGCTCACGGACACCCCATCACCTACGACGAACGTGTATTATGTATTTGGCATGTTAACCCTCACGGCTCACGGACACCCCATCACCTACGACGGACGTGTATTATGTATTTGGTAGAGTCAGGTACCGGGCTTGTCGGACCAATAGGAAAAGGGTAAGAGTGATCGCCAATGAGAGGCGCACTCTAACTGGGACATTCAAGGGATTAGTTGGCTAAGCATGGGCGCCCAAGTGTGAATGGGGTGAGCTCATATAAAAGCCAACTAAACCTAAAATTCACTTATTCTCTCATTTGTGCAATAGAAGAGTGCTCTTGCTCCATCTCCATCTCCATCTTCTTCTTCTTCACCTCTTTGTGTGTGTGTGTGTGTGTGTGTGTGTGTGTGAGAGAGAGAGAGAGATCATTGCGGTGGCACGACGGCGGTGAAGCGGTTGAGCGCGACATAGCGGTGTCTCCTTCTTCTTCGTGGCGAGGAATCCTTCACGGCAGGAGCATAGAGCGGTGAGTGACACACCATTGCCCTCTTTTGAGCTTACTAGTTAAGCTAGTTGTGTGCTTGGAGCCGTCTATGGCTCGCACACAGTGTTAGGCAAGGCCCTTGCTTCAATAGTGCAGCAAGGAGCGCACATTTTTGACGCCGTTGCCGGGGAATCGCCCTGCACTAAGCCCAAGAGGCACTTTGTGCTTCTCCTATGAGTTGTTTGTAGTAGGAAAGAAGAGGAAGAGGAAGAGGAATGAGTTATTTTTCTGCAAGTTGTTAATTTCTGTATTGTCTGCAAGTTCTGTGATTTCTGCATAATGTTGTGTTTTCTGTTTGCACACAGTCTTTGTACAATTAGTAGTCGTTAGCTTGTTCGCAGTGAATGAATAAGTAGGTAGGCAGTTAGCAATTTCTGTTTGCACACAGTCTGTACACAGTTTTCTGTCAAGGTTTGCCTGCACACAGTCTTTGCACAGGAAGGTAGTGAGAGAGGAAGTAGGTGGACAGTTAGCCCACTGTCAGTAAGCAGGTATATTAGTTAGTGGTTAGCAGCACTGTTAGTAAGTAGATAAGGTAGTGAGCTGTCTGTGAGCTGTTGACAGAGAGGTTAGGCAGGTGTTGACAGTGTGTGTGGCCAAGAAAGGGTCACCTAAACCGCGCGCGGTCGTCGCCTTTAAAATATATATATATATATATATATATATTTAAGCGTGAGTGACTGGGGGGCTACACTAAAATTTTGATCGGGATCGGGATCATTTCCCCAAGCCCAAGCCTCAGTCCTCAGTCTTAAAATGTATACTAGACTCACTCTTATATATATACCCTACCCCCTCAAGAGGGAATGAGAGCATGTGGGGCAAGTCCTCCACTCTCCTCCCTTCTCTTCCCACTTGCACCATTAGACTTTCTAATTTGGGCATAGTTCCCTACTAGAAATTGACGGTTTTAGGGATTCCGAGGGCATAAAGTGACCAAACAGAGGGCTGTAAAGCACGGCACGTCCCTCTGACCGAGACGCTCGTTTTGAGCTATCATACGTTCTATTCTATAGCTGGGTCAGAAAAAAAGGACCAAAAAATAAATAAAATTAAGAAAAGACTTGGGTTGCAAAACATCCAAAAATACTAGGTGAGCAGCCTTCACGGGCACTCACTGACACTTCTAGGGTATCCAAGTCATATGAACATACGCTCTGGACGAGTGTTAGAGCACGAGCATATTGGTAGTGCCTCCATTTACGTGGGCACCCATTATTCCTCCACCCTAGGTTCTGGACCTTCGGCCGGGACTCAAGGTAGCGCGACCCAAGATCCTCATATTGCGTCTAGTGATTCTTCCTCTGACTACAAAGTCATGGAGGGGTATCCTACACCAAACCCTAATAGTTCAAGTCAAGACATGCATGCCATGGGCCCACGGCCCGGGTCCAACGTGTTTAGCCGCTTAAAAGAGACCCTTAGTAGAGCTACTCGCTCCAAACATGCGGTTAATGAAATAAATGAAGGGAGTGGGGAGGTAAATTCGTCATTCATGCCTAAAATAGACCCTATGCTTCTTGAGAGTGTGCATGTGAATGTTCCATCCACTGCACCTCCTGATCCTTTAGGACTATCTCCCTCTGAGGTTTTACTACCCGATGGTAGGAGTCTTGCCGAAGTACAAGAGATCGAACGCTATATGCAAGCAACAAGGGAGAGGAAAATTGAGAACCTACGAAGGCTAGAACAAATTCGAGCCTTGAAAGCAAAGGCTCCTATGACAACAATCATGCCAGCCAAGCAACCGAGTGCTCCCAAGGTAGCAGTCACGGAGGGGCAAGCAATGGGGAGCAATAATGCTTCCACTTCGAGGGAAACCTCCAGCACGCCAGGCCTAGATGGGATATTCCTAAATGAAAATTGGGAGTATGACCTACAAGCAGAAGCTTTAACTGATCGGTACACAGGACACACCTATCATGTGGGTTGGTTAGATGTTCTACAATCCACATCGGGTGCTACTAGCATAGATGAGCAACAACAGAAAGTTTGTGATGTCCTCCATAGGATTGTCGAGTTAGAAAGACAGAACACAGGGATCAACATGCCTTCAACAGGCCTAATGAGATTCTTGGATACGAGAAAGGCCAACCAACCAACCCTATCACAAATGGAGACTCCCTCAGTGAGCCCCATTGATCCTCCATATGTTGTTTCGCCAGAAGCCTCAGTACAATCTGAGCCCACAAGTGGCAGCTTTACCTTCCCAGATCTAGCTCATCTTTCTCTTAATGAAACTACGGCTACCATGCATATCCCAGTGGTGAGCATGATAAGAAGTACACCATGGAGTTCATTTGTTAACACTGCGCCGATGCCTAGTAGCACAGTGCCCCCAACTATACCTACATGTATGTATCAATCATGTGCACCTGTCATACCTCAGCCTCATGTAGCTCCTACACCTCCGATTATTCCAAGAGCTTACAATCCACAATGGCATTATCCAAGCTCTTATACAAGTGGAGCCATGCCATTTAATAATAACATGCCAGATCAGGCACCCCCTATGCCTAGGGCCACGCCTGTAAACTTTGGACCACCGTCTGGTACACCACCATACGAAATATGGGACCCAAGAGCCGCGCGTATGCCAAGGCCAAGGCCAACTCCCATCTCACATGTGTAAGCACCAAGGGACTGCCATGCCTGGTCCATCCGCCCAGCCTCCCTTTAATAGGCTCCTAGCCCCTTTCGGACCCCTTCCCACTGGCAGTCGGCCCTTGGCCGAGTCCGTGACCCCTTGGTTTGGCCCTTGGCCTGACATTACTCCTCCCTTGGAGAAGCGTTTTCGTCCTCGAAAACAAAAGTGGGGAATTTCTTCTTAAGAACACTTATGTTTTCCCAAGTGGCACCCTCTTCAGGGTGATCTTTCCACTTGACTATGTACATGATGATGATTACGGAGTTCATGAAAATCTAAAATGCGTTCAGGTTCATGCGGTTGAGTGGGAGGTTCAGTGAAATCAACCAATATCAACTGGCCGATAACATTGTCGTCCCCATGCAAGCGTTTACGTAAACGGCTTACATGAAATACCGGATGGACACGCGAGTGCGCAGGTAACTCAAGTTTGTAGGCCCTATCACCAACTCGCTTGAGTATCTTGAATGGCCCGCAATAACGGGGAGATAATTTGCGTGTCGATCCAGTCTTCAGAGTTTCTGAATGCTCTGGCACACGCAAAAATACCTATTCACCTTCCGTGAAGGTAACTTGCCGACGTTTCTCATCAGCATACTTCTTATACAGATCCTATGCTTGTCGAACATTTTGACGAGCAAGTCTCAACATTTCCATATGATCCTGGAGAAACTCCTTGACCTGTTGGAGCTTCTCAGTTGCCAACCCCACCGTCACTGGTGATCTAGGTTGAAAACCATACATAAGCATGAATGGACTAAAACCAGTTGTAACATGCTTAGCACTATTATATGCAAACTCAAGAATAGGAAGATAATCTTCCCAATCTGATTGCTTCTTGCTAACGTATGCTCGTAGCATATCCTCTAGCACTTGGTTGACTCGTTCCGTCTGATCATCTGTTTCAGGGTTATCAGCCGTACTTAAATTAAGTTGTGTACCCAATCGTTTAAAAACAGCCCTCCAAAAATGACTGTTAAACTTGGGATCATGATCACTCACAATGTTACTTGGCAATCCATACAACCGGTAAAGATTGTCCACAAATAACTTAGCTAATTCTGGAGCCTTAATGGTTGACTTGGTTGGAATAAACCGACAAAGTTTAGTCAACCGGTCTACGACCACCCATACCGAGTCATGTCCTCGAATAGTGGTTGGTAAACCCACAATAAAATCCATGGAGATACTTTCCCATTTACCGTTGGGAATCTCTAAAGGATGTAAGAGTCCTCCTGCTTTCAGGCGCTCTGCTTTATTAACTTGACATTTTTGGCAATGCAAGACATAGTCTTGAACATACCCATGCAAACCTGGCCAGTAAAACTGTCGTCTTACGAGTGCATAAGTTTTCTTAATTCCCGGGTGCCCTGCACTTGGACTATCGTGACATTCATAAAGAATTTGACGCCGAATGTCCGCGTCCGTCGGTACACACACTCTCCCCTTGTGGAGTAGGTACCCATCATCTATGGAAAAATTCTTCCATCTCTGCAGTTCATCACTCGAAAGAGGAGAACTGGGTGTGGAGGAAACAAAACCACTACCAACATTGGAGTGAGAAGGATCCCTCTTTCTAACATAGCTCCACACCTTGGAGTATGCAGTATCATGCTCGCACTTACCTTTGAGAGATTCCAAAAACTCACTCCGCAATTCCGTGAAAAGGAGAGAGTTGATCTCTGGCATTCGGCTGAGAGCATCAGCCACTACATTGTACCGCCCTTTACGATATCGTAGCTTGGCGTCATACTCCTGAAGAATCTCAGCCCACCTGGCCTTGCGACCCTTCAAATCACTTTGTTGTGTAAACCACTTGATACTTTCATGGTCAAACACAATCTCGAACTGTGCACCATACAAATAATGTCGCCATGTCTTTAAAGCAGACACTGTTGCATAGAGCTCTCGTTCATAAGCAGAGTAATTATGCTGTGCTGAATCCATCTTCTTGCTTTCAAATGCAATTGGCCTTCCCTCCTGTAGAAGAACTGCTCCAATCGCACGATTACTAGCATCCGTTTCCAAAACGAATGGCTTTAAGGGATCCACAATAGCCAAAACAGGAGCTGTGGCTAATGTGTCTTTAAGTTTGTCAAAACTTTGCTGTTGTTCTAATCCCCACTGAAAAGTCTTGCCCTTGGCTTTCAGCTGATCTGTCATGGGAACAACAATATGGGCATAGTTTTTAACAAATCGTTGATAAAAACCTGCAAAGCCTAAAAAAATCTGGAGCTCTTCCAAATTTTTGGGAGAGGGCCACCTCCGAATGGCATCCACCTTGGATTGATCCATGTGTAACCCTGCAGCCGAAATAACATGCCCCAAGTAGTGAATTTCCTCCTTGAGGAAAGCACATTTGGATTCCTTGGCATATAACTGATTTTGGCGTAATAAATGAAACACTTGTTTCAAATGTACTAAGTGCTCTTCCTCAGATGCACTATATACAAGAATGTCATCGAGGAAAACGATAACAAACTTTTCCAAGTATGGTCTCAAGACACTATCCATGAGTGTCATGAACGTAGCTGGAGCATTGGTTAACCCAAAGAGCATTACCAAAAACTCATAATGTCCAAACCTTGTTCGGAACGCTGTTTTGGGTATATCTGCAAGCATGATGCGTACTTGATGATACCTAGATCTTAAATCAATCTTTGAAAATATACGAGCGTGGGTGAGCTTATCAAACAGCTCATCTACTTGTGGCAATGGGTACTTGTTCTTAACAGTAACTGCATTTAATCCATGGTAATCTACGCACATGCGCATACTACCGTCTTTTTTCTTCACCAAGAGAATCGGAGAGGCCCATGGTGAAGAACTTGGTTGAATAAACCCTCTACTGAGATAGTCAGCAAGCTAACGTTCCACCTCAGTAGCCTCCGAATGACTCATTCGGTAAGGCGGTTTACTCACTGGCTTACTGCCTGCAACCACGTCTAACAGAACGTGTCGGCGGTAGCCCTGGTGGCAAATCATCTGGGAACACATCCTTGAATTTCCTTAAAAGTTCCTTCAATTCATTAGCAACATTTGCTTGTTTTGAATTAGTAGACATAGCTGGAAGAGGAGAGAGAGAAGAATGCAGCGTTGAGGAAGTTTGATGCAAAACTTTAGCATCATTAAAAACATCATCCACATTGGAAATAAAATGGCACAGTGAGTAACACAAAAAGTGTTCTTCTATTGCATCATCAGAAGCGAGCTTCATAAGCTCAGCTGTACAAATAAGTGGTGAGGAAGGTACATCCTTCTCCCCCAACAGTAGCACGTGCACCCCATTGGATTCGAACATTAGACTATTATGCTCATAGCTACGTCTAAGGGATGATCCTAAACTATGCAACCATTCACGACTAAGAACCACATCCGCCCTCTCCATATTCATGACTTGGAAATCCAAAGAGGTATGATATCCTTGAATTTCCAGAGGTACATCTTTAACCTGAGTTTCCCATATCTCAACATCATGGCCGTTAATCATTGCTACCTTGTAGCGATGGGAACTCGGGGTTTGGGGCAATTTGAGTCGTTTCACCAATTTATAATTGATGAAATTGTGCGATGCACCGTCGTCTACCAAGATCCGCACCCTGTGCCCTTGGATAGATCCATGCATACGCACCAACTCATGTGGTCCGAAAGTCTGCTTCCACATGGAGGCCGTGATACAACACTCATGCACCGCCTCGGTGTGTGTTACTTCCACATTAGAAAACTGGGAAGAGGACTCAAGAGGTAAAAGCTGCACCATGTGTACTGCTTTTTCCTTCCCCTTGTCTTGAGCAGCAGATTTCCCCTTGGGACAATCCTTTTTGCTATTTCCAGTTCCCAAACATTTAAAGCACAACTTTTCTTTTTTTTTGGCTTTCTCACACTCTTTTCGTTGAGAGAGGACCTCTAGACCCCTTGGGCTTTTTTTGGAGGTCTCTGATGCAGTAGAGACATTTTTTCTTATATGATGCACATGTTGTAGACGTGTTAAAACAGGTGTAGTGTGCCGTGCACATGCGAACTATGCAATGCCCGATCATCAGGATCATCATGGATGTGAATTGCACTATTGCGTCCTCAAGTGTTTGTGGATCCTGGGTTTTAACGTGCTCTCAAGCTCAGGAGTTAACCCACGGATGAACCCACGCACCTGCTGAAAGGTATCCATCACTTCCAGCTTGAGGATCACATCCCGATAATGGGAAATATATTCCAATAATGTTTTATGCTGGCGCATAGAACATTCGTACTATTGCGTCCTCAAGTGTTTGTGGATCCTGGGTTTTAACGTGCTTCTCAAGCTCAGGAGTTAACCCACGGATGAACCCACGCACCTGCTGAAAGGTATCCATCACTTCCAGCTTGAGGATCACATCCCGATAATGGGAAATATATTCCAATAATGTTTTATGCTGCGCATAGAACATTCGTCCCAGGCGGTCCAATTTCTATCCTTCTCATTGGTATTGGTAGGTTAAATTCCTTCCTGAAGACAGTCTCAAAGCTGCCCAAGTCTGTGGTAGCATGCCCTTCTGCTTGAAGACATCCACCATTTGTAGGCCTGCCGTCCAAAGTCAGACTTGTCTGCAGCGCCTTGGCTGCATCCGGGTACGTCCTAAGGTCATGAATACCATCCCACTTACTGAGAAAAATATTCACGATGTCCTTGTTTCGCTCACTTCTCTTCTCCCCGAAAAATTGGTGGCTTTGTATTTTCAACAAATCGTCCACCTCTTTTTGGGTCAGAGAGTGCAGCGGTCCCGGAGGAGGGCCTTGCCACAGCAGCCGGCCCTTGGCCTGGTGTGGAGCCGTGCTCCTAATTGGCTGACTAGCAGGGACCTGTGCCTGCTACCGCATATGCAACTTAATCAAATCGGATAATGCTGTGACATTCTGATTTAATTGTGCAAAATTTGTTTCAAGCACAGTCATGCGTGTTTGCAATGCACGGAAATCTTGCATGTCCAGCAACTCATACGCATCGTCTGTTGCCATTGGGGCACGATTACTCTCCGTGAGAGGAACCGTCCGCGTGGCATCGACAGACGAAACGGGTGCGGACTGCTCAAAATCAAATGCATGATGCATATCTATGTCCGAATCCATGCTGTGGACGTACTGTGCGAGAAAAGAAAGGAGAATACCTGAATTCCAACGAGCTCGTAGCCGTATGCGATAAGGAACCGTATAATTACGTCTTTGAGAAGAAAGAACGCCGACTTCGAAAGCGTAGTTCAATCCGTGACCACTACCAGCTTGACAACAACGAGCAAAACTGCAGTGGATGATTCACTCGAAAGCACGGAGAAAATTCAAGGTGCTAATAGTCTGGTTTGCGTCGTATGGAATACACCAAATAAACTTGAAAGTTACCGACAATTGGGGCAGCCGATGAGGAAGTTGAAAACACAACTCAATGGATAGTCACTGCCGAGTTGGCTTGCATCGTATGCAACCACCAAATCGGTTGAAGGTTGATGACCAATTTGCACTTTGTCGAAACTTCAAAATCTGGTTTGCAGCAGGTGTGGAATGCAAAAGTTGCAAGAAGCTACCACCGGTGTGTGTTGTGTATGCCCACCGATGAAAAGAGGGCTTCGAAAGAAGGCAGCCGGCCGTGCCGGTCCGTGACCCCGTGGGCAAAGGCTCTTCACTGAGTCCTAGGGTGACTCAAGTGAAGAGAGATTTTTTTTTTTTGACGAATTCTGTCTGCAACAGAAAGCGGCTCACTGCGCGATGACGAAGGAGATGCAAGCTCGCGATGCAGCAGGTTTTTGGGGCCGGGCCAAGCACGAGATGTTTCTGAAATCTCCTTGCAATCCAACTGAGCCTAAGCGTGTGCAATTTGACGCAGGTCGACGGGAGGTCGCCTTCCCCGCTTGGAGGTTCTGCCCACACCCTAGCTCTTCGGCTTCGGCTTCTTTCCCCTCCACTAGAGATTGCATGCAACATGCATCCCAAAAAACGTGCCTCAGTCCCAAAATAGCCTGAAGCTCTGATACCAGTGTAAGCACCAAGGGACTGCCATGCCTGGTCCATCCGCCCAGCCTCCCTTTAATAGGCTCCTAGCACCTTTCGAACCCCTTCCCACTGGCAACCGGCCCTTGGCCAAGTCTGTGACCCCTTGGTTTGGCCCTTGGCCTGACAACATGTGGTTCCAGGAGCACATACACCCATTATACCTGCTCAAATAGGAGATTTGGCAGCATTTTCTCAAACTATCGGTCGCTCTATTGCGGAAAACATGCGTAGTGCACCTGATAGAGAGCGTAGGAGCAAGGCAGTTCAAGTAGCTAAGCTCACACAGAAATTCAGTGGAGACGGAGATGCTAGAAATCATATGGAAGTCTTTGAACATGTGTGCGATTCCTTGGAAGAGCACAATGAGCTACATAAGTGTAAGGCTTTGAGTTTGACCCTAAGCGGAAAGACTGGAGATTGGTATAGAACCTTAAGAGTAGAAGAGAAAACGATCTACTCTACTCTTAGGAGACTGTTCTTAAAAGAATACATATGAGAGGGAGTACTTTGGGGTGTAGCCTCTCAGCTCCAGAAAGCCCAAAGAGAAGAAGGTGAATCCGTGAGAGACTTCATTAGTCGCTTAAAGAATTTGAATTCTCGATGCAATCCAAACGAGCGATTCAACAACAACCAATTGCTCGATAGATTCATTAGGAGACTACGACATGAAAGTATCTATAATGGCCTACTCATTAGAGATATCACTACTTGGGAAGCAGTCACCATGAATGCAATCCAATTGGAGGATAATTTAATGATTGCAAGAGAAAGAGTGTCCGCCGAGCCGAAGTCTAGTAGCTCGCAAGCGTCAGGGCAAGAGCCAATGAAGATAAAGCCAATCGTGAAAGAGGAAACGATATCTGAGATGACTTTGGTAGATCTCACCAAGGCCATCCAAGAAAGCCTTAGGGGTAATCGTGCTCCACAAAACATTCATATGTATCCAAGAAGGGAGCAACAATGGTGCTCAATTTGCTTGGGCCCACATACTACGAGTGAATGCCCTACTTTCAGAGTAAAGTTTAACGGGACTTGTAACGCGTGTGGTAGGTATGGCCATCAAGCGAAGGATTGCCTAATGCTTAAACGCATCATGGAAAATAGACCGCCTATAGCTTGGGCAGACTCACCTCGAGTTCCTGCATTGATACCTACCCCACCCATGGAGCAACAGTTGCCATTACAGCACATGGTCCCTAGAACCCAAAATGTGGTCCAAACCACACCGTTGCCACCTCCAGTGCTAGGACCGCAACCCCCTCATCCAAGAGTTACACCTATGAACCAAATAGGTTGCGAGTCATCTAGTACTTATGTAGATTGCGAAGAGGACATAGACTCTAGTATCACCTATGGAGTCGACATGCTTGAGGAGTGTCCCATGTACTAAATGGAAGACCATTGGGGACAAATCAAACCGGTGTATCAAGCTACTGCGCTAGCAAGAAGAGGCCAAAACATAATAGTTTTGCCAGGAGACCACCTCTTCAGTGCTACGAATGTGGTGGACCACATCGAGTAGCTGAGTGCCCCATTAGAATGCAAAAGAATGGATGCACTAATGCAAACAAGTCAAAGGGAGTGCATTGGCAATGCCAATACTCACTTGTAATCGTTGTGGCATAGATCATTTGATCGCACAGTGTCCTAACAATCCAAAGCACCGAAAATCACACCATTGAACATAATAGAGATTGTTGATGGGACACCACCAACTATAAACAATAGCACCAGTGAATGCACTCACACGGTCGATGCTCCAAAGAAAAATTACATCCTCGAAGAGAGAGATGCTGCATCCATTGGCCGAGCGAGAAAGAAGAAAACATGAAGAAAGAAATCTCTTAATGCTTCTAGCTCAAAACCTAGTTCAAAGACTAACATAGGG
Organism: Adiantum capillus-veneris; assembly: GCF_014529385.1. NCBI lineage: Eukaryota > Viridiplantae > Streptophyta > Polypodiopsida > Polypodiales > Pteridaceae > Adiantum > Adiantum capillus-veneris. Next base: position 63,899,190 of record NC_140959.1, read on the forward strand.
ACAGGAGAGGATCCCGTGTATATGAATGACCCTGAGGATGACTCAGATTCGATAGAGACCACGAAGACCAAAACTGTTACTACAAAGGAAAAAGCCAGTGAGGAGGATCACGAGAGGGAATTACGACGAACACCAAAAGAGTATTCAAAGTTAAACCACCCAGTTGCGAACCCCCAAGATAAGCCACGAGAGACAAAAAATGAGGATTGCAAGAGAAAGATTGGAACCTATCCAAACCCAACAGTGGAAATTGAACGAGTCCAACAACTGAGGGGTTTGGTGGAAGAAACTCAACGAACATTAGAACCTGAACCCAAACATATCCAGATGTCGGACACAGTGTTTCCCACACAAGTTCAACCTCACAAGAACTACAGGCCGTTAGCTATACCCAGTATCATTCGGGAAGAGAGTGAGGGTAGGACATCTGAAAGTGGACACGCACCTTTCCTACTAGAGAGAATGTTTGGTGAGGGAATGCCCGACCCCCTTGAGGAAGTGGAGATTCCATCTTCACCATTCTCTTGTCAGGGTCCTACGTCCCACAAGATGCCATTAAATGTTGCCAAATTGATGGATTTCATGTCTTCAGAAGTTAGAACCACCATCATGTCCAAACTATATAAATTCCCCGAGCTAGTCTCAGCTCTTCGAGCCTTCCTCAATGGAGAATTACAGGCCGGATTACCACAGTTTGCACATATGAACAAACCTGACTCAGTAATGAATGATGAGGAACATTTAGCCCCACCATCTGACCTAGCGGGACATGAATCTGTAATTGAAGTACCCGTTAACAAGTTGGGGCAATACTTTGAAGGTGATGAATCTAATGCTACTCTACCAATCACTACTAAAGGATTAACTGTAAAGGGGGTCCTTGACGGTGGTGCGGGAGTCAGCATGGTGACAAAGAGTTGTTGGGAGTCTATGGGGCGACCTCACCTTGAAGCCACAAGCGTAGTGGTAAAAATGGCTAATGGATCTATTGTTACACCTATTGGAATGCTTAAGGATTTCAGGATCAAGGTCTTGGGACACAAGGTAAGGCATACTTTCATTGTTATGGATTTTTCCAAGCATCCTATGTCATTTGAGATGATCTTAGGGCGTCCATTCATGAGGGAAGCAAAAATGGTGCATGACTGGTCCAAAAACCACGTCTACTTACAGTTCCAAGACTTTGTCATTCGAGTTGATCTTTTAAGTGGTCGAACGCATCCTCTAGGAAATAAATTCATCGTTGATAATCGATCAAACACAACAATTCACTCAGCTCCATTACAGTATTGTTACACGTGTAACGAAGACACGGATATTGGGGAGAACTCTCCTTATATGGATATCCTACCCGGAATGGTTGAGTCAGACAATGTCGATTGGGTACACCTAGCGGCAACTATAGATACATGGGGAGCTAGAGGAACAACCTGGGTAACACCAGATGGGGAAGAGATACCACACATTGCACCAGTAAACATGTTAGGTGTAGCGCATGTCCGATGATAAGAAAGAGGCACATCTACCTGAGAGTGAAACCGATGATTCCTCAAAGGCTTCAGGTCAATACACATCGGAAACGGAATCTCAGGAAGAAATGGATTTAGAACCTGAGGAAACATCGAGTGAACCAAGTATAGAAAATAAATACTCAAGGCCTAGTACGACCGTCTATGGTAATTTATATGAGAGTGAAGAAGATACAAGCGAAGACCTATCAAGCGAGTCGAGTTCAAACATTGACCAAAATCAAAACCTTAACAAGAAACAAAGGTCATATAAGAGACGACGATATCAAGAAAATGTGAGAGCTAGGATAAACAAGGAAAGATCTACTGCACAATGGCTTAGCTATCTAGGGGCATGTGATGCTCATCGAAAGCTAGTAGACAATTGGGGTGAACATCTCCAGAGTGTCATGTGGTGCAGCCCGCGACCCATTGACCTCGCTCAATTGGAGGTTACAGAGCCGAAATTGAGTCGAACTATAAGAAGACGTCAAAACCGAGAGTTAGCACAACAACAAAAGGAGGCAGAACTAAAAGAAAGGTCTCCGTCAGGACAAGAGCCTGTTGACTTACATACGGCTCCTGAACATTTTAAATCTTATACCACGGGGGAGCGAAAGGTTGTGTATTCCAAATCCCAACGAATACCTACCAATGGAAGTAGTGGAGTCTATGATGGTCCAGCGGTAGTTAAAGAGATAGAATTAGCAGAACCAGGTGAGGAGTCTAAACCAGTCTTTATTGCTCAAGACCTTACCGAAACTGAAGAGGCTGTACTTAAGGAGCTCCTCAAGGAATACAAGGATATCTTTGCTTGGACATATCATGACATGAAGGGCGTTCCACCTTCTGTGGTGCAACATACGATTCTCATGATCAACACTGCTAAACCCGTCCAGCAACGACCCTATCCAATGAATCCTAAGTACGCCAAAATTGTACAAGAGGAGATTGAAAAACTTATCCAATGTGGATTCATATACCCTATTGAGCACTCAGAATGGGTTTCTCCAATAGTCATTGTGCCAAAAAAGAATGGGAAACTAAGAGTGTGCGTAGACCTCAAGAAAGTTAATGCAGCTACTAGGAGAGATCATTATCCCTTGCCATATTCAGAACATGTGCTTGAGAGAGTTGCGGGCAAGGAAGCTTATAGCTTTTTAGATGGGTACTCTGGTTACAATCAAATCACAATTGCATTAGAGGACCAATCTAAAACTGCTTTTATCACAGAGTTTGGAGTGTTTGCATTTCGTGTTATGGCTTTTGGCTTAACAAATGCCCCTGCTACATTCCAACGATAAATAAACACTGCGTTTAAAGAATTTCTAAGGGAGTTTTGTGAAGCTTTCCTAGACGACCTTTGTATTTATTCTTCTTGGGAGAAGCATTTGTTATATCTACAAAAAATATTTGAAAGGTGCAGATTTTATCGCATCTCATTGAACCCTTTCAAATGCCAATTTTGGGTTAAGCATGGAGTCATTCTAGGGCATATAGTGTCCAAGAACAGGATATCCACAGATGAGAGTAAGATTAAAGCCATTGCCGATTTGCCACCACCTATGAACTATAAAGGAGTTCAGAGATTTATGGGCCATGTTGGTTATTATCGAAGGTTTATTTTAAACTTTGCCGAGATAGCGCGTCCATTGTACAAGCTTCTTATCGAGTTTCACTGGACGGACGAATGTCATCAATCTTATGAGTTATTAAAGAAGGCCCTAACAAGTGCTCCAATCCTGCGAACACCTAATTGGAATGTACCTTTTCATGTGCATATTGATGCATCAAATTTTGCTATTGGGTTTATTCTAACTCAACCAGGAGAACATAAATTGGACTACCCTATTAGCTTTGCAAGTTGCCAATTAAATGATGCCGAGATGAACTACACTACTACAGAGTGCGAAGGTCTAGCTATGATTTACGCAGTAAAGAAATTTCGCTATTACCTTCTTGCTACCAAGTTTGTGTTTTATGTGGATCATCAAGCATTGCTATATTTGGTAAACAAGCCGTGTTCCACAGGTCGAATGACACGATGGTTGTTTGAGTTTGACTTCACCGTTGTTGTGAGGCCTGGGAGGAAACATGTCATGGCGGATCATTTATCTCGTATCCCTAATGGTGAAGCTCCTACGGGGGTTGATGATGAATTGCCTGATACTCCTTTGTTCATTGTTGAGACAATGCTTGAATGGAGTGAAAAGATTGTTAACTTCTTAGTTAATGGTTTTCCACCCAAAGAGCTGCGAAAAGATATAGCTCGAAAATTAATCAAGGAATGCGAACCCTATTGCTTACTGGCTGGAACTCTCTATAAGAGAGGAAAAGATGATGTTCTTAGACGCTGTGCCCGCGAGGATGAGTATTTATATATTCTACAAGAGGCACACATGGGCGTAGCTGGTGGTCACTTTTCAAGAAAGTTGACTACCCGAAAGATCTTACAGTCAGGCTATTGGTGGCCCACTCTGTTTAAGGATGCATCACTTTTTGCAAAGGGATGTGATGAATGCCAACGCTTCAAGAAGCCACAAAGAAGTGATAGGATGCCTCTACATCCCATCAAGGTAACCCAACCATTTGAAAAGTGGGGCTTAGACTTTGTAGGACCGATTAGTCCGGCTACACGTAACACGCAATCACGATATATCATTGTGGCTACCGACTATGTAACCAAATGGGCTGAAGCAAAATCAACACAAAAGGCAGATGCAAAAACAACAGCTAAGTTCCTCTTTGAGAACATTATCACACGTTTTGGATGCCCCTTTGAACTTGTGAGTGACAATGGAACTCATTTTATAAATGAAGTAATAGAAGAACTCACATCAAACTTCATGATATCTCACCACAAGTCTACACCCTATTATCCCCAAGCAAATGGCCAAGCTGAGAGTACCAACAAAACTCTCATCTCCATTTTGACAAAGACAGTTGAGGCTCATCTCACTGATTGGGACCTAAAGCTTACATCAGCTTTATGGGCTTATTGTACTACGTATAAAGTTGCTATTAATTGCACACCGTTTAAGATGGTGTATGGCCAAGAAGCAGTTATGCCATGGGAGTTTGTCATTCCTAGTCTTCGAGTAGCTTCTCAGGAAGGTTGGGATGGTAACCCCTTAGTTGAGCGATTATATATCCTGGAAAGGCTAGATGAAGAGAGGCAATTAGCTGTGCGAAATGCTCTAGTGGAGAAGGATAGGAGAAAGAAGTGGTTCGATAGCCATTTAAAGGATAAAGACATCAAGGTTGATGATAAAGTTCTTATGTACGGGGTACGTAATGAAAAGAAGAAATTGAAATACACTAGTAAGGGACCATATCGAGTGTGTGAAATTACCCCGCAAGGTACCATTCGTGTGGAGACTCTAGATGGAGTTGAAACCATTGGATTCTTTAATGGGAGGAAATTCAAAAGATATTATGATCCTCTAAGCCAGGAAGAGTTGCAAGCCATCCATCAAAAGAAGGCTGCCAAGGAACAAGCAGAGCTTAAAAACATCCAAGCAAGAATTGAGGCTCGAGAACGACAACAACATCTTAGACGCCAACGAGAGGCTAATCTGGGAATCACGCAAGCATTTTTCGAGGACACAGATGACGACTCATTAGAATCTGAGCCACCCCTACGATACCCAATTGAGCTAAATAACCCCTATGGGAAAGTACTATACAATGCCTTATTAGATACGGGAGCTAAACACAATTTGTTGTCATATGGAGTTTGGTGTCAATTAGGGAAAACAACCCTATCCCCGAGTACGATGCAAGTCAAGGGCATTAATAAAAAGAAAACTACTATTCTTGGAGTCCTTCAGACCCCTGTTGTCTATGACAATGGAAGCATAGTGCAGAGGTTTCTAGTCATGCCCGCGGGAGCTATGGAAGGCAACGTAAACCTGGGACGCACGTGGATGTTGGCAACCAAATGCACTATTGATTGGGATACTGGTAGTGTCACGACGCAACCACCGACTCTTACCCCTATCATTCAAGCAAAGTCACCTACATTGCAAACTCTAGCAAAGTTGAAGGATAGCCAACATTCACAAGCCAAGGTGGTTAACTCGTCTTTGCCAGCTACCCATGAACCTAGCACTTCAACACTTTTAGTTGCAGCAAGCAGTAATATTGCAAGTACTCAACCTGCACGACCTAAGAGTACATATCAATGGGTCCCCAAGGCCTTACTTCCAACTACCTCAACCCTCCCATCCATTCCAAGAAAAAATTTCCCTGGAAAACCAAGAGCGCGCTCTAGGAGGGTCAAGACCAAATCACGATGGATTCCAAAACGACTATTAGAAGCCCAAGGCTACTATGATGGAAATGAGCAAATCTGGGTACCTAAACGTAAAATGTGTCCTTCCCTATCGACAACAAACCCATATGAGTCAAACAGTGTAACGCTAAAGCCAATGGCAGACCGTGGGAAGGGAAAGATCACAGAATGCTACACCCATAGTCCAGAGCTAGTTTGGGCTCCAAGGCAAAACCAATTTATTCCACCTAGCTCAGGAAGGGGAGAGTTCCATGAAGCTTCTATCTCCTCATGTAATACATCCATAGAGGTAAAAGCTTCTACACAGCCTCCACCTACAATAGTGGACCTCCATGAAGCTACAAAAGAATCCACACCTCCCAGTGTTCAAGAATCACCTGATGAACCACTTCAAGTTCGATCCTGGGAGAGTACCTTACAACCCTTGCAACTTGACGAGGCACCTAGGGTAATAGAAAACTACTGGCAAAAATCCTCACCTATTACCAACTAGAACAATTGGTTTCAAAGGGTGACGACATCATTTCAAACGGTATGATCTACCCAAGGAAGGGGGGAGTGTTTGTGGACATCCATTATTCACTTGCTTCCCTCTCAACCTTTCTCCCTGACCTCTTAATCTCCAATCTTAGGGAATGTATATATAAAGCCTTACACTCACAAAAACGAGATAAAAAAGTAAAAGAGCAAGAGCCATAACACAAAATCATAAAAACAAATTATGCACAAGAACACGACCCTTGTAATATTTGCACTCTAACCATCATCTATTTGCGTGTACAGATATGGCTAGTACGCTAGAGTCATCCACTCCTGCCTTGGGTGAGAGGTACCCTCGTTACTTTTCACAAATATTTCACATGGTCTTTCCAGTGCTTGCATGTGAATGGGATTTGATAGGTACGCTAGCATGTGAGAGGAATTTTGAGGAGTTAGAATGGCTGATACGTCTCTTGACCACATCTGATCCATACTTAGTAGAGAGCGTTTCTTCCATTGCACAAGCCTACCCTTTTGACCAAGATGACTATAGGCGTCTAGTGACCTTCTTAGTAAACATGGGCACCTATGATGAAGAAGAAAATTTACAGGACTACACAGATGGCACATATGGTCTCATGGATGATGACTTTGTTTATCTCGACGACGAGGATAGGGGTTTAGCCTTAGGGTTTTCCCCCAACCTCTACAATATCCTATTCCCTTGACTCTCTAGTGGGAGTGCAAATAATTAGGTTAGGGTTCCTTATGTTTTTTGTTGTGTTCAATAAGTGTTGGTACCTTTTCCCACTAATGTGCCTCCTGGAGGTATTCCTTTTGTTTCCTAGTGTGTACAGGAGCGTGTTGCTATTGATAGGATTTGGACCTTCATGGAATCTTTATCTCGACTCACTCTTCAAATCAAGCGCGACCATCGAAACAAACAGGTGTTTCTTGTCCATTACCATTGCCCCTTATCTTTTTTTCATCTATGATTGTTTGCTTTAATTGTGATTGGTAGCCTAATATTCACCGCATTTGCTTAGTATCAAACATTTAATTCAATGTAATTTTTTGTCATAATCACTTGTCTAGGTTTAAAAATCAAGCAGTCCGACTAAGCTAGTTTGACCAAGTTAGGTGTTAGAGATCTTCTCTTAATACCATGGGGAATGCCTTCCTAATAATCAATGGTTACTTAGGTTCTTAATCCGATTTAGGCAGCATTGTGTGAAATGTACTAGGGCTTTCTAGTGGGCTTGACCCTATTGACCTTTAGCTTAAGTATTATAAAGGGAGTTTACTAGTGTGATGAGCCTGGGGAGGTGTATCAGTGTTATATGACCCCCCAAAGTTACAAAATTAAAATGCTGAAAATGAACAAACAAAAAATCAAAGTGCCACACTGTAAAATCTTAAGCTGGAAGAGAAATCTAAGCTTGATTTGGTACTTCACTCACATGTATTGTCTATGGTACTAGAGCCCTAGAGGTTCCCAGTGTGGGCGCTTTTCCTTGAAAAGCAAAAAACCCAAGGCATACAAAATAAGCACACACATCAAATTGAATCACTGTGAAAAGACTTTGGGGGGTCAAAGAAAAAGTAATTAGTCAGGCGATGATTTCATGAGAAATTCCTTTTATGGTTGCTTAACTACAAGGTCTTCTAGATATAGCCTCTAGTCAGCCCTCGAACATGAATACTTGGCTCTCGCGATTAAACAACTTAATTGACCACAGAAAATTAAGAAGCTTATCCATGGTATTAATATTCGATCTCTAGTGCCTTTCGACCGTCAAATTAGCGACCCCAGACTTGTTTAATTTTTTACCTTTACATCTGTTTATGCATTTGATTACATTGCAATTTAATGTTCATTGCTGACAAATTGTTTGAAATTCTTTTACCAATCAATTTGTCTACCTAAAACTGCATATGCTTTTTAATCACTTATGAGAATGCAATTACTGTGCCAATGTTTTTTGATTTTGCAGTGACTGAAGAAGGCTAAGGACATTCATCTCAAATGCTCTTCCACCTCGACGAACGAGCTTCAACTCAATAGCTTCCGAGGACAGAATCTACATCAGGAAGGGGGGCATGTTAACCCTCACGGCTCACGGACACCCCATCACCTATGATGGACGTGTATTATGTATTTGTCATGTTAACCCTCACGGCTCACGGACACCCCATCACCTACGACGGACGTGTATTATGTATTTGGTAGAGTCAGGTACCGGGCTTGTCGGACCAATAGGAAAAGGGTAAGAGTGATCGCCGATGAGAGGCGCACTCTAACTGGGACATTCAAGGGATTAGCTGGCTAAGCATGGGCGCCCAAGTGTGAATGGGGTGAGCTCATATAAAAGCCAACTAAACCTAAAATTCACTTATTCTCTCATTTGTGCAATAGAAGAGTGTTGTTGCTCCATCTCCATCTCCATCTTCTTCTTCTTCACCTCCTTGTGTGTGTGTGTGTGTGTGTGTGTGTGTGTGTGTGTGTGTGTGTGTGTTGTGTGTGAGAGAGAGAGAGAGAGAGAGAGAGAGAGAGAGAGAGAGAGAGAGAGAGAGCGATCGCGCATTGCGGCGGCACGAAGGCGGTGAAGCGGTTGAGCGCGACGTAGCGGCGTCTCCTTCTTCTTCGCGGCGAGGAATCCTCCACGGCAGGAGCATAGAGCGGTGAGTGACACACCATTGCCCTCTTTTGAGCTTACTAGTTAAGCTAGTTGTGTGCTTGGAGCCGTCTATGGCTTGCACACAGTGTTAGGCAAAGCCCTTGCTTCGACAGTGCGGCAAGGAGCGCACACTAGACTTGGACTTGTAGTCAAATTTCTGGACGACAGATGTACAGTTTATGATCTCAGTTTTGGTGATGAAATCGTTGCATCCGGGCTTTTGTGCCGTGGGCTGTATAAGCTCACTTTGTATGACAAGTGTGGATAAAATTTTGCAAATGCAGTTGCAGATTCAAGGGCTATTTCAGATGTAAAACTTTGGCATGCACTTTTTGGTCAACTGAATTTTGCCAGTTTGCTGCGTTTGCAGAAATTTGATATGGTTGCTTCTTTGCCGCCTCTTGAAGCACCTGTCAAACATGTTTGTGAAGGCTGTATTTTGGGTAAGATGCAGCGTTCTAAGTTTCCAAAGGATGGTTCAGTTCGGGCCACATGCAGGTTGCAGCTTGTGAATAGTGATGTTTGTGGGTCCATGCAAACTCCGTCCTTGGGAAATTACCTTTACTTCGTGACTTTCATTGATGATTACTCCAAACATGCATGGGTATTTCCGCTTAAAGCGAAGTCCGAAGTTTTTATGTGCTTCAAACAATTTCTGGCTATGGCTGAAAATGTCTCGAAATGTACTATGGGCACCCTCTGTTCCGATCGAGGGGGGGAGTATATGTTTCATGAATTCAATGCATTTCTCGGTAATCGTGGGATAAAACACCAATGTACAGTGCCTTATACACCTCAGCAAAATGCTGTTGCTAAGAGGAAAAATAGGTCACTTACGAAAATGGCACGATGGATGGTCAAAAGTCAAGCTTTGCCGCATTCTTTTTGGCTTGAGGCCATCATGTGTGCCACTTATGTACTAAACAAGTGTCCTACAAAAGCTTTACAGTCTATTACTCCATATGAAGCATGGCATGATAGAAAGCCTTCTATTGAGCACATGTTTGTTTTTGGTTGTTTGGATATGCTTTGGTGCCACAAACACAACGCAGAAAAATGGATGATAAGGCTGTCAAATGTATTTTTGTTGGTTATAGTGTTGAAAGCAAAGGTTACAGGTTATATCATCCACAAATAAAGCGTATTTTGGTTTCACGGGATGTAGTGTTTGTGGAAGATTCTGTTCATACCTTGCTGTCATGTACTAGAGATAGTAATGTAAGCTCACAGGACATTTATGACACTTTGTTGCCTCTTTTCAGTGGTGGGAATACGAATGTAATTTCCAATGAGGAAAATGTACACCCTATGGGGGTTTCTAAAAATGTTACAGATCAGCCTATTACTGATGCATATGTACATGATGTACTTGATGAGGAAAGGGCTGAAAATGAGTAGGCTAGAGGTATGCCAAAATGGCTGGTGCACTCTTTGCGTGACAGTAAATTGGATGCACCTTTGTCTAGTCGTACTCGTTCAGGCTCTCACCATGCATCTTATGCATCAGATTGTTATGCTTTTGTTGTGTCTAGCTTACATGATGTTGAGGAGCCTCTGTCTTTTGATGAAGCACAGAATTCAAAAAATTGGATGGCTGCCATGCAATCAGAATATGATGTACTTATAGAAAATGACACGTGGACTTTATGTGATTTGCCTCCTCGCAAAAAGGCCATTGGTACGAAGTGGGTTTACAAGTTGAAACGCAAGCCGGATGGTGAGATCGATCGCCATAAGGCTCGACTTGTTGCAAAGGATTATGCACAACAAAAAGGCATAGATTATGAAGAGACTTTTGCTCCCACTTGTCGTATGACTACTGTGCATTTTCTATGTGCATTGGCAGCTCATTTTGGTTGGGATGTACATCAATCAGACATTGTTACTGCTTTCTTGAATGGTGACATATTTGAGGAAGTATCAGCCTCGCGGTTTTGTTATAAAAGGACAAGAGGACAAAGTGTGCAGATGGAAGAAGGCTTTGTATGGGTTGAAGCAATCTCCTCGTGCTTGGTAAGAGAAAGATGACACTCATTTGGTCAAACGAGGCTTTCGTAACAGTCCAACAGAAAGCACATTGTATGTAAAGCGTGAGGGTGATGTACTTCTCATTGTGGTTCTTTATGTCGATGATTTTCTGATCACTAGACCAAATAAGAGACATATTGCTGAATTTAAGGATGATTTGAATGCTACTTTCAAGATGAAATATTTGGGGTTGTTGCATCATTACTTGGGTATACAGTTTAAGCAGTGTGATGGTGGTATGCCTTGTGTGAGAAAAGTTACATAGAGACATTGCTATGTAAGTTTGGACTTGAGGATTGCAAACCTATTGCCACTCCCATGGAAACAGGTTTGAAGTTGAGTCTACATGATGCTGGCGATCCTGCTTATGTCACTCTTTATCAAACTGTTGTTGGCTGCCTCATTTATGTATGCAACACGAGGCCGGATATTCAGTTTGCAGTCTCATAGGTCAACAGATTTATGCATAGCCCAAGGTCTAAGCATTGGCAAGATTTCAAGAGGATTTTTTGCTACCTTAGTGGCACTTTACATCTTGGCTTGTTTTATCCCAAGGGGGGATCATTGTCGCCAGACTTACATGCTTTTTCGGACTCAGATTGGGCTGGTTGTTTTGACACGCGAGTGTCCACAAGTGGTTTTTGTTTCATGCTTGGCATTTCATGTATATCATGGTTGAGCAAGAAGCAACCTACTATGGCCACTTTGAGTTGTGAGGCTGAGTACAGGGCAGTCTTCACAGCTACGGTTGAGTGTGTATGGCGCAGACGCTTATGGCTGATTTCGGTGTTGGACAGGACACTGCCAATACTATCTACACTGATAGTCAGAGCGCATTGGCAGTTGTTGCGAGGAACCCAGTTTTTCATGCTCGCACAAAGCACATTGAGGTGCATTACCACTATGTCAGGGAGAGGCTCTCAGCAGGAGAGATCAGCTTGGCTTATGTGCCAACACAGGACAACCTTGCAGATCTTTTCACAAAGGCATTGTCTTGTGAGAAGCTTGAAGCTTTCCACAAAGCTTTGGGCTTACTCCCCTTTGTGGACTGATCATGTCCTCAGGGCATGGCACTTCCCTTTACTCATGTTCCAGCTCTCGTTCGCCGCATCACTCCAGGGGGGATTTGTTACCATATACATGTGGTAGTGATGTGTGTGAACATGAACACACTAGGACCGCCGGGGCATTTTTTCCCTCTTTAGGAGGTTTTTATCCCCGAGCATTGTATATACGCCCATCACTCTAGGGCTATCTATCTTTTCCATTGCACACTAAGAAACACACTCTCCATTGTGTGCCTTGATCTTCCTTGGTCTTCTCCAAGCTGTGTGCGTTTCTCTGCAACCCTAATTCCAACAGGTCTTCCCATGAATCTCCCTGAGAGAGCTAAACCAAGACTGCTGGGGAGTCATGTGAGTGGTGGCTCTATTGTCAACAAACCAAGTACCTGATTGTGAGTAGCAAGAGCCCCGCCGTCTCGTGAGAGGCTACAACTGCAGACGAGGCTTTTTGTTTCTCCCTGTTGGCCTCGTCTTGATTCTTCTTTCTGCATTCTGATTCTTTGTGCCCTTTCTTGTGGTAGTGGTAACATTCGATGTCATTGTTCTTTTTCTTCTTCTTAACTTTACCTTTCTTGTTGCCTCCTTGAGCTATCAAAGCTCCTTCCACATCAAGAGCACCTCCGGATCGGAATGAGGAGTGCCCCTTGATCTGTCTAAGGGAAGGGAGAATCTCATCCAGGTGGGAAAAGAGGTACGTCCATATGTGAGCAAACTCTAAAAGTAGGGATGAAAGCGTGGGGGAATCTTGAATGGTAAGAGGTCAGCCATGCATGTCGAGGTGATGTCACCTCAAGCAGAGACAAGGTCATTCCAGTGTTCTTGCATGCGGCAAGTCAACCCATCGAGTGAGTTGAAATCCTTGAACTGGATATTGTACAACTCCCATTCAACTGTGATATGTCTTGCAAACAACTTTTCCTCAAACTAGTCAAGAATCCGTCTCCACAATGGATGTGCATGCTCCTCTTTGGAAACTTCGTTCGTGATGCGGTCTAAGAGGTTCATCATAAGAAAGGTGAAGACTCGTATGTCTCGATCCACCCACTCATTGATCTAGGCCTAAGTGGAAGTGGGAAGGGTAGGCTGAGTAGCCGAATGGGTGAAATCATTCAACCATTCCTAGAGTCGTGTCAAACTTGACGATGCGGAAGTGTAGAGACCAAGGGGAGTGAGAACGAGAGAGAGAGAGAGAGAGAGAGAGAGAGAGAGAGAGAGAGAGAGAGAGAGAGAGAGAGAGAGAGAGAGAGAGAGAGAGAGTCTCCTGAACCAATCAACCTTGGCAATGAATAACTAATTGTGTATACAATGGAGGAAAGGGGTTGCTTATATAGCAATCCTATTAAATTTCCCTACTCAAGACTTTGACAAATAAGTAAAATAAATACCTAAAATCCAAACTAAATAATGGGATCACATTGGGAAGTTCACTTGAGATGCCTAAACTTTAACACCCTCTCTACAACTCATAGTGGACATCAATAGTGAGACCAAGTAGATGAAGAAGCTACCATGGATACCCCAGCACTGGCCAAGATACTGGATACACCTCGATGTTTCTCTCCTCAACTTTGTACTTGAAAGTAATGCCGTCTTGAGCATCGGTTGCCTTTCTAGAAACTTTGAACTGTAGACCATACTACACCCAATAATCCCCATTCGTGAACTGTGAACACATCACGTCCGAAATATAAAACTCTAAGATAATGAAATGTTGGAACACATCCTGTCCAAAATCTGACCAACAACAATGTATTGGTGCACTCATCCATAGTGTTTTAGATGGCTGATTGGTTCCTTGCCAGATGCATGTGCATTGAACTCCGACCTACAGGTCCAAACACCAATAACTTGAACTCCAACACAAGGGTCCAAATTAGTTATAGGGAGCAGTGCTTGCCCCTCTCTATCACTCACAAGCCTCTCTCTGACTGAAGCTAGTCATGACACTTGTCATTTGACTAGAAATCTAATGTCAAGGCCATTGTGGCCACTGCCACAAGTGCCATGCCAATCTCCTCTGTCAAATATTTATTACCGTAATCTCTGTCCAGCTTGCCTTTAACTTTTTCTTCAAGTGAATTCTTGCTTTTGCCTTTGGCTTCCAACTCCCGAGCTAAACAAAGTGCCAAATCACAATCATGACTGTGGTCATACCTCCCAAGTATCGAGGCAGCTAACTGAGTACTGGTACTACCATCCGTTTCCAATTGACCTTTGCTGTTGTTCTTTAGCAAACTCTGCCATTTGCTTTTGACTTCACAAACTCGAGCCAAACAAATTTCTGAGTTCCTTGAGAATTGTGCCGGTGTACAGGCCGCTTAATGGATGGTTGACGATCCGTTATCCATAGCCACTTGTTGCTTTTGGTCGATGTCATCGCGGGTGCTCGAGCAAGGGGAGTCCATTTTGAAGTTGCAAGATCTGGTAAGCGGGTACCTTCTCGCACTCCAAAAAATGGACGTACAAACCAAGCCGCATCTGCTCCAAAATGATTTGATTCCACCGCAAAGGGAACTCCACACGCAATGGGATCCAAACAATCTGCTATCCCTCTTTGAAATCCTAAACTCTATCACCAATAGCCGCTTTGCACGTTTGCCATGTGGTAGGCCTTAAACAAATGCAAAGCTCCACAATAAATTGTGCATAGCAAGGGCTAAGAGTGTCATGCAAGCTTCACAAAATCCCCAAGCCATTCCTCTAGTACTCCCAAGCCACTCCATACCCTCTCTCAAGCTCCACTACCAAGTCGTTCCACGCTCTTGAGGACTTTTGCAACATGCCTTTCAAAAGTCAATCCGGATCTTTTGATGCTCTTTGCAATCCTCATCGGCACCTCCCAAAGCAATCAAGCTCCCTCAATTGGGTGTTGGCAATGAGTAAAACACGCAGCGTTTTTAAAACACTGGCTTTTATGGTGCATCGGCGGGACACAATGTGGCTGTCGCGTTTCAATACGAAAGGGACATGGGGGAGGACGTTGATTGCTTGCATCTTAAAACACAGAAGGAGGATCGGACAGACAACTAGAACCAACAGCCTTTTGAAACATTGTCGTAGGAAGAGGGGGGGGGGGGGGGGGGGAACAGGTGTCGGTTGGATGAGAAAAACACAGAGCGTTTCAAAATGTAATAGGCTGCACAGGGGGGTAGTGGCGCCGGGAGAGGAGGTGGTCGCCAAAGGTCACTGCTAGCGTTTCAAAATGTTGCTCCAACAAGCAACGCGCCCAAAACGCCAAGAAATGGCATGTTTCCACTAACATTTTAGAATGATGCTAGAGGAGGGATGTCGACCACCAGTAAGGGGGGGGAGAAACTCACCAGGGCTT
This sequence comes from Adiantum capillus-veneris, assembly GCF_014529385.1. Lineage (NCBI taxonomy): Eukaryota > Viridiplantae > Streptophyta > Polypodiopsida > Polypodiales > Pteridaceae > Adiantum > Adiantum capillus-veneris. Next base: position 63,914,570 of record NC_140959.1, read on the forward strand.
CTCTTCTTTGGTCTGCTCCTCCACGCCAAGGCCTTCAAGGAGAACACAACTCTGATACCATGTCAAAGTCAAGGATGTGGAAGTAGAGATACCAAGGGGAGAGAGAGAGAGAGAGAGAGAGAGAGAGAGAGAGAGAGAGAGAGAGAGAGAGAGAGAGAGAGAGAGAGAGTCTCCTGAACCTATCAACCTTGGCAATGAATAAGTGAATGTGTATACAATGGAGGCAAGGGGTTGCTTGTCTATCAATCCTAGTGAATTGCCCTACCCAAGACTTTGAAAAATAAGTAAAATAAATACCTAAAAGCCAAACTAAATAATGGGATCACATTAGGCAGATCACTTCAGATGCCTAAACTTTAACAAGTCGATGGTAGGCAATGATTGTGCAAACTTGTGTCCTCCACACATATATAGTTATGTGAATCCAACTTCTTCTCCTTAGCAAACTCAGTGAGGGCATAATTGTTGGATGTTGCATTGGCAGATGCCAATGTAGTCGTAGAAGTGGAAGTGGCCGTAGTTGCAGAAGACGTGGTGGCCCACTTTTGGGATTGTTGTTGTTGTCCCTTCTGATTTGGAGTCGACATGTTGTGTGCTCAAAGAGTAGTCCCAGAGGTAGATCAATAAGGTCACAAGGCGCCGATGAAGGTATCGTCTCCAATGCTATAACAATCCAAAATAACCGCTCAGACAACCACCAGATGGTGTCCTGATGAGCAAGAGAGTGATCAACTGTACAATGGGTAAAAATTTAGCTTGTTGTCTGCCCAAAAAATGTTGCAAAGGGTGCTAAAAATGCTGTTGTAATAGAGATTTCAGCGTGCCTGTATGCCATCGATTGGTACGGGAGTGTTGCAAGAGTGTCAAACGAGGGGGTTCACGCACTTCTCAACCGTCAAGGGGCTGAAAACGGAGAAAAAGCATCAAGTAATCAAAGCCAAAATAGTGCCAATTGGGTAAAGACACCTTACCAAGGTGTAGTTTTGCAAGTGCCAAGTGGTAGAAGGGTCTCTTGTACAAGTCTTGGCTGCTCCTGCTCGTGCAAGAGGCTTAGCATTTTCTGAAGACGAAGGAACCTAAAAAAACGCAATTCTGGTGCTAAAAAAACGCATGCCTATTTGGTGCCGATCTCCTGCGTTCTGATGCAGGGAAGGGGCGCCAAGGGAGAGAGAAGGAGATTATTTCTTTGAATTGCAAAAATGCAAGTTTGGTCCAAAAACGTTGGCTGAGGTTTGCAAAAAACATTAGGGCTGAAAACGTTAGGTGGCGTTTTGCAGTTTTACCGCGATGGAATGTAGCAGAACTACTAGCGCTAGGATTTGAAGGTGATATTGATGAAGATTCTCCACAACTTGGCAACTAATACCATGTGAGAGTGAGCAACAAAGAGGGTGTGAGACACGCATGCCGAAAACGTTGGGAGAGAGAGAGAGAGAGAGAGAGAGAGAGAGAGAGAGAGAGAGAGAGAGAGAGAGAGAGAGAGAGAGAGAACACAAGTGCTCTGCAAATGATGCTCTCAATACACAATGTATGACTACAAGACCCTAACCATTCTATTTAAAGAGTGTTAGGTTGAGGTAGGGAAAGATGTGTCACTGGTGCAAAAACATAAAAGCCCAAAAATGGCTAAAATGTGTGCACCCAACCAAGATCAAAAAATGATAGACCGGACACGTGCTAAAAGTGTCCAACCATGCTATCTTCATGATGTGCGATGGGTGGCCAACCTAGGAAAATCACTAGCCGTACACAATGGCGAAGCAACGGTGGTGTAACTCTAACATATAATGGTGTTGTCTGTGGCTTCTCTTGGACCATTACTTTCAGGGTGAAATGTAGATGTGAAATCCATTGTAGAGCCTAAGTTTTTGGCTAGGGTGACCCAAAAGTGATTGAAAAAGCGGCCAGCTCGGCCAGAGAGAATGACCTTGGGAAAGCCATGATAGGGAAAGATGATTTTGAGGAAGAGTTTTGCAGATATTGTCTTTTTGCAAGGTACAAAGTACGCTTGTTTGCTAAAACAGCTAACTATGGTCCATATCATATCATTGTGTGAGGATGTGGTGGGAAGTCTTGTGATAAAATCCATGAGATTTGTTCCCAAGGGCCAACAGGGATAGGGGGAGGCATTAAAAGACCATAAGGCTTACCGTGATGACATTTAACTCTTTGACAGATCAAGCATTCTGAAACAAATTTTGTGATATCGTGCTTCATTTCAGGCCAAAAAATTTGATCTTGACATGCAATGAGTGTGGATTGAATTCCTTTGTGATCCATACACGGTGGTGCATGCATTTCAGTCATTGCTAGTTCCTTCAAGGGTGTTGTGATGCATAGCTTTTGCTGAAAATAAAAATAACCATTTGCCAAGGTGTAGTGTTCAAAGGGAAGACCATTACTGTGATGTATTTCAACCAAGCATGTGCAAAATGCGGATCTTGAGCATATGTGTTAGGCATAGAATGAAATGATTGCACATCACTCACAGAATTTAATTTAAATAAATATGCTTGATTTTATCAAAGACACATGAAGAGTAACAGAAAGAACATTCACTTCAGGTTTTCTACTTAATGTGTTTGCTACTACATTTGATTTACTCGGTTGGTATTGTATCATGGGATGGAAGTTTTGAATGAAACCGGCCCATTTGTTATGATGGTAAAAAATGGTGGATTGAGTAAGCAGGTGTTTAATGGCGTGTTGGTCGATCTTGATGATAACTTCAGAGCCCATAAGAAAGTGTTTCCAAATGTCTAGAGCGTGGACTATTGCTAGCAGTTCTTTATCGTATGTGTTGTATTTGGTTTCAGATGGTTTGATTTTTTTACTTTCGAAGGCAAGTGGGTGATCATTTTGCATTAAGACTGCACTGCACCTATACTTGAGCCATTGGCGTATGTGACAACTACAAAGAAGGGATGTGTGAAGTCAGGCAATTGTAGGACAGGGGCATGTGTGAGGAGGTGTTTGAGGGTGTCAAATGATTTTTTATATCAAGACCCCAATGGAATGGTACTTTTTCGCAAAGCAAGGTGGTCATTGGTGATGCAATGTGCAAGAAGTTTTTGACAAATTTTTGATAAAAGCCTGCTAAGCCTAGAAATCATTTGATGTCATGCACAGACTTGGGGGTAGGCCATGCTTTATAATGTCGATCTTTTGAGAGTCAACAAATATGCATGTTTTAGAGACTATGTGGCCTAAATAATCCATGTGAGTTTGGAAGAATGTACTTTTGTCAGGATTTGAAAACAATTGTTGCTCACGCAATAGCTCAAAGATAATATGTAGGTAATTTTTGTGTTCGTGTTGATCACGACTAAAATCAAGATGTCATCAAAGAACACAATAACAAAGTCTTGATAATCAAGAAATATCTTGCTCATCATCCTAGCAAATGCGGCAGGTGCATTTGTGAGACCAAACGGTAAAACAATAAACTCATAATGACCAGACTATGTACACAAAATGCAGTTTAAAAAATGTCATTGGGGTGGATACGAATCTGATGGTATCCTGATTTCATGTCAATTTTGCTAAACATTTCGGCTCCTCGTAGGCGACCTAGGAGGTTGTCTACACGTGGGATGGGATAGCAATTTTTGACAATGACCTTGTTTAATGCTCGGTAGCCTATGCACATGCAAAAAGTGTTGTTTTTCTTTTGGACTAGAAGAACTGTGTGGGGCACCCAAAGAGGATGCACTAAGGCAGAAGAGACCATTGTCTAGGAGGTCAGTGATTTGTTTTTGGATTTCTTGCTGGTGCAAGGGACTATGTCTATATGGTGCTCTGTGTGGAGGTTGTGAGCCTAGACAAATTTCAATTTTATGTTCTAATTCACCTCGAGAGGGTGGGAGGGAAGTGGGTAAATCATCCACAAAGCAATCATCATACTGTGAGAGGAAATCATTATGTATGCGAGAGACAGGCGGTTGTGTCTGTTCCACTTCAGTAACGAATATCATGTATGCTTTGTCGTCCTTGCGTAGTGCACATTTTGCTTGTGTGTGTGATATCAAGGGGAACATAGCAAGTGATGCATCAACAGAAAGTGAAATAGATTTGCCATTGAAATTGAATTCCTTGTGTGTGTGCTATAATCAATTTTTTTTGGATTATGTTGGTGACGAAAAGGCATGCCCAAAATGATCGATGGATTGCAATGGTGCAATAAAAAAATCACGTTGTTCTGTGTAATAACCAATAGTAATTCCAAGAGATTTAATTTCATGCGTGCCATTGTATGTAGTGCCTTGGAAGGTAGATTTTACTTTATATGCAGATGGAGTGGTGGTTAAGTTTAATTTTCTAACCAATTTTTTAGAAATAAAATCGTGTAAACTACCATCGTTGTGTAAAATAGACACACTTGAATCTTGAATCTTGCCTTTCTGACGGAGTAAAGCATGAATTGAGATTGGCTTACTTAGTACATGAGGTGGTGTTGCAGCTTTCTAATCAGCCATGGGGTCTTCGAGGGGTCCTGATTTGTCTTTAATGTTGTGTACTGGAGCGGTGGGTTGACTGGGTCCGTATGGACGATCGTTGGTGCAGTTGGCTTAAACATGGCCGTATTGGTGGCACTAGAAGCAGGCAACACCATTGCATGTGCAAGATTGAGCATGTCCCTCTTGCAAATATTCTATTTATAGAAGAGTTCATGCTCACAAATGACTTACATCAGTTCACACTTGGGCATAAAATAGTCATGGCTTGAAAGAGCTCAATCTAACAATAAATAGCTGTCTACATCTCAACTTATAAATAAATCATAAAATACTAAGGATTGCCACAAAATCCAATGGTGGCAGTTTTATTTTGAATAACTGCTATTGCCTTATTGTCCAACACGTGCTACTCACTGATTTACTCACACAACACTCGATAAGTGGTCATATTCCACATTTCAAATCAACATCGCAATGCTTCATCAAAATATCAAATATTTCACAAATAAATCATCAAAATATCAGTTCCATTACAGAACTATGGTTCCCTCATCATTCTGATTTTGTACTTGGATGATATGCTCATAGACGAGAAGTCAAAAGATGAGATTGCACTTCTCAAGGATGCCTTAAGCAAGCATTTTTCTATGAAAGATTTGGGTGATGCACATCACTTTCTTGGTATGCGTATCAAGGGAGTTCGCAAACATGGTATACTTGAACTTTTGAAGGAAGAGTATATTCACAAGGTCTTGCAACATTTTAATATGCAAGGGGGGAAAGCATTGAGTACCCCAATGGCTACATACGAAACACTTAGCAAGCATGATTGTTCCAAATCAGATGTTGAAAAGGCAAAGATGGAAAAGGTGCCATATTCCTCGGCAATTTGGTTGTGTTATGCTCGCCATGGTTAGCACACGGCCAGACATTACATATGTAGTGGGAGTGGTCAGAAGATTTATGGAAAATCCAGGAAGAAAGCATTGGGAGGCAATGAAGCACATCTTGAGATATATCAAGGGCTCCACTAGCAAGTGCTTACACTTTGGAAACAATGATGCATCCATAGTTGGATACACTGATTCAGATTATGCGGGATGTGTGGACACTAGGTGATCCACATTTGGCTATCTTTTCTTGTTTGTTGGAGAGGCAGTTTCTTAGAGATCATGTATCCAAAATTTCACTTCGTCTTCCACCATGAGATAGAGTATGTTGCAGATTCCGGTTCCAATAAAGAAGCTGTGTGGTTATCTCATCTAGTGGGAGACCTTGGTATACACCAAACTCTAGTGCTACATTGCGATAGTCAAAGTGCGATTGCGTTAGCAAAGAACCCCGTGCTTCACTCCAAGTCAAAACATGTAGAGGTCAGGTATCATGTGGTACGGGATATTTTGGTTAGCAAACACATTGACTTAGTCAAAGTTCATATGGATGAAAACCGAGCGGATGCTCAAATGAAGAGCTTAGCATCAGAGCGGTTCACACTTTGAATATAGATGATGGACCTAGGGTGAAGTTATGTTCATGCTTCACGTTTTTGTATAGTTGTACATAATAACCCCTACATTCTTTGTGTGGGGGAAGGGGGGGGGGGGGATATACCTAATGGATTCAAAAAAATTAAAAGGTATACTATCAAGGAGATATCTTCCTATAAAAAGTGCCCTTATCATGGGTTCTCTCAGCATCATGAGACCTTCCATCTTTATCTCAGCCTTCCTCCCGTGGCACCTTGTTGACTAGGCCCCACAACTGCTCCTCTATCTCTATAGAGGAAACATAATGTTGCCCTGCCCATTGAGCCACACATCCAAATAGCTGCCACCCGTTGGTGGTAACACCCCTCTGCTGTCACTACTATGTCTAATTTTCTAAACCTCTATTAATTTTTGATGGAGATTTTTATAGAAAAAGAGGTCACATCCCTTCTTCACATGTGCCCCCCCCCCCCCCCTCGCAACCAATCTCACCATGCAACCCGCCGGCTTTCAAAACAGACCCTACTTGCATGCATGCGAGCATGAGAGAGAGAGAGAGAGAGAGAGAGAGAGAGAGAGAGAGAGAGCATGACTTTGTTTCTTTGGTTGACCTCGTCCTCTTGTGCTCGTTGTGTATCGACCACGGCTCAATCCCTCTCCTTCGTCCTCCTGTCAACCCGACCCTACACCCTTTGCTTGCCTTTCTTGGTTCCTACAGAAGTACCTCACACTCTCCCTATGCTACCACCTGCCCTGGCCCCTCACCTCTGTTTTTCCTGAGTGCCCGTGTGTGTGTGTGTGTGTGTGTGTGTGTGTGTGTGTGTGTGTGTGTGTGTGTGTGTGAGAGAGAGAGAGAGAGAGAGAGAGAGAGAGAGAAAAGATGAAGAAGAAAGAGAATTTTAACGTAGTAGGAAAAAGACCTTACAGATCGGGGAGAGAGAGAGAGAGAGAGAGAGAGAAGAAGAAGAAGAAGAAGAAGAAGAGAGTTTTAACGTAGTAGGAAACTATCCCAATATGTGAGTGTGTGTGTGTGTGTGTGTAAAATTTATTAAAATTATGTAAGGTGAAACTTCACTTTAGCATTTTAAAACAATATAATGCATGAAAAGTAAAGACGGGATGTGAAATGAAAGGTAAGTCTCCATCATGCACTGCAAACTATGAAAGTCCCCCTAACGTAGCCCAACACTAAGGGTTTCTTTTAGAAAACCAAAAATAAAAATTCTTTCAAAAACATATTAAGTGCATAAGTGAAGGGTGAGTTTAGGAAATGAAAAAGGCAGATGAAGGTGGAAAGTGAAAAGACATATGAAGGTGGATATTTTGTGTCGATATAAAGAGGTGCTTCTTTTCTTCTTTAATTTCTGTTTAGCATTTTCTTCTCTTTAAACTGTCCTCTCTCTCTCTCTCTCTCTCTCTCTCTCTCTCTCTCTCAATGTTGTATACATCCTTCCCAGCTAATAATGTTGATCTACATGATTCATTATTGGCCGTTGCTACGCTCTATAGATTAGTGCATTATTTTTGTTGTTGTTGAGGGAATCTTTGAATTAGGAATACCTTTTAATTTATGCAATTATGGTTATATAGTTATTTCTCTCTCTCTCTCTCTCTCTCTCTCTCTCTCTCTCTCTCTCTCTCTCTCTCTCTCTCTCTTTCTCTCTCTCTCTCACACACACACACACACACACACACAAAAGAAGATACATGAAGCCCGCGAACACAGTAAATGGGCGGTATACCAGGGTGGTAAAGCTATCATCTAGAAGTTTCAAAATCCCAAATCAGCTCTCCCCACAGTTGACAAACCCCCCCCCCCCCCCCGATTTTTGTTTTCCCCCTTTTCTTTTTATCTTCCCAATGGATGCTCAATCCTTAACCGATATGTATCGTCATCCTATGCTTAACAGACAACCGTTGTAATGTTTGTTTTTGATCCCATGGGTCATATATGACCTCCGTGGATGATAATTCATTCTATTTATCTCTCTCTCTCTCTCTCTCTCTCTCTCTCTCTCTCTCTCTCTCTCTCTCTCTCTCTCTCTCTCTCTCTCTCTCTCTCTCTGCCACAATTGTACTATACAAGAACCAAAGCACATTCTGAGCTCAACTTTATAAAGAAACCTTTGCTTTGATTCATGTATTAAAACTTTTTATTTCCTAGTGTATTGCAAGGTAAGAATATTACTGGAACTTGAAAGGTAGGGTTCGCGAGTGTTGTGGGCCTGTGATGCAGAGGATGGGGGTGGGGCGAGGAGAGGCCCCTGCTACAAGGGTGCTCCCGGGAGGGGGAGCCCTAGTTGGGAAGCTCCTGCGCTTCTTCATCTAAGTCTCAAGCGTCGCTATTTTTGCACTCAGGCACCTTGGGGGCCTCTTGTCTCGCATAGGGAACTGTTGGCTTTCATCGGCTTGGTGGGAGCCTAGGCACTTTGGACGGAGCTCATCACGAGTGGGGGCAAAGGATGTGGGGAGCATGCAAAGCTTACTAAGTTTGGGGGCTACCACCTCTTCAAACTGCGTTCGTCTTCAGTGGGGCAAGCTGGTCAGTATGCAGGGAATGCTAGATCATGGAGAAGGGCTGCTGGTCCGCCTTGCCATCATCATTATCAGTTGTGTTGTATTGCTTGGGCCAAAGCTGGTCCGGGGTCTGTGGTGTGCTACTGATCGGATGGTGTCCTAGTTACTCCTTATTTTGGCTGGCTTATCTACTCAAATGGTCCTTGTGGTGGTGGTGTTCGGGTCTATGCGAAGCCACTTTTCAGGCACATCGTATGTCTGTGACAAGGGTGGATATGTGGTGGCACCATGTTAGTCATCTTCCAATAATGGGAACTAGGGCCTCGTCCTTGTGGCTTGCTTTTCTGATTGGGTGGTGTCGCGCTCGGTGGAAGTGGGTGTGACTCCCGTGGCAACCGCTCAGGTCTTCTCTTTCTCTCTCGAGGGTGGCTCCCTGTTTAGCCATTTCTCTGTTTTGTTATGTTGTGGGGTGGTTCCCCTTGTTAGCTAATGTATCTGATGGTTATGGTTGAGATTTGGAATCTGAGATGCTATGGTCAGTTTGGGGGTGTCATGGCCCAGTTTGGGCATGGCATGATTATGTAATTTTTTGGTTTTGTTAATATATATCTACTCACAATTATGAGTTTTGCCCAAAATTAAAAACCTTTTATTTCTAGCTAGAAATACTTTCTTGCTCTTGTGGAACCTTGGTGCAAACACAGAACTTTGTGCACCAAGAGAGCGTATAGGCCTTCAAGCATAAAGCAATTGCCATGATGACTTGTGATGTATGGCTTAAAAAGATATTCTCACCATATTCTTCTACATACAAACATTGTATGTAGAAGAAATATTCTCACCATATTCTTCTACATACAAATATTCTCACCATATTCTTCTACATACAAACATTGTAATCACAAAATGTGCACAAAAACGGGCATGGCAAACTCACTCTCTCTCTCTCTCTCTCTCTCTCTCTCTCTCTCTCACTCACTGACACACACACACACACACGTGGAATTTATTATAAGTGGGCAATTCTAACACATAATATCTTCCATAATTTAAAATTAATAGCAAAAATAAATTATTTTACTTTTGAATCAGTCAAAAAGCCACTTGATTAAGACAAAAGTTCATTAAAATAGTAAAAAAGACTAGATTATTTAATGAAGTCTATATACGTGGATGATTTACAAAACACTTAAAAATGGTTTTTTGTACAATTGTGTAATGCAACCTCTCACATATCTCCCCAACGAAAGATATCTTCTAAGAACGTGTTCTTAGGTAACCCACAGTCAAAGACTTCAATGGGTCCTTGAAAAAATAAGCTCAAAAATGAGAAGATGGGAGTTTGTTCTCCTCCCCTTCCAAAGCCGGATTAAAAAGATTAATGCTTTTATGATCTCGTATATTGCTTTCCTCAACCCCGTGCTCAAGATGGCTAAGTGTAACTGGAAAGAATTCTTACAACCAGTGAAAAAGTTTCTTTGGAAGAACAACACGAAAAGCTCCCGGCCATGGCAATGGGCTATATAGGAGGTAATTGCTCGCCCGATAGACCAAGGAGGGCTCGGAATTATTAACCCTGTATCCCATGCTGAGGCCCTTTGTGCCAAATTTATGGTCTCATTGGCTAAACAGGACCAAGCTTGGGCTATCATGATCAAGGAAATGCTTGATGCAGCAAAATTGGGATCGAAAGGGGGAAAGTGGAAGGGGGTTGTGATGCACAACAAACTTCTCGCCCCGAAGTGGTCTTATCTGAGATCTGGTGGACTCTCAAGGGAGCTGATGAGGAAGTGCAAAAGTGCAACTGAGATTTTGGAATGGGGGGAAGTAACCAGATACTTTAAGAACTCCATTTTGCACTGGTCCCCTTGGCTCTCTAAAATATTGGGGCCGCCGCAAAGCCCCTATTGGATAGAAATGGCCAGGAATGTGAATAATAAGGGGCTCGTTTGACTAGAGCAATTCTGGGATGGCAACAGGAAGTGTTGGAAAACTGCTGACTCTTTAGCCATGCAATTTCAACGGAATGGCTTTGAGATCTTACTAGTCTACAGGCTGATGAAAGAGCCTGATAAGGTGGTGATGCCAATTTGTGAATCCAGCTTTGAATGGGACGCTTGGAGATGGCCCGGGAGTAGCCTCTTTTGGAAACCACACTCTAAAGGCATTTACCATGCATTAATGCACGAGGCTAATTGGTGTAGCCCCCTCAACAAATTATAGAAGAGGCACTGGACGGAAAAACGGTGGGAGGGCTTCATGGAGAACATCTAGAAGCCAAGGTGGCCTCAGTATATGAAGATATTTCTGTGGAAAGTGATGTGGGGTGCTTTGCCGACGAGCGTAGAGATACAAGAAAGAGGCATCGGGTCCGATCGTTGCTCGGGGTGCAGAATAGCTAGTGAAGAACTAGCCCACCTTTTCATGGGATGCCAGGCAATCAGGGGCATGGCTGGGAAAATATGCAAGTGGATTCAAAGGACATGGAAAATTAAGTTCTTCAAGAGTGATCTGTTCTTTCGTAGTAATAGGTTGGGAAGTCATGCTCTTCTTGTCTACACTCAAATAATCAGGTACTACTTCTTGCACCATATTTGGCAAGCAAGGAACCGCCGCAGGTTTGAGGGGGATCTGGCTGTGGCAAGCTTTTGTGAAATCATACAAGAGAGCAGAGTGACGATACACATGATCGGAGGCAAACAAGCCTCAGAGGACTGGTCTAAAACAATACACAACATCTTGTAATAAGTAAAGCCTAGGAGTAGTAGTGGTTTCTCTGCCAAGCAGATACCTTGTAATCCTTTGACCCTCAAGGCTCGGTCTAAGCTCGAGGTTGGTGTATATTCCTGATGTTCTTAATACTATCCACTCACAATTGTGAGTTTTGCAAAAATAAAATAAAAATGTATTCTTAGAAACTTTACCTTGATACATAAGAGCTTCAAGTGCTCTCTTACAAAGCATTCACCCACATATTGCTCTCTTCCACTCCAAACCTATCCATGTCTTCTACAAAAACTTGTAGGGTAGAGGGGCCACTATAGAGAGAGCGAACTTGGGCAACAAATTCCCGCCCATCTATTGCACTGTTTTCATTGTGGAGAGGCAAAAATAGAAGATCTCTGCAACACATCGCTCGAGCAAAAATTTAAGGGCAATCGATGCTTCAACAACAAATGACGATGCAAAATTCAGAACTTTGTGTAACAAAAATGAGCACCAATCAAAATACTACCCTGGGGGGAATTTAGAGCCATTATGCTAGCTAGGCTTGAACCCTCGATCTAAGGATGACAATTTCACCACAAACTTGCTAACACCCAAGCAAGTGGGTGTTGCATGTCTCAAGACTGGCTCAAAAAGATAAATTCAAAAGGGGTCGATGAGTCTCCCTACAGGGCCGATCTTTTTACTGGCCCCTCTACCCTAGTAATCTTTTGACAATGGCAATAAGGATGAAAATTCATGCAGCGTATGACCCTTGAGAACCTCGTGAGGTTACACTAGTCCTTCATTTGTATGCATGCATAAAGTATTCAACCATTAATTAATTGAAGCAAACCAATTAATTTTCTATATACTTTATTTATTATGGCTTAAATATCTCTCTCTCTCTCTCTCTCTCTCTCTCTCTCTCTCTCTCTCTCTCTCTCTCTCTCTCTCTCCCCTTCCTTCTTCTTCTTCTTTGGACATTTACGAGTATCAAAGTCTTGTAGATGTAAGAAATGTACGAAACATTTAGCAATCATAGTTTTGAATCCAAAAGCTATACTAGGTGCAAAACTTTGGCATGCATATTTTAGTCACTTGAATTTTGCCAATTTTTTGTGCGCAAAATATGGTTGCTTCATGGTCTCCACTTGAGACACCACAACATGTATGGTTTTATTATGGGAAAAATGCAATGTTCTAAGTCTCCTGAGGATGGTTTTGTGTGGGTTGTTCTCCAAATGCAACTTGTTTACTGGGAAGTTTGTGGTCCAATGTATACTCCATCTTTTGGATAACATATGTACCCCGTCACTTTTATTGATGATTACTCCAAGAATGAATGTGTATATCTGCTTCAAGCACTTTTTGCTTCTAGCACGGAGTACTTGTCTAAAGAGTTCATAGCACTACTCATGATTCATGGGACAAAACACCAATGGACAGTGACTTATATCCTTCAACAAACTAGTGTTCTAAGAGGAAAAGCATGTCACCTATGAAGATGGAACTCTTTCCAAAAGCCAATATTTGCCACATGTGCTTTGGCCTAAGGTTGTGGCATATGTATTAAAAATATGTCTCACTAAAGCATTGCAATCTACACTCCATATGAGGCTTTGGCATGACAAAAGGACATTCAGTGGTCATTTGCATGTCTTTGCCACTGCTTGGCTTATGTTTTGGTGTTTAAGCAACAATGCAAGCAATTGGATGATCAGGCTATGAAATGTATTTTTTTGGATACCATCTAAAAAGCAAAGATTAAAGTTTTATCATCCACAAATGTAGTGTATCGTGATTAGTGACGATGCCCTATTCGTGAAAAATACACTTCAACCTTTATTTTCATATACCAAGGATATAGATTTGAGGTCACAAAATATATATGATATGTTGTGAACTGTGTGTTATAATGGGAATACAAATGTAATTCGTCCTAATGAGGAAATTATATAGCCTATACAATTTTAAACGGCATTATAAATTGACCAATTCTTTATGAAAATGTACAAGCTATAAATGATGAGGATAGGGCTAAATATGAGTAGGCTAGAGGCATGCCAAAATCATTGGTGTGCACTTTGCATGATAATATTTTGGGTGCACTCTTATCTAGCCATACTCGTTCAAGTTCTTAACATACCTCTTATGCATCAGACTACTATTCTTAGGATGCATCTATATTTTATGATGAAGAAGAACTTTTGTCATTTGATTAAGTAGAGAATCAAAAAACTGGTTGGTTGCATTGCAATCTAAGAGGGTTTTCAAGTTCGTAAGCATGATGATAGTGTTGATTTCTACAAGGATAGACTTGTGTGGCAAAAGGGTATGCCCAAGAGAAGGGAATTGATTTTGATGAGAATTTTCCTTCCACTTGTTGTATGACTATCACTTGTTGTAATGGAAGCTCATATTAGTTGGATGTACAAGTTGAACATAAAGACTATAGTTGGATGGTAGCTCATAATAGTTGGATGGTAACTCAAAGGCTATCTTTTTGAATGGTGATTCCATGAAGAAGTCTACGCAGTGTAACCTCAAAATCATTAGTGTAGGAGAGAGTCTCCCATAAACAAATAAATAGCTAACAAAATGAGATATGGCGCAGGTCTTCAATGCCTACACAATGGATAATTGTTCGGGCATTTGAATATGGAATTTGTATTCTACATACAATGATGATTATATTTATTTATCTTATGAGGACTTATGCCTCTCTCATTGATGATACAAAACCTTATGTTTACATTAGCTTTGATGTTTTTTTCTTTTTTGGGCAAAACTCACAATGGTGAGTGAATTATATTGAAAACCACTAAAAATTATAATCGTACCATGCTCGTGCCAAGCGATGACAACTCTTAGATGTCACTCATACATCAGCTAATCAGGGAGCCACCCCTGATTAGCTTTGATGTTTTAAGCACAGCCTCAGGTGGAAGTTGTTCAAGAAAAAATGCAAGGAAGGCTCTTAGAGAGATCGAGATGGAGTTCATTATTTTGGGCTTTGGAGGTTTCTCTTATATTTCTTTTCAAGGTGGGAGTTTTAGGACTTCAAGGATGTATTTTTGGCCTACTTGATGACCTTCAAATCAACCTTAAATTCAACAACATATGTCTCATTGGACTAGTGCGCAGTGAATCATCCACATACACAACAACAATAAGATATACATCATGTGCATGTTCTACATACAAAATTCTCTTGAGTGGACTATTTCAAAAGCCACGTTGTGAAGGATTGGGGGGCTGGCCTCTAAAGGAACCTATGCAGAAAGATAATGAAAATAGAGGATGTATACTCTCAAGACCAAAAGGATCACCCCTATCATATGCATGGGGGAAGAAAGAGAACAAGATGCACTCATCTTTTTTGATGGGCACCAGCCACTCACAAATTCCTAGCAATGGAGATGGCATCAAAGCTAGGCATCAAGGCTCAACCAATGGATGCATTTCAAAGAGATAATGGTCCTTTTAAGGTCCAACAAGAATCTATTACACCACTGGTTGGAAAGTTCAAAATTCCCATTCAAGGCTATGTGGACAAGGAGGATTTTTACATCTCTCTTGTCATAAGACATTGACATTGAGGCGGTCCGGGGCGGGCAACAAGAAGAGTGGCCTCTAAACACCCTTCGAGGCTCCTGTGCTGCTCAATTGGGGCTGGGGCGAGCACAATCAGAGACAACAACAACCCACAGCCCGAAACCAAACAAGAAAAGGGGCACCACCTAGTTGTAGATGCGAACTAGGACGCACGTGATATCTCCTTGTACTCAAACGCACAAAGAGAGGGGAATGCAAGATAGCCACACACACCAAACACAAACATTCACCACGCCAGAGAGAGGTAAAGCGCACAAATCAACTTGAGCAACTCAGTCTTAGCCTTAAAGACTAGATGCACACAAAGCTTGATGAGAAATAGAGAGACAACACAAAACTTGACCTTGTTGACAATACACAAATTGTCTTAGGGTCACGGGAGCCCTCTCACCGAGCACCTTCTTACAATTGAAAGTTCTGGCAAACAATTCAACAAGCCCTCAAACCACCAAGCATGAAATGGCACAACAAACTTCAAGGACAATATACCTTCAAACACCTGATGAGCCAACTTATCAAGTCAATTTGGAGAGAAGAGTCGTAGTTGCAGCATACAATTGCACCCAAAACTATGAATCTTATTTATGGACAAGAGTAGGCTACAAGTGTAATTGCAGAGTATAGTATCACTCCACTCCTCTAGATGGCATAACTAACTTCAAGCTTCTCCATGCACCTATGTGTAGTGATGGAATAGAGCACTCACAATGCACACACTCTACACAACTAGGCTTGAAGAGTGGTGTGTTATGTGTTGAGAATGGTGTGGTGTAGTGTGATCATGTGATGATTTACAAGGGAGAGAAGGGCTCTATTTATAGGTTTTAGAAGCCCCGATTAGGATTAGGCCTAATCAAGTTTATTTGAAGGAATAAAAGACTATGCATATATATTTATTTATTTATTTATTTATTTAATGAGGGTGGGTCTCTCTTGTCCTTTGAGTCACATGGATGTGGGCTCAAGGGAAGAGAATTATTGAGGATGAAAGGAGAGAGGATTGAGTGAATAATTTGGGAGGGCCTACTCTAGTAGAGGGTGCATTTTACAATAAGGTTAGTGGTTAGTAATTATCACTACAAAATATTTACAAAATCATTCACCAAATGGTGAGATATATGATGAGAAAAGTTAGAGAAGGGATGAGCTTGTAAAGAGAGGTTGAAGCTTTGGAGAAGTTGACATTCATCTCTTAATTACAGCACCGGTAAAAGAAGCGGTCAGCATGGCGAAGTAACGCGTGTCGATGAAGCTATGTTATCTTCAAACCTTGGAAAATTCATGATAAAAGTCTTCATTTGCAGAGGTTACCCTTGGATTTTTGCTAATTTTTTGAAGTTCTTTACAAAGCTGAAGAGAGTATGGTAATATGGACATATATGTAGAGAGAAAGGGGGACACATAGGATGTAGAAATGGAGGATGAAGGCTATGGAGGTGTGAGAGATCTGGCAATGGTGAAGAGGGTGAATTAGGACATGGGAGTTGCAGGTTTGGGAGTGGGAAGGAGAGGGAGGAGTGTGTGTGAAAGAGGAAAATGATAAAGTGGAAGAGGGAGTGTGGCTGCATAGCATGGGCAAACAGGGGTCCACCAATAAAATCATATCTCACAGCTCGTAGCTCAAAAAAATATGACAAAATTTGAGGTGAAAGTTCAGCCCACGAGCTACAACTTTTGTTTATATCACCTTTTCAAATTCGGTGAGCATGTGATCTTTAAAAATTCAGCGAAACCGACTGTTTTTTCCACTGCACAAAATCCTTGTGAGGTCCTTCCTTGGATGATTCTTTTGAATACCTCCAAGAGTGAGCTCCCCATGGTGCATGCATGCATTCCACATACCCTTGACCTTATTTGGTAGGTTTATAATTGAAGATATTGTTGAGATCATGATATAAGTGAATAGTATAACTAAGAAAATCAAATATTGAGGGGTCTAAAAATATGTACATGTCAAATATAAATAATATAGGTGGAAAAAATATAAAGGGGTCAAAATAAATCTCTCTCATTATAAGTCTACCATAAAAAGATGAATATTTTTTGTGTTCTAATTTATGAGAGTAAAAGAGAATAGATGTAGGAAGGAAAAAATCACAATAGTGAAAAAATATACATAAATAGAACTAGTTTTTTTGGATTTTTGTTGGGATGGAGTTACACCAAAAATAAGACAAGCTTGCATGAAATTATTTTTATATGGAATAAAGAGTATGCAAAATGGTAAGAAAAAATATGGTAATGGTGAGTCAATGTACATAGCATAAATAACACACACCTAAGTATAAATATTTTAAAAAATACCAAAATAATCATGAAAAATCCTTTTATTTAGGCCCTATATACAATGAAATATTTACACACAAATGAGCCATAATATACTTATTATTTTTATTTTATTTTTGATTTTTATAATTTTTTTTTCTCAACTAGCCCAGTGACTAGCTAATTGAGGGTTTTTAAGAAAATATGAGGGAAGTCCCCTAACTCACACACGCCTATGTACAGTGAAATGGTAGGGATAGCCACAGTGTTTGGATGATTTGATAGGGTGAGGTAGCTTACTATGGCAATTATGAAAAGCCGAAAAATGGCTATCATTAGCCCCCCCCTCAAATAATGGTACATTCATGTACCATTTATCCGACCACACAACATGTAGATTGTGTAACGTCTGTCTTTGTCTGCTCTCATCTTTGAAGAACCTTTGTTGTATGATTAAAAAACATTGTGTGATATGAAAGGTTCTTAGAGTCAATAGCAGGATGTAATGAAGTGACTGAGTAAACCTCCTTCATTGAGAAAGTTTCCATAAGCACCCCCCAGGATCAAAGATCTTGAAATATCTTTCCCAAAGAGAGATGTATGGTATGGAATCACTTACTAATTTCGATTGAAGAAACTTGTAGATTTTATTGTTGTCCATCATTGCATCTATCACTATGAATGTGATATAAAATATTGGTTGCTCTTCCTCCTGTGTAAAGTTGATGTTTCTGCTACGATCTTCAAGAGCTTGTATGAGCAAATTCCTGAACTGTAGCTCATAAAATTCATTCAAACTGGGTAGGCTCATCAAGTCAAAAATTCTATGACCTTCATGATTTATGAAAGCTTGATCCATGCTTCCAACCGCTATTGGAAGATATTGCAAATAGTTTACCACATAAGTAGATAATAGACGAAGGTTTCTACTGCTTCCAACACATTGAAAGAGAATAGATTTTGGTACTGATTGATGAAATATCCACATGTAGCAATCAACAAGTTTTTCATCTATGATGAAGACCAGAAGCATCACAATGTGTGACCTCCATACACCAAAGAACCAAATGTAGAAGGTTTGGAAACATCTGTTCATCACCAAGTATTCATGTCCTCTTCCACCTAAGAAGGTATGGTGCCCTCGATGAAAGGTATATGTGAAGAGAGGAGAAGTTGACTTTGAAGAGGTGAAACCCAATGTGAAGATGATTGGGGCTTCAAAAGCTTGGATTTTCTTGCTAAGAGATTGTCCCATGAATGGAGAGTCACCCACTAAAACACCATTGGAGAGAACGATACCCTTCTGACAGTTTCCTTTTATGATTTCATTTTTTACTACTCTGCCATGTTCTTCATCCCCTTCTAAGCCCCCCCTTTGGCAAGGTTGTAACTCCTCACATTGTACCACCTCAAAGGTTGATGGATTACTGTTTGATTTTGTGAAAACTTTGGCTTCTTGCATGATAGGTTCCTCTATGCTTAACATATATGGGTCATACCAATGCTTTTCAACATCCTCAAACACTTTTTGAAGATTATCCTCACATAGATTCAACTCACACTCTTCTACTTTGTTTTGGAGTTGGCATTCCATGTACACAATCATCTCTTTATGATCAATGTGGTCTATGATCTCCCCACCTATGATCTCATCTTCTTCTTCACTCTCTTCTTCTTCACCAAATGACGGGACCAAATCGAATTCCGAACCCTCAACGGCCTCTAAAACACCGGGGACCGAATGGAGCGCCTCGAGCCTGTCATGGTAAAGCAAACAGGGGGCACCACCTAGCTTGAGCGGCTAGGACGCAAACAACACACCACCATAACAAAGTTTTCATCCAAGAGAGATGGATGCTTCGGAGTAATGATGAAGAGGAAGGGGAATGAGATCAAGTGAGAGAGAGAGAGAGAGAGAGAGAGAGAGAGAGAGAGAGAGAGAGAGTATAGCGGCTTAGTACTTAGGCACCACAGAGGATGGCGAATCCGCACACCCTTCACACATACACAAGCTCACTCCAAACACAAGACTAGGTGGCAATTCCGCACACCTCACATGGGCAAAACATTGCAAGAAAACATACTCACAAAACCTCAAGCTTTATTTAAAGAATAAGGCGATGAAATGGGGGGGCATAGGGTAGGGGAAAGAGAAGGGAGAGAGTGGTAGAGCACATGGCTGATAGGTAGGAGCTGATGGCGAAGACTCGCATGAGGGTTATGGCCATCATCCTTCATTTAGCTACCCTTCATCTTACATAGCCCAAGGGTGTAGAGGTCATGCTCAAGACGAGCATGGTGATTGCGGTGATGGTGATGGTGTGGGTGTGTGTGTGTGCACTAGGCACACACAGTGCATAGTGTACTCTTTGGTGATGTTGTGTGTAAGTTTAGTGTGATGGTGACCCCTCTTTATATAGGGGAGGAGGGGGGAGAAATTCTAGAATTTAGAAATGAAGAAATCATTATCTACATAGGCCATGTGACTATGGGCCCCACTTGTCTGGCTGTGTGTATATGTGCCAGAACAGCAGTCTCATGAGAGAGAGAGACTAAGAGAGAGATGGGTTGATGAAAAAAAGTGAGAGGTGACATGGAGAATAAAGTAATTACAAGAGGGGAGAGAGGGGAGTGTGTTCAGAGGTGAATCTGTGTGCAGATGTGTGTGAACACAAGAAAAATCAGGTAACCACCGGGTGGGGATGGGTCTGTGGGCACCTTTTTCAGTGAAACTGAGTGTGTGTGAGTGTGGGGGAGGTTCTTTAGCTACAAGACAAGAGACATGGCGCCCTTTAGAGAGAGGGGGGGGTATTTGGGTCATGGGATATGATAGGAGAGAGAAAGGGGGGATGGGGTATACTATTTTGGAAGATAGGATAAGTTGCATGTGAGTTAGGGTGCATTATTGGTGAGTTAAAATGCATTATTGGTGAGAGGTGGGGTAGCTTGAGGGGAGAGAGAAAGGAGAAAGGACAAGGGGAAGAGAGAGGGGGTTGACCTTTTAAGTGGAGGAGAGGAAAAGGGACACACGGCGGGGCAACAGTGAAGAAAAAGGAGGCAAGGTGGGGATGGGCTGCCCCGCAGGCATGAGGTGGCCTATTTTACCTTTCTCATATATTTACATAATCATACTTTATTTTTTTCTTACTTTTTCCAATGCCTTTTATCAATCCCTCCCTAAGAAGGGGTTTTCATGGGGTGGGGACGAGAGAAGAGGGGTATGGGAGCTTGGCTTGTGAAAAGCCCTCATCATTAGCCCTCCCCTTTTGGCTAAAGGCATTCATGTCTCTAGCTCATGTGTTTGATCGTTATCGTCGAAGGTGGCGGCTGATGGTGTGTCCTCATCTGGAATGTCAATTGGTGGAGCCTGGTCAAATCGAAGAAAATAAGGTTTAAGTCGCCAACCATTTACCCTAGTTTTATGAAGTTTCCCATCAGCCTCCATAAGCTGGTAGCTTCCATTGGCATACTTTTTCCTGATGATGAAAGGGCCTTCCCATCAGAGCAGGAGTTTCTTATCCTTGCGCGTATCGAAGCAATTGTCATAGCAGAGCACCAACATTCCTTTCTTCAATTCTTTTTTCTGGAGATGCTCGTTAAAGCTAAGCCATCTATGCTCTGCTTGTGCTGCATAATAATTTATTGCTTCTTCTCTGTCCAGCTGCAGTCTTTCCAAGTTGATGATGTGATCTCTCAAATGCATGTTGGGTTGTTGAAGTTGGCTTGCCATTACTTTGAGACTTTGTAGTTGCACTTCAATGGGCAAGATTGCTTCCTTACCAAATACTAGATGATAACGGTGTGAATCCCAAGGATGTACGAAATGAAGTTCTGTAGGCCCATAAAGTTGGTAGTAGATACTTATCCCAGTCTCCATGATGATTGTTTACCTGCTTGGTAATAATTTTAGAAACCATTCCATTTACCTTTTCAACTAGGCCATTACATTGAGGATAATATGGTGAAGAGTGCCTCCTTGTAATGCCCAGTTTCTGCATTAATTCTCCTACCAAGTCTGCTCTGAAACCTGGCCCTCTATTAGAGATGATCTTTAAAGGTGTGCCAAACCTACAACATATGTGATCGTAAATAAATTTAGCTACCTCTATTGCTGTGATTCTAGTGGTGGCTATAGCCTCTGTCCATCTAGTCATGTAGTCGACCCCCATGATAATGTAGAATTTTCCTGAGTTGGCCCTAGGTAATGGCCCAATGGCATCGATACCCCATTTTTCAAATGGGCCATATGAGAGAATAGGTGTCTATGGTTCAAGCATAAGTGACCTAGTGCCGGCCTTTTGACACAACTTACACGTTTTGCACCAGTGGTGTACATCACGGTTGAGGCTAGGCCATATGAAGCCTGCCTGCAAGATTTTCCTACTTGTTATGTCTAGGGCAAAGTGACCACCACAAACCCCGTTGTGATAGCTAGTAATTACTCCCGTGATTTCCTGAGAGAGAGGGACCTTCCTGAGTATTTGGTCCTTACCCTTACAGTACAAATTGTCATTGATGAGTCGATACCTTGTGGCCTTCCGCGTCAGCCATTGCTTATGTCCCTTTGTTAAATCTGATGGGCATTCCCCTGTTTCCAAAAAAAGCATGATGTCAGGCAAGGCATCACTGCCTTGAAATAGAGGGAGCTTTAGTTTTATTGCTCCAACCACCACTTCCTGTAGTCTTTCACTTGCTAGGGCATCTACTTCTTGGTTTTGAGCCCTTGGGATATGGTGTATTTGAACTTCTTCAAACTTACCCAACAAGGTTTTTACACCACTTAAGTGAGTCCTTAAACTAGGATTCTTGCATTTCCATGCTCCATTTACTTACCTTACCAGCAGAAGAGCATCCCCAAATACATTAAGGCATTGTACACCTTGCGAGACGCACCATTGTAGACCCTCGGTTAGTGCTGCATACTCAGCTTCATTGTTAGAATGTGAATCTAACAATTGGCCCAACGAAAATACCTTTGTCCCTTTGTCATCAAAGACCACTATGCCTGCAGCTGCTTTGTCGGACGCTCGCTTGTAGGCTCCATCAAAGTAGAGAGAGTATGCTCCTTCTACCATCGGTGGTACTGGAGGTAATCGGACTTCTCCTTCCTTAGATTGCTTCTCCTTCCCTTCAAAGACTTGGTAGGTCATGAGTCCCCCCAAACTTGCCCTTGTCATGCTTTCTACCTGTACCGTGTAGTCAAACTCTTGCAGACGAACTAGCCATTTAGTAATCCTAGCAGACACATCCATGTGTTGTACAACATAGGGAAATATTTCATCCGTGGTTAGAATCACAAATTTCTTAGGCAGCAAATATGACCTAAACTTTGTAGTTGCAAATCTAAGAGCTAGGACTAAGTGTTCCACATGGGTGAAACCTTTCTCTCCTGCTGTCATCATTCGACTAGAGAAGTAGATTGGCCTCATGAAAGATGTTGTCGTATCCTTTTGGAGTAGCACAGCCCCCAATGAGTCATCACCAACACTTGAGGTGACATAGAATTTTTCATCCCACTTAGGTGGTGAGATAGTTGGCAGAGTGGCTAAGACCTCCTTTACCTTGTTGTAGTGATGTTCGCTTTCCTCGTCCCAAGTGAAAGTTGATCTTTGAGTGAGTTGTTGCAGTGGTAGAACAAGTTGTGATAGTAGATGTATGAATCTACTTAAGTACCTCACCTTCGGTAGAAAAGAGACCAGTTGACGTGTGGTCGTTGGTGAAGGTAGGGCTATGAGTGCGGACACGTTCCTTGGGTCGGCGTTGATACCTTTTGCTGAAATTTCATGACCTAGTAGAATGACTTTACTCTCCCCAATGTGGCATTTATCCACATTTAATTGCCCACCTAGGCTCTGCAACCTGGCCAAACCTTCAGTTACCTTTTCTAAATGTGAAATACGGGAGCTATATATACAAAAATCATCAATGAACACTCTTATGGATGTTCCAAAGAACGGTTGAAAAACATATGTGACATATCTTTGGAATGTGGCAGGTGCATTTGTGAGACCAAATGGCATAACCCTGTATGCAAAACAACCCCATGGCGTGATAAAAGTGGTTTTTAGCTGATCTTCCAAGGTTATGCGTATTTGAAAGTATCCAGAATAACCATCACAGACGGTATAGCATTCAAAACTCGCTACTTCATTCAGAATTTCATCCAAGAAAGAGAGAGGAAAGTGGTCTCTCTTTGTAGCTGCATTTAGTGGTTTGTAGTCAACACAGACCCTCCGCTTACCATTATTTTTAGGCGTCACCACTATGGGTGACACCCATTCTGAGTTTTCTACAGGATAGATGAATCCCGCCTCCAGCAGTTTCCTTATCTCGGCCAAGAGTGCCTTTTCTTGTATGACCCCCAGTCGACGTAGCTTTTGCCCAACTGGTTTTACCCCTTCCTTCAACTTAATATGATGTTCCACCACTGTAATGCTTGTGATTCTTTCATAGTTATCAATGAACAGGTTAGGAAATCCCATCAACATTTGCAAAAAACTATCTTTCTCCTCAAGTGTTAATTCCGTAGACAACATACCCTTCAACCTACTTCCTCCTAGGCCAGGTGATTTGCTCTCCTCTTCATTGGGTTGCCCTTTTGGTGATGGATCAACAGTTGTGCTTACCCTTTGTGGATCCTTCATAATGATACCCATCACATCAATGGAACTGTCACTTTCGTCGGTGGATGTGGTCTCCTTCTCAGAACTGGAAGATTCGCTAGTGGTTTCATCTGCCGATGTTTCCAGATTCATTTGCTTCTGCTTGCCAATCCTCATGTCATAGTAGATTGTCTCCCCTTTCTTACCGGTCATGCATAGAAGGCCAGTACCCCAGTCCTATTTTGCCTTCATGGCCATCAACCATGGCCTTCCCAAAATTAGTGGATAGCCCTCCCCCTTAGTAGGCATTACAAAAACATCTACCTCTACCTCAGTGTTGAAAGATTTTATTTTCACTACACTTACCACACCCACACACTTTACTTTTGCGTTGTTTTCCATCTTTGCCTTGCATGGAGAAGGCCTGTCAACCTCGAGCCCTAATCAAAGCATCATAGCTTCGCTCATTACACAGATTTGTGCACCTCCATCAATGTAGGTGTTTCCAACCCTCTTTCCTTTTATGTTTATGTCGACAATTGGAAGGATGTCATCCATGTTGCATCCCGAAATTGCTCCGGCTACCTTTGTTTTGGAGCGTCTTGTACTTACCATTTTGGACCATTGTCGCCTTACTTTAGGTGCAAGATGTAGCAGCTGTGGCCATGTAATCTTCTGTCCTTTCTCTGCCACATCCAATGTTAGATCATAGGGCTTAGAACTTTCCCCTAGCTGGAAGTCGGTGATGCCCAATTTCCGTCGTGGCCTGGATGGCCTCTTGCTAGTTTCTCCTCTCATGCTTCTCTCATCATCTGATTGTGTAGCTTTATCCCTCCTAGATCTTTTCACAGTCATGGCTTCAAGTGGTTCTAAAAAGGTTACCTTCTCCTTACCCTTGTCCCTCTCCTTTGCTCTGGGTGGATCCACTACTACGGCTTTTCCTTTCTCTTCTAGCCTTATGATGTTTACAGGGCGATCAGGTGGTGGGGCTAGTGGAAGAGGTGGAATGGATGCTTGTAGTGGTGTCTGGGGTGGTCGTAGAATTTGTGTTGGTGGGGCTGGTGCTCGGGGTGGGGGTGTTCTTTCTCTAGGGGGTGACAATTGGTTCCTCCTACCTCCTCTATTATAGTTTTGTCGTGGTTTGGGACAGTAGTACATACTGTGACCGTCTTCTCCGCAGTTGTAGCAATGATACTCCCTGTTTTGTCGTCGTGCTCTTCCAGGGTCTTGATCTCTTTCTTGACTCCTCCCTTGCTGTATTAAGTGGACAGACAAATTCTGCAGTTGGTCAGTAATATGGGCCAACATATCTTGTTGGTCATCTCTTACCCCAAGAGCCGGTGGTGGTGGTGGAATGGTGGTTGTTGTAGTTGCTGGTCGACGCGATGTTCCTGCTTCTGTTGACTTCGTTTCTTTGGCTTTCATTCGCAGCTTCTTGTCCTTAAGGCGAGCAATTTCAACGGCTAACTCGTACGTAGCCGGGAATCTACCTTTCACCTTCTCCTTGAGAAGCGGCCATAAGCCATGCGTGAACCGATCTTTTTTTAGGAAATCGGGTGCAGCTTCCCCCCTTGCCAGTGACTCAACCCACCGTTCCCACAAATCCACAAATTTGGACTCATAGGTGGCATATTCTAAAAGACCCTCTTGCTTCAAGTCTCTCAACTTGTCCCACAACTTTTCTGAAGTGGTACCTCCCCCAAAGCGCCTCTTAAAAGCGGTTTTTAAGGGTTCCCAGTCATCCTTGGTTGCTTGTGGAAGTGCATTGTACCATGATCTAGCTTCTAGCTTCATGAGATGCTTAAAGATTCTAACCCGGGATTCATCCGTATCTTTGTTGCTCACTACACATGCTACTTCAAAGTCATCTAGGAAGTCTGTTACCAAATCCTCCCCCTTCTTTCCTTTAAATGTTGGAAATGCTACACTTGCCATGATTACTGAGAGAGAGCTAGAAAGACACACTGCTTAACTTGCAAAAGTTTTTTTCTTCTTTACAAGGAGGCGTGTATACCCTCTTATACTAGGACATAGATTAAAACTTCAAACGGTACATTGCCTTGTACCAAAGGTAAGACAAATGGTTGATCTGATGCCAGAACCTCAAAAAACCGCTCCCCACCCAGCATGGTGTCAATGACGTGCTGGTAGTGAGCCTTCAAGTCCAGTGTTACCTTGATTAAGCGTACACGTGTTGGTATTTGTGATTTGTCTTGAGGTAGGTTGTACTGATTCATGTGAAGCTTAGAGGTGCTTAGTCACTGTCCAAGCTTGTGGGAGAGGGTGGTGTTCTTTCATGAAACAAACTCAGTAGATCCCTAGTTTCTCTAGTGAGAGTGTGAGCCAATGCTTCCGTTATCTGTGCTGCAGCATCAGGTACGACTTGAAAACTGACTGTGATAATTACCTCGGTGACTTGAGTTACCCGATTCTCAAAGTAGAATAGTGTTGATTCTCTATTGTGCAGAGCTCCTTCCATTTTGTTGTTGTTGTGGGTTGGTTGTAGGTTGCGGACATGGTTTTGACCTTCTCCTTCTTCTTCTTGGCACTCGGCCTATGTATATCCATTGGGTTTGGCGTGTTGGTTGACTCTCCCACTGCAAATCGATTACCGTTACGCCTGGCACTCGAGCTTCGATGGAGATGCGGAGTTCGTCTAGTTGTGCTTGGAGCTCTTCTTCTTCTGTCGTCCAGTTAGCAAATCCTGCTAGTCATTCATCCATTCACAATAGTTTAGGGGTTTCAGTCTTGTAAACTGAACGGTTTCATGAAAAGATCCTCAGTGGGGACACCAAATGACGGGAGCAAAGCGAACCCCGAACCCCCGACAGCCTCTAAAACACCGGGGACCGAATGGAGCGCCTCGAGCCTGTCATGGTAAAGCAAACAGGGGGCACCACCTAGCTTGAGCGGCTAGGACGCAAACAACACACCACCATAACAAAGTTTTCATCCAAGAGAGATGGATGCTTGGGAGTAATGATGAAGAGGAAGGGGAATGAGATCAAGTGAGTGAGAGAGAGAGAGAGAGAGAGAGAGAGAGAGAGAGAGTGAGAGTATAGCGGCTTAGTACTTAGGCACCACAGAAGGATGGCGAATCCGCACACCCTTCACACATACACAAGCTCACTCCAAACACAAGACTAGGTGGCGATTCCGCACACCTCACATGGGCAAAACATTGCAAGAAAACATACTCACAAAACCTCAAGCTTTATTTAAAGAATAAGGCGATGAAATGGGGGGGGCATAGGGTAGGGGAAAGAGAAGGGAGAGAGTGGTAGAGCACATGGCTAATAGGTGGGAGCTGATAGCGAAGACTCGCACGAGGGTTATGGCCATCATCCTTCATTTAGCTGCCCTTCATCTTCCATAGCCCAAGGGTGTAGAGGTCATGCTCAAGATGAGCATGGTGATTGCGGTGATGGTGATGGTGTGGGTGTGTGTGTGTGCACTAGGCACACACAGTGCATAGTGTACTCTTTGGTGATGTTGTGTGTAAGTTTAGTGTGATGGTGACCCCTCTTTATATAGGGGAGGAGGGGGGAGAAATTCTAGAATTTAGAAATGAAGAAATCATTATCTACATAGGCCATGTGATTGTGGGCCCCACTTGTCTGGCTGTGTGTATATGTGCCAGAACAGCAGTCTCATGAGAGAGAGAGACTAAGAGAGAGATAGGTTGATGAAAAAAAGTGAGAGGTGACATGGAGAATAAAGTAATTACAAGAGGGGAGAGAGGGGAGTGTGTTCAGAGGTGAATATGTGTGCAGATGTGTGTGAACACAAGAAAAATCAGGTAACCACCGGGTGGGGATGGGTCTGTGGACACCTTTTTCAGTGAAACTGAGTGTGTGTGAGTGTGGGGGAGGTTATTTAGCTACAAGACAAGAGACATGGCACCCTTTAGAGAGAGGGGGGGGTATTTGGGTCATGGGATATGATAGGAGAGAGAAAGGGGGGGTGGGGTATACTATTTTGGAAGATAGGATAAGTTGCATGTGAGTTAGGGTGCATTATTGGTGAGTTAGAATGCATTATTGGTGAGAGGTGGGGTAGCTTGAAGGGAGAGAGAAAGGAGAAAGGACAAGGGGAAGAGAGAGGGGGTTGACCTTTTGAGTGGAGGAGAGGAAAAGGGACACACGACGGGGCAACAGTGAAGAAAAAAGAGGCAAGGTGGGGATGGGCTGCCCCGCAGGCATGAGGTGGCCTATTTTACCTTTCTCATATATTTACATAATCATACTTTATTTTTTTCTTACTTTTTTCAATGCCTTTTATCACTCCCTCCCTGAGAGGGGGTTTTCATGGGGTGGGGACGAGAGAAGAGGGGTATGGGAGCTTGGCTTGTGAAAAGCCCCCATCACTGGTTTACCCCTTGTAATTTTTTAGTGATTAAAGCGCACAATTGTAAGGCGCCCCCCGTATGAGGAGAAGCCATCGTGCATAAGAAAAATCACTCACTGGAAAACCAAAAATTCACGCCCAATCTCGAGCAAAGCTCGAGACTCTCGGTTCGCCGGAATATTATGGCCGGACGGTGGTCAAGACTGTTATAGAATTGATATTTATTATTTATTACAGCGACAGGTGGAAAAGACTAGACCCAGCTTGGCTCTATTTTTCTCTCATAGTTGACGCGCACACACACACACACACACCTACAAGAAGTCATAAGGCCATCATCCTCTGCAGTCCGACTCTTTCTCTTTCTCTCCACCATAAACGTTGGCGTCTGCACTACATTATTACCCTCTCGAGTTTTGCTATTAGCTTGAAATGGTATCTTCAAAGAGTTTCGGCTTTTCCTCGACGATTTGAAAGGCTTCTTGACAACCAGCTGCTTGAGGCTGTGTTTCCTCCTGGAGCGCACCTTGCTCGGAGCACGATCAGATGAAGAGGAGCCCATAGCCCCTCTGCATGGTACAGTGACGAGAATGCCCAGACTATACTGCTAAGCCATCCTCTTCACCCTGCCCTTCAATATTGACACCATGCATGGAGGTCATCTACGCCTTCGTTTGCAGCGTTAACCCCCTACCCCAATGGGTGTAGTCCAAGGTGACAGTGAGCGTCGACGCAGCTCTCAGTAAGTCGGCATGCGCATTTGGGGAGCCAATGGCGGTGCTAGATCGACATGAAGCACACTGGTGCAGCTTTGACCCCCTGCTTTTGGACTTCCAATCCTACCTCCTCAGCAGCCAAGCCGCAATGACCCTCATCATCTCATCAAGCACCCAGGGATCTTTCTGTGCTACCTGACATGGCATGGCAACAATAAGGCCGCTACTCCTATATCTGCTACATCTCTCTGTCCGTGTTCTCAAGCCGTGCCTGCAGAGAAAGAATGACCCACCACTAGGGCTCTCAAAGCGAGGACGGGGATTGGCGCAGAGTAGGCCTTCAAAGGCTTCACAAAATGTTAGGCAATGGCATGATCACATTCTTCCCTTCGCCTGTAATGTCGGAGGAGCATTCTATTACTGCTTGTACGGTTGTAGCTCAAGCCTGTACCTCTCATATACACTATTTTTAGGGCTTGCTTTTCTTTGCACGGTTTTCTTCTCTTGTTATATCAGATGCATTGACGTAGTCATCCACAAGACTATATAACCATTATCCCTTTATATAATAAACTTTAAGCGTTATTATATAAAGTGCTTCCAAAAGATGAACCCTTCATTGTGTAGGGTTCTTTTCCTTGAGACATTGCTTGCTGAGCACCTTGCTTGTCAGTGGTGGGGAGAGCTACAATATTTTTTCATGCTTGTGATGGGAAGCAATATTCGAGACAAATCATTTTCCTAACCATACACAGAAAGAGGAAAGTTTAGAAGAATGACTTGTATTTTTTCTCTTTACACTCCTCTTAAATTTCAAGCGGAATGATTTCTTTTCCTCCTGGTCCTAAGGGGCATTATTGAATTTTCAAGTAACATGATTGTAAGCTGAGACACACTTTCCCAGGTGGGAAGGGCTGCAGTTTTCAATCTTGTACAGTCTGTGTCTTTTTTTTTTGCTTTGATATTTGTGTGTCTATATTAAGGAGGAGATAAGCGCTGCTATGTCCCTTGGTATTTCAGTGTTTGTGTATCCCTTCAAAGATGACCAATGAAAGTAGTTCCTACAGAAGAAAAAAAATAAATTAAAAAAAATTAAACACGTAATTCTCTTTGAGAGAGCAATGGTGAATATCAAACGTTGGATCAGAGTAATCATAGCAATGTTTGTTGATCGAGTTAGGACTTGCCAAAAATATTTTTCCTGACTGAAGAAAATAAGGGCACACCTACAGCTCTTTTGCTTTTTTAAGTCAACATTCAAAGATTTTCAAGTATTCAGTACACTACCACTGGTAAAACTTTATCAATTTACTTGAAGGAAAGATGGAATCTAGCTGATGTTTTGCTATTTTAGCTAGTTTCAAACAACACTGGCAAAATTTTCCTAGCTTCTAATTTTCTTGCGACAACAATCAATGGGTGTTATATATATATATATATATATATATATATATATATATATATATATATATATATATATATATAACTTTCTCACATATACAGTCCACCTCACCGATATATGACACCCATCTGTACGACTTGAACTTTATGGCATCTATACTTTGGTTTGTTCTACCTTGCATGACATTACTCAAATGAAGAATTTTGATGTTGCCCTTTATTTTCAAGAACTTGTTTAAGCATCTGACGATTTGGATACTAGTCACTTCTTCAAACTGCCTCTAGGTACGTAATTTTACGTTGTCATGAAGCTCACTAATCACACCGTAAATCCCCTTCTTTTATTTTTACAGTATTACTTATCACATTCAGGTCATATTCCACTAACACTAGGGTGAAAGCATGAATAGGTGGAAAGCTATATATGCGATATAATTAAATAGCATAGCATGACATTGGGGGTGTGGTCACTGGTGCCATATTTCAGATGTCCAAATTTATATTCTAAAAAATGTTTTACTAAAAAATTCAGCCTTCACACACCCACTTTGTTTCATGAGTAATTGGCAGTTTCAAACACCGTGCCCCCCGACCCCCTGCCTCTCTCTCTCTCTCTCTCTCTCTCTCTCTCTCTCTCTCTCTCTCTCTCTCTCTCTCTCTCTCTCTCTCTCTCTCTCTCTCTCTCTCTCTCTCTCTCTCTCTCTCTCTCGTGCGCGTGCTCAAGGTCTACTGTGCTTAGAGCTTCTACTGTGCAAGTTTGGCTGCTTCAAGGACAATTGCAGTAACCGCCCTCTTCTCTTCGAGGTATGTCTCTCCCATTGAACATGTACACTCTCTACTGCTTGAGCACGCGCGCCCCACCTGGGATCATTTAGCTACATTAAGCTGCATTTGGAGCTGCATGAGTGCCACACCTTGCTCATTTGCAACAAGAGGCGAGATCCCGAGGTAATTTGCTAGTCCACAAGCTGCATGCAATCTTGGGGCAAATCCCATAGCACATCACCTTGAATGCCCTGCTTACAAGAGCAGGCCCATGAAGTTCTTGTTTCTTTTTAGGCGGGATGATAAGCGAGGGCACACCACGTCTCATGAGTTCATTGGATGATGTGCAGGTATATCACTTGAGACTGCATCATGGCACCTTCCTCAAAGCATCCGATTCAAGCAAGCAGCAGTCTAGTTAGGAACATTGAACCACCTCTGCATACGAAGTTTTGTCGTCTTGCCGAGGAATTTCATATGGAGCGTGGATTTCCATTGGAGGGAGTTGATCTGCGTAGCTTGATAGGAAACAATGACATCTCTGAGGAGGACTGGGAAGCTGTCTTTATATGCCCAAAGCCTGTTCCGGGTAGCCAGAAGAAAGTGAAGGCATACCATGCTCGGTCGGAGTTCTTACAAAAGCTTGTGTGGAGACACTGGGATGTCTACCAGGAGGGTCCCTTCATGTATGAAGTAGCGACTCAATTTGCAAAGGCCTTTGCATTGGAAAACTGCAGTGAATCTGGAAAACATCAAATTTCTTGGGCTATCTTTGCAGAGAGGGCAATGAGAGCCTCAGAAGAAAGACACAACTTGCAAAACAAGATCAAGAGGTGGGAAGAGCAGATGAGTGGCAGAGGGAGAGGTTCCAAAACCACTGCTGCCTCTACCAGATCATCATTGAAAATAGAAGGTACGTCTGTACCATTGTCAAGTGTGCCTACAAGAGGATGCCTGGTACAATTGGCAGAGGAGGATAGCAGGGCACTTGCAGAAATGAAGAATATTGCAGAGGGCAGATTGCAAGACTATAAGTCAAGACTTGAGGGTGCAAAGAAGCAGGTAGAGGATCAAGTTAGAGAATTGCATAGGGTTGAGGGTGCTCAAAGCTCAAACACTTTGGCCATAAAGTTGCAAACGGAGATTGATTGCATGCAAGACCCTGTAGCTCGACAACGCCTGATTGATTTGATTGGACAGTTCTCGAGTACTACTAGAGAGAATGTTGCTGAATTAGAAGCCAATGTGGCTAAAGCAAAGGTGCATACCCTCCTACATGTGCTTCACTTTGTTTTGGAGTATGTGGTTCACTTCCATGTGGTTATGTGGTTAGAGTGTTATGGATTGTATGGTTATGTACTGTATGAGCATATTCTATTTCTGCTATGTGCTATATAGCACAAAATATGTGCTATATGGCCACAACATAGCCATCATCTTCATGGAGTGGGTGGTTATATGCTATGTGCTATGTGCTATGTGCTATATGGTCACAACATAGCCATCATCTTCATGGAGTGGGTGGTTATATGCTATGTGTGGTTATGTGCTATGTGCTTTATAGTTCAATCTAGGTGCATCATGTTCACAATAGTACCCTCATCTATTTGGAGTGTGTGTGATTCTATGCTATGTGCCTTGTGTGGTTATGTGCTATGTGATACATAGCACAATGGACATGTGTAATATGTGCTATATAGTATACCTGTATGCTATATGCTCACAGTATAGCCCTAAAGTGTGTGTTAAATATTGATATGTGCTACATAGCACAATCTTTTTATGTGCTATGTGCTAAATAGCACCTTTTGTGTGTTATATGTTCACAATATAGCCCTGGAGTGTGTGGAATAGTGAATTGTGCTATATAGCACAATCTCTATTTTTGTTATGTGCTACATAGCACAATATTTGTGCTATATGCTATGTGCTATGTCTCATATAGCCCACTGCATATCATATACCCAACAAGCTTTTGTTATATAGCATATATAGAGAAAATGTTTGGGCTATATCTGGTATTTTAAAAAGTCTCTCTTCTATGATCTACAGTGCATACTCTATGTAGCACTTATAGCACATTATACTTGGACTGTGCTATGTGCTATATAGCACAATGCATATCATATACCACATCAAGCTTGTGTTTATAGCATATAGAGTAAGTGCTTGTCTTATATGTGGTATTGCAAATAAGGGATAAGATTCACGCTCCATATTCTTTTCAGCAATCTGCTTTTGTTGGGTTATTGAGACTTAAATTAGATGTGTTGTCTTCTTTGTTTCACAGGCACGACTTGCAGAAGTAGAGACCAACATAGCACAGGAATCAGAGCACTTTAAATTTTGTGTTACCATGGAGAGGACTTCACATAACGTGGAAGCCAGTTTGATGAAGCCTTTTCCTCCTTTGGATTTTAAGCAGAGCATTAGCGAGGTGGCACTTAATGGGTTCTACCATTGTGTAGGATGTGGATTCCCGTTCGATGCCAGAAGCTTGGATGTATTCTCCCTGCCTTGCACCCATGTGTACCATATGCTATGCTTCGTGCATGTATGTAGGGACTATGGCTATTGTGTTGCACTAGATTGCAACATGTTTGTTCCCCCTAGAGCTAAGCATATGATTGGTCTGAAGGTGAAGAGTGAGATGAAAGAATCAAGTGCAAGTAGTCACTGTGTCACTACTATTGCAGGCCCACTTTCCATTGGTAGTTTAAACTCTTGCATTTAATGAAATCATTTGCAGGTACAGACATTGCAGCAGAGACCTGTATACAAGAATCATTGAGGACAAAAATAGAGAGAGTCTCTACGCAGGCCACTGGTAGGTACCAAAATCAGTATTTATGTGTGTATTTTGGGATACTCCAAGTGAGACTTTGTAAATTGCTTGCTTTGTAGAACAATCATCGCATGCTTGCTCCAACAAGATGATGCATTCCACAAGGAAGAATGGCCTGATTACCCCAGGGATGCAGCCAGGCCTTGAAGCGGAGTCTACCCGCGGGATGCAACCAGCCCTTGAAGCGGAGTCTGCCGTAGGGGATGCAGTACGTGGAGTAGTTGAAGACATCTTGATGGCAAAGTCTTCTGCAGTCAAATCACCTAGGCAACAACTAACTCCAAGAAGGCTGTTGCGTTCTCTGTTGAGTGCCAAAGCATCACCAAGTGTGGACACTAGAGATGATGCATCAGATGAGGCACTTGCAGATGCGGTGAAAGCAACACCCCCTCCAGCGGGGAAGAAGCCAACACCAAAGCGCAAGAAATCGACTCCCAAGAACTTAGGTGGAAGTCCCACAATGGATATACCTCTTGATTCATTTAGGAAGAGAAAGAAACCAAATGCAAAGCAATGAGTGTGTTTTTTTTGTAACTTCATGCAATTAGAAGATGTCTTTAGAAGGCATGTGCAATCCATTGCACCCCTATTGTATCCATGCTCATTGATGAATCAAGTGTTGGAATTTGTTAGTGACATGTCTCTTAATTCTTTGCATCGAGTAGTTGCAAACTATTTGATTTATTTTCTGTACATGTTTAGTAATATGTTTCTACTTTCTCTTGTCGTAGATAATCAAGAAGCTGAAAAAAGAGGAACCTACATGAGACACACTCGCTCTTCAGGGTTTCTAGATGAGGGGTCTGTAGGTTCACTGACTCAATCTTATCCTATGAAGAATCCAAGAAGGGGTGCTACAGCTTCTAGGGGGGTTATAGGCAAAAAAAAAGTGTCTTTTGATACAGTTGAGGGGTCTGTTGGTTCATTGGCTCAGTCTTATCCAGTGAAGAATCCAAGAGGGGGTGCTACAGCTTCCAGGGGGGTTACAGGCAAAAAAAAAGAGTCTTTTGATACAGTTGATCCCTGCACACCTACTAGTACTGCTGAATTTGTTCCAAATGTGCCTAATGCAGTTGATGTGCAGGTTGTGCATGATGTGTATACAGATGTTGACCGTGCTAAACTTGAAAAGGGTACATTACCCACCCCCACCACAGTTGAATCTGGCACAGATGCCATTGATGATGTTATGGTAGTTGATGCCTGCACAGATGCCATTGCTGATGCTACGCTAGTTGAGGCCTGCACAAATGACATTGTGGATACTATGGAAGTTGATGCTCGCACAGATTCTGCTACTGATGGCAATGTTAATGATGGTGGAACAGAAAGTATTGTTCATGCTATCATAGATGCCCTTCTTGATGCAGTTGTGGCTATGGGTACAGATGCCACTGTTGAATCTGGCACAGATGCCATTGATGATGCTACCACAGTTGATGCCTGCACAGATTCCATTGTTGATGCTACAGTAGTTGATGCCTACATAAATGACATTGTGGATGCTATGGAAGTTGATGCTCGCACAGATGCTACTGCTGATGGAAATGTTAATGATGGTGGAACAAAAAGTATTGTTCATGCTATCATAGATGCCCTTCTTGATGCAGTTATGGCTATGGGTACAGATGCCACTGTTGAATCTGGCACAGATGCCATTGATGATGCTACCACAGTTGATGCCTGCACAGACGCCATTGCTGATGCTACGGTAGTTGATGCCTGCACAAATGACATTGTGGATGCTATGGAAGTTGATGCTAGCACAGATGCTGCTGCTGATGGCAATGTTAATGATGGTGGAACAGAAAGTATTATTCATGCTGTCATGGATGCCCTTCTTGATGCAGTTGTGCCTACGGGTACAGATGCCACTGTTGAGGATACCAAAGGCATAGGTGAGGAGGTCCTCATTGAGAGAGAAGCTGGAACACGTGAGGCAATGGGTGCAAGTGATGTCACAGCTCAAGCCCAGGTGGTCTGTCCAAGTGATGCAGCTGATGACATTGTTGATGCAGAGGAGACAAAGGGTACAGATGCCGCTGTTGAAGATATGGGAGGCTTGGGTGAGGAGGACCTCACTAAGAGAGTACCTGGAATAGGTTCAGCAGTGGGTAACGGTGATGTCGCGGCTTCTGCCGACACAGTTGAGGCATACGACAGAGCAGTTCAATCGGGAGAGGCAATGGGAGAAGTTCTCGTGGCTGCTACGGACATGAAAGAGGCAAATACACATAATACAATCGAGGCATGTATAGAGCAAAACAATGAGGCAGGGAAAGGCACAGAGGTGCCCACTGATAGAGCAGCTCAATCGGGAGAGGCAATGGGAGAACATTTCATGGCTGTTGTGGACATGAAAGAGACAGTTGCACATGATACAACTGAGTCTTGTACATATCCCACTGTTGGGAATACCAAAGGTAAAAGTCCAGAGGTCCCTATGGGTCGAGCGGCTGCTACAGATACAGATGAGGTAGGTACAAAGAATGCTGATAAAGAGGCCAAAAATGGACATGAATATGAGAGGCAAGAGAGGCCGTGTCTTGTGGTAATGCCAGTACAGATTGTTGCACTGCCTCCTGCGTCTTTTGAGGACAAGAAGAGAAGGGACAATTTATGCATCATACTGGATGTGAATGGGCTTCTCATAAGGAGGTAAGGTCTCCTTCTACAAAGGAATAGCGAGAAGCAGTATTCCTGATTGAGCAAGATCAAGGTATCAGGTAGTCACTGCGCCAAATGCTACAGGAAAGATGCAATTTGAATATGTGGTCAGGCCCAATGCATCAATCTTTTTGCATGCACTGCTACAAAGAGCACAAGTTGCACTATGGAGCTGCATGACCCAGGACAATCTAGCACTTGCTTTGAGTGCATGCTTTCCTAGGCTGAACAAACAACATTTTCTCGATATTATCGGTCAAGAGGGGTGTAGAGAGGCGATCTTCAATCTAAATGAAGTTCCTGGGATCCCTCCATGTAGAGATAACGCAAAGCCCATATTTTCAAGTGTTTGAAAGAATTTTGGAAGCACCATCCTAAGTTCAACTCTGATAATACACTGGTGGTGGATGACACACTCTACAAGTGTCTGATCAACCCTCCCGGGACTTGTGTCTCTCCTACTTCATTTGAACCAGCAGATATTTGTCAGTCCCCAATTTACCTAGTTAGCACATTGTTCCCTTGGTTAGTCAAGTGGACAGTCTCACCTAGCCCTAATGCTTATGCAAAGATGAACCAGTTTGAAAATCCTTCCGACAGTGTGTGTGCTCATGTCATCAGCCACTATAGAAGTCAACGAGAAGTATGTAAGGAAGGTTGATTGTGGTTATGGAATCATGTATACAACATTTTGTGCACTGAATGTACTTGCAATTACTATACTCAAAATTGACCTGTTCAAAGTTCTCTAAACTTAATGATTGAATGATGTAATTTTATTTTGGTGATATGATGTAATTTTATTTTGCTGATATGATGTTGTCATACTCTGATAGAGTCCTGCTACATGGCACACATAATAGCATAGACAGGACCATCGGGCTATTATTACACATAGTTATGCTATATAGCACTCATACTGCAAGAAATACTATGACATAATAGCATAGATAGAGAGATTGGCCTCTTATTACACAGACTTACGCTATATGGCACACATAGTGCTCTCAATATGTAATATAGCTCTTTCACATACCACACATCATATCATAGACAGGAACATTGTGCTATGTGATACACACACTTTTACTGTATAGCACACATGTTGCTATCTTACTACAATAGAGTCCATTTATAGCATAGACAGGGACATCGGGCTATTATTACACACACTTGTACAATATAGCACACATAATAGCGTAGGTAGAGACAATGGACTATCTTGACACATTACTTGGCTACATATCACATATAGTAGCATGTACACAACTCCATAACACCCAATGGGTAGCTATTCATAAGAGTGAGATGATTGTAAGAATGAGACATGTTTACCTGAAATTCATCAAGAAAGTGAATGGGATGCTCTTGATAATGTTTTCTTCCCAATCGTTTCCGACAAATATCTTGGCTAAATTTTTTCAAGGTGCAACATGTTCACAATAGTAACCTCATTATCTGAAATGTGTGTGATTCTATGCTATGTGCTCTGTGTGGTTGTGTGCTATGTGATACATAGCACAATGGACATGTGTAAGGAGGTA
This sequence comes from Adiantum capillus-veneris, assembly GCF_014529385.1. Lineage (NCBI taxonomy): Eukaryota > Viridiplantae > Streptophyta > Polypodiopsida > Polypodiales > Pteridaceae > Adiantum > Adiantum capillus-veneris. The sequence goes on from NC_140959.1 coordinate 63,952,507, forward strand.
CTGAATGGTGAAGGCTATATAGAACATAATATAAGCATGTTCAATAGGTATCATGCTGCTTCATAGGGTATGGCATTGTAAATGGTTTCATGTAGTTCTGGAGATAAATAATATGTCTTTGAGGTAGCATCTACCAAAGGCATGTCAAACTTGATTGCCCGAACAAGGTGAGAGTATAGGTTAGTAACTCCCCTATCATCAAGTAGAGTGTAGTGATTTGGGTCCCCCTCTTGCTGTTGATAATAACACCCTATGACAACATAAGTTTTTTTATCACATTTGTTTTTCCACTTATCTCTTAAGATGCAATTTGTCATCCACTTTCTCTTTGTACATCTCAAAAGAAAGAACTCGACACCTTCTGCATTGCCATCGTCTGCATTGACTGCAAAGTTATCACCTTCAATGAGATACTCACTCAGCATATCCTGGGATCCCTCAAACATTGCAGCTTCATCTTCTGGTACCTCAGTCTCTTCTGCTACCTCAGAGAGTGGTTTCAATGCCTTATGTGTCCACTTGCCTGCATATGATTTGCTGGAACAAGTCCTCCAATGGCCCTTCATGCAAGCATCACAAAAACAAGAAAGCCGCCTGGTCCTTAATTGAGTAGGATCATGACGACAAAAGCCTGAAATGCAATGGAGTGATCGAGATCCTAGTACTCTCTCACAACCCCATAGATTAGACTTGTCCACTTCTGTCTCTTTTACTAGCCAAAATTTCATGTTTATAGTAGGACCTGCTTTAGTGGATTGTGCATAAGAGCTACATGCAGCATTGGACATTGTTCTCGTCAAAAATGCAACCACATCTGCAGCTTGCCCAAGAACAACTCCATTACTCTTGAGTTGTTCATGTGTAAGGGCTCTCTTTATCACAGCGCCAGCGCCATCATGCTCCCCCTTGCCATGGCCAGAGCCAAAAAAATTCCATGACATCTCTGTACCTGTTAGTTGGTAATATCTAGCAACAAAGTAAAATGGCCTTGCAGCCTTGAATTGCGAGGCTACACCATCTGACCACACCCAGTGCTTCTTGAAATTCAGCCTCTGGTCTTTAAGCCACTGATCACAAAGAAGAAAACAATGCTGGACAAATAGCGTATCATGTTGCCTATCATCAGAGATGTAGAAATGCATATGCTTGATAATACTGTCATCTTCGTTGTCACGCATGTACGTTATGTGAACAAGGATGGTGCATTGATCTGTATGCCAATGCATGGATTGTACTTTATTTTGCTCTTTGAACGAGTAATTTTCAGCAAAGTCTACTATAGATATAATGGTATATGAAGGAAACACCTTCAAACATTCTCTGTATTGATGTGCCTGCCATCTGTAAGTGAAATTGTGCTCGATGAAGATTTTGATGTCGTCTTTTATCCTCCATGTCAGCTCACTTAAAGCCACCTGTTTGAGTGACAACATCTTTCTCTTACTTAGACCATGCTTAGTTTGAACTTTAATGTCCTCGAAGACTTGCAGTGGAACTGTCTTTGTCATCTCTACAAGTTCTCATGGACAAAGGCTGAGCTTTTCCACACCACAGTTTTTGCATTGGCCCATCAAGCAGGTGTGTTTATGGAACATATCCCCCTCAGCCTTTGTACATACGCATGATTCCCACAACTTCGTGATCCCTGAAAACGAGTGCTCAACGGCAAGACATTCTGCATTCACCCCATCTGATTTGCAAACATTGCATTTACATGTACATGACCTCCCATGAAAACCAAAAGCAGATGAGCACATAACATTAAATGCATCTTTGAGATACATCAGTTTGATATGATAAACACAACAGCAAGTATTTCGATCTTTCAACTTTCGCACGAACCAAGGCTTCAGCTTCTCAAAGGACCTTTGCCCAATTGTCACATGTGGGTGGCTATCTTTAAACTTCAAGAAATACTCTGTCTGCTTGAAAAAAAAATGCATTAGAATTACATTTTGTTATATATCACACATAATAGCATAGCTACAGATGCATTGGTGTAAATACACATAGCTATGCTACATAGCATAGATAGATAACTCAGCTTTCATTACATGCTCAATTTTGTTATATAACACATAATAGCATAGATAGGGATTTTTAGTTGTTATTACACACACATCACACACGTCTGCTATATAGCACACATAGTGCTCTCATATTATAACACAGTTCTTCTACATAACACACAAAAGAGCATAGACAGGGATATTGTGCTATTATTACACATGTCACACTCTGCATAACACACATAATAGCACAGACATGGATACCGTGCCACTATTACACTAACATCTGCTATGTAGCACACATAGTGCTCTCATAATATTATAAAATCTGATAGCACACATAGTACCATAGATAGGTATATTGTGCTATTGCTATATAGCAGACATGATGTTGTCATACTCTGATAGAGTCCTGCTACATGGCACACATAATAGCATAGACAGGACCATCGGGCTATTATTACACATAGCTATGCTATATAGCACTCATACTGTAAGAAATACTATGACATAATAGCATGGATAGGGACATTGGCCTCTTATTACACACACTAACGCTATATGGCACACATAGTGCTCTCAATATGTAATATAGCTCTTTCACATACCACACATCATATCATAGACAAGAACATTGTGCTATTCTTACACACACTTTTACTGTATAGCACCCATGTTGCTGTCTTACTACAATAGAGTCCTTTTACATGGCACACTTATAGCATAGACAGGGACATTGGGCTACACTTGTGCAATATAGCACACATAATAGTGTAGGTAGAGACAATGGACTATCTTGACACATTACTTGGCTACATATCACATATAGTAGGATGTACACAACTCCATAACACGCAATGGGTAGCTATTCATAAGAGTGAGATGTTTCACTTGAGAGTTATTCATTGTAAGAATGAGACATGTTTACCTGAGATTCATCAAGTAAGTGTATGGGATGCTCTTGATAATGTTTTTTGCCCAATCGTTTCCGAAAAATATCTTTCTTATTTGGAGACACCCTACTGTGCTCTATCCAAAATGTAATAATTGTCTGCTTCAATTCCTCCAATAAGGACCCAGCATTTCCAGACTTCCTTTTGCATAAGTCGAACCTCAGTGTACTTGACATAGGATCACTGTCAAGTCTACCCAAAGCTGAATATAAATTCCTTGGATGAACATTTAATAGCTTTGCCACTTTATGTAGAGTAACACCTCTACCTTGGATCCCATTATCATGCAATAATCCATTCACCAGCATGCTGAATGTGCTTCGTTTTAAAAACATCTCGTCAGCTGATTTTGGAATCTTTAATTCCTATAAGGAGACATTGAGTGCAGAAATAAGGCCATTTGCACGAAGATACAAATCTTCACAGAATGGAAAGATTCTATCATCATTGAAAACACCTTGAAGAATTGCATTCTTATCTTCTTTCCCGTAACTATGCAACTGTCTCACAATGTGCTGAACAATATTCTGAATAGTATGTTGCTTCTTTTCTTCCTTTGTGTGTACATCGACGTCCTCCCTATGACAATCTTCCGCTCCAATGTTGACGCTTGGCTGTACTTGCTTTCTTGCACGACATCGCTTTCTGTACTCACGTTTAGCCTGTGCTTCATACTTCCTCACTGCAATAATTTCATCCTCATTTAGACAAGCCTTTCTCTTGGAGTGCACCTGCGTATGAATGGTGTCTATTCCATGTGCCTCATCATAAAATCCGTCGTCCACCATCCTGGAACAGTCTGCAGTAGTTTGAAATGAATGAAGACGTACAAAACTTCCTGATTGTAATAGTGAACTGAAATCCAGTTGTGCTGCATTGTTGAGTTCAAGAAGCTCCATTGATGCTTGTGAGGAGGTATAAGCTGGAACCAAAGCAAGAGGAAGGGAGTCTCCATCATCCATATTCTGAACAGGAGAGTTGGAGAGAGAGAGAGAGATGGAGATGGGCATTGGAGGCCATCTGAGAGAGAGAGAGAAAGGGAGAGAGAGGGAGAGGTCCACGCGTGCTAACCGCTCCATGTCTTTCAATCCGAGTAGCGGAGTCATGAAGTCAGTTATCTTACCTATATTCTTTTAAAAATTATTGACTTAAAAGCCCAGCTATGGTGCCATCCATAGCATCATACTTGGTGTCCATGGACACCAAGTATTTAGACACCATTCTATGATTTCACCCACTATTCTAAAAGATTCTCGGCTGGCATTCTTTATGTACCAATCCACTATCTAACCTAATCTCTTACTCCGTACTTCAATTGTTAAATATTCTAACTCTCTTATCTACAACTCTGGATGTGTCTATTGCTCTCATTCCAAAAGAGAACAACACAGTTACAACCCTCTCCAGCTTGTAAGAGCATTCTATTTTTGTGACCCCCTAATTTGAATGGTCATTCTCTCAATATTATCTCTCTATGCACGCACACACTGCTTCGGCTTTGCTTTCTCATTAATTTAAAGGATTCTTTATTATGATCATTTGTCATTAAGATATACTCATGTGAGCTAAGGTAGTGAACAACATTTTGTAAGTATCCTCCTACTCAAACATGTTCCAAATTGGTCTCACACATGTGATGAATGCTATATTTTTTATTTATTTTTATGCCTAGCCTAGTCTATTGGTCACAGACACACAGATCCGCGATTTAGGCAGTGTGTAAATGCTCACCTTGGTGTAGATTCGCCGATTTAGGCAACACCAGTTATCTGTGCAGATCCGCCGATTTAGGCAGCACACTGACAACTTGCAAATTCACAATGGTAAATGCAGATCCGCCGATATAGGCAGCATTAGTGCAGATTCGCCGATCTAGGCAGCACGTCTTATTGGTGTAGATTCGCCGGTTGAGGCAACACCGATCACAAAATCATGTTGCAGTGGTTGGCCACCACTGCAACTGGTATGATTTTGTTACCCGGGTACATAATGAAAGTGATTTGGATTTGGACTTATACTGTGGAATTGGAATTGGATTGGGATTTGGTATCTGGTGATTATTATGGCAGTGTTTATGTGATGAGATTTGACATTATGAGATTGATGATGAGTGTGACCAATGATGTCCTGATTCATCAGGGTATGACATATACTGTTTATTCTAGTGGTATGGGACACTAGAATAGGTAGTATGTGGATGACGGCAGGCATAAGCAATGTTGTCTAATTTTATGGATTTTTTATACTATTTGATACAGATTTCTAATCATTGTTTCTGCAAGTATTGTTTGTAGATTTTTATCTTCGCAACTGAGGACAGTTGCTTTCTAACGGAGAGGTATGTTATAGAATTGATATTTTATTATTTATTGCAGCTGACAGGGGGGAAACACTAGACCCAACTTGGCCTATGCGAATGGATATGTATATCATGTACATTTTATTATTCAAGTGCTCTTTTATGAGCTTTGGCCATTTATGACCGGCCGGCCAATTTGTAACCAATTTGACCATTCAAGAAATCTATACAACAAATACGTGCAAGAGGGAAATGGTCACTCTTGCACGGGGGGAGATTGCACCTAGTGTCTGCGTTGCTCTTCTCATCTCTCGTCTCTTCCCTCTCGACGTGACGGTGTAGCACTCCTCTCTAGGAGGTGCGCCTGCATGTGCTCTCTTCTCTCTTTATCGCTCTGTCTCTCTGTTCGAGTACGGCGTTGTATACATGCTATGGGTTGTGCCAGGTATGATGATTTGTGCTTTCCATGGATTGCAACGTGTTATTTACATATTTTGCAGGGCAACCGCGCCTTCCGTTTGCTAGCAAAGACGGTGGTTCAAAGTGGTCGAAAAACAGCTGATTGGTCGATAGTCAATGGCCAGGGGTCAGAAGTCAATGGCCGATGGCCAGTGGGTGGCCGAACTCAATGGCTGGTGCCCGATTAAAATCCGGACTTGTCTTCTCAAGGGCGGCTTCACATGGGTGCATTGGAGAGTACAACTTGGACTTGTCTACACAAGGGCGAGTACACACAGATACCTCTCATGAGAGTGGGCAGCCCTTTTGGCCTATAAAAGAAGGCCTCTTTTACACACAAAAGGTATTTTGGTGCATTGTGAAGTTGATGTGAGGTGGTGAGAGTGAAGCAAGGTAGGAGCTCCATTAAGGGTATAATCCCTTTGTAACCTACTTCTACTTTGAAGTACTAAATCCATTGACTGGCTGTCTTCCCGTGGATGTAGCCTACATTGGGTGAACCACGTATATCATGTGCTCTCTCTCTCTCTCTCTCTCTCTCTCTCTCTCTCTCTCTCTCTCTCTCTCTCTCTCTCTATAATCTCTCGTGTGTGAAAATTTGTCTCTCTCCATTAAGTAGGCTACTCTATTATCTACTTAGCTACACCCTATTTCCAAAAAAAGGTATCAAAGAAAGGTGTGCTCGTACCTAAAGTATCTCAAATGAAGGATTCCTTGAATTGAGTGGGAGAAATGGCAAAAGAAGGGAAGCTCAAGATTGAGAAGTTCAACGGCAAAAACTACCGACACTGGAAGATGAAAATTGGAGATTATCTCTATCAGAAGGACCTTTATTTTCCACTAGGCGGTCTTGCAAAGAAGCTCGCAACGATGGCAGATGAATCTTGGATTGTCCTTGACTGAAAGGCATTAGGAACAATCCGGTTAAGCTTGGCGTCAACGATAGACTTCAACATTTCGGAGATGAGGACCACGGAGGAGTTGATAAAGTCACTTGACAGTCTCTACAAGAAACCATCAGCATCCAATAAGGTATTTCTCATGAAGCGCTTGTTCAATGTAAAAAGGAGAGAGAATTGTTCAGTTGCAGCACACCTAAACGACTTTAACACCAACATAAGTCAACTTCGATTGGTGAAGGTCAATTTTGACGATGAAGTGCGAGCCCTCCTTATATTATCGTCTCTACCAAATAGTTGGCACAACCTTGTGATGGTTGTAAGTAACTCTATCTCTGACACAAATACTCTTAAGTCTTATGATGTTGTGGATGTTATTCTAAGCAAGAAAATGTGAAGGAACTCTGTCTCTGACACAAATACTCTTAAGTTTGATGATGTTGTGGGTGTTATCCTAAGCGAGGAAATGTGAAGGAGAAGCACAAATGAATCATTAAGTGCTGTATTGTCAATGATAATAAGGGGAAGATCGAAGGAGATGTTCAAAAGCCAAAAGAGTCATGATCGCTCAAGGTGGAACAAGTCACGCACAAAGTGAGTTCTTGAATGTTGGAACTGCGGCAAGAAGGGCCACGTCAAGAAGGATGGTTGATCCAAGAAGAAGGAGGAGTCGGAGTCTCAAGACAACAAGTCAACATTGGAGGCCAATGTGCCAGGTAAAGTAGATCAAGACGCTCTAATTCTCTCATTAGACAATGTGTCTAATTCCTTGATAGTGGATTCCAGGGCTTCATTTCATGCAACACTACACAAGCAACATTTTCAATATTACACCAAAGGTAATTTTGGATATGTGTACTTGGGAGATGATGAAGCTTGTGAAATTATTGGCAAAGGTACAATTTGTGTCAAAACTGCTAATGGAAATGAATGGAAGCTTAATGATGTTAGGCATGTTTATTCTCTTTGCAAAAATTTGATCTCTACACGACAATTGGATGATGAAGGTCACAACATTGCATTCAGAAACAAACAATGGAATATCTCAAAGGGATCTTTGGTGGTTGCCAAAGGAGAAAATTTTGGTACACTTTACTTGTGTACTATCATCACGCAATCTTTAGCTTGTGCAACAGCTACAGAAATCGACAGTGCGGTGTGGCCTCGCTTAGGCGTACGAGTGCCAAAGGAATGCAAAATCCTTCAATTAAAGAAGCTACTACTAGGTTTGAAAGAACTGGACTTAGAGCTCTGTGAAGATTGTGTTTACGGTAAACAAAAGAGGGTAAAATTTCAAAATTCACAAAATGAAAGAAAAATTAAACTTGAATTGGTTCATTCTGATGTTTGGGGTCCTACAAGTACACTATCACTTGGTGGCTCATTGTATTATGTAACATTCATAAACAATGCGACTAGGAAAACATGGGGTTTATGTAATGAAGAACAAGTCCAATGTGTTTTGCATATTTCAAAAGTGGAAAGCCTTTGTGGCGAATGATGCAGGTACCAAGCTTAAATGCCTCATATCCGACAATGGAGGCGAATATTGTAGCCAAGCTTTTGAAATCTTTTGTGCTAGAAATGGCATTCGGAGGCAAAGGACAACCCCAAGGACACCTCAACAAAATGGAATTTTGGAAAGGATGAACAGAATAATCATGGAGCAAGCAAGAAGCATGCGGCTACATGCAGACAAAGACACAAGAGAAGATAGCCTATATGTCTAAATCTCCATATGCTGCAGCGATAGGTTCTCTAATGTATGCTATGGCCTAGACAAGGCCAGATATTGCACATGTAGTGGGAGTTGTGAGTAGGTTCATGGATAATCCAGGTAAAGAGCATTGGCAAGCTATGAAGTGGATACTTAGGTATCTAAAGGGGACAACCACAAATGCTTTGTATTTTGGAGGACATTTTCTTGCAAGGATATGCTGATGCAGATATGGAAGGTGACAAAGATACTCGAAGGAGCACTACTGACTACGTCTTCACGATTGGAGGCACAACAGTAAGTTGGGCTTCAAAGCTACAGAAAGTGGTCTCACTTTTCTACCACAGAAGCAGAACATGCAGCAATGACGGAGGCAAGCAAAGAAATTTTGTGGCTTCACAGATTCTTGGAGGATCTTGGATACAAGCAAGACAATTGTGTCTTGTATAGTGACATTCAAAACTCCATTTATCTTGCGAATAATTCAGTCTTTCACTCAAGGACAAAGCACATTGAGGTGAGATATCACTTCATGCGTACTCTTTTGGAAGAGGGAAAACTAAAGCTCGGAAAGGTGCACACAAGTGAAAATCTTGCAAACATGTTTACAAAGGTGGTCAACAAGGAGAAGTTGAGCATTTATTCATCTTCAATCGGCATTCACGGATAAGAAGCCAGGATGGAAATCAGTCACAGGTTTAGTGTGGAGATCAATCTCCAAGTGGGAGATTGTTAAGTATGGAGTCTAATTTACCTCTTGTAAATTTTTAGTGGTTAAAACACAAATTTGTAACGCCCCCATTATGAGGAGAAGCCATCGTGTGTAAGAAAAATCACTCGTCAAAAAATAAAAATTCACGCCCAGTCTCCATAAAAGCGTGAGACTGGGTTAGTCGGAATATTCCTTTTCATCAAAATATTATGGTCGAACGGCAGCCGAAAAGTGGTCGAAAAATGGCCAATTGGCCTCTAGTCAATGTCTGGTGGCCGATGGTCGGAAGTCAATGGCCGGTGGGCAAATTCAAGGTGGACTTGTCTTCTCAAGGGCGGCCACACATGGGCGCATTGGAGAGTCCAACTTGGACCTGTCTACATAAGCGCAGTTACTCACGACTACCTCTCATAAGAGAGGGAAAACCTTTTGGCCTATAAAAGAAGGCCTCTTTTACACACAAAAGGTATTGTGGTGCATTGTGAAGTTGATGTGAGGTGGTGAGAGTGAAGCAAGGCGGGAGCTCCATTAAGGTATAATCCCTTTGTAACCTACTTCTACTTTGAAGTACTAAAACCATTGAGTGGTTGCTTTCCTGTGGATGTAGCCCACATTGGGTGAACCACGTATATCGTGCTCTCTCTCTCTCTCTCTCTCTCTCTCTCTCTCTCTCTCTCTCTCTCTCTCTCTCTCTCTCTCTACTCTATAATCTCCCGTGTGTGAAAATTTGTCTTTCTCCATTAAATAAGCTACTCTATTATCTACTTAGCTACGTCCTATTTCCTAACACCAAGGATCTAATAGAAGAATTTAGTTCAAGACAACCAATACCAGAAGGTGGAGAAGGGCAATGTGGCCAAAAGAGCTATGTAGGAAATATGGAACAAAGGATATCAAAAGAATGATGGCATGAGGCTGGCATCGATGAACATATTTTTCATAGCTGAGATAGATTTAAATGTAGTGCTTTAGGATCATGAAAGGGCAAAGCAGCAAAGATAATGGTATCCAAAAATCTTCATTGAGTCAAATCCAGGTAATAGACTAGTGAATCTAAATGGTACACCCACTAAACAAGAAAGCCAGACTAATGGGGAGGCTAGGCATGGGTAATAGACAACAAAATGAAAACTTACATGGATATAACATGATACAATTTGATCAAGAGGGAGACTCACCTGATATGGAAAGTCCTTTCAATGAATATGCAATAGGCATACCCATAAAAAAGGAAGCTAAATCATTGGCAAAAAAAAAGGGGTTGGACCAAGCTGGTTACTACAAGATGACAAGAAATAGAGCAGTGGAATCTAGGTTCACAAACAGATCCTAAGATGGAAAAATCAATAACATATGAAACTAAAGATTAAAGAAAAGGCTAGGCAATTATTTTAGAAGTATCATGATGTGTTCACCTAGGAGCATGCAAATCTGAAGGGTGTTGATCCTAAGGTATGCCAGCATTAGATACCACTAAAACCAAATGCACGACTAGTATGACTTTAGAGGTACAAAATGAATCCAAATTATGCAAAAAAAATTAAGGAAGAACTAAATAATCTACTAAAGGAAGGATTCATTTTGAGGTGGCAAGTAGTGACTAGTTGTTTCTTATTATATTAGTTCCATAAATGAATGGGAAACTTACGATATGTGTGGAGTATAGGAAGTTGAATGCTCGACAATCAAAGATCAATTTCCTTTGACATTCACAGATATGATGTTAGACAAGATAGTAGGCCATGAAATGTATAGCTTCATGGATGGATACAATGGGGACAACTAGCTGAACTTGATAGCACCAAAAGATTGGGCAAAAACAATGTTCATCTCATTGAATGGGGAGCTTTCATGTTTTATAGTAATGCCATTTGGTTTTTGTAATGCTCTGGCAACCTTTTAGAGAGGTATGATGGAGATCTTCAATGAGTTTTCGCCAACATTATGAGCCTTAATGGACCTTGTAGCCTAACATCTCCACAGTGGTGGGTTTTGGAGAAAGATGTGCCATCAAACATAACAAAAGCTGTCATTTTGTGTCAAGTATTCAAAATATTTTTTCAACGTTTCATATGCACAATTTCATGATATAGATAGGTTTACCAATCCATCTACACTTTCACATATTCTAGTCACGGGATGTGTCAAATGATAACAGAAATCAATATGTTATCATTTGACACGGGATGTGTCAAATGATAACAGAAATCAATATGTTTACCAATCCACCTACACTTTCACATATTCTGGTCACAAGATGTGTCAAATGGTGACACAAATCGATACATATTTCTTCCACTTGAATAGAAGCCATCTATGTGTGCTTTTAATAGACTCTACTCACTTTAACAATACTAGTATTGTTGGCGGCCTTCGATGGCATCTCTCTCTCTCTCTCTCTCTCTCTCTCTCTCTCTCTCTCTCTCTCTCTCTCTCTCTCTCTCTCTCTCTTCGCACATGCTTTTTCTCTCTCGCTGAGCGCGCTGAGTGCAGGGCACACTACCAGAGCTGGCCGGAGTAAGGAGGCATCGACACATGTTCGGGGGAGGGAGCTGGAATCCATCCCCCTATTATAATGGTATAGATGTATACTCCAGGAACAACACGCACATAAAAACAGTAAATTTATATGCATTATATATGTGTATATTCACATGAATCATGTTGGTAAGGCATCAAAAACCAGTCACTTCAATTCCCTTTTGGGTTTCCCACCATCCTATCCACACATAGGAAAATGATTAGGCTATCTTTAGTAGGAAGAATTAAACCCCCTCTAGTCAACATGGATTGTCCCTACCAGTGCCAGTGCAAGTTCTCGTTTTCTCTCTCTCTCTCTCTCTCTCTCTCTCTCTCTCTCTCTCTCTCTTGTCTCGTTTGTGCAAGCTAGTTTTACGGGATTGCACCCACTCACCCACACCTCATGTCCGCAGGGGTTGAACCATAGTGGTTAAGGTGAGGGCTCTCTCTCTCTCTCTCTCTCTCTCTCTCTCTCTCTCTCACACACACACACACACACACACACACACACACACACACACACAAACTCATTCACTAACTTGAAAAGGGCGTAGGAAAAAATTTCTGCTCTCCTTCCATGTCAAAAGGTATGACCGTCAACAACTTTGGGATCCATGTATTTTTCAAAATGTAGCAAATCATTTTTCATTGCCAATAAGGACAAAAACATAATGTTACGTTCAGTGAATAAGATTCCTCTTTCATTAAATCTAATGAAGATTCCCCTTTTCTTAATTCTAATATGCATAAGGCCTAAACACGTAGCTCAAGGGGGGGAAAAGCTGAGGGAACATATGAGCTCTCTTTTAAAAAGGTGCCACGACCACAACAAGAATGCTCATATCCCAAGCCCACTACCTCACTTTACACCGTAGGTCTACAAAAAACTATGAGGGTGCTAGTTAAGGACAGTAGTTAAAAAGACTTGACATTATTGATGCACATAGACTCGTCAAATATCTTCTTTTTTTACGACACACCAGAGGGCCCACAAGGGGAGGTGCTTATCCCTTCCAAATAGTAGTCATGTTACATGGTCGAGTAAGAGCCACGCGGCAGGCATCACCATGGCCACTTGATTGATGTATCGCATGTTGGGAACAATGGAGAGAACTTGTAGCAACGAGCTAGGAACCTCCTCCTTGAGTGACCCACCCCAAGAGGAGGATGCACTCAAGTGTCCAAGGGCAAGAGCCCTAGCAATGTGAACATCGATGAGCACAAGGTGTCCCTCTGGAGTGTAACCCAATGGGGGATTTGAACCCACAACCCATTAGATCAAATATCTTACATTAGGCCTCACTCAAATTAAGTATAGAATCCAATATAGGTGAGGAGCACTCAAAACAACTCTCCCTTTGTGAATGCGTCGCTTCGTTAACATTAGTTCTTACTCGGTCTCCTTTTATTAAGTTGAATCTCACCAGATCCCGTTTCCTCGCCCCTCTTGGCAAAAAGAAAAGTAATCCTCAACCATAGGCTCCATCGCCTGTTCACGCCTTGCCCCATCACGCCTCTTGTCTGGTTGTTGCGTTCGTTACCTCTTGCTCGCAATCCTTGCCTTGTGCTTTCGAGCTCTACCTTGGAAACCCAGCTCAGCGTCCCCAGCTGAAGTCATCGCCCTGCACAACCCGGGCACCAATGTGCCCTTGGCCTGCTCTACATAAATCATCACCTTGGCTTCCCATTTGTTCATGGGTTGCATCCTCACCGCCTTGCCCCCTTGCGTTGCTGCCTGTGCACTCCAGCCGAGCTCCTCACTTGGAAGCAAGCACACGATGGCCTTGTTATGAGAATTTCTTCCCCTCAGTGCCATGCTGCAACAGCTTGGACCAAACCACTCACTTTCAAAGCCTTCCCTCATGCTACACTCACTGGCTCACGTGCAAACCAGTGCGACACAGAGGAAGGGAGAAAGAGGTGTCCGCTTTGCACACCACCAAGAAACACGGAGACTACGTCTATCTCTCCTCGACGCGCTCACGTAGGCAGCAAAAAAAATCCCCCTTTGTCGCTTTCTCCATCGCGTTGACACATGACAGCTAGAAAATCTCGGAACAATCCAACAAAATAGATAAAGCGCATTCTAGGAATTTTTGAAACTTGAGAGGTATTTTGGGAATTTTCTCACTCGTAATGACGCACGTCATTTTCATCTCTCTCTTCCTCTCTCTCTCTCTCTCTCTCTTCCTCTCTCTCCTCCTTGACTTGCCACGCCTGCACCCTCCTTTTTTTCTTTTGCTTTCTTGGCAGCATCTTGGTTGATTCCCCTCATTGAGACATGCGCACAGACCCACTTGGACATTCAATTGTCTCAAGACAAGAATTAATGTGTCCTATTTTATTGACTTTTTAAATCAAACCTTAGAAGAGAAGAGCGTTAGGCATACATTCAAAATTTAATTGGCATGTTGAAGGCCTTAGTGCACTAGGTGAAGGTCCCACGTGCAAGGCAGTTCAATTTTTATTGCTTGACAAGTGTCCCAAGGAAGCTTAAAAGTCTTATGGTCTTTTAAATGCTATTAGTGAAATGGGGTCGCCTTCGACGGCGGCATGGCCCCTCTTTACCCCCTTGTTGGCCCGTCGCACTCACCACCAACTTACTCCTAAAGGCCTCCCAAATTGGATTTTGCTTCTTTGTAGGGATTTACCACTCCCAAAAAGCTACCTCTTTAATTGGTCCCTCCCTCCTACGACATTAAAATCCTCTTCTTATTTTGCTCTCTCTCTCTCTCTCTCTCTCTCTCTCTCTCTCTCTCTCTCTCTCTCTCTCCACATATATAACTCTCTGGCCATATCTTTAAGGTCTATTGGGATAGTTTCCTACGACATTAAAATCCTCTTCTTCTTCTCTTTCTCTCTCTCTCTCTCTCTCTCTCTCTCTCTCTCTCTCTCTCCCTCTCTCCCCCCATATGTACCTCTCCGGCTCTTGATCACACAACTTCTATTTAATTAGTTTCTTTGTATAAGATTCACCATCTCATAGGTCAATATGGCATTTAGAAGAGGTTAACATAACATTTCATTTCAATTCTCTCTCTCTCTCTCTCTCTCTCTCTCTCTCTCTCTCTCTCTCTCTCTCTCTCTCTCTCTCTCTCTCTCTCTATACGTGGCTTTTACTCTCTCTCTATAGCTGTGTTTGCACCAATGCTTGCGAGTGCCAGTAGGTAGCAAAGGCGAGCCGGGAGAGAATGTTGGTAGGACATAGCGATGCTACATGTCTGGGTCTCTCTCTCTCTCTCTCTCTCTCTCTCTCTCTCTCTCTCTCTCTCTCTCTCTCTCTCTCTCTCTCTCTCTCTCTCTCTCTCCACGTGGCTTTATAACTACGTTTGCGCTAACACTTGTGAGGCTAGCTGCGAGCGGCCAGATGCAAGTGCGAGGCTGCGGCTGAACAAAGTGGTGCCTCCAAGGAATGGCCTGGCTGGGGCGTGCGGTTGAAAACAGTGGTGCCTGCCTTTCCTCTCTCTCTCTCTCTCTCTCTCTCTCTCTCTCTCTCTCTCTCTCTCTCTCTCTCCACACACACACACACCACCTGGGGGTTGGTATTGCTGCTCCATCACACTCAATAAATTTGGAGCTCTCAAACTCTGTCACACACACGATTTTAGCCTACCGGATACTGTTTCTCATCGCGCTCCTGAATTTGCAGCGCTGTCTGGCCCTCAAACTGGTGCGACTGCATCGGAGGCTGGAACAGTGGGCAGCAACAATGGCCAGCGGGGTTGGAACAGTGCACAGGCCCAATGCCGAAACCAGCTAACGCAAGAGGTGCTGCCACGTGGAGGGGGGGGGGACCAGAATCCCTCCCCCTTTTATACTAGTATAGATTTTCTAAAGTTGCATTCACCTTTTTGGATTAAAAAATGTATTCATAAGAGTTTGATCCCATTAAAAAAAGTATTTATAAAGGTTTTCGATTTAAGGACTTCATAAAGATTTATTTCACTAATATACTTTACTATTTCTTATGTTTATTAAATTTGTTTCTTATGGGAAAAACACTAAAATATTCTATTTTATTTTTTTTGCTTCAAAATGTAGATGTGCAATATGCACCTTTCACATTATTTAAATGAAGCCCTTCGTAATATGCAAACCATTTGTGATTATTTATGTATAATAGATAATATCATTTTATATTAAAACGCAATAAAATTTCCATGTGATTGTAGCCACGTTAAATACACCAAGTAACAGACCAGAAAGGCTTACTCCGGTGAGTTGGAATGAAATTGGATCCCACCACTGCTGAGGGTGCTGCCACCATCCACAACACTGTCTGCAGTCGCACCCCACACCCAATCGCATCACAAACCCAAGTAAGAAAGACAAAACTAAGATGCACAACAACAATGAGGAAAGTCCCAACCTTGTCAAAGTCCCAACACTACTACATTCACAATGTTAACACCAACCAAGGGCCTCAGGCTACTTTGCACATTTGTGAATGCCCAAGCTGCCTCAAACCTCGAACTCCGAGCCATAGGAACCGGATTGAACGTTGTTGAAGACAACTCGACCAAGCTGTTGAAGGGGGCCACGCATTTTCTTTAGAAGACCAACCACTGTGTCGACTCAAAACCTGACCGTCCTTTGCCCTCCCAAATAGGAGGCGGGAGGGGTGACCTCTCCTGCAATTCCAAAAAAAGGGTTGGTGATGGAGCACGGCACACCTCCACCCCGCCTTGCTCTGCAAGGCCCCCAAGTGGGCATCTTAATGCACTCCCCTTCGATTAGCGGGTACTCTATTTTACTTCACTTCCATATCGAAGGGCAATTTTTAAACAAGCCCATCTAATGATAGATTCATAAAATTTTTGACCTTCATACGACAAAAAAATGCCTTAAAAGGAAAAGATGGGTGTCAAATCCTTTTTTTTTTTGGCAAAGCTCACAATTGTCAGTGAATTATATTGATCACCCCAAATTCTACAAAATGTTGCCATGCTCGTGTCGAGCCATGACATCACCGAGAAACCATAATTACATCAGCTATCTGTGGAGCCACCCCTAGCGGCCCACCCCCTTATCCTTGATAAACGAGACCAATTATCATGTTCCGTTCCTCAGAGATCTTCCATTTCCCAATGGCCAAGATTCTTTCCCTGCTCTCTTGAATTATCTTTGTGAACCTGACAGTTTACAAGGTGTTATCAAAAACCTGATTGTTCTTGGTCTTCCAGACCTATTTGAAGTAGCAGAGTCTGACAATTTGTGTCGCAATAAGCAACTCTTGTCTCTTGTACGCCTCCCCCCCCAAAAAAGGTCATTCTTAAAAAAATATATCTTCCAAGTCCTTTGGACCCATTGCAAATCTTTCCCGCCAGGCCACTGATCATCGAGCATTCCTTGAAGAGATGGGAAAGGTCTTTGCTAGCTATTCTGCACGGGAAGCATCTATCAGGGCCAATCCCTCTGGCGAGGATCTTCACCCCAGTCGGTAATGCTCCCCAAAGCACCTTCCAAGGGAAGATTTTCATATCTTGCGGCCAGTGCGGGCACCAAATGTTCTTGGTGACTGCCACCCATTTTGATTCTAGCCAATTCATGCCCCACTGCTTGTTCAACTAAGAGAACCAATCCAACATCGCCATAAATGTGTGGTATACTTCTTTTGTTCGAGGCTTCAAAAATTGTGTCCTTGGGCCAACGCCATGCTTTCCACTCAAATGCGGACTCAAACAAGATGGGTGTCAGATCCTGTCGATGCCTCAAAATAGGACTTAAAACAAATTTTGTTTTCATGTCTTGCTAGGTGTGTCTTCATTTTTGGCTTTCTAAAACAAGCCTTAGTGACTTAGGCATACATTTGACTTTTGCATGAGAAACAATAAACATGTGAAACCTTCTCTAGTATTTTAGTTTGTGAATGGACCCTATCATTTAACATCATATAAGCCAACTCGTAGATGCTAGAAAAAACACAAGATCATCCAAATGTTTGCAAGTTCATCAGCCTCTTAGTGCAACATCAAAAAATCAAGATCAATTTCTCACACTGAGATTGGGTCATGAACAAAATTAACAGCAAGATGAGGTGGGAGTATAGACTTCTCCCCTTCCATAATATAGTGAATGTGATTAACTTCTTCATGATTCTGCATATATCTTTTGTCTTGTCTAATTTGAAAATGGCCAAATGTAACTCAAAGGAATTTTTGAAACCTATTCAACAGTTCCTATGGAAAAACAACACAAAAGACACAACTCCATGGCACTGGGGAAAATGGGAATGGATGGAAAAACTCAAGGACCAAGGTGGCATTGGGATCATGGACCCAATGCTACAAGTAGAATCCATGTGTGCAAAGATTGTAGTCTCCTTAACAAAATAAAAGGTAGGATTGGGCAGTCATGGCTTGGGATATGATTGCCAAAGTAGAGCTTCTCTTGTAAGGAAGCCTATGGAATGAGGCAAAAGTCCATGAAAATTTCTAGCCCCAAGCTAAACCTTCTTGAAACTAGGGAGATTCACAAGGGAGATACTACGAAAGTGCGACAAAGTGGCATCATCACTAGAATGGGGGAAGACCTTCAGATACTTTAGATGCCCTATCCTACACTCGTCCCTTTGGCTGTCCAAGCCAGGAGGAGGATCCTTGAATACCTTTTGGAGGGAAGTTGAATGAAAAAAGAATAATAAAGGGATCTCCAAGCTAGCACACTTCTTAAACAACAACAACTTCCATTGGACCCAAAAAAATTACATGAGCAAATCATGCACATATCGTGCCATGAGACTAAGACAAACCACTAAGTATTGGGCTTTTACAGGGATCCCTACCTACTACACAGATCAAAGACCATAATGTTCATAAATTTCGGGGCACCCCAACCCTCTACAGAGAAAAAAACACCCAAAAGGACACAACTAGAAAAACATATATGCCAAAAGAGTGGGGCCCAAGGGCCCCATCACCACACAATCCTCTTTGAGTTCCACCATGCAAATGTCGCTGCCACCAACAGACCGCATTCCGATAGAGGAACATTTGAAAAAACACCCACAATCGATCATTGAACATCATCACCCACAGAAAAACACAAAACATCCAAACATGAACCTCAAAAGAGAAGGCTATATGGTGACCCATGCACCAAACCACCACCCGGGTAGAGGTGCCCAAGGCTGCCACGAAGAAGCTACCACTGCCACCACCAGCAACCACCTCCCCTTCGACACCAAAGCCCACAATCATACACTTCCTTGAAAGCATCACATGTGTGGTTTTGTCACATAGGCAAACCAAAGGGGTGCCCTCCACTGAGACAAAAAATGATGGTACAGTGAAGAGAGGGACAATACTCCAATGCGCATCCCTAGCATGTATCTCAGGCCAGATTCAAAACTTTTTGCCAACACTAAGACACGCACCCTCCCGTAGAGACCAGTATTTGCCTTGCCCTGCCCGTAGAACCCCATGTGAGCCTCCTGCTCTGGGGCCTCAGAGATTGCAAAGTAGAAGAGCGAGTCTCGCTTGGCAAAACCCTAGACTTGAATATTAATGAAAGTCTTTTGATCAATAGAGTCTCAGAAGCTTTGTGTAGTTATTTAGTGCTTGCCACCGAGAGAAAGCTCAATTGGAAAGTTTGCCAAGGAAATAATTTTTGCATTCCGAAAAACATTGGCTATTAATATATAACAAGCTGAGTTATAAAGAAAATTGGCTCACTCCGCTCATCAAACTTTGGAAAGTAAACTAGCTTGAAGAAAAGTGGATGAAGAATATAAATGACATTTGGGAGGTAAAATGGCCTAGCTCATTACACTAACTTGATTCACTCTTCAAATGTATATACAATAAAGGAAACACATAGTGACTTCTCAATGTCTCTTGTTTCTACCAATTGATTCTCCTCTTCTTCTTCCCCTTCCGCGCACACACACACACACACACACACACACACACACACACACACACACACACACACACACATAATCTTGCTCACAACTGGTATCAGAGTGGTGAAGCTCACAAAAACAAAATCTCTGTCGGAGAAACATAAATGTTTCTTGAATCTTTTGGAAAATGGCTTTAAATACTTTCCTTGATTATCCACAAAGCGGACCTTCTGGCCTAAAAAACCACTAAGAACGTATATTTAGGTCCCTTTCACTACGCCTAGTCTTTATACTTGCTCTAACACTCTAGCATACACCTATAAGCTCTCTTGCCCTTGATCTCTACCTTTTTTTTTAGCATTAACTCTCTTTGGCTGCACCATCATTGCCCACCCCCTAGTTGAGCATTCATACACAACCACAAATATGTTTATTGTAACATCTATTGTCCAACTTGCAAAACCCCTACTAAAAAAGAAAAAAGAAAGTAAGTGTATCTACAAAGTCTTATTCAAAGTACCAAAAGGCTGCAACATCATTGCCCACCCCCTTGCATCATTGACTGCCATCCCCTTGGATAAAATACAAACGCCACCAATTCCCATAAAGATCAAAGGCCACCTCCTGGATTTAGAAAAAGCCTTGACGAGAGTTAAACATGTGTATCCAGCAATTTCAAAAATCCCTTTCAAAGAGCATTATACCTACCACAGAACCTGTTGAAGAGGAGTCCTCAAGAGAATAACCATCGATTGAATTGCACAAACTATCCTGGATTGCTTGTGACTCCTTATTAATCTAGAAAGTAAATGGAAGATACATAACCTAGTTGTCTCCTGCCATCAACCCCAAGTCCATATAGTCACCCTCTTTGACAGCTTCACCAACTTCCAAAGTATCCTCATCTTATAAAACATGCAAAGCATCCCACATCTGGTTGTTTGTTTCAACAATACACAAAGACTCAAGAAAAACTACTTGCATTTCCTCTTTTGGCATGCTCTCAGGATCCACACACACCTTTGCTACTGTTTTCAGCTCCTGCATGTCATTCTCAAGAACTTGTTCTTCAACCAAGTTGGATACACAATCAAACCATGTCTCTTCTTCTAGCACGGAATCACCATCACAAGACATAAGAGAGGGTTGTTGAACCAACTCATCTACACAAGGTATCTTTGCATTTGCATCATGCTCCTCTTCAACCTCCCATCGGCTTACATGCAACTTGCATACATCTGCTACCACTTCATCTACATGTAATACATCATAAATATCATGCCTTGAGGACATAGACTCTATCTTCCATGTGATATCCCTTTCCAAATCACTACTGAAGGTTGAAAAACTTTCAGATTCCTCCTTCAAACTCTCGCCTCTGGAACCCTCCACCACCTTCCTCATTTTCTATTTTGGAGCTTGTACTTTCTCTTCAAGATCTTGAGCAAGCAAATTGGGTGGCACTTGAACATGCCCCTCTGCACTTTTTGAGACCTCATATGCACATGTTGCATCTCCTCTAGTGTGGCATCACTTCTACAAGCTTTTATCAAATGCATATAAACAAAAGGAAAAACCTTTACCTCTTGGAACTCATCTATCTGTTTTGTCTTAGGTCCATGTCTTAGGTCCAATATCTTTAATTGTAAGCTACAACAATCATCTCCATTTTATTCTTCATTTTTTGACCTTTTGCTATGACATTTTTGGCAGGTTCATCATAACTTTTTGGATCTTCATAATCCACTTTCTCTCGAATATGAGGATGCAAGCAAGGTAGGAATTTTTTTAGCTTGAAATATTTCGCATTGATCACTTGGATAACAACTACAGATCCCTCCAACATGCTTCAAATATATTAACAAAGGTATTGAAATCTTCACTTACATCTTGTTGTAGGCCTTTAATCTTCACATCTTCTTTGGCAGTCAACACCATCTTTTGAAAATTTCGTGCCAATCCAAAACTACTTGTTTGCATCTTCTAAATCATCGAACTAAGCCTTCACTTTATGTCGCAACACCAATGACATTGTTTGGAGATTTCATTTATCACTTGGCATCCTCAATGCCATCATAAACAATTTAAAATTTGCAATCCACTTGTTCGCATCTTCATCACCTTTGAATTTTGGTTCAAAATTTTGCTTTACCTTTATTCACACACATTACCAAGGAGCAATCAACGTGCTCCTCCATGGGGGCACCACAAGATGGAGAGGGATTTTTTGCAAAACTCAAAAGCTAAAGTTTCAAGCTTCACATTTCCTTACAAATATTCACTTTGCTTATTTTCCAAAGCAATGCACCTTAGCTTCTCTAGGGTTTAAGATTCCCCCTTTTCCAAAATCTTCAAGCTTTGATTTTATACACATAGCCTATTTTTGTGAGCTTCTTCATTTCCTCTAAAGTTATGGTCCTTGCACATGTGATGGAGGGGAGGGTGTTGTGCAACTAGAGTCATGCTGCCACCATGCTCTGATACAAGTTGTGAAAGAGGCAGTGTGTTCGTGTGTTTGCGTACTAGAAGGGGAAGAAGAAGAGGAGTAATTAGAGGAAACAACAACACAATGAAAGTCACTATGTGTTTCCTCTACTCTTTATAACCTTGAAGAGTAAATCAAGTTAGTGAATTAGCGTGTAAAGGGTGTTAGTCACAAATGGGCAGTCACGTGCCTTTACCCCAACAATGATCAATAAAAGGAATGATTGGCCCATGGTAATCAAGCACTTGCTATTTCCAAGTCTGAAGTCAAGAAAGGTTTCATGTATTATGGAAGAGAAAACTATCAAAGTAAGTATTGCTTTTGATTGAATCCTTGCCCTCATTGTGCAAGAATAATCATCCACCTTATAGATTTTACTTCAAGAATAAACTAACGTCAAGCTTTAGATGAGATAAAGGAAAAATGGAAACTCAATTACATTGAAGACAAAGAAGATACCACGTCCTATGTCATGCAATATTTAATTTACATGTGTTGTAGAGTACTCTTGTTTTGTTAGAATTTCTTTATTGCACCTACTCTTGTTTTAGAAGCTGGTCTCTGAGTTTGTCTATTGGTTGCTCTAATTTAGGTTTGTTAGGCATTGTCAATGAAGAATGTATCCATGTGGGAGGCTTGTCTTACATCTTGGTGGTTGAATGGTAACTTGTTGTTGTTGTAGGGGATTAAGAGTCCCTTGTTTTGTCTATGTTGTGTCATTCCATACCCTTAGGCTTAAGGGAATAGCGGTTGGTGCTAACCATTTTTTAATTACTCTTGCCCCATGTACAAAAATTATTTGGTTTGAAGTGTCTTCAAATCAATGGTAGAGACATATATCCCTCCAGCATCAACGCAATGCCATCTTCAAAATTGTGGTCATCCAATTAACCCACAATCAAGCTAGAAATCAAGGTTTTATGCCTATAAATGTATGTACTCAACTCTTTTCAATCATTGCAAGTTTGCTTTCCCTCATTTCCAACAAAAGAGCTCCCAAATGGCTACCTACTTTGGATCTCCATATGCAATTATGCTTACTAGTCAATGATGACATTATATTGATGATCGCAGAGGGAGAAACACACTTAAAAAAGTAGTTGAAACAATGGTTTTTTGTACTTGAAGAAGGCCAACATGGTAAGGTTGCACAAGAGGATGATGAAGCCGAGATTTTGTGTCACAATGATATAGAACTCTATAATACACCGAGAGAGAGAGAGAGAGAGAGAGAGAGAGAGAGAGAGAGAGAGAGAGAGAGAGAGAGAGAGAGAGCTTCTTGGTCCACATCGTGAAGTTATAGTTTCTTTATCAATGGAGTGATTGAAACCTCTAGCCCTTTGAAACTATGGGTCCCATCTCACTTGTTTTTCTACCTAGCTTAGTGTATGTGAAATGCAATTATTGATAGAGCCATTATCAAGAGCATGAAAGCATGTTCATGATGTACTTTTTGCCATAGCATAGGTTTGATCCTTGTTTTGATAACTCTATCGGAGAGAGAATGTGAGGGGTCCTTTTCAAATTTTCCATTTTAGGACATACATACTAGGTATGATCAGCTTTCCCGCATTGAATTCCTATATATATAGAGAGAGAAAGATTTTATTAACGTTTTCAGTTGGCTTATGAGACAAAGTAATGTACATTCGTTATATATCCTCTATCATCCCAAATGAGGAAGTTTCATTGAAAGTAAAGACTATAGCTAAATCTAATTGATAAGCTAGTGATCGAGAGGTACAATGAGTGGTGACCATGATGATGGAGGGAGCTCTACCACTTGGGGTTCAAATGTAGGACTATATGCAAAGAGTATACAAGTATACTATGCACTCTAGATAGCTCCATCATGTGATATATTGGGAGTGTAATATGGTATAAATAAAAAATGGGGTGTCAACAACTCCCTAATCAATATGCAGGGGTCTGATCTGAGCTAGGCTAGGTGCTTTGCAGTCTCTCATCGGAACTGTTCTTTGATCTCTGCCATCTCTCACTTATGGATATGAGGTGTCCAAAATCCAATTGCTCTTTCCTCTACTAGCTTTGAGTGTCTCTGCTTTATGGACGGCAATTCACTGTCGTGTGGGTGCCAGAGGAGGGGTGGATCTCTAAAACTGCGTGATATGTTTCTGACACCTCCCACCTGGTACCATTTGGGCCTATAAAGATACTTTTTTATGGCACTCAATCTCAAGTATAAACCTCCCTAACACACACTAGTCTACTAACTCTAAGAGATGGCAGAGAGAGCACTACTCTCTAAAGAGGTTGGGGTATCTCTCTCTGATGATAGTGTAGGCCCTGGATTTATATACGTAGTGCTCCTCATCCTCCACCTCCCTTGTTGCTAACCACCAACCTCCTCTTTGCATATTATGCATATCCTCTACGGATCCAAAATGCTATGCCAGTCTCTATCTCAAGCTGATGTGATGAAACCCTTAGCCAAACACTTTTCACCCTTGGACCATGTGGTAAGAAGCCCTCCATGTATCTAGGTCTCTAGATGAATCTATCTCTGAAATGATCTTTGTCTTCAAAGGATGCGGCTTCCTGGGTGATACCCATGCCTCTCGCATGTACGACTACCAAAGGTCCTATCTCAAGAATTTATTTCTCTCACCATTTGAGATGTGGATGTGTGGTGCATCCCTGCCAACTAAAATGGTGGGAGGCGGTCTAGTCCTTGATGTGAGAATCATTGTGAGACATGGGCATACCTATTGAGGTACGCCTTTAGCTTACACTCAATATATGAACAATCCCTAAAGCCAAGCATCCTAGTATGCACCCCTATGTGCATGGATACAACCTTCTACATAGGAATCTCTAACATAATCTTCTCATTCCATGCACACATGCTACACTTTATAGCCACAAGCTACATGTTGTAGCCCACATGCTACTTGACCCTTCTCATTTGTGGTGCATATCCCTCTTGTCTTAATTTCCACCTTCCATTGTCGAGCATATATAAGGCCACCATGATTAACTTGTATTACTCTCTTATTCTAATCAATCAAGAAAGTTCATATCATTTCATTGAGTACATTTTCTCTAATTGTCATGAAATTTAATATCTAACCAACCCAAATGATTTCTCATATTAAACTGACCATTTAATGTGGGAGAATAAACGGGAACAAGTGTTAAGATATAGACATGTGCTTATAGATCTATCTCAACACGAGGCCAATGGTAAAGGGGACCAAATGAGAGATGGTCTATCAAAGAGCAAGGCTAACCAATGGAGCATAAGACCTTAGGGTTAGCTTCATTGAAGACCTCCAATAGTTAGTGTAAAAGTCCTTTGACCTTAGGTAAGCTAGGGCTGAGCTTGAGGTGGGAACCCGGCCCAAGCTTAAGGTGCTTGTCATGCTTGATGACTGAGGTGATTGAGATGCTTGAGGTGCTTGTCATGCTTGAGATGCTAGGGCTGTACTTGAGGTGAGAACCCAGCCCAAGCTTGAAGTGCTTAAGGGCCAAGCTTGTGGTGGGAACTGGGCCTAAGCTTGAGGGGCTTGAGGTGTCAAAAAGTCAAAGTTTCAATCCCTACAAGGAGGGGGCGAGCCCTACAAGAGGGGGGATGAGAGAGAACACCCACACACTGACACAAGGTATGCTTGGTATAAAGAAAGCAAAAGGGACACTTGTCAAGCTCCTCCTCATGGTGTGCTTGAAGCCTATTGGTTGGCCACCTAAGGGGTCCAATGATAATTTAAGAGATTTAATTAATTGATTTTTCATTTATCAAGTCCGCTCTATCAAAGGGGAAAGGGGGACACTTGTCCCAAGGCTACCCTTGTTGCTTGTAATGCCTCCTGCTTGTGATTGGCTAGGCCTGGAGGGGTCCAATGAGCTTCAAGCATGAGCTACAAGGGGGGGTTGACCAAAGCAAGCCAGGGGGTTGCTTGAGGGGTATACTCTCCCACACACACACACACACACACTCATTGTGCATTGTGAAAAGTGCAAGAGCTCACTCTCCTTCTCCAAGCAAGTAGAGGTTGAGATCCTACACCAACACTCTTGGCTATGGAGTGAAAATCCAACCAAGATCCATGCTTCAATGTTTAAGCTTGCCATCTTCTCCATCTTCATTACTATGCTTATGTATGCTAGCAAGAAGAGTGATAATAAGTGAGGAACTAATTCTTTCTCCTATGAAATGTTTCTTCTTCCTCTTCCCTTCATCCCCTGCTAGCTCTCTCCACCTTCGAAGGTGTTTGAGGTCTTGGGATAGTTAAAGCTTTCTTCAAAGTTTATGTTATGCTTGTGAAGCATGAAGCTTTCCGTCTTAGGTCACAAGGAACACAAAGATTTTATTGTAACAAGTCTCTCTTAATGGAGAAATCATAATACAAATGCCTATTCGAGGGGGGACCGGCTCCACATAAATCCGGTCCTCAACTGTTGTCACGTTCTCTAAATTCTCTCTCTTGCAAAAGTATTGTTCATGCCAAGTTAACTAATTTCTATGTTTATGTTGCTTACGTTCACCCACTATGCTCACAAAGTAATTTCTGATAAGTACTCTCATTAATTTCCGCTACTCTCAAGTTAATAGGCCAATTCCATTACACTAATTTACTCACTCCTAATTGTTATGATGCTCTCACTATGATTAAGTTTTTGTTGGTCTGTCCACCATAGGCATTGCATGTGGTATCCGACATTGCACGTTATTAATACCTCCTAATTACATTAATTAGATCCCTATGCTAGATTTAGTGCTCTCCCTCTAAGCACTAAATTGGTTCATAACTCTTTAAGGATAGGCTAATTAATCTCAAGTCTAATTATATCTCTCCTTAGATTTGAGTACTTAGATTTGCACGAAATCTTTGTAGTTTGGGGAGTGATGGGCTTGAATGTTGCAAAGACTTAGTACATTGAGTAGACCCGTGTATGTGTGTGTGTGTGTGTGTGTGTGAGAGAGAGAGAGAGAGAGAATCAAATTTTTTATGTCAATATGAAATCCTGTTAGAAACGTTTGATTAACCTTGGTCAAAGTTTCCAAAAAATCTATAATATGAAGAAATTGGCATTCCTATTATATCATGGCATGAAGCAAAGGACTGGCTAATACAATTTATTGTTTTGTTTCACCCGAGTCTTGGTGCTAGAAGGAATAGTTTGAATCTCCCTTTAAGGAGCCCCACTCCAAAATAAAATAGTGAGGAGGGCTAGGTTTTGCAAAAAAGATTTTTTCTAACCAAAGAAATAAAGTGATAAAATCACGAGGTCTGCCAATGAAAAGGAAAGTCGAGGCCGATGAGAAAAATTTCTTTCTCACCAAAGCTATCCTTGGTCGACAATCAAACCAAGGATTGATGAGATGGTAAAGCAACACATCAATTTGTGTATGGATGAATCGAGGCCGATGAGAAAAATCCCTTGGCTATAGGAGCCTGATGATGGTGTCATTGATAATTGCCTAACCAGAGAGAGAAATGGGCATACTACTGAGCGATTGAGAGAGAGAGAGAGAGAGAGAGAGAGAGAGAGAGTCCGTGTAAATTCTCATCTCAATTTTTTTTTTCAAAATGGGGTATCAGCTACTACTACATACTAGTAGGCCTTCTCAGTTTAACACTTATTTAATGTGAAAACCATCATGATTCATGACACAAGTTACAACAAGCTAGCGACTGTTCGATCCTTGTAATGAGTGTCGTCTCTCTCAACCAACCAATCAAAAAATTATACATTTTTTGAAAATAACCTGCCCTTTTCATTAGGAAAAAGGGATGGCATCACACATTTACACTAGAACATATAACCCTTTTCCAGTTTTCTTCGAGGTAAGCTCAAAATCTAGCTGGGATCGCACAATGTTTAATGGTGACAACTACACTAAGGGGTGGTTCAAACTGCACGGACAACCTCTACGGACAGGGATGTAGTTCAATTGTGGCATCATCTCATATGCCAAACGAATGAAGCCTGATTTTTCAGACCCGCCATTTAGTGGCGGCCTCAACAACCCGGAAATGAGCTTGTCCTCAAAGCTTTGCTGCAACAAAAGTGAACGCCCATCGATCTCAGGACTTTTCAAGCTGGTGTTGCAAGATCTAGACATGTTGCGAATTCACTCTTCAAAATATGTTAAATAAAATGTTGACCTTGTCCGCTTCATGTGTGAAACTATTTGCTCGTAAACTGGCTTAACGGGAGAAGGAGAAGGGCCCCTACGGGCACTGTGAACCCAGCCTAAACCAGAGTTCTTTTTTTTTCAAACATTGAGGAGGACTCGGGAGGAGTCTCCCTTCATATACGAATACCTACACGGTAGATCAAATTCTGAAAGGTTGAACGGAGGTCCACATGAAATGCGGGCGCACACGCCTCACAAGTGGAAATATCTTTTCGTTGGATTGTAAGCGCCCACGTGGGTGGCATCTAACTAGGCCATTAAGACGCGTGGCTTTAGGCGAACCGTCGATCAATCAGAGGTTGGGGCTCGAAGATATTTTGCCGATCTTCCTGATTCTGAGGACGTGGCTGCTACTCCAGGCACTCTCATTGGGCAAGAGCTTGCTGACTAGGCAACCTAGATTCGCCAGCGCAGCCTCCACGGGGATCACATCACACTGACAGGCTCTCGCTCCCCCCCCCCCCCCCCCCCCCTCTCTCTCTCTCTCTCTCTCTCTCTTGCATACATACAGACACACAAACACATAGCAATTCCTTTTCGGTCTCCTCCCTCTCTCCCTCTCTCTCCACCTCACAGCATCATCTAGTGCAGGACCCGTGTCCCAGAAACAGCAGAGCTCACCCATAGCCTCTTCAGGCAAGCAAACGGTACTCCTCATCTCATGACTCCGCCTCATCAGAAATGGATTCGACGGTTGCTGTCGTCCTCACTTGTCCGGCCGCCTCCACAGAACTTGGACCAAAAACAGGTGCGCAAAATTCTGGCTGAGCTTCATAGAAGCATGTGAATATGATGAAGGCAGTTGATCTCCACAGTGTTAATTAGTCCGGCTGTACAAAGAAACAATCGGCGTGTTCAGCCTTGTTGAAGATCGTGGTGATAGGAATGTAAATCATCATGTGAATTTCCTGTAACAGAAATCATAGCTGAAATGGTGTAATTTTGTCTCTGGAGCCGTCCTCTGAAACGTTAGAGACCGCTTTCACCCTTTACTCTTGATCATTGATGGTATGGTTGTTTCTAATGTTTAGATGATCCCTGGAAATCTGAACATGAAAAAAGGAGGGACAATTTCACGCATTATTCGGCAAGAATAGCTGCATCATTGGCTGCAAAAAGTGGAAAATGGACATTTTTTGGAAATCTAGGCACTGTAATTGTGCCAGTCAAAGGATGGTGCAGGTTTAGGTGAATTTTGAAGAGGGACTAGGCCAAAATCTGGACAGGCACATCACATAACTGCAACCTCTTTCTTTGTCATGCTGGAATTCCTACTGGTTTCTATAGATTTGAGAGAGAGAGAGAAGAAGAAGAAGAATGTCTAAACATCCCACATGAATCCCGGGTTGAAACCCCCCTTAATTTTTTTCTACAAGTCATGAAGGTTTCAGTCCGACGTTCCGCCTCCTCTCTCCTATCGGGTGAAACACTTCGTACCAGAACTCTGTGTTTTGGAATGAGATGTTTCGAGGCTGAAATGTTTCTTGAATGAGAGAGAGAGTGCCACGGGCGAATTGCACTTCAGCCACATGGACAAGCTTTAGAAACTCCAAGTCAATTGCTGACCCAAACTAAAACTCCAGGGAGATACCCAGAAAAGCAAAGCCCATAAGACCAAGTGTCCTTTACCACCCATTCTCACCTCCTTGAGGTGACCTCGCACATGCCTAGCCTTGAGGGCTGACCAATGGCACTCTGCCAATGAAGGTTGTCATCTCCAAATAAGGCTTCCGCCGTCTTAGCCTCGTTTTCAAGTGACCGGATACACTGACCTGATTCATACTATGTCTGCCCGGACAGCGGACACCCATCCCGACAGTGTGATCGACTAGGTCTCCTCTTCTGTGATGGGGACATAGCACTAGACATTAGAGGAGTTTGAGAGTCAGCCATTGATATGGAACTCCCATGTTCATGAGCGTCATCGAGCTTTCTTGAGGCAATGGGCTTGTACGTCTACATTCCTCATAGTATCAATGGTAGGATTACATCGTTTCCGCCATGTGGTTCATTCTTTAAACTCCTACAGGACACCTTGAATGAGGAGCATTTGTATGAATTTCTCTTTGCTTGTATGGTTCTCTGAGGATAGGCTGACATGAGCATCCTCAGAAACCAGCAGTACTCAGTATTACAGCCCTGTCATTGTGAGAAAGTAATTAAAAAAACCATTTATGTGAAGAGGGTTTGGAGTGCTGACAAAAGCCTAGTCTAATGTACTACTCAACAAAATTGCAGGAACTGAGTCCACTAGGCTCTGTAGACATTGTTTGGCTCTAATGTATGTTTCGCATGTCCACGTGGCGCACAGGGCGAGTGTGCACGTGACATTTGTGTTTAGGTTATTTGAAAATTTGATTTTTGCCGGTATTTTGCAATGGTAGCAATTCATGCGGGGAGGCAAGGCCATTTACAGTTTTAGTGTATTGACACAAAAGAGTTGGCCTAAGACACAGTGTTATTTGTAGAATCTGAATTGCTAACTTGAATTTTCTTTTTATGGCTCTTACATTCTTTTTGTTGGCACTTTTTCAGACAGAGATCGTAGCTTATGTTGAGCTATTTGCACAGTTTGCTTCGGAGTCTTTTGGTCATGATGTTAGTGAGGTAATACTATTATCATTTTGAGCTGGCTCACATGCACATTCAAAATTTCTGAAACATGGATGGACAGACTGTAAAATAAGTTTTGCTTTGCATGGATGATTGTCAGCTGGTGCGCACTCATTATCCTCATGCCGAAACAACTCTTCTTGATGATGTACTGGGTAAGCTCTTATGATTTATTTTTTTGGTACATTCACCCACGTTAGATGGAAGGTAGGCCACATTTCAGTCTAATATTGGTCGTTCTTTGCAGCTACGTTCATTTTGCACCATCCTGAACATGGTCATGCCATTCTGCATGCACTTCTTTCTTGCATCCTTGATGGCAGCATTATCTATGACAAAAAGTCGCCACCTTTTGGGTCTTTTGTATATTTATTCAGCCCATCCAGTGAGGTACATGTTTGCCATACCTAAACTGTGCCAAAATATTAAGATTATTCTTTGGGATACAATGTATATCAATTTTTTAAATCTTTGCTGTTTTTTGAATTGGTGTTTTTATAAAGCACTTGCAGAAGGATGTTTCTGAGCAGTGGGCTCTTGCCTGTGGAGAAATTTTAAGAGTTTTAACACACTATAACCGCCCAGTTTCAAAAGCTGAATCCACTCATTATGCTTCACTGCCTTCTGAAAGTCTAAGTTGTGAAGCAAGCTCAAGCAGTGCGCCTCAGTCTCATCCAGACCTTGATAGGAAAACTCTCACAAGGCTATTGACCCCCTGGATAACAGATAGTCTGCTCGCTGCCCCCTTGGGAGTCAAGAGTGATTATTTTCGATGGTAAGGAGGTTAATCTATAATGTGTGTATAGTTATATCAAAGGTTTGCATGATGTGCTACTCTGGGGTGAAGTCTTTTATGCAGAAAATCGATTTCTGCTTTTCATGTTGTTTCTGATCATATTTCTGTTAAGAAGGTGTGGAGGAGTAATGGGGAAGTATGCAGCCGGAGGAGAGCTAAAGCCTCCGACAACAGGTAAGATTTCGAAAATGTAGACTCAGTTTTGGATTGTTGGAGTCAAGTGCTGAATGTTTAAAGATTATTTTGTGCGTAGTTGGGAGTAAAGGGCCTGGAAAACATCCGCAGCTGATGCCATCAACTCCAAGATGGGCGGTTGCAAATGGTGCTGCTGTAATACTGTCTGTGTGTGATGATGAAGTTTCACGCTATGAGACGGCAGATTTAACAGCTGCAGCTGTCCCAGCCCTTTTATTGCCTCCGCCGGCTACAGCTCTTGATGACCATCTAGTAGCTGGGCTGCCTCCACTTGAGCCTTTTGCGCGATTGTTTCACAGGTAATAAGTTTTACCGAAGATGTTTTTGGGCGAATTCCCACATTCGTATTAAGATCTTAAAAGGATACTTGGCTACCTGAATTTCAGGTATTATGCTATTGCCACCCCTGGTGCTACTCAAAGGCTGTTCTTAGGTCTTCTTGAGGCTCCACCATCTTGGGCTCCTGATGCACTTGATGCGGCTGTGCAACTTGTTGAGCTGCTTCGCGCAGCTGAAGATTATACGTCAGCAATGCAGGTAAGCTATCCTATTTTGTGGTGCTCATGATGTGACTGGCTTAATCTCTCTCTCTCTCTCTCTCTCTCTCTCATCAACTATGCTCCTTATGCTCCCAACAAGTTCGTGAGTCTGAGTATCAGACCCTAATTGAGTGCTCACCTTTTGATCACATTAGAGGTTGCTTTCCCCACATTTTCAGTCATGAGCTCTCCCTACACACATTCTTTTCCCAAACAAGATTTGCAGACTCAACTGCAATGCTCATTTCCACAATTCTTGAGCACCGATAGCGTCAGATGCAACAGAATTCAGTGAATAGGTAGAATAAAAAATTTATACCTACACAATCCTTCATTCTTTCCTTTTGTTCATGAAGGAAACTTTGTGTTATAGATGGTTTCTTTTAGTAGGCACTCTTCAAGGGGAGCAGGAGAGTAAGTCTTTGCAGTTCGCAGAGGATTTTGACTATTTAGCATGTTTCGATCTCTAGCAGATGTCCTGATTCATGAGATCTTGTTTGCTAGTTCTTTGCAGCTGGCCCATGAAGATCTCCAGATGTTTCTTTGAGGAGTGGGCCTCTATGTGTAGACATGTTTTTCCTACAGCTATCAGGAGCATGTCACTATTTCTTTGGTCCAAAGAGAGCTCCCATAATCAGATTTAGAATGCAGCTTTTACATGATGACTCCTTTTTGACGAGGGAGGCTCTCTATGATATTAGAGGATAGCCAGGGCAATTGTACTTGCTCAATTGTTAATACAAAAAGAAATACCGAAAGGGGCGCCAATCTTTAGGGCCAATTTCTTTTGGCACGGAACTACGCCGAGCCGTGTTGACTCAATTGAATTGTGATTGAATTTTGTGAAGTGTTTTAAGTAATTCTCTCTCGTGTTGCGACAGATTTTAGACTTGAGGTGTCCAAGTTCCTGCGCCGGTTGTATCCATGTCCTCCTGGTGTCTAGTTGAGTCAGGTCCTGGCGGATGAGCCTGCAGGGAGAGGGTGCACCAATGAGTATTGGAAGGGGGGCAATCTATCCATGCTAAAACCCATACCAGCATGATGTATCTCCCTGCATGGCTAACTGTCGAGAGGACTCAAGTGCTAGGCGGGCATATCTGTCTCAAGGAAGGTTCCATAGACGGTGTATAAAGGAGACTGATCTAGTGAGCGCCTCAACCACTAGTGGGGGGGGCAGCTAGCTCTGCTCAGATAATGTCACATGGCACTGAAGCCTTGGCTCTAATAAGCCGCGAGATCATATATATATATATATATATATATATATATATATATATATATATGTATATATACACATGTATATATATATATACATATATATGTATGTATATATATATATATATGTATATACATATATATATATATATACATATATATGTATATATATATACATATATATACATGTATATATACATATATATACATATATATATATACATATATATACATATATATATACATAGATATATATATATGTATATATATATATATGTATATACATATATATATATATATATATATATATATATATATGAGAGAGAGAGAGAGAGAGAGAGAGAGAGAGAGAGAGAGAGAGAGAGAGTGATGAAATGAAAATGACATGTTATATTAACCTCTTCAAGAGGCCAAAGTGACCTATGAGATCAAAAGTTACAATTGGTGAATCTGATAAGAACTGAAAAAACTGAAACCGAGACAAAAAAATAATAATAATAATAAAAAATAAATAAATAAAGAAATAAATAAATAAATAAATAAATAAATAAATAAATAAATAAATAAATAAATAAATATATAGATACATAGATAGATAGATAGATACATAGATAGATACATACATACATACATACATAGATAGATAGATAGATAGATATGAAAATGAAATGTTATATTAACGTCTTCAAAAGGCCATAGTGACCTATGCGACCAGAAAGTTACAAGGTGGTGGATGTGATACAACGTCAGAGTAACAAAATAACCTAATCAACAATACAAAACAAAGATATATTTTATGGGATTCTAGATAGGTCGATGTGAGCTAAGCCGAAAAACTAAGCAAAAATGGGTGGCTATATTAAAGAGAGAGAGAGAGAGAGAGAGAGAGAGAGAGAGAGAGAGAGAGAGAGAGAGAGAGAGATGATGAAATGAAATGTTATAGTAACGTCTTCAGAAGGCCAGAATGACCTATGAGACCAGAAAGTTACAATGTGGTGGATCTGATACAAAGTCAAGAGTAACAAAAATGACATAATAAAATGCTATGGAATCCGAAACAGCTAGATGTGATCTAAGTAGCTAGGTGGAATAGCTAAATCACAGATTAGAAAAGATCCAGCTTGGTGGGATAGTTAAATCATAGATCAGAAGAGATCCAGCATCCGTCGCTGGCGGATCTCATCAATCTTCTCCATGGTCAATAGCCGGGCGTCGTGCATGTTGGGCCAAAGTGATCCGAATCCTCTGATGCAACCTCCGTCGATGCTGAGAGAGAGAGAGAGAGAGAGAGAGAGAGAGAGAGAGAGAGAGAGAGAGAGAGAGAGAGAGAGAGAGAGAGAGAGAGAGAGAGAGAGATGAAAAGAAATGAAATGTTATATTAACGTCTTCAAAAGGCTTGAATGACCTAAGAGACCAGAAAGTTACAATGTGGTGGAATCTGATACAAAGTCAGAGTAACAAAAATGACAAAATAAAATAAATTGACAGAATAAAATGCTATGGAATCCGAAACAACTAGGTGTGAAAAGCTAGGTGGGATAGCTAAATCACAGATCACAAAAGATCGAGCATCGGTCGTTGGCGGATCTCATCAATCTCCTCCATGGTCAATAGCCTGACCGGGCATCGTACATGTCGGGCCAAAGTGATCCGAATCCTCTGATGCAGCCTCCGTCGATGATGTGTAGTCCTCCGCAGTCGTGGGTGTCTAGATCTCCCTAGCTCGGTCGCTCGGTCAATAAGTGTGACTGTGGTGTGAGGCGTCGAGCTCTCCTGTGGTAGTAGCTCCTCTAGGTGTCCAATGTGTGCTCTATAGAAGTCTATGATCTGTCTTTGAGACCGGCTAACCTCTCCCCTCATCAGCGCAGCTCGAGCAAAAATAGACCCAAGCATCTCTGATCCTCGTACCGTCCTGCGAGAGGAGGATGTAAGGTGCAGCGGAATGAATGTTTGCGCTTTGCTCAAGATGAGTGCTCCGAACTGTGCTCAAGGTTCCTTTTGTTCTTATGGAAGGGAGAGCCTTCCGTTCTTAATGAGAGAGTGCAATGATTACAAACAAAGTGAGTGGACACTGTGCGTGCAAGTGTATGAGGCTGAGAGATAGAGAGAGAAGAGAGATACGACACCAGAGACGTTGTAAAACCTTGCTCCGAAGGCCCCACTCTCGTCGGCGAGAGTGGTCTACTATTGATTGCACAAATTGGTACAAACTGAATGCATGTGACTCATGAAAGTCTAGGCTAGATCGATGACGACGACGGGGATGGCGAGACCGAATTAAGGGTTGAAATCTGCTACTCTTTATCTGCTGTCCAAAAACGCTATGGGCTGAAATCTGCAAATCTTCTATCTGTTGAATCCCGACTCTATGTCGATGACGACGATGCGACAACGACGCACTGAAAATGCAGATGCTGAGTTCTACGTTTCCGGGCTGAAACTGTAAACCTTGCGGAAATTGACCGTGCGGCGAGGAACTGCTGCGGGAAGGTGAGATCTGCGAGGTTCAGGACTTTATCTGCGGGTGCTACCCGCTGAAAACTGAAAATGCTGATGTTCCTTGATGTTCGGTCGCGGTAAAGCTGCAAAACGCTAGGGCTGATCTGCAAACCGAAAACGCTAGGGCTGAAATTCTGTTGCTGTCGTCGGTCGCTCTGCAAAATGCAAAACGCTAGGCTGATCTGGGGTTCTGCTGTCGTCGGAATCTGCAAGTGCAAATCGCTGGCTGATCTAGTGTGAAAACGCTAGGTCTTGGCTCTACTCAAAAAACGCTAGGTCTCTTGGGGAGGGGGGTTCTTCTGAGAAGGCGCTTGTTGAGCGTGGAGCTCCTGCTGCCTCTTCTGCCAGATAGTGCTACTCTAGGTTTGCTTATATACAAACTTACTCAATTTGCCCTACCTACTTTCCAACAAAAGTCACTTAAAAATAATAAGTGAAAAATGTCTAAAATAGGTAAAATAGGCTAAATGCATTGGAAAATTCTCCTGACTGATTCTGATGGGAATGCTTATGATCATGCTGTGTGCAACCAGAGGATATGCATCTACACTAAGTGACTGGGCATGCACTGTCTATGAATAGACTCACAAAAGTGCCAAATCACTTCTAATCTAGACTGGCTGGACTGACTGAACCCTTTTCGTGCTGTAGCTTGTCCACGGACACATAGGGTTGGATGTGTCACGTGACAGAGGATCAGAGAGAGAGAGAGAGAGAGAGAGAGAGAGAGAGAGAGAGAGATGAAATGAAAGGAAATGAGAGAGAGAGAGAGAGAGAGAGAGAGAGAGAGAGAGAGAGAGATGAAATGAAAGGAAATGTTGTATTAAACATCCTCAAAAGGCCAAAATGACCTTTGAGACCAAAAGTTACATCCCAATAGAATTTGATACTTTGTCTGCAAAGCTAAATAAAAGAAAATGAACAGAAAATCTAAAATCTAGGTCCGTCATACATTGATAGGTAGGTGGGAGGGGTAATATAGTAAACATCGTGAATATGGTAGGGGAGATGCGAGCTAGAGACTGTCATACACATCAGTACATTAATACAGAGGAGGAGTGGGGGAATAGGGGCTAGATGATCAAGGTGTACATCAGCTCATCTCAAGGGATCAAACACTGGTCTCTCTCCTCGTAGGGTGTCAAATGTCCTCCATGCTAACAAGCCTGATAGGCCGTGCTTGATGTCGATCAATGATGGTTCTGCGCTGCCTATGTATGCGTCTCCGGTGATGTGAGGATCCTCATAGCTTGGGGCGCATATCTCAGATCTCTAAGAGGAACAGCCCTAGACATCTCTGGTCATAGTAATCCATGACCTTGGCCAATTCAAGGACGTTTTCATTGCCTTTTCAGAGAAGGCTTTGGACTTCTCTTGAGAATCATGAATTATATAGTCCAAAAAAATCTAGGCCTTCTTTTGTGAGAGATCCGTTGACTCAAGGTAATTCTCATGACTCCAGCTACACCTGGACGACTTCTTTCATTCTCAATCTGTCCAGTCAGGCAGTCCTTGCCCTCGAACACGAGCATAGCACACCATTTCTTCACAAACTAAACACACATGAAGAGATGCTCATCTGCAAAGCTCGAAGAGAAGAGACACACTTTCAACTCAACTCTACAAGCCCAACACAGGCTCGCCTCCCAAAGCCTTCACCCTTCTTTGCTTCTACTTTGTCCATCAAAACTCAATATTGTTTTTTTTCAAATCTTTATGTATTTTGGTTTGTTACGGGGAATGAGTAAATGTTTCATATGAAGGTTGAAAGGATTCAGCCCTTGATCAAATTTTTTGTCCACTGAAGCATTGATTTTAGTTGATGGCCTAGTCAAGCAAACATTGTAGGTTGTTCCTGGGTAGGCTGCAGGCTGCCTTGTCAAGAAACCTTTCATTGACTGCCATGTGTTATTGAAATGATAGAATTGTATTTTTGAATTGTGGTGTCAAATGTTTACATCTCAAAGCATAGGATCAGTGTTTTTTTTTGTTTTTCAATCTAATGGGTGCCAAATGTTTGCAGCTTCCTAGAAATTGGTTGCATCTCCATTTTCTGAGACCAGTTGGAACAGCTTTGGCCATGCGGTCAGGGATAGCAGCAGATGCAGCAGCAGCCCTGCTTTTTCGCGTATTTTCACAGCCAGTTTTATTGTTTCCTCCACCAGGTCATGCACAGGATCTTCAAGGAAGACAGGCTATTTCTGGAGTCTCCACCCAATTGGAGACTAGCGTGCGGGAACAGGTATTTCACATGTAGGATCGACTTTTAAGTAATCTTCTACCTGTATTTTCCTGCCTTTAAATTTTTGTGTTATCTGGTAGATGGTGTTTGCTGCGGCAAATGCGACCGAAGAGGCAACTGCAAGGGGAATAGCATCCTTAATGTGTGATCATGGACCAGATGTAGAGTGGCAAATATGCACGCTCTGGGAGGCAGCGTATGGTCTCCTCCCGCTTAACTCAGCTGCTGCTAACCTTCCAGAGCTGGTTGTGGCATCTCCATTACAACCTCCCTCCTTGTCCTGGAATCTGTTCAGGCCTTTACTTCGCGTGCTTGAATATTTACCACATGGAAGCCCTTCAGAGGCTTGCTTGCTTAGAATTTTCACTGCCACTGTTGAGGTAATTTTGCACAGAGCCATTCCAAGTGGAGAGAACCAAGAATCAAGAAATGGGATGTTCAGAGGTTCTCAGTTTGGGATTGGTGGTAGGTTTGGCTTAAAGCAAGTTGCCAGCACAGAGCTCCGAGCAATGGTGCATTCATTGTTTACAGAGGCATGCCCATCTGCAGATCTAGCAGCACGATTACTTTCAGTTGCCTTTACTGTTTGCTTAAGTCATGATGCATTGCAGCTGGGATGTAAAAAGACAGGCCAGCATTCTCTGAGTGATGAAGCCAACGAGTTAGAAGGGTCTACTACCAAAGCATCTTTGAGGACTTCTGATGACGGCAAACAGAGAGGCGCTGTGGCCACATTTGACTCGTATGTTGTTGCTGCAGTATGTGCCTTGGCATGTGAAGTACAGCTTTTGGCTCTACCAGCACCCATGTTAGGCACATCAAAGCAGCGCTCATCTCAACCAGCAGGATCTGGAGTAGGTAATTTGGCAAGCCTCGCTAGTTTGAAGATTGGAGTGGCCTCCGCTGTAAACAATGCAAGGAGACTCCTGAGACTTTTAGAAGCTCTTTTGTCTTTAGTTCCACAATCATCTTACATACTCCCTGGGAGTGGAGGCACATCGTCTGGTGAAATAGTTGCTTCTGCTGTAGTGGCAGCTCACATATCAGATGTGTTAGGCAAGTCGAAGGCTTGCATACAGGCTCTAACAGCTATTCGTCGCTGCTCTTGGGAGCTTAAGCTTGCTTCAAAGGCTGCCTCAGTGCTCACTCTTGTTGAAGGTAACAGAAAGGTCGTAGCTGCAGTTGTTAATTGTTCAGGAGATACTTATTTAAATGAAAGCATGGGTGTGAAGACTTTGCAATGTCGTCATGACCAAAAAACTACCAACTTAGGCATAAGAAAACGAGGCCAAGATTATTGTACTTCTCTGGATTCAGAAAATGCCATCCAGAAAATGCAGGCATGTCATACAGAGATAGAAACTTGTGAAGGTGATCCAAAAGGAAGGCCTGTAAGTGTCAGTAAGAAGATTTGTTCTCCTAGAGGCTGTTCAGGCTTGCCAATGAATGCATCAGATGTTGTCTCGCTTCTGTGCATGGACAAAGGCAATGTCCCCAACAACAACATTGGGATTTTTGTAACCACAGTTCTACAGGAAAATAAGGACTTGTCCATTGCTGCTGTTCCACTACTTTGCAAACGTTTGGTAACCGCACCTGAGGTTCCCACCAATGGTGAAGGCACATCTGCCAAAAGGGGGTGGCGACAGGTAAGCTATTTACCAAGGGACAAGGAATCTACAGAAACAGAGAGAGCATCTTTGTTGAATTGACCTCTTATTGTATACCAGGTTGTGGATGCTCTCTGCAATATAGTTTCAGTTTACCCAGAGAAAGCAGCAGCTGCCATTATGTTTCAGGTACATCATCAGTGCTTTCACCTTATATTGCCTGTGCATATTCAGTTGTCAATCATTCTCATAATGTTTGGGGCATTACTTGAACAATGCTATTGCCATAAATTTCAAGATTTGAAATGGCTTCTTTGTTATTCATAGGAAAAGAGGGTGTGAAGCTGCCTAATAAGGTTGTGACTTTCTGCGGCTATGGGGATGCTTACACACTGTTGGGAAACAAGAGATTCTGATGATAAATGAATTTATGGATTCAGAAGATTTTGTCTTTTTGAGCTTCTCTTAACGGTAGCAAAATGGAAAAGAGCCAAGTAGCTCGATTGTGTATCCACGAAGTCAATTGTCAGGAGGTGTAGAGAAGATTCTGTTCCTTTTTGGAATGCCTAAGAAGTGCGCTTGGTCCTTGTGCTTCTCACCGAGGGTCCTGCATTGAATTTCAAACATGTGAAGAGTGTCATTCTAGGCTGCTGCAAGTGTCCCTCCCCCCAGAGAAGGCCTCTCTTGATCTGCAAACGTATATCCCAAGGTCCATGCTACTGGTCTGTTCATTGGCATATAGGAAAGCTTATGTCCTTTCTAAAGTGACAGGAACAAGCTAACGGTTTAGTTCCAACTATGCTAGTTCTACAAGCAAGCTCGCGAGGTTGCAGGAACCATCCCCTAGGCTTTCCTGGACTCTCTTGGCCCTATGGGCTTTGTAGCATATCCACATGGCGCACACAGCCAATGTACATGCGACACTAAACTTGGCAGATACAACATGGCTGATGTATCATGCACTACTTGGTTTAGTGCGTGATGTGAACTGGGGTGCAGTCTATTTTGTTGGAAGCAGCACCACCTTAAGAACTGGCAAGGGATGCTTGAATGGCTAAGTCAGGATCCATCTTACTGATTGGCCTCAATGTGAAACTGTGTGGCCAGAAGGTTCAGCCAGTAACCAGTAGTGGTTTGTCTTGAGGCAACAAGGGACCAATAGTGTGGTTACCTTTGCTTGACTCCACTCTAAATTGCAAAGCTGTTTCCTCTGAAGTCATAGTCTTGCCACAAGCAGAAACTCCGAGCTTGTCAACGCAAGATGCATCGTGCAAGTACTGCTGAAAGAGAATCAAAAGTCAAAACAGAGTAGATTCTTGAAGGCCTTTTCTTGAGCAAGTATCAGTCCAAGAGCCTGTGACGTTTATACAACAAACAGGCCAAATGTCATATTGCATGATTAGAATTCATGGGATCAAAACAACGATAAGATGAAATCTGATCAGTTTAACGGCAGGAAGGAATATACCCTGAGATTTTCCTCTCTCAGTACACCATTCGTCAATTCGATTGTTTTCAGGCTTTGAGTGTTCGGTGTTTTCTCATGATATATTAATAAAATCTCTATGCCTTCGCAAAAACAAATGTTGATTGCGCAATGCAAGTTGTGATGCTTTCTTTTCACCTTTGTTATTTTTGCTCCTGTGAATCAAGTGTAGTCCCAAGGTAAAAGCGCAGGGAATTTCTCCCCATCAACTTTGTATAGAAAATTTTCTAGTCTAGGCTCATCGATGAGCAAGGGAACAATTTTTAATCTGCTTTAGTAGCTTTATGATGCAGTTGCTTTGCTGAGGCAGCACATGGGTAGGTCCTGGGTTAATATTGAGAGAAACACTCATGACCTTATTCATGTTTTTGAAGACACATTTACATCTTTGCATCCAATTTGTCAACATGGCCTTTGTTCTCTACTCTAGATGGGTGTAAGAAGATTCTGAAACCAATGTGTCCGTTTTAAAGTTGCCTGTGTGTGTCTGATAGAATCTTGGAAAACCTAGATGAGTCATTTCTTGTTTTTCTCATTGTAGAAATTGCTGGATCAGCTCTCTTTAACGGGATTATCACTATTGATATATCATGGAAAGGGTTGAAATCTTAAATTACAACCCTTTTGAACAATAATAGTGATAATGATATATGCTAAGGATACATTCTGTGCAACATGTAGGTTGAGAAGGATCTTCAACCTTGGGTATCTAGTGATGATGCACCAGAGTTTGTAGATGTCTGGCAAGCGAACAAACGCATAGTGTGCCTCCTTAGTGAGCTTCTACGGTTACACAATGTACCTGAAGCTTTAGACATTATAGCGGCACATTCGAGTACACTTGCACTAGCCACAGA
The DNA here is from genome assembly GCF_014529385.1 of Adiantum capillus-veneris. Taxonomy (NCBI): domain Eukaryota; kingdom Viridiplantae; phylum Streptophyta; class Polypodiopsida; order Polypodiales; family Pteridaceae; genus Adiantum; species Adiantum capillus-veneris. The sequence goes on from NC_140959.1 coordinate 63,994,618, forward strand.
AGGACTTGCAGTGGATGGTGAAGCTTGTACTATGCCACAGCTGGAGGTAAATTTTTATAATTTGTTTTGTGCTGAAGTGTTTGCATCTTTCATGTGGAAGCATGCTTCCTTTTCAGGGTTTCTCATATCTCTAATGGCTTTCTGCTTGTCAGCTACTGGAGGCTATAGCAGTTGCAGCTCAACATTTGATGCTGAGCAACATCCACATGGTTGAGACACTATCAGTTCTTTTGAAGGTAACCCCTCTTCATAATGTTAAACAACTTTTCTGAGATACAATGGGGCTTAGGTAAGTCCTTGTATTTGCAACCATAGATTGAACATACTCGGATGTTTCACTGCCCAGACGTATGCAAACGTTTCATATTTTTCACATATGTTTGGGGCAAACATACTTTACTTTTTTAAAAGGTCAAGAAACTCAATGACAAGGGTAAAGTTTGAAAAATTGTTGTGTGCTGGTCTACGATGTGAAGTTTTGAGGCTACTAAGTACTATGGGAGATCTGAGATGTTCTTTGTACTCACTTATGAAGTTTAGAACCTGCGCCTAGAGGGGCTCATTTTAGGCTAGAATTTAGGGCCCTGTATGTATCTGGTTGTCTCTCCAAAACAAGCTTGTAGCATATTTCCATACCTGTATGCATATGTGTATGCTTCTTGTATGTTGCAATCAATGTTTGCACATGCAAAACTACAAAATAAAAAATGATTAGAGAGGGTACAAGCTAGCATCGATGGACCGAAGTGAGAAAGAGCCATTGGGATGGTGCATGTTCTCCTGCAAACTTTCCACTTCCCTAGAGTTGGATGTGTAAGCCAGCTCTTAATGATGTGCGTTCTTCTCTGCTAGACTGATCTTGATGAGAGGGTCCCTGGATATAGGCTATAGTTTGTTCTCTTACTCGGATAGTAGTATACATTTACTTTCTAGAGGGAATACTCAATAATTTGATCAAAGTTACTGAACTTCTGAAGATGGTTCTAGATCATCACCGCTAGCTAGGCTCCAAGAGGTATGCTAGCGACATCCTTTTTGCAAAGAACCCACCCTACAAAATGCTCCTCACGTGCTATATCCAATTTCTTTAATTCACTGCCCTCTAAAAGATTCTTGGTGCGGTCATTTTGGCCTCTAGAAGACATTAGTAGGGGTACCAGCTGAAATAAATTCTAAAATGCTCTTATTAGTTTGAGAGGGAAAAGGGAAAGGTCTATAGCCGAGGGAAAAAGGAAAGGAGTAGGCCAACGTGTGGCAAAAGGTTTTCTATTGAAGGCAGAAAATGGAGGTTAGCATGTAGAGCATGCTGTAGTAGGAGGAAGTTAAGGCAGTTCTCTCGCACGTATGCGAACTCACTCCATCATTATCTTTGTCTCTGCCTCCATAGACACTCTCCTCTTGCATGTCAACAGATGAGCAGGGTTGTAATTTCTTATGCCTAGTGATTGTGCAACATGAGATGCGTTTGCAGGGCAACAAAAAGCTGCGTAAGCCGGTGCGCTTGCAGGGAGCACGCGGGCAAGCATTGGATGGGATACGTGAGTAGGGGAGGTGAGGATCATGGACGGTGGCATAGGAAGGGAAGGGAGGAGAGGAGGGGAGAGGGCGGATTATGGCTGCTTTTCTCCATGCAGATGGCCAAGGAGAGAGAGAGAAGATGATTTGCTTTATTTTAATAGAACCCTCTTGTGAGAGAGAAAGAGAGAAATTTTGCTTTTGGATTCTGAAGCTTTTGGGGCTTTGCTTTTGACTTTAAATAAGCGGAGAGGGTTCTCACTTTGCAAAGCATCTGGACGCAGAGTCTCAGAGTGAAACCCTAACCGCTCTCTTGTACTTTGACATTGATTAATACATAAAGAAATACCCAAAGGGGCGCCAGTCTTTGGGGCCAATATCTCTAGGCACGGAACTCCGCCGGGCCAGTGCAAGTCTATTGTGATCTGTGAATTGTTTTGAAGTGGTTATTTGGTGTTGTCATGATTGATTCTTGACTTGGAGTGTCCAAGTCTGTTACAGCTTTCACTCCCTAGGGAGGGCTTTGGACCACTTTCTAGAGTCATGGGGTATGAGGATCTTTTGAGGATTGTACACCCTGCTCATCTTGTACCACACACATACCCACATTGTGTCATATTAGCCCTCATTCACTACTCTCACCCCCCCCCCCCCCTCCTCCCCCCCCTCCCTCTATTCACCGCATTGTAACTTTTTGGTCTCATAGGTCATTTTGGCCTTTTGAAGACGTTAATGTAACATTTCATTTCATTTTCATCTCTCTCTCTCCCTCTCTCTCTCTCTCTCTCTCTCACACACACACACACACACACACACACACACACACACACACACACACACAAACACACACAAAAAATGAAACAAAATGTTATATTTATGTCTGGATGGCTCGATCAAGAAGGATGCCCCAATGAGGGTGTGACTGGGTAACCTGTGGTGGTAGTCCCTCTAGAGAGAGAGAGAGAGAGAAATGAAATGAAATGTTATATTAACGTCTTCAAAAGGCCATAGTGACCTATGAGACCAGAAAGTTACAAGGTGGTGGATCTGATACAAAGTCAGAGTAACAAAATAACCTAACAACAGTACAAAATAAAGATATATATTATGGGATTCTAGATTGGTCGATGTGAGCTAAGCCGAAAACTAAGCAAAAATGGGCGGCTAGTTGGGATAGCTGAATGACGAAAGATCTAGCATCGGTCATTGGCAAATCTCATCAATTTCCTCCATGGTTAGTAGTCTGGCCGGGCGTTGTGCATGCCTGGCCAGCATGCTCTGAATCTTTTGACGTAGCCTCCGTCGATGCCGTGTAGTCCTTTGCAGTCGTGGGCGCCTGGATTTCCCCAGTTCAATCGCTCGGTCGTTCAGTGTGCCTCTTGCGTGAGACGAGGGGGAGCTCTGCTATGGGAGTGGCTCTTGCGACTGTCCCGTGTCTGCTTTGAAGAAGTCTGTAATCCGTCTTTGAGACTGGTTAGCCTCGCCATTCATCAGGCTCTCTCTGTGTCTGCGTAGCTCGAGCAAGAACAAACCCAGGCATCTTTGATCTTCGTATCCCATTACTCTTGAGAGTGGTCCAAAACCCTCTCTGAACAAGCAATGGAAGCGGCCTTGTATCTCGTAGTAGACGAGGCAGTGGCATGTATAATGCAGCTCTGTCTGAGGTTCCATGCCACACTACGGGGATGTCCTGGCCTCTGCTGGTACTCTGTTGTATCTCCCAGTTTCAATCCGCAGCTGGTGAGACGATGTGCGTAACTGGCCAATAGCACATCGTATCCCATGAGACAAGTGGGTATCCATGTATCTGGGTCTCGTTACAAAACCATCTTCCGTAAGCTGGAGAAGGTGGTCTCTGTAGAAAGCCATCTTCGTGCCCAGTTCTTGTGCTGGTTGTATCCATGTCCTCCTGGTGTCTAGTTGGGTCAGGTCTTGGCGGATGAGCTGGGTGATCTCCGACTGTGTAATAATGAGAGATGGTGCATCCAATGAGTACTGGAATGGTGGCAGCCTGTCTATGCTGAACCCATGCGCCTGGAACCATGATGTCATCTCCTCATACCAGCATGTTGTATCTCCTTGTATGGCTAACTGCCGAGAGGACTCAAGTGCTATGCGAGCATATCTGTCTCTGGGAAGTTCCCATGTGCGGTTTATGAAGGAGATTGATCTGGTGAGCGCCTCTACCACTAGTGGGGGGGCCGCTAGTTCTGCTCGGATAATGGCCCGTGGTACTGATGTCTTGGCTCTAATGAGTTGCGAGATCATAGAGAGGAGAGGTTTCTCCATGTTCCCCCATCCGTCTGTGCGACTTGACCTCCCGTGGTGATCCAATGAAGGTCCCCATATCTCAGCCCCATAGAGCAATGCTGAGGCCACCAAGGTGACAAAGAGCTAGAGCTTCGTCCGGGGTTCCTGAAACTGAACTTGCGAACACATCCTCTCCAATCTACCCAATGCTGCGTGGGCTCTAGTCAGTCTGGTCTCTGCTACTCTTCTGAGTGAGAATGTGGGTCCAGTAAAAACCACTCCAAGGTAAGTGTAAGCGTCTGTGTACTCCACAGTCTCCTGGCCGTATGTGAATGTAGGTGCTGATCTCCTGATCTACTGTGGGGTGGTATGAAACACCATAACCTTGGTTTTACCAAGGTTGACAGACAAACCACTTTCGTGGGCAAACGTATGCAAAGCATGCAATTGGCGTTGCATTCCCTCTGGGGATTCGGAGATCAACACAATATCGTCCGCATATAACAAAAGTGGAATCCATGTCCCTGCCAACTGTGCACCTTTATCCCCATCCCTGTCAATGTAGTCAGAAACCTCATCCACATACATACTGAAAAGAGTAGGAGAGAGCGGGCATCCCTGCTTCACCCCAATAGTGGAGTGAACCGGTATTGAGAGTCCCTCCGGGGTGCGTACATGCCCTACTACTTATCTGTATAATGCCATGATCCCCCAAATGAGCTCTATGGGTACTCCCATTTCCTGTAATCTACGCATCAATCTAGCTCTGGGTACTGTGTCAAAAGATTTGTGGAAGTCCACAAAGCTACAATAGATCCGTCTCCCATGAGATCTGCCTTCCTCGATGATGGCCCTGAGTGTCAAGATGTGGTCAAGAGTAGAGAAGCCTCTCCTGAACCCTGCCTGCCCTGTTGCACGCATTCCTTCCCTCTCTGCCCATCTACTCAGCTGTTGCTCAAGAATGGATGCATACAATCGTGCCAGTGTGTGCCCAATCATAATAGTGCGATAATTCCCAGGCTCCATGGGGTCTCCTGACTTGAAGATAGGTACTATCGTAGATAGGCTCCAAGTGTTCGGTAGGCCCTCACACATGGCACGGTTAAACATAACTGCTAGAAGCTCTGCCAGTAGATCTTTGGCATGTATGAAATGCTCAGCGACTAAGCCATCATGATCGTATGCTCTCCCAGTCCTCATCCTGTCAATCTCAGCGGTGAAAAAAGCACATGTGTGTGGGCATGGGTCGGGGGGGTTGGGGAGGGGCGGCTGTCTAGGTATTGTGTACAAAGATGATGCGTACTGACCCCAGGTCTTTATGGAGGAAATAGCAGGGGGGGGGGGACTGCTCATGAAAGAGCCGCCACGCTTCACGCAAGTCCTGACTCAAGAATAGCTGATATAGATCCTGCTCGAGTCGAGCCAAAAAAGCCCTCTTCTTCCGCCGTACCAGGCGTCGGAAGTCAATGTGACTGTCTGTGAGTGACGTCCCCCAAAAGCATCTCCCTCTGAAGTCTTGGCTCTAGTATGGCGGCACTCGTCATCATACCAGTTGTTCTGAGGCATGCTCCCTGATCGGCGGCTCTGCTCAGGCTCAGGCTGGGTGTGTGGGTATGCTTCTGCTGCTGCCTCATGTAATGTCTGTGTCAGTATAGTAGTTAGCTCCTCCAGAGGTCGCCCCGGGTCCTCAGTGCATAGGCGTCTGTAGATCCCGTCCATGTATACAAAATCCATCTCCCGTGTGAATGTGTAGTGAGTAGGGGCTGCTACCCGTGGCCTGTGTGCTACACTGAACTGGAAAGAGATGGTCATCGACACCAGAGCATGATCTACTCCTACCCCGACCGGTCTGGGCCCAACTGTGAGATCCTCGATACTAGAGATGAGATTCGGTTGTGCCATGACATAGTCCACTGTGCTGGCTCCATGCCTGTGAGGGAAACATGTAAAATCTCCCGCAGCAGGAAATCTCTGCAGGCCGTTCAAGATGGCCAAACCATGTGCAGTGCCCATGTCTATCAGGTGTCACCCATACTCGGTATATTCCACATCGTGTGATAGTCTGGACAGGCCTGTCTCCAGAACATCGAGCTCTCTTAGCATCTCTTCTGAAGTATCATAAAAAACTGCCTGGTGATGGGCAGTCCTAGCATTGAAGTCCCCTAGGATGATAATGTCACCATCCCTAGAGAACTCCCATATGTCATCATCCAGAATAGAGAAAGGGGACTGTCCTCTGGGTGATGCATAAACTGATGTACTCGGGGGAAAGTAGCAAATAGCTAGGTAGAGATATCTGCCTGTCTCTGCTTTCAATCTCACCCACATGTACCTAGCCTGCTCATCCCTGCGGGCTATATGTATCAGTGGCTGCAGATCCTCTCTAAATAACACGGCCACTCCCCCCGAGCCCCGCTTTCTGTGTTCTGAGCGTGTCTCCTGCCTGTAAGCTGTCTCCCACCTGTATCCACTGATGTGAGGCATGGATTGCCCATGGGCTTGGTGTGTCTCAGAGTAAAAGATGATGTCTCTTCCAGTAAAGCTATCCTCAAAAGCACCTACATCAAGACTCATAGATCCATTACAGTTCCAGGCAGCCACTTTGAGTGTGGTCCCATAAGTCTCGCACCGTCATGTGGAGCGTCGCTCTAGTATTGCCACTTTTCCGTCTCGGTAGAAGGCAATCTTGCCTTTTCCCCTTGCCGCTCTAATCTCCGGCATTACTTCCTGCATATGAGCGATCTGCGAGAGGGTGAGATCATCCCCGAGAAAGATGCCGGTCTCTTTAAGAGTTGGTCTTTTCTTCAAGAAGGACTTCTTCGCTTCCATGGAGGGAAAACGGAGGATGAGTGCTCTTTCTTTTGAGGTTTCTCCAGTGCTTCTATTTGCCCACTCTCCATGCCCTTGTGTGCGTCGGCTTATGAATGCCCATCAAGGCTGTGAGTTCTTTTTACTTCTTCGTCCACATTGCCTTTGTCTTTAAGGCCGCAAATTCTCACATGCAAAGCGCGCACCCGTCTCCTTTGCTCCTCCTCTAGTGTCTGATTAATGATAGTGGGTGTGGACGTGTGTGTTATCTCCTTGCCTTTTCCTTTCTTGGCCACCTTGATCCATTTCTCGGCTTCATCCGCCTTCTGTTGAGTCTTGGCAAGAACATCCACCCAGGAAGTTGTCATTTCTTTGTGTTGCTCTTCTCCCTCTTTGATGGCCCGTACTTGCTTCTTGATTGTGTTGATTTCTTCGATTACTGAGGATTGCAGTTCGCCCTCTTCCAGTGTGTTTCTTGATCGGGCTTTAGCGAGATCTTTCTTGAGCGACGCAATCTCTGTCTCTTGAGTCGTCACTCGGTCTTCCAGTGTACTTATCTTGCTCTCTTGGATCAGCACGCGTCCTTCGAGCATATTTATTGTGCCAGAGAGAGAGAGAGAGAGAGAGAGAGAGAGAGAGAGAGAGAGAGAGAGAGAGAAAGAAAAGAAAGAAAGAAAGATTTTTAACGTCTATGTCAGGCCGAAATCGGCCTATGAGACAAATCAAATGTACATGGCGTGTATGTCATCCGTCTATCGGAAAGACAAATGAAACAAAACTGATACAAAACTGAACTGAATGTAGGTAATGGAGTATCTGAGGAGGGATGGGGTTCTATCTCTAGGGGTATATGCATGTCTATATGCTCAAGGTAGTACAATCATGAGAATGCATCAAGCTCTCTAGCTCCATCCTGTACAAGTGGGGGGATGTAAGATGTGGTACATGGGCGGGGCTGGTGCCAAGGCTACCCGGATGAAAGCTGTCGGGTCGGCCCTCATCTGAGCTACTCGCTCCTCAGTGGCACGGCGCTCCCGGGCTCGGATCTCCTCGATCTGTCGGTGGTGGGAGCTCACGCCCCTGTAGCCTGTGACTCGTGGTCGTCGTCTAGCTCGGTTCACCTCCGCCTGTGGGAGTGTCACTCCTCTCTGAGTATCTGGTGAGGTAGGGGTGGCAATCCTCTGAAAGAAGTCTGTGAGCTGCGACTGTCTCCCCTCTGTCTGTGTAGCTGTGCGTGGCTGTAGTAGTGTGTCCCGATGGCTCTGTATCTCTAGTAAGAAACGTCCGAGCTGTCTCTGATCGAGAGAGAGAGAGAGAGAGAGAGAGAGAGAGAGAAATGAAATGTTATATTAACGTCTTCAAAAGGCCAAAGTGACCTATGAGACCAGAAAGTTACAATGTGGTGGATTTGATACAAAGTCAGAGTAACAAGATGACAAAATGACAAAATGAAATACTATGGAATCCTGAACTGCTAGGTGTGAACTAAGCAGCTAAACAGCTAGCTGGGATAGCTAGATCACAGGAGATCCAGCATCGGTCGTTGGCGGATCTCATCAATCTCCTCCTTGGTCAGTAGTCTGACCGGGCATCATGCATGTCGAGCCAAAGAGAGAGAGAGAGAGAGAGAGAGAGAGAGAGAGAGAGAGAGAGAGAGAGAGAGAGATTTTGACTGTTTCCATTCTCTGTGTTTCAGATGCGTCTTCCTGCAATTGTACATTGCTTGTCCCATAATAGTGCACATGTTAGGGCATTGAGTAAAGCTCTTTTGCAAGATGAGATGTACTCAAACTCAGCGAGTTTATATCTTCACACAGACAGGGTGTTGGATGACGATTGGAAATTAGCAATAGCCAAATGTGTGGCACAGGAGATGGTCTCTCTACAGGCATTGGGAATGCCGATATCGATGCTTGTGGAGGCAGCGGCTTCCTTGGGTTGTGTGCCTGCTTGATGAAGCCCTTGTTGTTGTATTATATGTGTCAATCCCTCAATTTTCTTTTTGAGGGAATTAGGTAGTACTTGCTCAAACTTTCAGCAGTGGCATTGGAGGTAATTCAATTGGTCTTTTGGAGTCTGTATCTATGTGGGATCAATCGCCCCTGAGTTATGGGGCTGTAAAGGAACAATCCACACATCCTCAAGGATGTACTAAGGGTTGAAACAAGAGTCACTTGACAGAAAAAGGGAAGTTTTTGTCACAAAGGAGTGCTCAATCGTTGTATGCAGGAATTATGCGGGTCATAGTTCGTACAGGGAGTTGCAACATGGTACTTACGGTTGACTACTGCCTTGTAAACTGTGTGTGAAGATGCAATTTGTTAGAAACAGACAAGCTGATCAAAGGGTTTTTTTGTCAGTTGATGAAAGTACAGAAAGATGGCATAGCTCAAGGAGTACATGTTGTGTTAGCTTGTTGTAGCATGCAGATTTCAAACTGAGAATTTTTAGTTCTAGGTATTCCCTTCAACACAGCCATAACTTGTGTTCTTTACTCCAGCTCTTCTGCAAGCATATGAAGATGGCATTTCTTGGTGAATGGTCATACCGAATAAAAGTGTGAAAAAAGTGTACTATATACACAGGAATCTAAAATGTCTTTGAGGTCTTGTATTTGTATGATGTTTGGAAACAAGGTGAGGACTTGCAATGGGCTGTCTATAGATGGAAGGACCATGTAAGGTTCATGTGTAAGATGCTCTTACTTTTTAATGTCAATGGATTTTCAAGCTTCTGGTGTCATATCGTTGTTAATGCTCAATTTGGTGTGATGCTCTCAAAAAAGGTGTAGTGATGCTTAGCAGTCTTAAAATTTTCAGGGGCCATGCTTCATCACATTGTGGAGGCTTGTGAAATCAATTATGTCTGCACCGCAGAAAGAAAAAGGAAAACTGATTTGCTCGTGGATAAAGATTAGAGATAATTATGGCGAAATGCATTCGTGAACATCAGATATGCAATTGGCTCCATTTGATCTCTAATCCTAATCCACATAGGCTTACATTTGGTCTGACTTCTCACTACTATGTAATCTCCCCTCCAAAGAGCCGATAGTCGGTGTGAAAAATGTAAAAAACTTTCTGTTGCCATCTATAAGTTTGAGATGCAAGAGGGGGACATTAAGGCAATTTGCTCCCGTCGCCCCGGATGAGTGGGCCGTCTTGACATCGATGGAGTCTACGACATAGGATCCACACAATACTAGCACAACACAGGAGTTGGTTGAGTGCTCATTATGGAGGACATTGATGTTACTCTTGGACTCTGATGTTCATTTCAGCTTTTATTTTACATCATTTTATTTTGTACCGAGACATTGTAATAGATCCACCACAATTGTATCAATTTGGACTCCTAGGTTATTTCGACCTTTTGAAGACGTCTTAACACATTTCATTTCATCTCTCTCTCTCTCTCTCTCTCTCTCTCTCTCACTCACACACACACACACACACACACACACACACACACACACACAGGCATAAAAATCTCCATTGCAAAAGTTTGCATTGTTCGAATAATTTTGCTTGAATTGCAGAAGAGGCACAAATGTTATTTCAATCTTGGTACACAAAAATAAATTCCAGGTGATTCAGAAGCAAAGCCACATGTAAGACAATAAATGAAGCTCAACTACGGACAGTAGTATACCTCTCTTGAATGCACATGGAAATAACACATCCACAATGAAAGACTCTGATAATAGCAACTTAGTGTCATGTGCCAAAGGTGGCATTTTCTCTATGAGCTTGACAGATACTTTGAGCCTTGAACGAGTAAATTGCATGCCCATACCACATATTTCATAGTTGATTTTGGCCTTTATGCAAATCCATGCTATTTTAACATATAAGATCTTCGGAACACTGTTGAGTAGCACAGATGGTGCTGGTTTGAAACATATCACTTCAGACAAACAGCTATGCATACCATACAATACAAGAAAAGTGCCACATTAAAGCCTCTCTAATTTTGATTCAATTCATGGACTACTAGAAGAGACTCTCTCTCTCTCTCTCTCTCTCTCGCGTGCCACACCTGCTGCTTCGCGCCCACCTGTTGCTGCATCGCATGCTGCACCTGCTGCTTCGCGCGCACCTGGTGCTGCATCGCGTGCCGACCCCCCCCCCCCCCCCCCCCCCCCCCTTCTTCCTCAGCCCGCAGGTGCACACAGCCCGCCTGAGCCGCCTGGCCCCCCTTCCCCCTCCTCAGCCCACAGGTCCATACATCCGGCAGACCTGCAGAAATCCAGGAGAAAATTTCACAATTTCGGAATATTCGAATTTGCGTTAATGTAAAAAGCACATAGGAAATGTAGGAAATTCAGAAATTGCAGGTTCGGTAGAAAATTCAGAAATTCAGAAATTGACGATTTAAATGTGCAAAGAGTGCGAATGCATGCTTAATGAGGGTAAGCATGTATGCATAGTGCGGAAGTGCTTGTACGTATAGCGAGGTCCCTTTTTACCACCGCAATCCCCTCATTTTTGGCGGCGACCAAGCATGAGGAAGCAGAATGATAAACCCGATGCTTTAGAAGATGTAGTTCAAAAATGTAAAGAAGAAATGACGGAAACTATTAACAAGATCAACCGCAACCTGCTAGGCAAAATAAAAATGCTCGAAGATCGTGTGTTTGCCCAAGACGAAGAGATTGCATCACTCAAGAAGGCACTCGCAGAGGCACAATCACGAAACACACTTGAAGATGGAGAACTGCAACCCTCAGTAATAGAAGAACTAAACTCAATCAAAGAGAAGTGCGAGCCATCAAAGAGGGGGAAGAACATCATAAAGAGATGACAACTTCCTGGGTGGATGTTATTACAAAGACTCAGCAGAAGGCAGATGAAGCGTAGAAATGGATTGAGGTGGTCAAGAAAGGGAAAAGCAAGGAAACAACGTCAACACCCACCATTATCAACTTGACCCTAGAAGAGGAGCAAAGACGACGTGTGCGCTCTCTACATGTGAGAATTTGCGGTTTTAAAGACAAAGATAATGTAGACGAAGAGGTAAAAGAACTCATGGCTTTGATGGGGGTTCATGAGCCGATGCACTCAAGAGCATGGAGAGTGGGCAACAACAAGAAAAATGGGAGCAATGGGGAAACCTTGAAAGAAAGGGCACTCGTCCTTCGTTTTCCCTCCATGGAAGTACTAAAAGACTTTTTGAAGAAAAGACCAACTCTTAAGAAAACAGGTATCTTTCTCGGGGATGACCTTACCCTCTCACAGATCGCTCATATGCAGGAGGTAATGCTAGAGATTAGAGCGGCAAGGGAAAAAGGCAAGATTGCCTTTTACCGAGATGGAAGAGTGGTGATATTGGAGCGACGCTCCACATGACGGTGTGAGGCCTATGGGACTACACTCAAAGTTGCTACCTGGAATTGTAATGGATCTATGCGTCTTGATGTAGGTGCTTTTGAGGAGAGTTTTTCCGGGAGAGACATCATCTTCTACTCTGAGACGCATCAGGCCCCTGGGCAGTCTATGCCTCGCATTAGTGGATACAGATGGGATACAGCCTGTAGACAGAAGACGCGATCAGAGCACAGAGGGCGGGGCTCGGGAGGAGTGGCAGTGTTATTCAAGGAGGAGTTGCAGCCATTGATACATATAGCATGCCCCAGAACAGCTGGTATGATGTGGAATGCCACGAGACTAGAGCTAGACTTCAGAGGGAGGTGCTTTTGGGAGACATCACTCACAGATTGACTTCCGACGCCTAGTGCGGCGGAAGAAAAGGGCATTTTTGGCTCGACTAGAGCAAGATCTTTACCAGCTATTCTTGAGTCAGGACTCGCGTGAGGCGTGGCTGTTCTTTCATGAGCAGCCCCCCCCCCCCCCCCCCCCCCCCCTGCCATTACCTCTACAGAGACTTGGGGCCAGTATGCATCATCTCTGTACACAGTTTCTGGACAGCCGCCCCTCCCCGACCCCCCCGATCCATGCCCACACACATGTGCTTTTTTTTACCGCTGAGATGGTGAGGAAGGCCATTGACAGGATGAGGACTGGGAGAGCATATGATCATGATGGCTTAGTGGCTGAGCATTTCATGCATGCCAGAGATCTACTAGCAGAGCTTCTAGCAGTTATGTTTAACCGTGCCATGTGTGAGGGCTTACCTGATACTTGGAGCCTCTCTACGATTTTACCCATCTTCAAGTCAGGAGACCCTATGGAGCTTGGGAATTATCGCACTATCATGATTGGACACACATTGGCACGGTTGTACGCATCCATTCTTCAGGATTGAGTAGATGGGTAGAGAGGGAAGGGATACGTGCAGATGGGCAGGCAGGTTTCAGGAGAGGCTTTTCTACTCTTGACCATGTCTTGACACTCCGAGCCATCATTGAGGAGGGCAGATCACATGGGAGACGGATCTATTGTAGCTTTGTGGACTTCCGCAAAGCATTTGACACAGTACCCAGAGCTAGATTGATGCGTAGATTACAGGAGATGGGAGTACCCACAGAGCTCATTTGGGGGATCATGGCTTTGTATAGATCAGTAGTGGGGCATGTACGCACCTCAGGGGGTTTGTCCGCACCGGTTCACTCCACTATTGGTGTGAAGCAGGGCTGCCCGCTCTCTCCTACTCTATTTGGTATGTATGTGGATGAGGTTGCTGACAACATTGAGAGAGATGGTGATAGAGGTGCACAGCTGGCAGGGACATGGATTCCACTATTGCTCTATGATGATGATATTGTGTTGATCTCCGACTCTCCAGAGGGGATGCAACGTCACTTGGATGCTCTGCATAGATTTGCCCACGAAAGTCGTTTGTCTGTCAACCTTGGTAAAACCAAGGTCATGGTATTTAATACCACCCCACAGTGGATCAGGAAGTCAGCGCCCGCATTCACATATGGCCAGGAGACGGTGGAATATATAGATGCTTACAATTACCTTGGAGTGGTTTTTAGTGGACCAGCATTTTCACTGAGGAGAGCAGTAGAGACTAGACTGACCAGAGCCCATGCAGCATTGGGGAGATTGGAGAGGATGTGTTCATAGGTCCAGTTTCAGGAGCCTCGGACGAAGCTCTGGCTATTTGACACTTTAGTGGCGTCTGCATTGCTCTATGGAGCTGAGATATGGGGACCTTCATTGGATCATCACGGGAGGACAGGTCGCACTGATGGGTGGGGGGACATGGAGAAGCCTTTGGTCTCTATGATCTCGCGGCTCATTAGAGCCAAGGCTTCAATACCACGTGCCATTATCCGAGCAGAGCTAGCTGCTCCCCCACTGGTAGTCGAAGCGCTTACCAGATCTGTCTCCTTCATACACCGCATGTGGAAACTTCCCAGACACAAATATGCCCGCCTTGCACTCGAGTCCTCTCGACAGTTAGACATGCAGGGAGATACAGCATGCTGGTATGGTGAAATGACATCATGGTTTCAGGCGCATGGGTTCAGCATAGACAGATTGCCCCCCTTCCAGTACTCATTAGAGGCACCCTCTCTGACTCTTACACAGTCCGAGATCACCAGGCTCATCCGATAGGACCTGGCTCAGCTAGACATCAGGAGTACATGGATACAGCCAGCACAGGAGCTGGGCACGAAGATGGCTTTCTACAGAGAGCATCTTCTCCAGCTTACAGAGGACGGTTTTGTGACGAGGCCCAGATACATGGACACTCACTTGTCTCATGGGATACGATGTGCTATTGGCCAGATACGCACATCTTCACACCAGCTGCGGATCGAGATTGGGAGATACAGTGGAGTACCAACAGAGGCCAGGACATGCCCCCTGTGTGGCATGGAGCCAGAGACAGAGTTGCACTACAGATGCCACTGCACCGTCTACTACGAGATACGAGGCCGCTTCCACTACGTGTTGAGAGAGGGCTTTGGACCACTCTCCAGAGTCATGCAGTACGAGGATCAGAGATGTTTGGGTTTGTTTCTACTTGAGCTGCGCCGACACAGAGAGAGCCTGATGAGAGGAGAGGCTAGCTAGTCTCAGAGACACATCACAAACTTCTTTAGAGTAGACACTGGACACCCGGAGGAGCTACTACCACAGCAGAGCTCGTTGCCTCACACTAGAGGCACACAGATCGACCGGACGACCGAGCTGGGGAGATCCAGACGCCCACGACTGCGGAGGACTACACAACACCGACGGAGGCTGCATCAGAGGATTCGGATCACTTTGGCCCGACATGCACGACGCTCGGTCAGACTACTGACCATGGAGGAGATTGATGAGATCCGCCAGCGACCGATGCTGGATCTCTTGTGATTTAGCTACCCCAGCTAGCTGCTTTGCCCCGTTCACACCTAGCAGTCCAGGATTCCATAGTATATTTGTTTTGTCATTTTGTTACTCTGACTTTGTATTAGATCCACCACATTGTAACTTTTTGGTCTCATAGGTCACTTTGGCCTTTTGAAGACGTTAATATAACATTTCATTTCATTTCTCTCTCTCTCTCTCTCTCTCTCTCTCTCTCTCTCTCTCTCTCTCTCTCTCTCTCTCTCTCTCTCTCTCTCTCTCTCTCTCTCTCTCTCCCCTTGGTACTAGACTCATCATTGTAATCAGTTGGTCTCATAGGTCATTTTGGCCTTTTGTAGACGTTAATATATCATTTCATTTCATTTTCTCTCGCTCTCTACACTCATTCGACCACTACTGGCACTCTCATTGACGGAGCACTAGAGCTATGGAGATCCAGACGGCCACGATTGAGGAGAGGGGCTACACAGCATCAACAGAGACTACAGTAGAGGATTCGAGCCGTACTCTCTCGATATCCAGAGTGCAGATGCGGTTGGATTCTAGTCCTTTTGTACCCAGACATGGTATTAGATTCAATATTTTGTAACAGATTGGTCTCATAGGTCATTTTGGCCTTTTGAAGACGTTAATATAAAATTTCATTTCTCTCTAGTAGATGAGGATAAATTCTAGGAGTAGTAGTACTTTTGTTCTAGTCTTTTTTTACCTAGACATGGTATCAAGATTCACAATTTTGTAACAGTTTGGTCTCATAGGGCATTTTGGCCTTTTGAAGAAGTTAGTAAAACATTTCATTTCATTTCATTTCTCTCTCTCTCTCTCTCTCTCTCTCTCTCTCTCTCTCTCTCTCAACTAGCTGTTTTAGCTGCTTAGTCCACACCCAGCAGTCTAGGATTCCATTTGTCATCTTGTTACTCTGACTTTGTTTCAGATCCACCACATTGTAACTTTCTGGTCTCATAGGTCACTTTGGCCTTCTGAAGACATTAATATAACATTTCATTTCATTTTCTCTCTTACACAGTCTGAGATCACCGGACTCATCCGCTAGGACTTGACTCAGCTAGACACCAGGAGGACATGGATACAGCCAGCAAACGAGCTGGGCACGAAGATGGCTTTCTACAGAGAGCATCTTCTCCAGCTTACGGAGGACGGTTTTGTGACGAGACGCAAATACATGGGCGCCCACCTGTCTCATGGGATACGATGTGCTATGCCAGATACACACATCTTCACACCAGCTGCGGATTGAGACTGAGAGATACAATGGAGTACTAGCGGAGTACTGAAATGAGGGTAGTGTGTCCATACTAAAACCATGTAGCTTGAACCAAGATGCCATTTGTGCATACCAACATGATCTATCTCCCTGTGATGCCAAGTCCCATGAAGACTCTAGGGCTTACCGAGTGTATCGAGAGTCCAGGTGCTATGCATAAAGGAGACTGCTTGAGTGAGTGCCTCCACTAACAACGGAGGGGCAACAAGCTCCACTGTAACAATCTCATCTGGTATCGAGGCCTTGGCCCTAATCATCTGAGAGATAATAGAAACCAAAGGCTTCTCCATACATGTCCAGCCATCAGCATTGCCAACTCTATTGTGATCGTCCGTTGAGGGTCCCCATATCTCCACTCCGTATAGCATGGTAGAAGTGGCTAGAGTGTCAAAGAGCAAGATCTTTGTTCGAGGTTCATGGAACTGAACCTGCGAACACATCCTTTCCAGTTTCCCTAATGTTGCGTAAACTCTAGTCAATCTCGTCTCTGCTCCTCTCCTCAAGGAAAATATTGGGCCATTGAAGACCACCCAAGATAGGTATATGCATCTGTATACTCCACAGTCTCTCGACCGTATGTAAAGGTGGGAGATGACCTCATGACCCATTGTGCCATGGTGTTAAACACCATTACCTTGGTCTTACCAAGGTTCACTGACAATCCACTATCGTGGGCAAACACATGCAATGCATCCAAATGACGTTGCATCCCCTCTGGAGAGTATGAAATTAGCATAATATCATCAATGTATAACAGCAGCAGAATCCATGTCCCTGCTAGCTGAGCACCTCTGTCTCCCTCTCGCTCTATGCAGTTTGAAAACTCATCCACATACATCCCAAAAAGAGTCGGAGATAGGGGACATCCTTGCTTCACCTCAATAGTGGGAAAAACCATGTTAGACATGCCCTGAGCAATATGTATCTGCCCCACAATTGTCCTGTATAAAGCCAAGATCCCCCATATCAGCTCTATGGGCACGCTCATGTCCTGTATTTGCGTATAAGTCTGACTCTCAGCATTGCGTCAAAAGCTGGTATCTACCCTCCTCAATAATAGCTCTGAGTGTCAGAATCTCGTCAAGAGCGGAGAAACCTCTCCTGAATCCTACCTGTCCTGATGCCTTCTCTCTCTGCCCATTTACTCAACTCTTGCTCAAGAATGGATGCATACAACCTAGCTAATGTGTGACCAACCATTATGGTGCGATAATTCCCAGGAAGCATGGGATCTCTTGACTTGAAGATAGGAACAATCGTGGACATACTCCAACTTTCAAAAAAACCCTTATACATGGCTCGATTAAATATCATAGCAAGAGGCTCTGCAAGCATATCTTTGGCATGAATGAAATGCTTTGCTACCAAACCATCGTGATGCACTCCCTATCTTCATCCTCTCAATGGCTTTCCTTACCCTGTCAGTGGTAAAGAAAGTACATGTCTTTGGGCATGTCTCTGGTGGGTCAGGCAAGGGTGTCTTCCCCGACGCTATGTATGTGGCATATTCTCCCCATGTCTCTATGGAGGTGATTGCGGGTGGGGGTGAGTGCTCACGGAACAACCTCCATGCCTCACATGAATCCTGACCCATAAATAGCTCTTGCTCTAACTGAGATAGATAGACCCTCTTCTTTCCTCGCACTAGGCGGTGAAAGATAATCCTTGACCGTCTATGTTTGGTGATACCCATGAGCACCTCGCTTTGTAGTCTGATCCTTGTCTCTCTACACTCTTCATACCAGCTGTTCTGGGATATGCTTCCAGATCGTCTCCATGTAGGCTAACTTTGGGATATGCCTCCGATGTTGCATCACGAAGCTTCTCTGTCAGTACTTCAATGATCTCATCTAAAGGTATACCGAGTGTGTGTGGAGACCTCTCCTAATGGATTTGTATTGAACTGAAACGTGAGAGTGAAAGACAAGATAGCATGATCAACTGCTATTCCAACTCGTCTGAAGCCCACAATGAAATCATGAAAAAATGAAATGAGACTTGGTTGGGCAATGACATAATCCATTGTACTAGCACCATGGCGATGTGGAAAGCAAGTAAAACCTCTTGCTGCCGGGAATCTGTGTAGGCCATTCAAAATGGCCAATCCATGCGTATTCTCCATGTCTATCAGGTATCATCTACACTCAGTGTGCTCCTAATCCCGTTAGAGTCTAGATAGGTCCATCTCTGCGACATCAAGCTCCTTGAGCATCTCCTCTGAATAATCATGGAATACTGTCTAGTGATGGGGTAGTCCTATCAAAGTCGACGATGTGAAAGCGTAGAGACCAAGGGGAGTGAGCATGAAAGAGAGAGAGTCTCCTGAACCAATCAACCTTAGCAATGAATAACTGAATGTGTATACAATGGAGGCAAGGGGTTGCTTATATAGCAACCTCAGTAAA
This sequence comes from Adiantum capillus-veneris, assembly GCF_014529385.1. NCBI lineage: Eukaryota > Viridiplantae > Streptophyta > Polypodiopsida > Polypodiales > Pteridaceae > Adiantum > Adiantum capillus-veneris. The sequence goes on from NC_140959.1 coordinate 64,013,148, forward strand.
TTGCCCTATCCAGATTTTGACAAATAAGTAAATTAAATATCTAAAAGCCAAAAGAAATAATGGGGTCACATTGGGTATTTCACTTGAGATGCCAAAACTCTAAGACCCTGTTTGCAGCTCATAGTGGAAATCAATAGTGAGACCAAGTCGATGAAGAAGCTACCATGGACACCCCAAAAGTGGCCACCAATTGGATACACCTCGGTGTTGCTCCTCTCAACTTTTTACCTGAGAATAATGCCATCTTGAGCATCGATTGCCTTTGTAGAAAATTGGAACTGTAGACCACACTACGTCCAATAATCCCCATTCGTGAACTGTGAATACATCATGTCCAAAATATAAAACTCTAACATAATGAACTGTGGAACACATCTTGTCCATGATCTGACCAACAATAATGGATTGGTGCACTCATCCATAGTGTTTTAGACGTCTGATTGGTTCCCTACCAGATGCATGTGCATTGAACTGCGACCTACGGGCCCAAACAACAATAACTTGAACTCCAACACAAGGGTCCAAATTAATTATAGGGAGCACTGCTTGCCCCTCTATGCCACTCACAAGCCTCTCTCTGGCTGAAGCTAGTGGTAACACCTGTCATTTGACTAGAAATCTGACTTCAAGGCCACTGTAGCCGTCGCCACGTGAGCCATGCCGATCTCCTCTGTCAAATCTTTAGTAGTGTAATCTCTCTCCAGCTTGCGTTTGTGTTTGTCTTCTTGTGAGTTCTTGCTTTTGCCTTTGGCTTCAAACTCCTGAGCCAAACAAAGCGTCGAGTCACATTCATAACAAATGTGGTCGTACCTCATGGGTACTGAGGCAACTAACTGAGTACTGATTGTTGGGGTATAGGCACCTGTGCCTTGCCCGGCCGCCCAGAGTCTGGGCGTCCACTGACTTGTATACCTTATACATAGCATAAGTGTATAGGGGGCTGCTCACTCTTTGAGTCTCCCCACCCACATCGTGTGTGTCTCCTTCTCTCTCTCTCTCACTCTCCGTCTGTGGTGCTCCCCGATCCCCTTCAATTGGTATCAGAGCTATGGTGACCGCGGAGAGCACGACGGCTTTGAGAGCTTCGAGGCGATAGCTCGCTCTCTCTCGACGGTAGAGAGATTAAGAAAGCAGAATACTTGCTGTGAGAATGCAATGGGAGCTTGTGAGCTCAGTTGAGCGTGATGTATGCTCTTGTGGAAGCTCAGAAAGGAGTGTGGAAGACTGTGTGTAAGTGAAGGTGCTGCCCTAAAACTGTGTGCGCAGCAGCACTATTTTCAGATTCGTTTTTCTCCTTGTAGAATGCAGATCTGAGAATTTTATTCGTATTGCCCATCCGTTTCGACGTGGTCTATAACTTTGCAGAAGAAACTTTTTGCAAATTCCTCACCCTTTTGCTGATATTCAGCTCAGACTGACTGTATACAGAAATTCCAGATTTTCTGTTGTCGCATTGTGTGCGAGTTTGATGCACTTTTGGAAGCACGGGAGATGCTTGAAGTTGAGTGCATAGCAGTAGGGCTGAACACCATGAGAAGTTGCAGATGGTATTGGCTCGATATGATGAATGTGGAGGACAACTAAATCCAAAGAAATGTCATCTAGCACAGCCAAGGGTGAAGTTATTGGGCCATATGGTGTCAGAAAATGGCATTGAGGCTGATCCAGACAAGGTTAAGTCTTAAATTATTCTTCTTCCATCACCTACGAGTACAAAGAAATTGGAAACCTTTATACACAAAGTGAAGTACATGGCACGGTTTATTCCATTGTCTTCACAGCTCCTTTATCCAACAAGTGGCAAAGCATGATCCATTACAATGGGATGACAAGTGTGAAGAAGTGTTTCAAGAGGTGTTAGGGGGGTTGTCAGCCATGCAAGCTCCTGATTGGGAGAAAGTTTTTAATGTAAATACATCAATAGGGGATGATGCCATTGGAGCCATGCTATTGGAAAAGGCGAAGGGCAGCCATTATATGAGGCCAGTGTATTGTGCAAGCTGAGTGAAGCTGGTAGCAGAGAGAAAATTCTCGGAAGTAGAGCTAGTGATGGCCAGTGTAATATTTGCTTGTCGACGATTTCGTCATTACTTGCTACCACAACCTTTTGTTTTCTTGATGAGTTACGCCTTTTTGCTACAATTAATTAATGGCACTATCATGTCAAATGTGGTGAAGAAATGGGTAATTGACTTGCAAGAGTTTGAGTTCTCTTTTCTAGTGGAAGACAGTACAAGGGCTACCCTAGCTGATTTGTTGACTTACAAGAAGAATCCCCTTCTTGTTAAGGAAGAGGTGGTGAGAAAGGTAGTTGAAGAAGTGCCACAGATCAGCAATGCACATGTGTTGTTCTTTGATGGCTCATACAGGAAGAGCCATGATGCGGCTTCAGGGGGTATAGCACTTTATGATCCAGAGGGGAAGCTAGTATGCAAGAGAGGGTTCAAGTTGGATGCGCATAGTAACAATGAGGCTGAATATGCTACATTGGAAGCCGGATTACACATTTGTTTGAAGCATGGGATTAGAAGGCTGAGCATAAAAGGTGATGCCTTGTTAGTTGTGAAGCAAGTGCTGGGTGTGTGGAAGAGTTAGAACACCTCATTGAAGGAAATGTGTTTCAGAATTAAAGGCCTGTTAAAAAAGTTCGAAGCATGGAGCATCAGACACATTGAACGTGCTCTAAATGGAGAGGCACATGAAGCAGCTCAAAGCATGATTGGGGAGCTATTTGTGTTGAGGACCAATTTACCTCTTTATCTGGCCGGGAAAATTTGGCTCAAGAAGAGGAGTTTTGGCTAACATGAATCATTCTGAAGGACATCCAGAAGTCTAAGAAGTATGGTTTTGTGCGTAGAGCATACAGGTACAAATTGATTGGTGATGTCTTATACATGAAAGGGGCTGATCTTGTGTTGAGACGTGTACCTTGGCGGGAGGAGATTTATAGAGTGCTGGAAGAGAATCATAAAGGCGCATGTGGCGGCCATTTTGCGTAAAGATCACCTTGCATAAGATCTTGCAAGACGGGTATGTATGGCCTAGTTTGCACAAGGATGTTCACCATTGGTGTAGGTCTTGCAATAGGTGTCAAGCATTTGGGAAGAGAGTGTTGAAGCCAGAGCTACGAAAAACCATTATGGTGTTTGATATGTGAAAAGTGGGGGATTGATGCAATAGGCCCGTTACCTATCACAAGCAGGGGAAAAATCTATATTTTGATTGCAGTGGACTATCTCTCTAGATGGGCAGAAGCTATAGCAATAAAAAAAATCACTGCAAAGGATGTGGCAAAATTTGTGTATGATGAAATATGTTGCAAGTTTGGGGTGCCATTGGAGCTACTTTCAGATAAGGGCCAGGATTTAGAGCTAAACTGCTAGACTTTTTATGCGCAAAGATGAATATTAGGCACCAGCATACCACTCCTTATTACCTGCAGTGTAATGGCTTAAATGAAAGATTCAATGGTGAGTTGGTACAAATTCTTTCAAAAGTGATAGAGCACCAAGGAAAGAATTGGGATTTGGAATTTCCTAGTGCATTATGGGCTTATCGTACTTCGGTGAAGACAGGTACATGGTTTACTCCATTTCATTTGGTATATGGAAAGGAAGCACTATTTCCTGTGGAGGTAGAGTTTCCTGCAGTAAAGATGCTAGAGAAGTTGCTTGGGCCTCCTAGTGATGCATTCAAAGAGAGGCTCTTATAGTTACAAGAGGTTCAGCTGGATAGGATGAGTGCATTGGAGCATTATGCGCAGATGCAAGATAAGGCTTTGGCAAAGATAAATGAAAAGGTCAAAAGAAAGGGTATCAAGAAGCATGAATTGGTTTTGCGTTACAACAGCAAGCTGGACAACACATTCCAAAAGAAGTTTCAAATTAAGTGGGAAGGTCCTTTCAAGGTAGTGGAGTGTTTTTCGAATGGTACATATCAGCTGGCTAACCTGTATGGGATTCTACATAAGTCAAGGGTAAATGGATGGCGTCTTAAATTATATCATGCCAGGTTAATGATGGTGGAGCAAGATGAGATGTCTACAGAGAAAGTAATGTTGGTGAGGGATGAGGAGACCTGTGACACGGCAAGTCTCATATCTCTTTTTGCTGCTGCTGATCATGAATGATCTAGCAGACTAGGGGATGGGCAAATTATGTCAGGAGTTTTTTTGGAGCAAGGTATTGTGCATATGCACATACACATGCATGGTGCATCAAATAAAGGATTGCCCATTTTCCAAAGCCAGGTGGTTACGTGGGGCCCCCACATGTGTACAGGTAGGACAACATGTACATAGTGCATCGATTTTCACTATCACCAGTACCAGTGTGTTTTTTCTATAATAATGAGGATTTGGTAGTGTGTAAAAGTTCTTGAGGAAGCTATACGCGGGCCGACGACATGAGGTAAGCAGGTGCGTCAGATGGCATCTAGTGGTGTCAGGAGGGCGAATGTGGTCAATACTTGCACGTGGATAAGTATAGACACGACGTGGGTGTTTTCTTGTGCTAATTATGCAAAAAGATCATCATGAGGACCATATTTTGGGGCCACTTCACATGGTGGCAGGATGCATTATTGGAAAAAGTTGAGTGCCAGGTGTGCGGATTGAAGCAGCAGGGTGACAACTATGCATTGCAAGGCCACTTTTTGGCCTGTTCGAGGTCCGTTCGAGGTCAACTAAAAGGCCAAGGGTGCCCAAGTAATAAAGCTAAGTGTGGGAACGGAAAAAACTGAGAGAAGACCAGAAAAAACGTGGAGAGAAGAGGAGGAACAGCTGCAACTATGTTTTTGCTGTTTTTGGAGCTTGTTTTGGCCATAAACTGCTCATCCAAGGTCGAATTTGAGCACTTTGACATTGTAGACTGGGGTTTTGGGCCATTCTGGACGCGATGGCATTGTCCATTTTTCCAAATTCCTCACTGTTTTTCTGATGTTTTGGCTGTGTAAGTTTCTTCTATGAGTGAAGCTTTTGCTCCAATTTATGATTGTATCTAGCATATTTTACCCATATTGTGTGAGCTATTTGCCCCATTGGTATTGGCCCAAGCTCAATTGTATCTAAGCATAAAAAAATCTCCTCTTTTGAGTTGTGTTTTTTGGGTGGGTGTGTGTGTGTGTCTCTCTCTGTGTGGAGTGGGTAAATGGGTAGTCTCTCTCCTCTCACTCCATCGGTGTGTTCCCTGTCTCGGCCAGGTGGGTTGTGTAAGCTGAGCGGTGCCCCATAGTGTGTGTGTGTGTGTGTGTGTGTGTGTGTGTGTGTGTGTGTATCATCCCAAGAGTGTGTGTCGGGTCATTATAGAGGCGTTGTGTGTGTTTCCATCCCGCTCGCACCGGTTGTCTTGATCTTCTTTTTCAATTTGAAACTCTTTTTCATGTTGATCAGTAGGGGGAGGAGATGGTTGCTTCGGAGCAATTTTCTGCTCCGTTTCTTGTGGAACTTTGGTGGTTGCTGTTGGTGCAGCTAAATTTGGTTGATGGTATGAAGAGGGTAAAGTAGGGCTATGTGTTTCTATAGGTGCATGACAAAGAGGAAAAGTAGATATGAAGGTCATGGGCAAGCAGGGGGTTGCATATGTGTATGATTTAGGTATTTTTTTGGGCGAAGGTGCTCTATCAAAAGGGCCTATCAAAGGTGATTAGTTAAAGTGTTCAAAGTGCAAACAATGAAAGTACCAAGTGTAGTTCTCGAATTGTCCTCCAAGATGGTCTAGATGTCTCGTCAATCGAAGCTATGTGGTACAAGTTACTATGGTTGTTTAAAGGTGGAGGTGGTTTGCAAATCCTCATCTGATTGGATGAGTGCAGGTGGATGGTTAAAGCTTGGGTATGCTGATAGGTCTAAAGTACTCACTTTATTGAGCATGCCGGTCTTTTCAGATCATCAATTGGAGTCCAAACGGCCAAGTCATGGAGCACTGAAAGTTTTGCCAGGGGTTAGTTATGTGTCAGTTTGGTCTACTTGATAAATGTGCCATCAATGATTTTTTTGAGTTTGTAGGTTTGTAGAGGTGGTATGTAGTATATGGAGCTAACTAGAAGTGATGGATCCTCAAATGAAGTTACCAGCATGGAAGTATGCTTGGTTGAAATTAGTGGGTATCGGTGGAGTGTCATATTTTTTTTTCCATTTTTGGCTCATTGTTTAAGGTCCTGATAAAGTCAAAATGCAAAGCGCAAGTGTTGAGTTGAAGCTGAGAACCCAAGATTCCGGTTGGTTTTTACAATGGATCCATCTAGTGGGTGAATAGGGAACTGGAGATCTTCAAATTGGTACCATGGAAAAAAAATTGAACCTTTTGAAGAGTTTTTTTTTGGAAGATCAAGGGTAGGCATGCCACATGGCACTGTAATAGTTCCACATGCATGGGGGGACCTGAGAAGTTGAAGCTATATATATTACATGAGGGCATGCCATTGTAACATCAAAGGGAAAGAGAGGAGCCACAAAATATCAGCAAAGTATTTGATATCCATTCTAGTGAAATGGGAAAATCAGGGGCTAATTCAATCACAATCAGGCAATAAACACAATATTTGGGTTTTTATCCCCAGACATGGGGTAGGTTGCCATGTTAGAGTGAAGAATATTTGTTTGGACACGAGATCTACCTTTTGAAAGTCATCTATTTTCATATATTTTCAAACAGTGTCGACTCTTTTGGATAGAAAAAATATCTATAACTTTTCATAAAGAACTACTACATATTTTCATGTGTGCAATCCAATACAAGTGGATATTTTGGATTATTTTTGATGACCCTATTAGATGATCCTTTATGATGTAAACACTTGATCTATGGGTGGGTTAGAGACTTTTCTCCCCCCCTTTTTTTTCTGGGGCTATAGTCGTTAAGTAATGCTTGCAAAAAAACTAGGGTTGCCACTTCCTCTTTCACAATTCCCTCTTTGTGTGTGGATACTAGTGACATCTTGTCGCGAGATTTAGTGTCTGAGTTGCTTCATTCGTATTAAAAAAAAAACAAAACATGGTATTGAAGTCAGACTATTGCATGCAATAAACTTGTAAGTTGGGATGAGCTTGGCCAACACTCCCATTTGGCCTTATTCTGCTTGATTTTTCCACCCTTCCTTGTTTTGCAATGCAAAGATTTCCATTGTGAATACATCTTGAAGAGTCCACCCCCTTATATCTAAACAAGGCCCTTTTAATTCTAAGAATATATAGAAATTTATTTACATAAGGGATATGTACATCCAATTTAATATATATATTTTGAAAGTTTCTTTAAGAAAAGGGAACTTATTTATTTGTAAGGGGATTTTTAATTACCACTTGAACACATGTTGTATATATGATGCTTATTTGATAGCTATTCGGATCTTGTAACTACAACAATCTTCCAAATATAAACAACTATTAGACGGCTATAAGAAATCTACTATTCATAGCTATCCATACCTATTGAATAGCTATTACGGGAGTTACATTAGGGATATTGAAAGCTAATTAACAAGGTCTTGAATATTTATCTAATAACCACCAATAGCCATCTAGTGACTAGAAGATAGTCTTTTGATGGGCCTAATGAGTCTTAAAAATAGCAATTTAGTAACAAGTAACTAATCTCAAGCGATTAATAGTATTAGGATCCTACTATTATTTGAAACATTTATCTTATTTCTATCGATGGGTACCTACTAAATGAGTAGATAGATATCTGGTAGCTTTGACATTCTATATACTATAAGAAGCCCTTTAAGCTCGACATAAACATTGACGTTTTGATTTTGGAATTTTATTCCCCCATTGTTGATTTGTGTTGAAATAAGTATTGATATCAAAATATCGTCATTGCCATCGTTGTAAGTGTTGGTATTGTTGTCTATATATACCAACTATGAAAGAAACATTAATACCAAAACTTATAATGATGGGAATACTGATGCTGCATAACTTGCTAATAGTAATATCAATGGCACATAGAAAATAAGTTCTGGTGGCAAATCCTTTTAGGCTCTACCACCCTATCAACCATAATGTAATTGAGACCATGCCTCACCAAGTTTTCCACCTGGCCATACACTTTGCATGCAAACACTCACAAAGCATAGCTTAAGAATCCAAAGATGAAAGAATTACAAGAGTGAGACTTCAAACAACCTTTTCATTTTATTACTTTGGAATTTTACACCTACAAGTGAGTTGCTTGATACTGTACAATGAGGGCATAGAGTGACTATTAAAGTATAAAACCATATGTCAATTGAAGAAACCAAAACTGTCCGATTACTAGATGTGAGATAATGCCATCCCAAATAAGTACATGGCAATCTAAAACCTACATATAGGCACCATGGTGTGCTAGTCAGGCGACAACACCTCATCTCATAATGACGATTGCAGATTTTGAAGAGTTAACAAACAATAGTTAGAAAACAACATTAATTACAAAGAAACAACCTTTTCTTAAACAATTAAATAGCACACCTCTCTACCTTGTGATGTTAATTTCTCAATATAAAAGTAGTTGCTGCAAGCCATTCTTTGCGCCATACACCTGATTAGGCTCTATGACTCTCTTTTGGTAAACTGTTGTTTCAAAAATTACTACCAAAATATTGAAATGAGTAAGTACAAATTTAAAAAATCTTAAACAAAGTAAGTAATGAAGTAATACTTACTAAATCCTCCTCAAATGCTCCGGGAGTTCACCTCTTAAACATGTCAGTTACCACGTGAGTTCAAATGAATGGGTTTTTTAATTATCAAAATTTTAAAATTTTAATAGGATTATATTAACAGAAAGGGTTTTTTATTGCTGTTAGAAAAAAACCCGTAAGTTTTTGAAGAAAAAGGGGTCATTTTATTACCTTAAGCATGTAAGTAAAGGGGTTTTTTAACACCCTTTGGACGCACATTATATGAATAGTTTCTTAAAGGGGTCATTTTATGACCTAAAGCATGTAAGTAAAGGGATTTTTTTAATACCCTTTGGACGCACATTATATGAACAGTTTCTCAAATATGGACCAACTGGTGCTCCTAAGGTAATGCAAAGGCCCTACTTCCACTTGCACCTGAACATGTTGTCTTTATCTCTCTATCCATGCCATATATTGGGGGAGCTACGGCCCTCTTATCTGAGAAAATTCTAGCTTTCTTTGTATAGCCAACTTGAATTTCCCAATCCATCATTATAGGGAAAGCGCTTGTGCAACATGAAGGATCACATTCTCTCCATCATCTTCTTGATAGAGATGTAGTCAGTGTGAGAAGGCGTGGGAACCTTAGCATGGAGAAATCATTGGAAAACACACAAATTATCTCCATATCTTTTATGAATACACAAGTGCACATGAAGCCAATGATATACTTGAACAAAGCTTTGGATCTAAAACCAAAGAATGCAAAGTAACTTTAGAAAAACAAACTTACAAATTAATCATGGAAGATAGAGAGGACATTGCTAATTTAGTAAAAAAACTAAAGATCACTATTACACAATTTACATATATCAAGAGTGATATTTAAGAGGAAGCTAAAATTAAAGTTACAATTTTGCTAAGCAATATGACCACATAATCACCATTCTAGAGGAAAAGGAACCAGCATGTACATTACAAAGTGTAATCAATTCCTTATAAGAAGAGGAAAGGAAGCATATGAAAGGGACACAATCCAATTCAAGGGGAGGAGGTCTACCTAGCTTCGACATCAAAGGCTAAGTTCCACCCGTGTGGTAACCTTGGAAGCATATCAATAATTGTTACAAGAACAAAAAGTGTACTCACTACGAGAAGACATCACCCACCTCTCAAATGCTTCTATGAGGACCAACCAAAGAAGAATACCATCAACAAGAAGCAAACAAGGAACAAAGAAAATGATGCAAAAGAAGAAAAATAAGAAGAACAAGGGAGCACACACTCTGTCTCCTTTGACTCTAACTTAGACATTTGTACATATCACATATGATCACCTCTACTTCATGTATTTGCATCACTTTAGAGATACCTTTAGAGTGCTTGGTTTTTATTGTGATCAGTTTGATGGGAGGTTTTATGAATCATCATGGCATTGTGATTCTAAGTATTTTAGACACTTATGAGTCATTTAATTGGTACCTATGTGTGTCATTCAAGGTAGGCCCCCGGGGGATTCACCATGGAAAACTTACCACACCACGTAAGTGCAGGAGAGGGGGGTTTTTTTACAAGTTACATAAGCGTATAAGCTAGAGGCAGGCCCCCAATAATTTATCTCCCAAGCTAAAAATAAGGGAGGGGGTATCATATTTTGGGGGGGGGGACTAACCCGGGTTGATTACTTGTAACGATTGGTCACTGGTGTGCACTAGAACTCGAATGAATTTTGGGGAAGTTTTTTATCAAGTCACACATCAAACTTTGCATCGAGCCGATCATAGATAAGCCTGATTTGGAGCAGGTCAAGGGTTGATTTACACTAGCTTTGGATGGGTCAGAATTAGACGAGTAGCCAGAGTGCATGCTAATTGGGCACATAATTTGAAATTCAAACTAAGACACATTGAGGGTACATCTAGTTATCAACTGAAGTGGTTCCTTTGGTACGTTGCCAGTCACTAGGCTACACAGTCTTTGACTAGTTTTACTCAGTTAGATAACGTGAAACCTAAATTTTATATATAAGATAGGGGTATGATATTTTTCTTCATTGATTGTCGTATAAGCGTAGAAAGGGGGGTCATATTCCCTAATATGAGTTGTATATAGGGGTTTTATCAAAGTTTTCCGCTCGTAGGTGGCGTCCCCTTTTGTATATAGAGTGAATCCCCTGGGGGTAGGCCATGCTTGTATATTTTCAATACGATCTCATTACTGCATATTCTGGTAGAAAAAAATGTAATCTCACACATGTCTCTTTTCTAATGTTCAATTTTAAAAAGGATTAAAAACACATCCAAGTTGAGCAGAACAATGTTAGAAAGACATTGGAATTGGTTTAGGTTTTTGCAATAGCATCTGGTTTCCAATCTAGTATTGAGAAGTCAAGAATGATCTCTCTCTCTAAAGATGACAATTTTGAATATTTGTAAGGTCCCTCCCTAAACTCTAGAGCCATTCAGAACTTTTTTTCAGCATAGAAAATACTTTAGAAAAAGCAAGACCGACAAAGAAGTCATACGAACAACGAGACTTTACTTCAGAATGAAAAGGCAAGGATATTTTGGATAAGAAATTACGTCATCCCTATATTTTTCCAAAAAGATTAAGATTATTTTTATACTTCTTCGTGAAGATCCGCGTGGGAAATGATCTAGATCGGGAACTGGGAGAAAAAGGGACTAACTTGATTGAAAGATAAAGTTAAGAGATAAGAACTAAGAAGAAAATTAGGGTCCAATAGGAATTAAGAAGAGAATTGGGGTCCAATAGCATTTGAGAAGAGAATTGGGGTCCAATAGCAATTGAGAGGAGAATTGGGGTCCAATAGGAATTGAGAAAATAATACCCACCATTTCCTATATAAGCACCCCCTCTCCTTTGTAATTTTACACACACATATTGCTAAGCTACTTGCATACTTGCCATGCTCAAGATTATGCTTAAGTAAATCAGGGTTTCCATTCAACCTTGCTCTTGCTCTCTCCCTCTCTTAAAGGCCAAACCCTTGAGGGTTTTGTGAAGAAGCTCCTCTCTCCTTCCTCTTCATCCTAAATCCCTTTTCTTCCTCCTTGAGTCTCACATCTCTTCAAGAAGGACTTCAACCCCACTTCCCTCTTGTTTAGAGGAGGTAATGTTCATTTCTAGTAGGATTAATTAATCCATGTGTTTTAATACTAGAAAGGTTTATGTGCATCATTTTAGGTTTAAGATTTAATGGTAACCTTGGAATTAGGGTTAAGTGTTAATGGTAGTGATTCATCATTAAGTTAAGCTTCAAAGGTAGATTTGCACTTGTAAGCTAAGCTTTAATGCTAACTTTGTACTTAGATGTAAGCTTTAGTGATTACCTTGCATTTTTAGGTTTAAGCTTTAATGGAAACCTCGCAATTAAGGTTAAGTAATAAGAGTATCTATGTATCATAAAGTTAAGCTTCAAAGGTAGATTTGCACTCGTAAGCTAAGCTTTAATGGTAACTTTGCACTTAGCTGTAAGCTTTAGTGACTACCTTGTATTTTAGGTTTCAGCTTTAATGGAAACCTTGCAATTAGGGTTAGGTGCTAAGAGTATCTATGCATCATAAAGTTAAACTTCAAAGGTAGATTTGCACTCATAAGCTAAGCTTTAATGGTAGCTTTGCACATAGGTGTAAGCTTTAGTGACTACGTTATATTTTAGGTTTAAGCTTTAATGGAAACCTCGCAATTAGGGTTAGTGCAAAGAGTATCTATGCATCATTAAGTTAAGCACTAAAGGTAGAATTTCACTCTTAAGCTAAGCTTTAATGGTAACTTTGTACCATAAGAAAAGTGTAGTTGCCTAAGCTCGATAGAAGCAGTTCAATTTTTGGTATTGAAGAGTATTTCTAAAGTTGTCAATTTCAAGTTTGTTTGCAAATACGGGATGGGGGATATAGGGGATAACTTCGCGGAATTGATCTCCATGTTGTTTTGAACCGAAAACTCCATAGGCTTCCATGAAGATGCCCCATGGATGGCAAAGGATTGCAAAACCTGGGATTCATACAAAACGGGGATTGAACTTAAAAAGTTGACATTTTTGAAGAGACATTAACCATTTTTGAAGAGAAATCTAAGCTTTAAAGATAACTTTGCACTTAGGTGTAAGCTTTAGGTTTAAGATTTAATGGAAACTTCGCAATTAGGGTTAAGTAATAAGAGTATCTATGCATCATAAAGTTAAGCTTCAAAGGTAGATTTGCACTCATAAGCTGAGATTTAATGGTAACTTTGCACTTAGGTGTAAGCTTTAGTGACTACCTTGTATTTTAGGTTTAAGCTTTAATGGAAACCTCGCAATTAGGGTTAAGTGCTAAGAGTATCTATGCATCATTAAGCTAAGCACTAAAGGTAGAATTTCACTCTTAAGCTAAGCTTTAATGGTAGCTTTGTACCATAAGAAAATAGTAGTTGTATAAGCTCGATAGAAGCAGTTCAATTTTTGGTATTGAAGAGTATTTCTAAAGTTGTCAATTTCAAGTTTGTTTGCAAATACGGGATGGTGGAGATAGGGGATAACTTTGAGGAATTGATCTCCGTGTTGTTTTGAACCGAAAACTCCACAGGCTTCCATGGAGATGCCCCATCGATGGCAAAGGATTGCAAAACCTGGGATTCGTACAAAACGGGGATTGAACTTAAAAAGTTGGCATTTCCGAAGAGACATTAACCATGAAACTGTCTATGGCAAAAACTCGCTTCTATTTTCTAAATAAATTTGGCTGGTAGATCATTAATGAAAGTAGGAATTAAGGTTTATAAATGAATGAACCTGGGAATTACCAACTAGGAGTTAAAAAGGAATCTCGAGGGGTGATAGGGATAGCCCATTGCAAAACATAGATTTAACTAGGAGTTTTGAACATTGTCGAAAATGACCAGAAACCAAGATGAATCTTCTTGGGGTCAATTTGATTGAAAGGCCGGCCCATTGAGAGGATTCTCTTGGGGAACTTGACGGAGATTGACCCTTTTCGGCTAGGACAGCATAACCGACAAGTTGTTATAATACCTAGATCATTCATGCCCGAGGGATAAGGGATGAATGGGTTTGTTTTATTTTTGCCTGGCCGGGTGAAGTACCCGCGGTATCTTATTGGAAATCAGCCATAATCTGGGAAGGGCCTGATGCTAATAGTTGGATGAGAAAGTCATACTCAGGGAGGATGATGTGAATTTAATTAAGGAAGGGATGATCGCCATGAACCAAGGGAGAACAAGAAAGCAAGAGTAGATCCTCAAGTTAAAGATCAAGAAAATCAAGACTAAGGACCACAATTTTGGGTGCGAAAAGCTGTAAAGGACAGATTGTTTATGAGAAACGGATAGAATTGTTGAATGAAGGGATGTACCTCCTTGGGTTGGCATTTGAGATAGACCGGAGTCGTGTCCGAGTGTCGGTCCCAAGTGGGAGGGATACCTGCAGATAGATCTACGACATTCCCTGGAACGGTCTGGAGGACTGAGGGAGGTGAGTAGGGTCGAGTTTGGGTATGGTCCTCACAAGTGGTATCAGAGCCTAATTTTGAATCTTGGACCTTGGAATTTAGAATTTTGGATTTAAGATTAATGCATGAGAGAAAAACATCATTCTAGCACCCAAATTTCAATAATATATCACAAAATGAAGTCTTGATGTTCCAATAAATTATGCAAAAACTTTCAAGATGGCTTGGGATCTGCCAGAAGAAATTCAAGGGATTATCTATGAGAGGATGGAAACTACTACTCTAGAGCAAAGGCTCGCTATACTGGAACATGTTAGGGAGCTCTTTTTTCCAAAAACCTATACTTGTCCCTAGGGATTTAAGCAAATGGGAAGTGTGAGTAAAGTTGGAAATGAACGATATAGAAATTTGTGAAACAATAGGTAATACACTTATGCAAAGGCGCATGGAAGTGGCATGAATGAAGGAAGACGCATGCACTTGTGCGAAGACACATGAAAGTGGCATGGATGAAATTTTTATTGAGCTTTACTTGTCATTCTTACTTAAGCTTAGTAATAAGGAGCCAGATTGGGTAAGGTAGCTACCATATGAAGAATTAATTTTTGGGACATTAACTGGAAGATAATTTTGAGTAATAATGAAGAAATCCAAGAAATTCTTGTGATTAGCCACCAATAAAGCTATAAGTATATATAGTAAGACTCGTTTTGAAATTACTGATGGCTTGGAATATTCAAGAAGAAGAAGTTTATAAGATAGTCCTGAAAGAATGGGGATAGCCAAACCAGAGAACACGTTAGTCATGTTGAGACACCTTATTGAACTTTTCTCTCCTAAGGAAAGTGCCATGTCTACTAAGAAATGGAGAACATGTGGATTGAATGGAGTTACACGGTTAACCTTATGGGGACGCGTACAATTATTGAATAATTTACGGATTGCAATGTTGAGAGAAAGCTAGGATTGGGACCAAAGAGATATGGTATGGTCCAATTTTATTTCCAGATTTTGAAAGAAAACTTCTACTTATAGCATCTCAAGACAAATAGGAAAACTCACAAGGAATTAAAATGGGAAAGTGCAATAGATAAGCTCATAAATATTGCAGACATTTAAACTCCGAAGAAGAATAAGAAAACAAACTTATGAGTTAACCAAGAACTCAAAGTTGGAATTTTTACTCAAGACTATCATAGACAGAAGATCCTTTGCTGAAAGCACTAAATAGAGATGTCCTTAAGAATTTAATTAAAGAGGAGAGACCGACATTTCAAGACAAGAAAGTACAGACAATACTCAAATTTTTCAAAAAGAGTTATTTCTTCAATTAAAGCCAAAAAGGATTACAAGGGAGGCAAGAAGTAATTACAGAGAGAGGCAAGAAAGTTTACAACTCATGAAGATCCTCTAATATATGGTCACATAACCAAGTATCGCAAGCGCCGCACATGTTAGGATGCTCACCCTCTGGAATGCTTCTACGAGAAACAGCTTGAGCAATTTCTCGGATATGAGCTGAGAAAAGAAAAGGACCTCTAAGAGGAAGACTCTAGATGGTATCGAGGCAAATCTTGGAATGGGGGATAAAGTGCACAAGCAAGAACAACCTTGCGGAGAACCCAAGATCTCGTGTCCTTTTGATGCAGTAGTATCGTGAGCCAAGTCCCAGATCCTCTGTAACCATATCAAGTCGGGTATTGTTGCAGAAATGGTCTCTACCCTAGAGAGTCACTCTTGTGAGATATCGCCATGTCTTCCATATCGTCTGGCCAACACAAGAATTTAACTGAGGAAAGAGAAGATCTTTGTATCGCTCTAAGGACTGTCTTTTAGCTGTCTCATCTGCACTCTGCAAGTGAGAGATGCATACAGAAGAACCAAGTCTTCTTGCCAAGACGCCATCAAATAAGAAAATGACTAAGTTACAAGAGAGTGAAGATCGCAAAAATAAGAGGATAACAGGTGCTGATAAAGAAGGGATTACCAGTAGCTCATAAAGAGGAAGTAGCGTATCAAAGAAGCCATAAACGTGATGACTTATTCAAGAAGATAGCTTATTAAGAAAGATTTTCCACGACTCCAGTATTATATTAGCAAATTTTTGGGGATGAAGAAGTGTAAGAGAGAATTCAAGTTAAAAGCGTTAACAAGAAGTTAAGTCGCAAGACGTATCCAAGAAGCTTCATCAATTACGTATTTTATTCGAGTGGAGATGCTGCCTTCAATAGACTCAAAGACCTCGTGACCAGCAGTCCTGTCCTCATCAACCTTGACTAATTCACTCCTTAGCTCTTCTTTATCTAAAGAATTTCAACAAGAAATTCAGGTAGACCCCTATTTTAGACCTCTTCTGCAAGAGATTCAAGCTCAGAAACCGAGGGAACACTTAACTGAATATACCTTAGTAGATGGTTTTATTTACTACCAAAAAAGCTTCAGTCCTAGATATTCCTCAGATGAAGTGGGAATGTTTGACTATGGACTTTGTTACAAGTCTTCCAAAGACAACTGGAAACTATGATTCTATTTTTGTCTTAGTAGATAAGCTCTCTAAGTGGCTCATCTAATTCCAGTCAAGCAGACAGCCACCGCCATCGACATAGCCCAAGTATTTGCCAAAGAGGTAGTAAGATTACATGAAATCCCTACAAGAATCATCAGTAATCGGGATGCCAAATTTACTTCTAAGTTTTGGAAAGCCATGTTTCGATCTCTGAGTACCCAACTGAATCTGAGCTCAGCATATCATCGGGAGATTGATGGTAAAACTGAGCGAGTAAATCAAGTCATTGCAACCAACAGCCCCATAAATGGATCAAGTTTCTTTCCCTAGTTGAGTTTGCTTATGGATCTTCTCACCATCGCAGCCTTGAAATGTCACCCTTTAAAGCCTTGTATGGTTAGGATTGTTTAGTCCCTCTTCGATTACCCGACCCAGCTCTTCATGTTCCTGCCGCTAAGTCTACCATGGAAGAGATGGATCATCAACTTCTAGTCATTAAAGAAAACCTCAAGAGAGCTAGTGATAGGCAGAAGAGCTACGCTAATCTTCACTGCTCCGCTAGAAGCTTTAACGAAGGCGGACAAGTTTTTCTCAGAGTCAAACTCAAACGAAGCTCCTTAAAGCTAGGGAAATTTCGTAAGCTTGCATTCAGATATTGTGGACCTTTTGAAGTCAAATCAATATCTCCTTTTTGTCCAAACCCTTCATCATATTTTTGGTTGGTTCTTCGGAACAACTTATAATTATTCTTCAAGATATCGATGGCACTTTTGATGGAATTTTGAAGAGGATATAATCAATTGTCATATCTATGGAATTCAAGCATCTGTAGTCAGCCAATTCTTTTGAGATTCAAATTGTCTATGGTGTTTTACAAATCTTAGTGTTATGATATGTGAAATATCTGATTACCAAGTGAAAGACAAGGCAGTAAGCTATAGACATAAGAGAAATAAGGATGGAGGAAATAAATTGGGTACACAAGGGAGGAGATATTGCAAGATTTAATTGAAAGATCAGTATGAAATCCTTTCACTGTTAAGAACATGGAATTAGTCGGATGAAATCAATAGAGAAATGAGTCAACGCTCAAAACGGAGAAAGTTAAAGTCTAGGTAAGAATGGTAAGATTTTTACAAAGCGTATTGAGGCTAGATAGAGAGCGAAGTGAAGAAATGATCTTCAGACCTCACAAGAGAAGCACAATCCGGTCACACCAAAGCAAAAATACCTAGTTGAGTAAGATCACACTCAGTAATTAAAGTAACCCCGAGTCATTAAGAATTCTTTATGATTAAGACTTTTGAGTCAGCGCTAAAAATGGAAGAGAAGTGTATTATTCAAGATCCATACCAGCTTCACTGTACTTCAATCTAAATACCCTAAAGTTACTAACCATCTTCAATCATAAGTTGACCGAAGATTGAGTCTGACTACTCTCTAAAGCATGTCTCGAGCTGAGGACAACTCTTTCTTTTTGTTGGGGAGTTTGTAAGGTCCCTCCCTAAACCCTAGAGCCATTCATAATTTTTTTTCAGCATAGAAAATAATTTAGAAAAATCCAGACCGACAAATAGGTCATGCGAACAACGAGACTTTACTTCAGAATGAAAAGACAAGGATATTTTGGATAAGAAATTACGTCAGCCCTATATTTTTCCAAAAAGATTAAGATTATTTTTATACTTCTTCGTGAAGATCCGCGTGGAAACTGATCTAGATCGGGAACTGGGAGAAAAAAGGACTAACTTGATTGAAAGATAAAGTTAAGAGATAAGAACTAAGAAGAAAATTGGGGTCCAATAGGAATTAAGAAGAGAATTGGGGTCCAATATCATTTGAGAAGAGAATTGGGGTCCAATAGGAATTAAGAAGAGAATTGGGGTCCAATAGCATTTGAGAAGAGAATTGGGGTCCAATAGCAATTGAGAGGAGAATTGGGGTCCAATAGGATTTGAGAAGAGAATTGGGGTCCAATAGGAATTGAGAAAATAATACCCACCATTTCCTATATAAGCACCCCTCTCCTTTGTAATTTTACACACACATATTGCTAAGCTACTTGCATACTTGCCATGCTCAAGATTATGCTTAAGTAAATCAAGGTTTCCATTCAACCTTGCTCTTGCTCTCTCCCTCTCTTAAAGGCCAAACCCTTGAGGGTTTTGTGAAGAAGCTCCTCTCTCCTTCCTCTTCATCCTAAATCCCTTTTCTTCCTCCTTGAGTCTCACATCTCTTCAAGAAGGACTTCAACCCCACTTCCCTCTTGTTTAGAGGAGGTAATCTCCATTTCTAGTAGGTTTAATTAATCCATGTGTTTTAATACTAGGAAGGTTTATGTGCATCATTTTAGGTTTAAGCTTTAATGGTAACCTTGGAATTAGGGTTAAGTGTTAATGGTAGTGATTCATCATTAAATTAAGCTTCAAAGGTAGATTTGCACTCATAAGCTAAGCTTTAATGTTAACTTTGTACTTAGATGTAAGCTTTAGTGATTACCTTGCATTTTTAGGTTTAAGCTTTAATGGAAACTTCGCAATTAGGGTTAAGTAATAAGAGTATCTATGCATCATAAAGTTAAGCTTTAAAGGTAGATTTGCACTCGTAAGCTAAGCTTTAATGGTAACTTTGCACTTAGCTGTAAGCTTTAGTGACTACCTTGTATTTTAGGTTTCAACTTTAATGGAAACCTTGCAATTAGGGTTAGGTGCTAAGAGTATCTATGCATCACTAAGTTAAACTCCAAAGGTAGATTTGCATCCTTAAGCTAAGCTTTAATGGTAAATTTGCACTTAGGTGTAAGCTTTAGTGATTACCTTGTATTTTAGGTTTAAACTTTTAATGGAAACCTCACAATTACGGTTAATTAATAAGAGTATCTATGCATCATAAAGTTAAACTTCAAAGGTAGATTTGCACTCATAAGCTAAGCTTTAATGGTAACTTTGCACGTAGGTGTAAGCTTTAGTGGCTACGTTATATTTTAGGTTTAAGCTTTAATGGAAACCTCGCAATTAGGGTTAGTGCAAAGAGTATCTATGCATCATTAAGTTAAGCACAAAAGGTAGAATTTCACTCTTAAGCTAAGCTTTAATGGTAACTTTGTACCATAAGAAAAGAGTAGTTGCCTAAGCTCGATAGAAGCAGTTCAATTTTTGGTATTGAAGAGTATTTCTAAAGTTGTCAATTTCAAGTTTGTTTGCAAATACGGGATGGGGGAGATAGGGGATAACTTTGAGGAATTGATCTCCGTGTTGTTTTGAACCGAAAACTCCATAGGCTTCCATGGAGATGCCCCATGGATGGCAAAGGATTGCAAAACCTGGGATTCATACAAAACGGGGATTGAACTTAAAAATTTGACATTTTCGAAGAGACATTAACTAGCAAACTGCCTATGGCAGAATCTCGCTTGTCGTTTCTAAATAAACTTGGCTGGTAGATAATTAATGAAAGTAGGAATTAAGGTTTATAAATGAATGAACCTGGGAATTACGAACTAGGAGTTAAAAAGGAATCTCGAGCGGTGATAGGGATAGCCCATTGCAAAACATAGATTTAATTAGGAGTTTTGAACATTGTCTGAAAATGACCAGAAACCAAGATGGATCTTCTTGGGGTCAATTTGATTGAAAGGCCGGCCCATTGAGAGGATTCTCTTTGGGAACTTGATGGAGATTGGCCTTTTTCAGCTAGGGCAGCGTAACCGGCCAGTTGTTATAATACCTAAGTCATTCATGCCCGAGGGATAAGAGATGAATGGGTTTGTTTTATTTTTACCCGGCTGGGTGAAGTACGTGCGGTATCTTATTGGAAATCGGCCATAATCCGGGTATGGCCTGATGCCAATAGTGGGATGAGAAGGTCATACTCAGGGAGGATGATGTGAATTTAATTAAGGAAATTTGTTCGACTTGGTTGCTTAAAAAGGAACTGGAAAGGCTAGGAATATAGGGGCTATCTTGTGCATTTGTCTCACCAGATGGTGCTATACCTCTCGAGATAAAATACTTAAAAAGGAATGATTATATTACTTGATGAGCCTTTTCCAAACACTAATTCTAGAAAATATTGTGAAGATGTTGCCATTTTGATGGCTTGTAACCGATTATCTTGGGCTGAATGGGGAGACAAGATGAATTGGTTGAAACTAAATGTGTTGCATGATTAGTTAGGAAACTAGTTACAAGCTGATTATAGCAAATAAAGAAAAGAAAATGAATTAAAAGTTTCTAAATAAAGATCTTGTGGGAACAACCAGATGAATTTCCCTGAACGAGGGTATGCAACAGATTGCTTGCTGCTTGTTGTTTGATGATGTCTGATAGACAGCTGTCTTCCTGACTTTGTAGTAGTTAAGTACTAGCTTGGGAAGGGATTTTCATGAAATGGTTTGGTGGGTGGGCGGATTCGGAGGGTCAGATGGCCGGATGTTGAATAATTTTTTTATTATGTTAAGGGCTAGGACTAAGTGGGATAAAAATGGGTAATCGGGGATGAGCGAGACCAAGTAGGATTGCAAGATCCCTCCTCTTAGGGGAAAGTGACAACTGCCATGCTTGCTTGTTAGGAAGAAGGGATTATCGCCATGAACCAAGGGAGAACAAGAAAGAAAGAGTAGATCCTTAAGTTAAAGATCAAGAGAATCAAGACTAAGGACCACGTTTTGGGTGCGGAAAGCTGTCAAGGACAGATTGTTTTTGAGAAGCGGATAGAATCGTGAATGAAGGGATGTACCCCCTTGGGTTGGCATTCGAGATAGACCGGAGTCCTATCTGAGTGTCGGTACCAAGTGGGAGGGATACTTGCAGATAGATCTACGTCATTCACTGGAACGGTTTGGAGGACCGAGGGAGGTGAGTAGGGTCGTATGGCCCTCACAATTCTAGATGGACTAGAGAGATTGCTAAGATGGGCAATATTTTTAGACGCTTGGGGAGTACCTATGGGAAGGCGATGACCTTCAAACATGATCTCAATTGTTTTCAGTATAGGCCTAAACAAAAGATGAAGAGATGGAAATGCATCCTGCTTCCATTTCATTTCTGAGCAAGACTCATCAACACCATTGTGATATCGTACATTACCTTTGACTCTCCTTTCCTCCAACTATCTCAGAGGAACTCGAAGGCATTTCTCAAGCCCATCGAGGAGTTCCTATGGATAAACAAAGTAGTAGGGTAAGTGAGAGGCCGTGGCCAATCCAAAGAATCAGGAAGGTTTGGACATTATAAACCCTTCCATTCATAGTGAGGCCATTTGTGCAAAATTGTTTTGGACTTTGGACGAATCTCACAAGAGATAGGCTTGTATGGTTAGGGAAATGGTGGATGAATGCAAACTTCAAATCTAGAGGGGGTAAGTGATTGGATCTTAATATGCAAAGCAAAGTTTTGTACCCCAAAGGACTGCAGTTAGAGCTAAGAGGTTTCACTAGTAACTACATAGGCAGACTCCTTCTCCTTTCCCACATCTTCGTCCCACCTTACTCTATAGTAGTCAAGTGCAAAGTATGGAACTAGCCCAAGGGAAAGTCATTTCTTTCTCCCTCGACAAAGAGTGTTTATGAGAAGCTGGCTTTCTTTGAGCAGTGGGTTGGGAATCCCAATAAAACTTGGTCCAAAAAGTGGAGCAAGACCAAATGGAGCTAGGTGTTGGAGAACATATGGCACTTTGAATGTGAAAATGAGCAAAAAGTCTTCCTTCAAAAAATTCTTTTTGGTTTTTTGCCAATTGGGAACAAGGTCAAATTGAGGGGTCTGGTGATGGAACCTACATCAGATGAAAGCACCAAACTGAGACCATATATACCACATCATATGAGGATTTCCAGCAATCAAGAGCTTCACTAGAAGAGTCTACAGATGGGTGTTTTTCCAACTTGGAACCCCATTCTTTAGACAAGACCTAGCACTAGGCTCTACCTGTAAGGTTTGATTCACCATTTGGTGTGTCCTACCCTAGAGGGAGTTTAGGGAGTTGAGGTTGTTTTGATTCGTTACAATCTTTTACTCCCATTGTACTTTAGGGAAAAATTAGGTTATATTTAAAATAAGTGATTGAACATGTTGTATTTTCTTGATCACACTTCACTTTACTCGATTCCATTGTTATATGATCATCGTGTATTGCATTAGCTTGTAAATTGTAAGTTTTCATCATGTTAATGATGAATATTTAATAGTCATTTGCTACTCACTTTTTCCTAGTTTTTTGACTTTCTAAATGGCACATATTTGATTTAGGTAATCCATACTATATGTCTAGAAAAGTCACAAAAATAGATCATTTATTTGTAGAGGAATTCATATACTTGTAGCTTTATTTTGCTAAAGAGGATAATCTATTGAGGGAATTGTGTACGTGTGCTTAAGGAGGCTTAAAGATGAAGGTAAAAATTTAGAGAAAGAGAGAAAAAGGTACATGGCTTCCAATAAGGTAGATTCAATTGCAAAATTCAAGAAATACATTAGCAAAAGGCATGTACATCATAGGATTTTTTTATATAAAGTTGTAGATATCAGGTTGGTCTCTTGTTTGGCTTACACATAGCCATACTAGAGAGATCATATATAGGATGATATCATCGTTAATGTGCACATGATATCTGGGATACCATTCTAGATAGCATGCAACACTGGCATCGATACCACATAGTGCTCCACATGAACTTATCCCCCACACAGGCTTCTAAAACTAGGAGATGTTGCACACTAACAACCTAGGTCAACCATAGGACATGCCCACCCAACAATCCTCCCTTTAGGCATGTAATTTACTGAAATAAGCTGGATCATGATTCAATGCCATAAAGGCTAGTAGTCACATAGGCCAAAGGTAGGTCTCAATTGATATGGTGTCACATAGACTGAAGATTTCTCCCCTCAAGTCCATATCTATAGTACATCAATAAACTTGCAAGATTGATCAGGGTTGGTATAGACTATGATAATAACTAATATCTAATTCTCCTAAATGATTTTCTCATGTTAAATTGATCATTTAATAAGGGGAAGTGCTAGGGGAGAAAAAGCTAGAATATTGGTTAAGTTGGCAGACCGGCCACAGTAGGGATCCAAAGGAGGGAAAATAGGGATCCAAAGGGGGGGCCATCTGCAAAAGAGCAATGTGCAACAATGGGCTTTAACGACCCTAAGGTTCAGCCCATTAAGACTTCCAAAATGCTAAGGTTCCAAAATTCAAAGGTTGTGTCCAATGGTCAAAGATTAGTTAAATTGAATGCTGGGTGTGTGTACAAAAAGTCTTCAAAGGTTCCTACATAGGAGGGGGCGAGCCTTGCAAGTAGGGGATGAGAGAGAAACACACACACACACACACACACACACACACACACACACACACACACACACACACACACACACACACACACACACACACACACACACACACACACACACACACACACACACACACACAAGCTTCCTTTACACAAAGGGAATGAGGGACACATGTCAGCTCCCTAGCCCAGATGTCCACAAGGTGCACTCAAATCCTATTGGATGGTCATGGAGGTGGACCAATGAGAATTAGCTAGATTAAATTTAGTTTAATTCATTTAAAAACACTTAATAAAAGAACCAATAAGAATTAAGCTCTCTAGAAGACTATTGGACAGTCTCCCAAGGGTCTAATGAGCATTCAACAACCCAATGGCTTGCCCGATTCCTATTGTCCAGGAGACAAAGGGGTCCAATGAGAATTTAGTTGCATTAATTAATTACCTAAAGCTCTCACAAAAGGGAAAAGGGAGACACATTTAAGAAGGCTATCACTTATGACTCTCAATTTTCATTGGCTAAGCTTGGCATGGGCCAATGGGGTGCCTGCATGAGTAAAATGGAAGAGGGGTTGACCAAGAGAGAGAGAGGGGGCTGAATTTTTCAAGTCATTATTACACACACACTCATAGAATCTCATGTGTGGAGAAAGAAGACTCTCTCTCTCCTTCTCAAGCTTTAATAAAAAGCTTATCACCTACTCCAAGCTTGTGAGAAGGGAGGCCTACACCAACAACTCTTGGCTTTGTGATGCAAATCCAACCAAGAGCCAAGGTTCAATGCATGCTCATCTCCTCTACCATGCTAATTACTAAGCTATGATATGCTAATATGAGTGATTATGTGAGGAGATGTACATCTTTCTCATAAGACTACTCCTTCTTCCTCTCTATCTACTCTCATACCCTGCTAGCTCTCACCATCTTCGAAGGTGTGTGAAGTCTTGGGTTTGAGACCGTGAGGGAATTGATGTTGTGTTTTATAAGTGTTTTGCCTAGTGCTTGAAGCTTCCATCTTCATTGCACTAGCTAGTATTGAAGGAACACAAAGAATTGTATTGTAAAATGTCTCCCTTGATGAACAAAGCCTTTTGGAGGGGAGACTGTAAATCCGGTCCTCAACTTCTCTAGGGGGTGGGTCACACGAGCCTCCATGACCCCATGGCTTGTGGTGCAGTGTACCCTTAACCATAGGATATGTTACATTCCTTTCCCCTTAAGAATTTTCATCCTCAAAAATTGCCTTGGAAGGAACAATCCTAAAGTTAGGGAATCTTTTTTGGAGAGTGCTTACTCGCTCCCATGTTGAACTTGCTTCAGTAAAATCTTTCCACTTAGCTAAACACTCTTTATAAATTGTATTTATGATTCCTTTCTCTCTATTGTTTAGTATTTTTCTGGTTCATGTGGAAGAGAATGAGTATGTATGAGTTCCATTATTTGACCATCTTGAGTAAGATTGTCATACTGACCCAATTTCTTTTTGATTATGCTAACATGGAATACTAGATGTCTGGTAATTGGAGAATTGTAAGCCATATCTCCAACCTTCTTTAGTATTGTGCAAGGTCCACAATAGCTTGGTGATAATTTTGGACATGGTCCCATCTTCATGGTTTCAAAATTTTCAGGCATTTTCAAATAAACTTGCTCCCCTTCCTCAAAAGTGAGAGGCCTTCTATGCAAGTCAATATACGTCTTTGCTCTATCTTGAGCCCTTTTAATAACATCTTTAGCAAGTTCAAGCATTCCATTGATATCTTCTAAAAAGTCTTTAGTTGCTTGAATCATTTCCTTTTGCAATCCTACTACATAAGGAGCTCTAGCCTTAAACCCATACATTAACATAAATGGACTATATCTAGTTAAAGAGTGCTTGACACTATTATATGCAAACTCTATTATAGGCAAGTAATCTTCCTAATTAGTTTGCCGTTCACTTACATATGCTTGTAGCATATCTTATAGGATTTGATTAACCCTTTCAATTTGACCATCTGTTTGAGGATTTTCAGTTGTGCTCATGCTTATTTTAGTATCCAACCTCTTAAAGACAACTCCCTATTAAAATTCATGTCTCTATCTGACCCAATGTCTACTAGTAAACCATATAGTCGATAGAGATTTTCTACAAATAATCTTTCTAGTTACGATTTTAACATCAGATTTGGCAGGAATGAACTTAGCCATTTTTGTTAATCTATCCACTATTACCCGGATAGATTCGTGCCCCCTCTGTGTTCTAGGTAGACCAATTATGAAATCCGTGAAAATACTCTCTGGTTTCCCTGAAAGAATTTCTAATATATGGAGTAATCCTCCAATCTTAAGCATTTTAGCTTTATTGATCTGGCACTTATTACATTTAACCACATACTCTAGGACGTCCTTACACATTTCATACCAATAAAATTGCCTCTTAACAAGACTAGGAGTCTTGTTTACACCTGGGTGTCCCGCATTTGGACTACAACGGCACTCATAGAGTACTTGGCACCTAATTTCTTCATCTTTCGGGACACATATTCTACCTTTGTAGACTAAATAGCCCTCATCTATGGAAAAGTTTTTCCAATTGAATCCCTCTAAAGCACCCGTCGATGCTTCATTCTCATTGGAAAACTCTTGTTCTGGAAACCTTTTCTAATATACAAGAATCAATATGACATTTTTCTCTTGATGATTCAAGAAAATCACTATTGAATCGAGTGAAAGTCAAGTCAATTATCATAGGCATCCTGCTAAGGGATTCTGCTACCACATTATATTTCACTTTGTGGAAGCTCATGATCAAACTCTTATAAGAGTTCAACCCATCTGGCCTTAAGAACTTTCAATTTTGATTGATTGGAAAGCCACTTAGTGCTTTTTTGATCAAACACTATCATAACATTAGCACCGTATAAATAATGCTTCCATTTCTTCGGTGCATGGACAATAGCATACAACTCCCTCTCATATACTGAGTAAATTTTTTATGCATGTGGTCTAAATTTTTATTTTCAAATGCTATTGGTCGACCCTCTTTAGTTAGAACTGCCCCTACATCAAAATTACTAGCATCTATCTCGACCACAAAGGGTTGATTAGGATCCACAATGTACAAAATTGGAGTTATAGCTAATATTGATACCTTTAATTTTTGCATACTTTTCTTTTGTTTGTCCCCCCACTCAAACATTCTTCACTCTCCTTTAAGTTGGACAATCATGGGGACTATATAATCTTTAATGAATCTATGATAAAATCTAAAAATTCCTAAGAAGATATGTAGCTCTTCTAGGTTCTTAAGTTTCGGCCATTGCAAAATAGCTTGAACTTTCTCTGGATCCATCTTGATTCCATCTCTAGAAATGATATGACCAAGATATTTCACTTCTTCAGCAAAGTATTCACATTTAGATTCCTTTCCATAAGGGAATTTTCTCTAAGCAATTGGAACACTTTTCTAAAATGTTTTAAATGTTCCTCTTGAGTACGACTATAGATAAGGATATCATCAAGAAAGACAACTGTAAATTTTCCTAAATAAGGCCATAAAACACTATTCATTAGCTTCATAAAGGTAGCTGGTGCATTGGTAAGCCCCAAAAAGCATCACCAAAAACTCATAATGCCCATATCTACTTATAAAGGCTGTTTTTACAACATCTTCAGTCCTTATTCTGACTTGATGATAGCCAAATCGCAATATAATCTTGGTAAAATACTTGGATCCCTCTAACTGATCAAAAAGGTCTTCCATTCTAGGCATAAGGAGCTTGTTCTTAATTGTCGAAGTATTTGTTGCTCTATACTTGACACAAAGCCACATAGAATCAATAGGATTGGTGAATCCCATGGAGGATTTCTAGGTTTAATAAAGCCTTTATCTACACAGTATTGCAATTTCTTTTCTACTTCTAAGTGTTCTGTTTTGCCTAATCTACAAGGTGGTTTATAGACAAGCTTTGCATCTTTAACTAAATCAATAGCATGATCTACTTCACCTCTCTTAGGAGGTAAACATTTTGGCAAATCAACACGAAAAACATCTTTAAATTTCTCTAGCAAGACTTTCAAATCACTTTTACTATCACTACAAGAAGACAAAGATGAGTAAGAAACCCGATCTTTCATTTCCACATAGATTCCTTATTTACAAGAGATCGACACCAAAGCATATATACATCACAAGAGCTTTTATTTATAATCTTTTTGCATGCAACTCAAGAGAACATATCAAAGGACTAGTTTGTACATCATGCTCTCCTTGTATAATAAACTGTTTGCCTTCTTTTTCAAATTCTAGTGAGTTTTGGTGGTAACTCCGTTTCAAAGAAGTTCCTAGTTTCCACAAGCGTCCCCTTCCCAAAACCAAGTTTATACGATCCATATTCATAATTTGGAAGTCAAGAATGTCTTTATACCCTTCTATCTCAACTTCCAAATTGTATAGTAGTGTATCACATACCTTTTTGTCTTCACCATGTATCTTGTTGAGCACTTATTGTTGAGAGAGATTTAGTTTCATGACAAGGGCATAGTTCACAAAATTGTGTGTAGCATATTCATCTATCATGACCCTCACCCTTTTTCCATTTACAAACCCATGCATTTTTGTGTCAATGAAACCATATCAAATCATTTCCAAAGTTTAAAGATGAACAACATCCACACCATTAATTTGAAGTACAACATCCACCAATACCAAAGAGGTAGTAGACAAAAAAATATATATACTCAACGCAAATAACTTAAACCATTTAAAGATACACATGAAGATTAACAACAATTAGAAGATGCAAAATTATCATTGTATCAATCAATAGCGTTTGAGGGTTACAAAAATGGGGTTGTAAAAATGTAACTTGTGCTATGAATTGTCTATTGGTCATAAGCCTACTGTGGCCAATAATTCATGGCCTATCCGCTCTAAGATTTCCAATCCTTCCAAGACATCTTTGCTATCCCTTATAGTTAAGATTAAGGCCAACTCCAGGCATTGTTTGTACTTAGACACCCATTGGTGATAATTGGTTTCTTCATCCTCATGAAGGTACTTTATAAATTCCATCGACCAAATGCCACAATAATAGCAATGATAGCAAAGACAAAGGCAAAGGAAAAGTCTTGTAGAGGAAGAAGATGAAGATGAATATCAAGAGGTGGAGAATTTTCTCCATGTCTATGTGACATTTAATGGCCTAGTAACTTGTGTGTAGCGGAAAATAGCATGAACATAGTGAGCATTTCATTAGAATAGATTCCTAATGAGCATAACAAGAGTGCTTGGGTGGAGAGAGCAACAAAAAGCATAACACCTAGTTAGATAGGCATGAACAATATTTCAAAGAGAGAGAGATTAAGCTACAACTTCGTTAATGGACAATTTCTAATGCATTTTTTTATAAAAACTATATCATATTCCCTCCAATTTGAAGCCTCTAGGAGGATTTCCCCACCAATAAAAATCGAGCCTTTCATGCATCCACCCTTCTACTAACCTACCAACATCAACCCTATGCTCTGGTACCTATCTCCTCACTTAGTCAATGATTTATGAAAACAAGGTTTTCTTGTAATTGATTGTAATCAAGCCAATCCTAATCACCCTAAGCACCTATAAAAGAGGGTGTGCTAAGAAATCCTCACTTAGTGAATGATTCATGAAAACAAGGTTTTCTTGTAATTGATTGTAATCAAGAAAACCCTAATCACCCCAAGCACCTATGAAAGTCTTAGAGGGTGTGCCAAGAAGAAAAATACATAATTTCTTAGTGAAAAATGCCTTATGCCAAGCTCAATCTTTGGTTGCCAAAGCTCTAGTGAGCTATTGTAAAATGAAAAACTCTTATGCTTGATGTCATATTCTATGCTAGAGTGAGTAGATAGTGTAATCTACCATATGTTAGTCCATCTTTGGCAAGATTATGATATTTAGGTGAATAGGGTGAAAGAGTGAGAAGAGAATTGAGGGGACCTATACCTATTTGTGGAAGCTTCTCATTGGTGAAGTTAAAGAGGTTGTTAATCTCTACTTCTCCATAGTTTTCCCTCCATCATGGAGCCCGTGAAAGAGTAAGTTAATTCAAGATTATCATTGCTTTCTTGTGAGATTGCTATTGAATTGGTTTGGAGACCATAGCCCTCAATAATTCATCGTGAGAGGGTGGCAGGGTGGAGAGATTCTCTAACCCTAATATAGTTCATGGGATACCAAATTTTTGGTGTGAGTTTTTGTTATGAAAACATGGCTTGGCGATTTGATTATTGTAGGGACTTTGGTGAATTGTTTATGTGTATTATAATGGATTTGCAAAGCCCATATATGTGATGGTTAATTTGATCTTGGTGATGTGTATGACAAGTGGTTATTTTAATTTACATTTATGGTACTCGTTTCCTCTTCCTTGTGGTGAATGCTTTGAGTGGCATTGGTAGGAAGAAATATCACCCCCCCCCCCCCCCCCCCCCCCCCCCCTTCTTCTTCCTCTCCGTGTGTGTGTGTGTGTAACTTTCTTCTCTCCGTGTTTTAATGTGTGGCTCAATACAACTAGGTGGTGCCCTTACATTTTTCAAATAGTGTGTGCATTGTTGTTGGGGCTTGTGTGCCATTGTGTTTGGATTATGCCTCATTTCCTATGAGCAACACGAGAGCCTTGAGAGGTTTTTATAGATCACTTCTCTTGTTGCCTCCCTCGAACCACCTCACCAGGTATTAAACTCCTCAAAAGAGGTCCACCTAAAAATGTGTAAGTACGTGATCTCTTGAGGAGAGGTTCTTTTAATTTCGAAGAGGCAGTAAATGAAGGGATGCAATACAAGAGAGGGAATGAGCATAGTTATGTGAGCAATCAAAACAAATTAAGGCATTGATACCAATGATAGAGATGTCTAATAGTCCTACAGGGTCTACCTTCACTTCATTAATTAATTTGAATCGAAGATTCCTTCTGGAATCAAGAATTCAAGGGCGAAAGTCCCTTGCCATGTCAGCAACCCCCCAAGGGGACATCCACACTGCGTCTCACACTACCGATCGCCCTCGTCCCGTTCTGCGGCTCTCACAGTACCCATCGCCCTCGTCCCGTTCTGCTCGTGCTCAGAGAGAGAGAGAGAGAGAGAGAGAGAGAGAGAGAGAGAGAGAGAGAGAGAGAGAGAGAGAGAGAGAGAGAGAGCGTTGGTCCAATCCATCCCCCTTCAGCCCTTGCCCTCGTTCATTGTCCACCGCTGTCTCTCTCCGTCTTCGACAAGCAGTCCTCGCTTCGTAGCTCTCTCTCAGCAGCTTCGCAAGTTGCTCGTCTCCATCTCCTTCTCCCTCATCCCCTTTGCTTTCACTTGCCCCTATGCTTACCTAGCATCTCTTGCAGCACCCCTCCCCTACAGACGGATGAGAGAGAGAGAGAGAGAGAGAGAGAGAGAGAGAGAGAGAGAGAAATTTTAGAAAATTAGGGTATATTTTGGGTTTTTACACTATTTTTTGGAATTTCTCCTTTTTCCCTTGCCCTCAACTGGAATTTTTGAAATTGGAAACGACACGATATTCAAACTAAGATATATTTTTCCCGATCATTGCTTCCAAGCGATGCAAGAGATTTCCCAAATGGCATGATTCAAACTGAGATACATCTTTCCTGATCATTGCTTCCAAGCGATGCAAGGGATTTCCCAAACGGCATGATATCAAGTTGAGACACATTTTTCCTGAACACTGTTGCGCTCGAAAAAAAATCCACTTTTCCTTTCAACACATAGAAAATATCTCTCTTTTCCTCTTTGTATCTGATCCACGTGCCATTCCCATGCGACCCCCACCCCCCATAACCCCCCTCCCCCCCTCCCTCCCTCCCTTTCATCCAACTATTACACAAGCATCTTTGGTGATTCCTTTAAAAGGAAATGAAAGAAACGTTTTGGGCACTTACTTGTTTAAGTGCATATATCAATGGTCATCGTTAGAAATTTCCAGCATGTTGGAAATCTACTTGGAGTCTATTGCTAGGCATGTGAATCAATCTCACTAAGTTTTGGACCTTTTTCCATGCAAAAAATTGCCATGGAGCAAAAAATGGATTCACACTAAATGGAGAATTATTTGAGCTGTTTGTTGACATTTTTCTACTAAAAGGTGCGAGAAATGACGAGAAGTAGGGTCGATTAACCTTAGTACCCCTAAGGTTAATCCAATGCTTTCCCCTTGGGTATATTTAAGGGGAAAGTCTAGGATGAGGGCGAGGTGCAGGGGGCAAGCTTACCAGACGTCCTGTCGACACCAAGGCAGGCGTTGAGGTCGATGGAGGTTAGAACGATGTCGTCAGAAGTGATCGCGTAGCAGACAGCACGCAGCATATTGGAGCCGCTGAGGCTGACGTCATAGCAGACGTCGCTGGGCTTGAAGGGAACCCCGGGCTGCGGTTTGCCAATGCAGTTCAGCACTCCTAACATATCCACCTTCAAGGCTTCGTCCAAGTCGACTACCGACGGCGCGACGCCCCCGCACTCCACCAGCAGCTGCGGCCTCTGCTCCATTTGTAGCTTGCTGCTGCACGAGCTCCCAAAACCGCACTGCACCCAAGGCCCCGAGAAGAACAGGCATTAGATGTGAGTTAATTTGATCGGACACAGAACTTGGTGTTCAGTCAGAGAGAGAGAGAGAGAGAGAGAGAGAGCAGAGAGGCGCGCGTAACAGTCAGAGAGAGAGAGAGAGAGCGCCGCTTACGCGCCCCTGCCCCTCCCTCAGACCATATCAGACTTACCTCCACGTCGGCTGCGGCTACACTTCTCCAGCCCCAGGTATTCGTCACCAGGAGGCAGGCTGCAATATTAAGGAGGATGATGACAACGCGGCCTGATGAATAACAAGACGCCATCAGAAGTATGAATGATCAGTGCTTCCTGTACTGACTTCCATATATCTCGCGAAACAACGAAGTCGTAAGAGGCTAACGACTCGAAAATCAAATTGCGTTAAGCTTTTAAGATAACCAAGTAGGGGTACCAGCCGGAAATCCAGCCAGATCCGGCGACACAAATGTCAAGCGACCTAATAGGCAGAATGGCAGGAGACTATGAGCAAGCGCCCGCGAGGCGATCGACAGAGGAGCTAGATGCACGCAGAGCTAAGGCCACGGGCAAACAAGTAGGGGACATTCAGAGGGTGAGGGTGGAGGCAAACTTAAAAATAATTTTTTTTTCCATGGGTGGCCAATGAGTGCAGTTCTACGTCCTGCTGTAACTATGGGAGCAGATCAGAAGGTTGTTGATTCAAGGACGTAGGTGAGATGTTGAGGTTTCCTTTTGTACGGGTAATAAATTCTTGAGAGGGAAGAATGGGAATCTCAGAATGAATTGAATAAAATAAGAGAGTTTCTAGTAGGACTTATGATATTGTCTCCTACAATTTTGAAAACATCGTTGAACATGAGTAACTTGCACGGTCCCTTGACTTGGCTTAAAATGGGAAATGGAACGAGGGGCTGTGTGGCATCGGGCAAGGGGCAAAAAAAGTGGGAAGAACAAAACTTGATTCTATTTTTCTCAGATGCATGGCATACCCCATGTGCCAATCAGTTAGTCCTTCAATCATTGATCTCTCTCTCTCTCTCTCTCTCTCTCTCTCTCTCCACACTCAGTGGCCAACTCCATTGACATGAAGTTGTGAGTAGAGCCAGGGTCAAACAAGATGAAGGCATCATGCTTCCTTACCTTTCTCCAAGAATAGGAGAGAGGTGATCCTTTGCAATGAGCATCCTCTTTTGGAGCTTCGATTCGGGAAGCTCTAGGAGTCTCATTGCGCGCATTTCTCTTGGTACAAGAACGATAGCCATGTGCTTGCTCCCCACACTTAAAACATTTGTGGTCTTTACAAAAAGCTTCAAGCTCTTCAGGAGAGAGTTTATTTTTACTTTTGTAAACTCCCTTCTCCTTGGACCGATTGTTGTTGTTGTTGGAATTGCATTGGCACTATAAGAGGAGTTATCTATAACTGTTAGCATTGTCGCAGAAAAACAAAGAAAAAAGGAGAGAGAAAAAATCAATAATCGTGGTTATGGACACGGTAGTGGTTTCTCAACAATAAGCGCGGTAATAGTCGCAGCAATATACCCATTGCTATTATCGCGACAGTTGCCGCGCTTATTATCGCTACAGGTACATTCAAAAATTAAGGTGCTCATTTGGGCCACCGAAAATTGGGTGGCCCAAATGAGCACCTTTATTTCTGACCTGCATAAAACAATGAAACATCATTTTTTTTTTAGAAGAGTATAAAAAAAACCAAAGAATTGAGATTGAATTTACTTAACCTTGACAATTTAATATGCAGAAGATCAACTATCTTAAAAAGTTACAATAAAAAGTAAATAGTTGTATATACATTGTGTCACATTGGGACTTTACGAAAGTTTGGACAAAATATTATTCTATCTAATCCTCGTCTATCTCGTCTTCGTCCAACAGGCATGTACATTTGATCACCTTGACTCTACATAAACCCAAACCAACACGAAAGATGTGGTTGTTTTCGAACAACCATCGCCAAGTATCAAATTCTGTATGTCGCTCAAGATACCTGACCATGTCTCTGGTTGGTCGAGAAAGAGTGATATTTTCCTAAGTTAGCAATAACAATAACAAATTATCAACTACAATCTGAATAATCACTGATCGATGTTATAATTTAATCAATCTTACATATTTGTCCTTCCAAACTCCCTTGCTTCTTGAGCCATAGTGCGTGGGAGTTTATCTAGCGCGAGCGTTGCGTTGTTGTCTGTATGATGAGCCCGTCTCGTAGCTTGATCGCTCTTTTTTTGAATTGCCCACTCCCACTCCGCGTCTGCCATGTTGCCACCGTGGTAGCTTCTGTTTAGATCTCTGACCTGGTTGGCTGTTGTGCACCGCACACTGGACTGCTTGTTTTTCAAAAATGTCTTTATATAGCCCTCCAATTATTGTTGTGAAAAATGTTGATCGGGGATATTTGGAAATCTAGCTAACATCGCGTTCTCAATGTACCGTGCATGATCGGGCAGTTGGTCTCTAAACTTTATAAAACAATTCTTATACGTTGAATGTATAAGAATTTGTAGATGAAGTTGAAATGCCTTGCCCTGTGCTATGCCGAAGTCCTTCTCCCCACCACAATTAACCTTGTAGTAGCGCCCATGCGTGTTTGGCATGGGTGTGTCAGTTTTCTCATCCTCTGCACCAGGGGCGACACACTTTGAAAGTGGCGACTCCGTTCCCCGCCATTATCAAAACACGCAAAACCACAAGATCCGCCGCCGCTTCATCTCTCACGATGCTCGCTGCCCTGAGACGAGCCTCGATGCGCGCTACTAGAGGATGTTCGTCGACAATGTTCTGGTGAAGCAGGAGTGGAATGGAGTTGTGTAGGACCCTGGGATGCGATGGGAGTGGGACCCTGCGATGGAAGGGGAGTAGGACCCTATGAAGGAAGGGGAGTATGACGATAAGAAGGGGCTATATACTGAGGTGCCGTTGGTGCGAGGCTCTGTAGGTAAGGAGTCCCTCCCTGACTCCCCCATGGTGTAGTCTGCGGAGAAAGACCGTAGCTTGCAAGCTGCTGCGGAGTGTAGCGACCAAACAAATTTTTTGTCTCTCGGAGGTACTGTTCTCGTAAAGAGAGAGCCCACTGTAGATCTGGATCTACGACCGGTGCAAGAACCTGAGAAGGGCAGCTGTAGGATGGCCATGCCTGCAACTAACAAAAATAAACCTATGACACTCATGATTTAGGGTTAACTAGCCAGAAACATTCTTTATTTCTTTGCTTGTTCTCACGACTCAAGACTCGGGTCCACTGGAGGCGATGCCCACCCCAGGTGGGAGCCCACTTGGGATGTGAACCAACCAAAAGATAAGCGAGCTGGCTGCTCCCCACCAGGTTGTCTCTCGTCTGACATCTACATTACAAAGAGCAATATAAGATTAAGCTTTCCCCCCTACTCACTCATCTATAAATACGTACACAAGTATATTAGCACATAAAAACGTAGATACATATACATACTAGTAGACCTAAGTAGAGGCTAGTAGTGCCAAAGGTCAAGTGACACCTCTTTAGGTATCATCACAGTCCGTGGTAAAACTAAAGATACGTTGCGGTAATCCATGCAACAGTGGCCAATGACCGCAATGCCACAATTAAAAAGGGACTATACCCAAGAGGAAGCGTTTAACCTTTGGGCGCTATGCTCCCGTACTTAGTGCCTACATACATGTATAAACAAATATATATGTACGCACAGATATTTGTAAATG
Source organism: Adiantum capillus-veneris (assembly GCF_014529385.1). Taxonomy (NCBI): domain Eukaryota; kingdom Viridiplantae; phylum Streptophyta; class Polypodiopsida; order Polypodiales; family Pteridaceae; genus Adiantum; species Adiantum capillus-veneris. The sequence goes on from NC_140959.1 coordinate 64,049,299, forward strand.
TAGCCATCGTTTTGTGTTGTGCGCAGTGCGAGAGTGCTCACTGCTTCTGTGAAGTGCTATGAAGAACAACTTCTTTATTGTGCTTCTTGCGTAGCATCTCTTCACAGCAACTCCTTGTTCAAGGGATTACTTTGCCTCCATTCTGCACGCATGTCTGCCTCCATTCTGATGTACGGTATCGTTAAAAGCTGTCCAACCTAATGCCTATTTGGTGGGGAGAAAGAGATAGAAAGAGAGATAGAGAGAAATATAGAGAAGTTAAGGAGAAGAGAGTAGAAAGTAATTTTCGAGGGTTTGTTGACGTCATGTAAAGAAGGTCTTTTTCATAGCACTCTACAGAAGTAGGAGCATACCCGCACTGCCCACACCACAAAATGGTTGCTCCGCCTACAACCATTGCTCCGCCTACCCGCACTGCGCACACCACAAAATGGTTGCTCCGCCTACAACCATGGCTCTTTATCTCTCTATTTCTTTATCTTCCTCTCTCTACCTATCGCTTTCTGTCGATGGATATCTCTAATTCCCTCTCTCCCTCTTTCTCTGTTTCTCCCTCTTTCCTTATCTCTCTCTCTCTCTCTCTATCCCTCTCTCTTTCTCTATGTTTCTCTCTATCTCTCTCTCTCTCTCTCTCTCCCTCTTCTATTTATCTCTTCCTCTCTCTTTCCCTCTCTCTCTCTCTCTCTCTCTCTCTCTATTCTTTCTCTTTCTCTCTATCTATCCCTCTCTCTCTCTCTCTCTCTTTCCCTCTCTTTCTCTCTCTACCTCTACCTCTCTCTCTCTCTCTCTCTCTCTCTCTCTCTCTCTATTCTCTCTCGTTCTCTCGCTTTATCTATTCTCCCTCTCTCTTTGTTTCTCTCTACCTCTCTCTCTATTTCTCTCTCTCTCTCTCTCTCCTATTTATCTCTCTCTCTCTCTCTCTCTCTTTATCTATCTCTCTCTCTATTTCTCCTTCTCTCTCTATTTCTATGTAACATTTGTATCTAACATACATAACATTTTTATGTAACATTCGCTATCTCTATCTCTATCTAACATTCACTATCTCTATCTCTATCTAATATTCACTATCTCTGACAACCTAACATTTTTAACATTTGCAAATCTATTTAACATTCACTATCTCTATCTCTATCTAACATTCACTATCTTTATCTCTATCTAATATTCACTATCTCTGACAACCTAACATTTTTAACATTTGCAAATCTAACTAGCCGAGCAACGCAACCATTTTCAAACAAGTGTCTCTTCTCTACCACGCACGAAGAGACATTTCAACAACGTAACCATTTGGGAAATGAACGAGGTATGTCATGATATTTCTACTTCTTTTTATAGGGTTTATGCATGTGTGTCTGTATGTGTGTAGTAGAAAAAACAATAGAGAAAGAGGCCAGAGAAGCGTTGTTTTGTGTTTACCTTTCGTTGTAGCGCGGTTGCCGGCTGGGTTGAGCTTCCAATGACGAACGCGGAAAGCCCCCTTCGACAAACTCCTCCTTGACACAAACGTGCGTGCGTGTGTGTGTTTGTGTGTTGATGTTGTGCTTGAGATGGAGTAGGGAGAGAAGGTGTAGGGAGGGGGGTGGGGGGGGGGGGGGGGGGGGGGGGGGGGGGAGCTTAGAGAGGGAGCGATGGCGGAGAGGAAGTAGAGCAGAGTATGCAGCAAAAATGCGGCATACTCTGTCTCCTTGTCTATTTTAGGCGCTAGGCATTACCACGGCTATTACCGGGCCTGGTCATTTCAAACAGATACATGCAAATCCGAGGTTGCAAGGGGGAGGATGGGGGGGTACAAACCACCCCCTCTACCCTTAGCTATCCATTATTCCATTTTTTAACCTTTTTAGTTTTTTGATGAAGATTTTTAATTTTTTATGGATACTTTATTTTTTAGTGCTTTTAAATGTTTAATAATTGCATTTTTAAAGTTCTCTTTTTAGTTAAAAATAAATTTAGCACTCAGTGTCATTTATTCTTTTTGAACTTAACTTCATGTCATTTTTTTAATGGAATCTATGGCTTTTCTAATTATTTATTTTTTAGAACACATGACTAAATAAACAACATTTCGCATATGTAGGACATCAACTGAGATGATCGTGGTGCCCTTGGAGGCCCTGAGCGCGATCGCTGGCTCAAGGAAAAACTTCCTTGTCCTTGCGCAAGTGCAAAAGGGCAATCCCTTGCTTGAGGTGCATTGCCTTGGAACACGTGGAGAATGAAGGGCTTTGACATTCTCGAAAAAGCGCTCGGAGAGATGAGAGCGCAACTCACCTGTCGCTTGAGGAGGTGCCCCATTCATCTGTGTTCAGTGGTGGTGCACCAGTGTGCAAGGCCGAACGACAGAGGCAAGAGCAACTGGGCAATGGGTGCACCCCATGGTGATCCTCCCATTGGCTCTACTTCGGCAGCTCTTATGGCATCTCCATCGCACTTTGAAGCAGAGGATGAGCACATGTTCGATGTGTGATGTGTTGGGATCGGAGAGCACACACACAGAGAGCCAACACGAAGAAGGAGATAGACACAGTGTGTGGCGGGGCGGTACTCACACTACAATGTGTAGTTATGAGTATAGTTATTATGAATGAGTAAATGAATGGCTGTACATGGGCGGCTCAACAATGGGCAGCCGGGCACACGGGCCTTTAACCCAACAATCTCCCACTTAAAGGTAGTGTGCCTTTAAAGTGGCCAAAGTACAGCAAAAGAAGTCAAGCCATACCCATCAGCGATCTACAGTGTGCAAACCGCTGTGAGGCTAACGACTTCGTGAGTAGATCAGCAGGGTTATCGTCAGTGTGTACCTTGACAAGCTCTATGCGCTTGTCCTCTAGCACCTCTCGTATGAAGTGATACCTCACCTCAATGTGCTTTGTCTTCGCATGGAAGACAGGTTTCCGTGCCAACGCTATGGCACTCTGGCTATCACAATGTAGAATCGGAGCATCACAAGCCATACCAAGATCTCCCACTAGTCGTGAGAGCCATACGGCCTCCTTGGCAGCCTCAGTGGCAGCCATATATTCAGCCTCTGTAGTGCTCAAAGCAACGCATGGCTGTAAACGTGATGCCCACGAAACCGATCCACCTGCAACTGTGAACACATAGCCGCTAGTAGACTTCCTCGAGTCCACTGACCCTGCATAGTCTGAATCTGTATATCTGCAAACAGACATATCCTTCTCACCATAGCATAGGGACAACTCTGAAGTCCCTCTCAAGTATCTGAGAATACCTCTCACTGCATCCCAATGACGCTTGCCCGGGTTAGACATGTACCTGCTAACCACACCAACTGCATGAGCAAGATCTGGACGCGTAGCCACCATGGCATACATCAAGGAACCAACAGCTGACGCATAGGGAATCTGAGACATCTCTGTAGTCTCCAAATCTGTCTGAGGGCAGTCATCATGGCTGAGTTTTACATATGGAGGCAACGGGGTACTAATGGCCTTCCCCCCTTCCATATGAAAACGCTCAAGCACCCTGTCAATGTACTCTTTCTGACTAAGAAAGAGCATCTTGCGAGAACGATCACGAGTGATCCGCATACCCAAAATATGACTGGCATCCCCAAGATCCTCCATGGAAAAGGTCTCATGTAGCCTATGTTTCAAGGCATCCACATCAGAAATACACTTCCCTGCGATCAGCATGTCATCCACATACAAAACCAAAACAATAAGACTACCATCTGCAGCCTTTCGAGTATAGAGGCATGGGTCCTCATAATTGCGTACATAGCCCAATGAACTCATGAATGCATCAAACTTACGATACCATTCACGAGATGATTGCTTCAGCCCATACAAGGTCTTAAGAAGCCGGCATACCATCTTCTTTGAACCATGAATAACAAACCCACTTGGTTGCTCCATGTACAAATCCTCGTGCAAGTCCGGATGTAAGAAAGTTGTCTTTACATCCATTTGCTTCAATTCCATGTCTTTTGTAGCTACCAAAGCAAACAACATATGCAAAGTAGACATCTTCACCACTGGGGAGAAGATCTCGTCAAAATCAATGCCCTTCTGTTGCTTGAATCCTTTAGCCACAAGCCTTGCTTTGTACCTAGGCTTTGCATCCATTGAACACAGTTTTATCTTGTAAACCCACTTGCATGGTAGTGCCTTCTTACCCTTTGGCAAAGGAGTAAGCTCCCACGTTTCATTTTGGATCAACGAATCCATCTCTGACTGCATAGCCTGCTCCCACTTCAGCTTGTCAACACTAGACATGGCCTCATCATAACATGATGGCTCCCCGCAATCAGTCAACAGTACATAATCCATAGAAGGCACAAAACGCTGAGGCTGTCTTGCACGCCGCTCTGAACGCCTCAAAGACTGTGCAGGAGGTGCATTTGGCTGTCCCACATCTACATGATCTCCCAACAAGGGCTGATCTCCCACTTGAGGGTCAATGGGCTGCCCACGAGCAGCCATGGGACCATCATACCGATGTCCATCCTCCTCAAATATCACATGCCGAACCTCAACCGTTCGCGGTGATGCTCTATACATAGAGTCCTCATGAGAAACAACATCATGGCTGCGCACAATCTTCCTGTCAATAGGATCCCACAATCGATAACCCATCTCACCAGAGCTACCATAACCCAAGAAGATACATCTCTTGCTCTTTGGATCCAATTTGCTGCGTTTTGCCTTAGGTACATGTACATAAGCTTCACAGCCAAAAACACGAAGGTGACCATACGAAGGTGGCAAACCTGTCCATACCTCTTCAGGCACTTTGAAGCCCAAAGGAACACTAGGTGAACGATTTATCAAATGCACAGAAGTGGCAACAGCTTCAGCCCAAAATCCATTTGACAAACCATCCATAGAAAGCATACTACGGACTTTTTCCTGTATAGTCCTGTTCATGTGCTCTGCCACACCATTTTGAGGAGGTGTATAGGGAGCACTAAGCTCGCGCCATATACCCTTCTCAACACATAATGTTGTGAAAGCATGAGACATAAATTCACCCCCATTGTCCGTACGTAAGCACTTCAACTTACAACCTGATTGGTTCTCAACAAGAGCCAACCATTGCTTAAATATATCAAACACCATATCCTTCTTACGAATGGGGTATGCCCATACCTTCCTGCTAGCATCATCAATGAACGTAACAAAGTACATAGCACCTCCAAGAGAAGCATTGGGCATCGGCCCACATACATCACTATGCACCAAAGCTAGCTTTTCCAAAGATCTGTGTGGAACACTTTTCTTATGAGAAGACCGAGCATGTCGACCATAAAGGCAATGCTCACAAAACTCAAAACCACCAAAATCTGAAACGGGAATGTAATCCGCACGTGCCAACAACTTCATACCTTTTAGTGACATATGCCCCAAACGCTGATGCCATAAAGAAGCAGGAGGTTGCTCAGTGATCCCCACAATGTGATCAGCCACACTAGCTACACAAAGGGAATACAACGTATTCCTCTTAGCACCTTTAACCAAAACAAGGCTGCCCTTAGTGATCTTCCAACCTCCATCACCAAAAGATACATTGAAACCAAGTGAATCCAACTGACCCACACTAATCAAGCTTTTTGCAAGAGCCAGCACATGACGCACACGCTGCAAGACAAACGTAGTAGAGTTTGGCATAGCCAAATGAATATCCCCAATGCCATGAATCTGCATAGAACGCCCATCGGCAATCCTGACAGTACCTGTGCTCGAAGTATTTTAGTCATGAAACCACGACCTATGAGGCGTAACGTGAAAAGAAGCACCACTGTCAATGACCCAATCCATAGGCATACTACGCTCATGAGTGAGAAGAAAAGCGTCATCAAAACAGGATGCAATCAACACATCACCAAGCTCTTCACTAGTAGCACTAGTCGGAGCACATACATGGTCATCTTGAGAGCTACACTCTCCCTGTGTTGCATTTAACTCCTCAATCTTGACATTGTATTTAGGCTTGTCCTTAGCATCATGGTCTTTCTTCTTACCATCTCCATTTTCCCTTTTCCACTTGTAGCAATCCTTTTTGAAATGGCCTTTTCTACCACAATGGAAACATTCCACATCCTTTTTACTTGTGCCTGCACGGGACTTGCTTCTAGATTTACCCCTGTTGGACTTATACTTGTCCATAGTCCTGCCTCTGACAACCATTGCACTAGAAGACTTATTACCTGCATTATTCTTTTGATTAATCTCTTCCGTGAGAAGACTAGACTCCACATTAGTACTTGTCAACTCATTCGCAGGAACCGAGTTACTTATGGCTGTCCTAAATGTGTCCCATGACTCAGGCAACGTGACAAGTAAAAACATAGCTTTTACATTTTCCTCAAACGTAATTTCCTGCGTAGCAAGTTGGCTGAAAATTGTATTGAAATCATTCAAATGCGCATTCATGGAAGCACCTTCCTCCATTCGCAAATCAATAAGCTTTTTAATCCAATACACCATAGAAGCAGCCGAATGCTTATCATACGTATCGCAAATCCGCTGCCATAGCTCATAAGCTCCACCCTGTGCATCTTTCACATTGTAATAAACAGACTTTGAAAGGGAAAGCCTAATGGTAGACCTGGACATCTCATCCAACTCTTCCCAATCATCCCTCTCCATGTTCTCTGGCTTAACTCCCTGCAACTTTAGAGGTCGAATCTGTTTCTTCTGCACCCAGACATCCCAAATCTGATCTTTCCAATATGAGAAGTTAGCACCATCCAACTTCTCAATATTGAAAACTGTGTCCTCTTTAGTGCCCATTACAACAAGAATGCAACAATGAGAAACCTGTAACCAACCAACAAACTGCCACAACAAAGTAGTGTTGCAAATCTGACAACACCTGCTGCTCAATCAAAGAGCAAACGCATAGAGTATAAATCAGCCCATAATATGGTCAAAAAACGTACGTAGAAATCCACAAACAAATGCATAAACCCGTGACACCTGTAACTCAACCGGCCTAGGCAAACTGTGCCACAAAATGCATCAACAATGAGCTGTCATAGAGGCATAAACATACTCCATGTCTGAATAACCACAATAGAGACATAAGCTGACCAAGCTTACACAAATCCGTGAGCATAAATGGATCCAAGTGAGCATATAACCAATGCACAAGCTCAGCGAAGTCCAATCTCTACTGTCAACCAAGTACCTGTCCGTACTCAAACCGCAACACTGCAAGCAAGAGCAAACCCGCTCTATGTATAAGTAAACCAAATCTCCACAATATCATGCATAAAGAGTGTCTGTCAAACTGCCATATCCACATCCATCAACATACATAGATGATGTAAACCTGTAGCTCAAGAACACGCATAAACAGACTGCCCAGAAGAGTAGAAGCTCCCACTCAAACCACAACCATATGCATGGCTGTCCCACAGTCAAAATACATGTTTTGTAACCACAGAAGAAACCTGTATCCAAAGCTCCCTGTAACCTGTAACCTGTACCCGTACCTGTACCTGTACCTGCACCTGTACCTGTACCTGTAGTCGAAGAAGACAATGTCGCCAAACTCCCACTCTATCTGTGTGTATGAGGCCACTCCAAGAAGAGGCTACACACTCTCAAATGAGCTGTGGGCTCACGTAAGTGGAAGACACTACAACAATGGCACCTGTAATGGCTATGGAAGCTCTGGCAGCAGAAAACTACCAAAGAGAGATGAAAAACGTAGCTCCTAGTCTGTAGCTCGGATGGGATTTCTAATGGCACGAATGGCTCCGAAAGGGGGGTTAAACCGCAGGACACCTGCTGAAAATACTCGCAGAGTGCTGAACCTTCCAATGCCAAGCTCAGAAAAACCTTCTGCTCTTTGGAAATGCGCGCGTGCGCGAAACCGAAAAATGGCAATGAAACAGCAGCAAGTTTCAACACACTCAACAATGATGATGAAGCTCTCAATGCTCTCACTACCAAGCTCTGATACCACTTGTTGGGATCGGAGAGCACACACACAGAGAGCCAACACGAAGAAGGAGATAGACACAGTGTGTGGCGGGGCGGTACTCACACTACAATGTGTAGTTATGAGTATAGTTATTATGAATGAGTAAATGAATGGCTGTACATGGGCGGCTGAACAACGGGCAGCCGGGCACACGGGCCTTTAACCCAACATGATGAGTTACTAGCTCATGAGCGTGACATGTGCGAGGAGGATTGTCAGCCCTGCACTAAACCAGCTACCAACACGGAGGATAGATTGATGGCGAGTGCCCAAACACCTCTTTACGATGGTGCACGGTGCTCGATGCTCCGAGCATCGTTGGAAGCCCTCAAATTGCAAGAAAAATCCGGTTGGAGTAATGCAAATGTCGATGCATTACTTCTGTAAGTATGGAATGTTTGCTTTTATATACTCTCCACTCTCTTTATGGTACGGTCTTTTCGCAATTATACTAATACGCTTGTTTGTTGTAGCTTGATGGGCAAAATGTTGCCAGAAGATCACCACATGCCTCCAGATCGTTGATGAGCTAGATGGTATATCAGTGCACTTGGAATGGAGTATGAGTGCATCCATGCTTGTGTCAATGATTGCATGCTATACCGCTATGAGCATGCACATGCTACCTCATATCCCATGTGCAAGGAGACACCATACAAGACCGGAGTGAGCGGGGCGCACCTACCCCGCAAGGTATTGAGACATTTTCCATTAATTCCTCGCATACAACACATGTTTAAGAGAAGGTCTATCGTGGAGCTTGTCGCGTGGCACGCCAACCACCGCTCAAATGAAGGAATGATGTGTGTCCCTGTCGGTTCACCTGCATAGAGGCACATCGAAACTCAATGGCCAGAGTTTGGGTTGGAGCCTCGACACTTGAGGCTTGGGTTAGCAAGTGATGGTGTCAAACCCTCCAACACTAAGTCTACTTCATGGATCACTTGGCCTGTGATGATCGTCAACTACAATATTCCACCATGGGAGACATCCAAGAAGGGCAATATACTTCTTTTCTTGGATGTGTCAGGGAAGTACAAAGTGTCAAATATTGACGTCTACCTCGAGCCCCTCATCGAGGAGTTATGGAGAGGCATTACTGTTGTCGATGTCTCACTTGCAAAGGGAGGGGAGAGAGGCCATTGTGAGGAGAATCCTTATGTGGACTATGCATGACTATCCTGAGCTTGGAGAGATTTCTGGTAGCCCCCTTTCCTCTATCTCTCTCTCTATCTTTTCCTTTCTCCCTTTAGTTCACTCATCTCTCTAACGATATGATATGTATGCAGGGTTGTCCACATCAGGGCACAATGCATGTCCTACTTGCAGGCCATCGTTGGTGACAGAGAGGCCCGATTCCTTGAGCAAGGTAATCTATCCAAATAACCATCGTTTCTTACCCAAGGGCATAACAAGCACAAGGCTTCAATAAATGGGAAGACCCCTCTAAAGCTCACGATGGCAGATTGGGCAACCATTTGGGAAGAACACCACAACAACAATCTGGCTCCGTGTCCTCCACCAAAAGGTATGTCAAGGTATTCCATATGTTTAAGGCTTCCATATTGGAAGGACTTAAAAATACAACACCTCTTGGATCCCATGCACATATTCAAGAATGTAGCCCAAACACTATGGGACCACATTATTGGCAAGAAGGACTCTTTGAGTGCGAGGGAGGATTTGAGGCTTTTAAAACGTCTCCCCGCCTTTGCTACTGCACTTCGTGCCCCAAATGGAAAGATTGTGCTTCCTAAAGCACCATGGATGCTAGCCAAAGAAGAATTAGATAAGGTGAAGGGTACCATTGCCTCTATTTGCACACCAACAGGATACATGAGGTCGCTAAAGGGAACTTTCATAAAAGCGAAGAAGAGTGGAAGCATTAATCTTCATACTCCCTATTCTATCTATAGTTTGTGTGTATGAATTCGACTTTTACTCACTTTCTCTTTCCACTACAAGAGGCTGTGTACTCTTGTGATGCTTTTAGCGACAGAAATACATTGGGTTTTTATAACCCCCAGCGTCACTAAGAGCGTCGATACGGGAACGTCACTATGCCGGTCGTTATAGCGACGCTTATAGGGATGGTATAGCGACGCTGTAGGGCCATCAATACCGACGCTTATAGCAATGTTGCAGAGCCTAATATAGCGACGGTCATAGCGACGCCTGAGATGAAAATGTTTTGGTGGCAGGGCATTCACCCATCAACCATATTGAATGTTTCATTTGTCTATTTACCTTTGAAAAAAAGTGCAAAGGTAAATTTAGACCCAAAATAGTCACCCACAAGACAATATAATCATTAACTCCATCATCCATAGTACGTATTGTTTGCAAAATATATAAAGATACAAAAATGACAAACGTGAATTGATGAATGTAAATCAATGACAATTGTACACATAGGCAAAATCACTTGATTGTTAATCTTTGCAAATGTAATAGTTACAAACCATTGTCATTATTTAAAAAATCTACATGGTTTTCAAAAAAACGTATAAAAATCGTCTCATGATACATAATCTATGACAAAAATAAACTAATTCTATCTAGCTATGGCTAAACTGACGTCTCATCGCGTCGAAGTGGCGTATCTATCGGATTCTGCCAAAAAAAAAACAATAAGATAGATTGTTGTAAGTATAAACATATAGAAATGTTTATAAAACAATACAATAAATAGAAAAGAATCAACCCTAATAATAACCATGCCGCCGCGAGAACTCAGGATGTCTATAAGGGCGTTTATGACCTTCCTGCCTGCGTACTCACACTCGTACGGTGTGGGATCACGTTCGGTAAACGACCACTGTCAAAACATACAAAGAATCCATTATGTTAGAATTTCAAATCCCATAAACCCTAAACTATCTAATATAGATGCGAAAACACTTTAAAAATCGTCCCCAAGTGGTGCGAGCTCCCTGCCTCTACTCGCGCTCTGGCTGCCTCCTTTTGTTGCTTCCACTTGTCGGAATTCTCGCGCGCTTCTTTCTTCGGATGCTTCCAATCTTCTTTGGCCAGCCAATCTGGTCTGCTCCACCCATTCTTGATTGATTTTTTGCACTTCGGAGCGCTTATGCTTGCAGTATTCGCGCATTCAAACCTTCATCACATCTTCATTGAAGCGGTCATCCCGTGTTGGAACGGGAAACTCGTCATGAAGAATGCTGATGACTCTGTCTTTTAATTCATTCGGTACTTCACTCCAGGTGTTTAGTATGTAGTGTCTAAACACCTGAGAGCAAAGACCGCGCATGCGCGAAATCATCTTCTTGCCTTCATCATCCAAGATGATACCGCCGTTGAAGTCGACGGAGTAAGGCAAGCCCTCTCACCGCTGACACGTGAACCTGGGTGTCTCGACAGGGGTCTCTAGCAGCGTGTCAACGGGGGTACATGCGCCAGGTGTCTCCGCTAGAGTCTGAGCCCCGAAGCGAGGAGTGTCCACTGGAGTGACTCTTGGAGGAGTAGCTAGTGGTGTGTAGGTGCGGGGAACGATAGTCAGCCGTGCAAAACCTGGTGTTGATGGCGATGCCGTGGCTGGTGTTGGGACGGGAAAAGAAGGATAGGGTAAAGAGCCTCGTCGAACACGAGGTGGTGTCAAAGCATCGGTGGCGCCACCCCCACAACAACCGCCATCGCCACCACTAGAGTGCCGGTGCCTAGACGAGTGTGAAGATCATCTCGTCGACACCGAAGCTTCGGAGCGCGCTGAGGACTCCGAAACAGAGGGAGATGCGGATGGAGTAGGAATGCACGATGGTGCACCAGAGCGATGATGCTCCATGTACCACTATCTCTGTTGGGGTGACAAAGAAGAAAGAAACTGCTCATCATCCATACCTGCATTAAACACACGAACATTTAAACTTAATATTGAATGAATGGAGTAGAAAACATGGACAAGTAGATAGATAGATAGATAGATAGATAGATAGATAGAGAGAGAGAGAGAGAGAGAGAGAGAGAGAGAGAGAGAGAGAGAGAGAGAGAGAGAGAGAGAGAGAGAGAGAAGGAGGAGATGCTCGTTGTCTCTGCTTATGAGAACATACCTAGAGCATACGTACTTGGAGTGGACACAAAGAACAGTACAATGACGTAATGACGCAGTGATAAAAACAATGACGCAGTGACGCAATGACGCAAATACTTGGAGAGCTAGAGTTTTTACAAAACGGAGCAAAATTGTTCAAAACGGAGAATCGTACAAGAATTTGAAGGTGCTTGTAGCTTTGGAATGTTCAAAGGCTAGCAGCAACAGAAAGCGTTCTTCCTCTATTCAACTTGAGTGATGGAAGAGGCAAGTACATAACTCTGAATTTACAAAACGGAGAAAAATTGTTCAAATACAATATTTATGGCTTTAGGAGATTTCTCTCTCATCCTCGCATAGCTCAGCATAACTTCCTATATCTATATAGAGCTCTCCGTTTAAACAGATGTCCTCTGTTTCATTTTGTAGATCCTCTGCATGCACCCCATAGAGAGTAGCAGCTTGATGTTTGTCTGGCACCATCTCCACGGCTTCTGACTGAGCATCTTCTCCGATCTCCACCATTGATGCCGCTGTGATTGGCACATGGTAGCCTTCATACGTCCGTGCACTACGAGGGGCTACCTCTATGACGTACCACCAGTTTGATGCAGACTTTGTAGGATGAAATATCACCTGCTAGAGCTACATAACTTACATGAGAGCTTCCAAGCACATAAATTCTAAAATGGGATGTTAACTATTTACATACTTACTTGTTCACAATGCTCGGGTAGTACGAAAGTGTCTCTTAGGTCAGTCCATTTCTTAGTTGAATCCACCTCAAGAAAACCAGACTCTCCTCTACGCACAGTAGCGTTGCGACCCTCCATGATTATCTTGAACCATTGCATGTCGAACAAGTCGACAAAAAATCCTCTATAATCGATCCTCAAAATCTCTTGTAGCGTGCCGAAGTAAGTGAGTTCCGCCACCACAGGATCTGCATCAGAGGACCGTCGTCGACTAGACTGTTCAAATTTTGCCATGATTTCACAATCTTGAGTAAAATGCTTTTTGTTGATCCGTTCCACCCTAAAATGTGGACCTTTACACCATGCTGCTGTGTATGAATTATACTACAACCAACAAAGATTATGAGTGGCCGTTCAAATATCTAGAAAGTTACTAGTCGTACATTGCAAACTTACCTTGGTCGCGCAACCCCTAGAGTACTCCCACTCTTCCTCAGTCACTTCTTCACCGCACTGTTGTGCGCTTTTCAATTGTTTGTGCAACCATCTTAAGCTCATGAATGTTGGTAGGCTCTCCAGACCCATCGGATAGTGCATCGGTGGTCGTCTTCCCCGTCTCCACTCAATTCGTGTCCTTTGTCGCTCTTGCTTTGCATCCTCATATTGTGAAATCCACTTCTGCATGACTGAATTGTGAAGCATGCAAAATCGGTTGATTTTAGCCTCTAGATCTTTCGTCATCTTCTTCTCAACACCGAGATTGCACATGAAAATTCCAGATATGCACTCATCATCTATGGTTCGCCATAGCATGTCCCGGGCTTTATCAAATCCGTCTAGCCACTCTCCAATGTACACTAGGGACTCTGATAACATCCAAACCTTCTACCATGCTACCCTTCGGATGTGCCTTCTGACGCACATATCCCTTGAGCGTTTTCATGAAACTTTCTAAAAAGAACATCCATCTGGAATGTACTGTGCCAGCTATTTCCACCTCATCAACTATGTGAACAAGAAGATGCACCTGAATGGTTAGCATGGTAGTAGGAAAATGTTTCTCAAACATGCACACAACCTCTGCAACGTTTAGTTTGGCGAATGGTATGGAGTCTACGTTGATCTCCTTTTGTGAGATCCATTGCACCAACTTCGCAAGTTTGTAGATTGTGTTACGGACGTCAAGAGACAAACATCCCTCAATGGAAACCGGTAAAATAAACTGCAAAACACGTACAACAATGATATTAAAGTCCACACACGAATTTGTTACATAATTCCCACTATGATATACTCCACTATGAACATACCTGACACATTTTATGCCAGTCGTGTGACTTCAAACCGGTAAGCTTTCCTTCTTTAGTAAAACACGTTTGGAGCGAGTGCATTACGCTAGTGGGGGTCCGCAAAGATCGAATGGTCTCTTTTACTTTGCGTTCTTGGGCTCCTATGAAAATCCATGGTGCTTTAGGGAGTTTTATTGATCCATTGGATGCTGTTTGCGGCCAATATTGCTCCATACGATCCACATTTCTAAGGTCAACTCTGGCTCCCAAAGTATCTTTCTTGCCGGTCAGATGGTTCCATAGTAGATTACCCACATTCTTGAATATGTGCATTAGATCGAGCAAGTGATTGATCATGAGTTAGGGCCAATATGATAACTCGTACCATAGAGATAGTCTCTTCATCCCTGGGGGCAATCCATCATCACACATCTCCTTCTGCTCTAACCATGCTTGTGCAGACATCCTCGGTGGATCTCTTCCCAAAAAGCCGTCGCGTAACACATGATTCTCTGGAAGATACGCTTGATGACCTTCGTAGATTTGCTTCTTCAATGAGGGCGCCCTACGTGCATTCAGTCTAGGTCCACATGTGACACATGCTCTGTATCCGCTTGTTTGAAGCCTTTCATGTATACACATGATAATAGATCAGCTTGAGAAAAACCAAGATTTACAATGTCTGAGTGAGGAGTGTAAATAGATCACCTGAGCATTCTGTTAGTCCGGGATTGTCATGCATGGTCCACATTAGAATTCCTCTGATCAAAGCATTCCGTCGACCTGTGTGTCGGCTCATATCCACCACTTCTATGCCAATCCACAATTGTTGCAGCTCTTCCAATAGTAGACGAAGATACACATCCATATTCTTCACTTTATATTGCCCCGACACAATCAAGCTTAGCCATAGGTGCCCCTTCTTCGTAGTTAACCACGGGGGAATGTTGTAGTTGACGATGACAACGGGCCATACACTTTAAGATGTTGATCTTTGACCAAATGGATTTACGCCATCCATAGCTAGGTCTAAGCGCAAATTTCAAGCTTCCCTAGCAAAATCCGACCATGTTCCATCTATATGTTTCCACGCTGCACAATCTGCAGGAATCCGTAGCACACCATCTGAAGATTTATTCTCCTCATGCCATGATGCTAGGGAGGCCATGGACTTACATTCGAAGAAATGCTTGATATGAGGAAGCAGAGGAAAATGTCGCAAAACCTTTTGCAAAATTTTTGTTCCGTGGAGATCTACTCGATATCTTTCGGAATCACATTTCGGACACTTCTCCATGTCTATGTATTCCCCTCTGAAAAGAATGCAACCATTAGAACAAGCGTGGATCGAATTGTAATCCATCTCCAAGTTTCGCAAAATCTTTCTTGCTTCCTCTCGGGAATCTGACATCACATTATCAGCTGGTAGTATGTGCTCTTTGAGCAATCTACACAACACAAAAATATGGTACAATTGTGTAAAAATATTTTCGATCATTATACATTTAGAGTTTTATTAAAGTGAACTAATTGTAATAGATCACCTGAAAAGCGCTGTGACGCTAGTGTCACTCCATCCAAACTTTGTCTGCATGTTGAGAAGAACCAGGAGCGCTTTCAATCTAGACACACATGCTCCATTATACAATGGCGTATCGGCTTCACTTTTCATATCATCATAGACAAGCCTTTCTGAATCCATGATTGTCTCGATAATTTTATCAATCGCGGGCTCAAACATTGCCTCGTTGGGAATGTGGTCTGCATGATCATCCCCCGAGCTGTCAGAGGCTACATCTTGTGGCCTCACATATGCTGCTTGACCAAAGCGCCTACGAACACGTCTATTGGGTTGCAAGATTGCTGCCTATTGGCCAGTGTCAGAGTCCGACGAGTTATAATTGGCAACAACTCGATCTATAATAGATGGATCGAACTTGCCAAATTCGTGAACGTGCTGCAAAGAAACGCATCTTGTCCGTCGCACAGCATGCTTGCAATGATTGCAAGGACATAAGATCCTTGTTGAGAGGTAGGTGTTTCGGTTGGATGGCCCCACATCCTCGTCACTACTCATAATGAGGGTAAAAAACTTATAACCTGGACAACAAATTTAATCTTCTATTGGAATTCTTCGTCTTATCTCTCTCTCTCTCTCTCTCTCTCTCTCTCTCTCTCTCTCTCTCTCTCTTTGTTCACACTGTAAACTACCTCATATTCTCTAGTCACGTCCAATCCCCGCACACCTCGATCTAGAGGTGCACGGAGATCAGGACCACTGGGTTATAATCTCGTCTTTATTGGTCAATGCCTATGTTTGTGGGTACAAGAAATCTACACACCCACGTCTACATGATACTGCATGTAGTGGACAAAACCCCTTTGTCTCTTCTCTAGCTGTAGCATTTCACAGCATCTTAACATCTTTTCATAGTAGATCTTTGTGTGTAGCATGCAAGTACACCATTCTTGCAATGTAGCTAATGTCTGCTCAAGGCACTTAATTCTTACTCTAGATTTGATGGGATGTGGTATGTGTGTGTGTGTGTGACCCTTGGAATCGTCATCTTGCATCACTAATTTTTGTGTAGGCTCAATTTGCTCTTCCATTAGCTGAACATGAGGGCTTATTGTATGGTAGCAACACTCGAACATGCAGGTGGAATTGCTGGTCCGCATGGACTGTCGAGGCTGTGAGCGCAGGAAATTTTCTCGCCATTTCTTCTAACCTTATCTTAAATGATAAAAAGAAGAAAATGGTATAACCTTTCTATCACCCAAGTGTGGTAGATTGGTTATGCTAATTCCCTCTTCAATAACAGGTAAATAACCTAAATTTAATCTAATATAACGTAAATAAACCTAAATTAATAAACCTAAATCTAAATCTAACGTAAATAAACCTAAATCGAATCTAATTTAACTTAAATAAATCTAAATCTAATTTAACATAAGTCTACATCTAACCTAATCTTTAACTTCTTTTGGGATAGTTTCCTACGACGTTAAAACTCTCTTCTTCTTGTGTGTGTGTGTGTGTGCCAATAAAAAGAGAAAAATGGTATAACCTTTCTATCACCCAAGTGTGGTAGATTGGTTATGCCATTTTTCCTCTTCAATAACAGGTAAATAAACCTAAATCTAATCTAATATAACATAAATAAACCTAAATCTAATCTAATATAACATAAATAAACCTAAATCTAATCTAATATAACGTAAATATAAATCTAACGTAAATAAACCTAAATCTAATCAAACGTAAATTTAACTAAAAATAAACCTAAATCTAATCTAATTTAATTTAAATAAACCTAAATCTAATTTAACGTAAGTCTACATCTAACCTAATCTTTAACGTCTTTTGGGATAGCTTCCTACAACGTTAAAACTCTCTTCTTCTTGTGTGTGTGTGGGTGTGTGTGTGCCAATAAAAAGAGAAAAATGGTATAACCTTTCTATCACCCAAGTGTGGTAGATTGGTTATGCCATTTTCCTCTTGAATTACAGGTCTTGAGTTCAACTCCTCGTCGGCTATATTTTTAGGTCTCTTTAATTATTTTCCTACGATGTTAAATTAAACTCTCTTCTTCTCGGGTGTGTCTGTGGGTGTGTGTGCACGCCAATAAAAAAAGGAGAAAAATGGTATAACTTTTCTATCACCGAAGTGTGATAGATTGGTTATGCCATTTCCCTCATGAATAACAGGTCTTGAGTTCAACTCCTGTCGACTAGATCTTTAAGGTCTCTTGGGATAGTTTCCTACGATGTTAAGACTCTCTTCTTCTTCTTCTTTTCTCTCTCTCTCTCTCTCTCTCTCTCTCTTTTCCTCTCTCAATGTGTGTGTGCATTCTTTGTTTATGCATGTGTGTGTGCGTTTTTTGTTTATGCTTGCTCTCTCTCTCTCTCTCTCTCTCTCTCTCTCAAAAACACAATGTGTGTGTGTGTGTGTGTGTGTGTGTGTGTGTGAGAGAGAGAGAGAGAGAGAGAGAGAGAGAGAGAGAGAGAGAGGGAGACAGAAAGAGGGGAAGGGAACATAGAGTGAGGAAAGGGAAGGTGCATACCTGGATCTCCTTCCTCTTCTCGTGTGTGTGTGTGTGTGTGTGTGTGTGTGTGTGTGTGTGTGTGGAGAAGAAAGAGAGAGAGAGAGAGGGAGGGAGAGCGTTACCTTGCTTGCTTGAGCGCGCGCCGAAAACGCAGATCTTAGAACTCAGATCTGAGATCTGAGTTTTCGGACGCTCTCGGTTATTTTTTTTAGCCTTGGCGGCGTCGCTATAGGAGTCGCTATGAGCGTCGCTATGTTACTTGTAACATAGCGACACTCATAGCGACGGTTATAGCGATGCCGTGCTTTTTCATGTTTGAGCGTCGCACTACGAGCGTAGCTACTATTAAGTACCTCTTGTAGTGTTCCTTGATTTACATTATAGTTCATACTAACGGTGAGTATGTGTATATGTTGGGACAAGAAAGTCATGGACACTATTTTCAAACTAGGAAAGCTAGTAAGGTACACTACAAGACTCCACTCAACTACACCTTTTTTATGTACACAATAATTTCAACTAGCACTTAGTGTATCCTTGTGTGTTTTCTTGCAGATTTGTGAGCTCCAAGGAAATAAAAATAGATGCTATCCCTGCTGCTCAAACACTTGCAACAGAAACTGTGTGTGCCATTGAAGATGCATTTCCTCGATCGGTCCTTCTTAGTCAAATTCACCTCTTGGTTCATGTGGTGGAGGAGATCGCTATATGTGGAGTAGTGCACGCTCAATGGATGTTCTTCTTAGAGAGGTTTTTAAAGACACTCAACGATTTTGTGCCGCTACGGTCTCAACCAAAGGCATGTATGGCCAAAGGGTGGATCGTTCAAGAGGCATTTGTTTACATATCAGAGTATTTGGCACAAGTTGATCCTTCAATGCCTCGCATGTCGTCAGATGAGGAAGATGCAAGGATGACTTTACATTTGCCAAGTGGAAAGGGGAAACTACTTAACATGGATATGAATCTATCCCGAGTGGTCAATAACTTTTGTATTCTCAATGCAAAGATTATGACCAAGTGGGTGGACTTTTGGATAGTGGTAAAGGCAAGGCATTTGCAAGAGAGAGAAGCATGGAAACAAACACATGGAGGAAGGAGGGCACCCCCAATGCCTAGACACCTTGCCTGTTTCCCAGATCTCATCAGTGCAAAGTGGATTCATAAGAGAATGACCGAGGCAAAAGCACGCGGAGAAGACATCACCAGCAAAGAATGGGAGTATGCACGAGGTTGTATACCAAAGGTAGAGTACTCATATACCTAAACCATATTGTAATTTTTTTCTTGAAATTATTTTTAATATGTATTTTTGATAAAAGATATTTTTCTATTTTGTAGTGCCTTTCCTTTAACTCTATGTGGTCAAAGGGTCGTCACTTTTGTATGCACCATATTGACGAGTGTAGAACCACCATGGATTGTGCCATCATGGGCAACTTTGACACAGACAATGATGAAGCCAGGTACTGCGGAACTATTGAAAGGGTACTAAAGGTTAATTTTAGAACCCTTCATACCTGCATCTTTGAGTGAAAGTGGTTTGCAAATGTGTTTAGACGACATGAGAATGGCCTCTACATGGTGGACTATAGTGTGCATCACATAGGGAGGTATGACAATTTAGTTTTACCGCGCAATCTGAGCAGGTCAGTGACATGTACCTTTTTTATTCTTATTTGCTTGTAGCATTAATTGTACCAATGTTACTCACTTTCAGATTCTCTTTTATAGGTCATCTATATCCCAGCAATAGACCAACCAAAACTTTGGTTCGTTATTCCCTTAACACCTCGGGGGAGAACCATTTTTTCCACTAATGAAGTGGAGACCATCTTTGACCCTCTCCCACCTCCGACTTTGGATGAGGTGGAAACAGAGGAGAGGGAGATCAATGAATCAAGTCCGGTGGCAGTAAGTCTTAGTGAGGATGATTGTCATGATGATGAAGATGATGAGATGGAGGATGATGACTCGAAGATGATGAAGCCTATGCATCCACAAACGAAAATTCCGTTTCTCTCTTTATTGATTTAGGAGACATGGGCTTAGAATTAGATGATGCCTCATGTAGATATCTTTTGGAAGATGATTAATAAACATTTTGCAGTTATGAAGTTTTTTGGTCGTGTAATCCATTCATCTCTCTCTCCTCCTCTTCCTCTCTCTAGATTTGGGAACATGCTCAATTATATTAATCAATTGACAATGATTATTTTAGTTGTAACCAAGTGTAATCTTATTATTCCCCCCGCCCCCCCCCCCCCCCCCTCTCTCTCTCTCTCTCTTTCTCTCTTTCTCTTCTTTTTTAAATGTAAAATTTTATACAATATTCTTTAATTTTTATTGAGAGGAGGGAAACACCAAATTTGAAGGAGGGGGGGGGGGATGGGATGTTTAAGCCAAAGTTTGAAAGTTTAGGCGCTAAATTTTTTAGTAAAAAAGAAACACGATAATATATGCCGTAATAAATGCAAAAACAGTCGCGATAATATTTTAAACGCAAAAAAGAACCCCCCGCCCTCCTCTCTCCTTTCTCTACCTGATTTTGTACCTTCTCTCTACAGAACGCGGTAAACACTTGGAGGTTTTCATAGTGTGGAAAGAATTTTGGGCATTTTTTTTTCCCTTTGCATCACTTTTGTCTTCGCTTTCCATGGGCTTCACCTTCCTTCTAGCCCCTTATTGGAAATTGATGCGCGAAGCAACCATAGTGTGGTGGATTACTTCGGTGATAGAAATAGGCCATTGAGTGTTGACATACTCGGCCATTTCTTCAGGTAACCCACACAAAGTTGCTTTTTCTCGGCAAAGTCTGTCTTTTGAAAGAAGGTAGCCTTGAGATGTAAATCTCAAAACTTGTCCACATATTTGTGGATAGACTCGTTGAAGAGCAACTTCAACCTCCGCCATTCGGTAAGTACTTTGTCCTTTGCATCGCTTGCAATGAATTGCTTCATGATGGAAATTGGTAGGGTCTTCCATGTCTTTGGGACTTTGCTGTTGCCACGAATGCTAGCCCACCATTGGCGAGAAAATTTTTGGAAGTGCATAGCTACATGGCGTAGCTTGGAGGGCTCCGTGAAGCCATCGTCTCCAAAGGCCACATCAAATTGTTGGATGAAGGACATTACTTTGTCGGTGGCACCAAAGGTGCCATCATAAGTGAGAAAAGAGATACTCTTTTCTCCTTCTTTGAATTTATTAACCTTTTGGGACCTTCGCCATGCAGGGTAAGTTTTGCGATGTCCTCTCCTCTTGTATTCTCTAGGAGAATAGCTGAAGGATTTTGTTGGAAGAGGAGGAAGGTGAAGAAGGAGAAGAGGGTGACCTCTTTCTTGACTTTTTCTTCCTTTTTTTCCTCTCTTCTCTTTTGGAGTAATGAGGAAAAGGACTATGGGTTAACCGTTTCCTCTTGGAAGGAGTTGGCGACTATCTAGACCATCATCTTCGTGGATCCACATCTTCAGAGGACTTAGGGATTTGCTTCTTTCTCGTTATTTGGATTCCTCCTCTCTGATGGGAGAAAGGCTTCTTTTGGGAGTCTCATCAAGAGACCTCTTAAGCTCTCTCTCCTCTTGGAGAGGAAGGGAAATCCCATAAGCACAAAGTTGTTGAGTAGCTTTGGCTTGCAAAGCAGCATTGCCCATAGCTTGATGCAACCTAGTAACAAGATAATTAGCAAACATGGGGCCATTATCATTAGCACCTTCATGTGCAAAATCGAACTTATCAATGTTCATTCTACTCTCTTGGTTATTGTCAACCATGCTAATTAAACTTATGTCTAGATTACTTTGTGCTTTGGTACCCTCAAAAACCTTAGTTGCTACTCTTCTTTACCTTTGAAAATTAGTTCTCAAGTAGCCACACCCATCGTTTAGAGTCTATTGATTGCAAAGACAAGTAGAGAGGGTCTAACATCGCTCGATTGATTATGGTTCCTGTTGAGCTTGCTTGTAACTCAATAATGGTAAAGCCAAAGGCAAGCCCCAAGAGACTTCATTATTAAGACTATAGTACCCAATGGTGTACCTCAAACTAAGTCCTTCTCAACCAAGCTAATATATCTCTGTCCCACTTATCCTATGGCAATGAACAGGTCCAACCTTTCATGGACAACTCAAGGACCTCTCTTTTTAATTAAGAAAAGAGAAACCAATAGCTCTAATACCACTGTAAAGGAAACGGCCTATGAACTTGGAAAATAGCGAAATTAAGAGAATTAGTCTTAGCATTTTTGTGAGACAAGAGAACATAGAGGGTGAACTTAATTAGCGGTAGCCACATAACCATAATATTTAATTAACTTGGCATGAATAATAGTTTTGCAAGAGAGAGAGAGTTTAAAGAACTCGACAATAGTTGAGGACCGGATTTATGTGGAGCTGGTACCCCCTCCAATAGGCTTTTGTATTATAGATTCTCCCATCAAGAGAGACTTGGTACAATACAATCTTTATGTTCCTTCTGACCCAGGTGATGTACTGAATATGGAAAGCTTCATGCATCACGAGCATAAAATAAAATTTGTAAAAGAATTAACCATCCCCGGCCTCAGTCCCAAGTCCTCAAACACCTTCAAAGGCGGAGAGAGCTAGTGGGGAATGAGGGCAGGGAAGAGGAAGAAGAAGCATTCAATAGGAGAAAGAAATAGTTCCTCACTTATCACCACTCTTCTTGCTCAGCATAGCATAATAGCATAGTAGCATAGTAATGAAGATGAAGAAGATGGAAAGCTTAAGCATTGAAGTATGGATCTTGGTTGGATTTGCATTCCATAGACAAGAGTGTTGTAGGCTCTCAACTTCTCAACAAGCTTGGAGAAGGAGATGGAGCTCTTGCACTTTGCACTTCACACAATGAGAGTGTATGTGTGTGTGTGTGTGTGTGTGTGTGGGAGAGTATAACCCCCCTCTCATGCTTGATCCACCCCTCTCTCTCTCTTGTATTATTTAATTATATCATTTAGACAAGTGTCCTCTTTTCTCTCTTTGAGAGAAAGATCTTAATTATTTATTTAAATGCATCTAAATTCTCAATGGACCCCTTTAAAGCTAGTCCAATAGGATTCAAGAACATCATGAGGGAAAAATGGGGAGGATCTTGACATGTGTCTTTTATACTTCTTAAGAGATCATGTTTAAATTGAATACTTCAAGCACCTTAGTCATTTAAGCATGACAATCTTTTATGCCTCTTGAGAGATCATGTTTCAATACTTCAAGCACCTTAGTCATAGCACCTCAAGATTGAGCAAGGTTCCCACAAATACCTTAAGCACCTTAGTCAACAAACATGACAAGCACCTCAAGCTCGGGTAGGGTTCCCACCTCAAGGTTAGCCCCAGCTTGCTTAAGGTCCTACGTCTAAGGACTTTTAACACTAACCTTTGGAGGTCTTTAATGAAGATAAACCGAAGGTTTTTAAGCTCCATTAGCTAGCATTTCTCTTTGACAGACTATCTCTCATCTAGACCCCTTCAACTTTGGCCCCGTGTTGAGATAGATCCATAAGCACATGTCTATATTCTAACCCTTGCTATCATTTATTCTCCCACATTAAATGACCAATTAATATGAGAAAATCAATTGGGTTGGTTAGATATTAGATTTTATCTCTCTCTCTCTCTCTCTCTCTCTCTCTCACACACACACACACACACACACACACACACACACACACACACACACACACACACACACACACACACACACACACACACACACACACACACACACACACACACACACACACACAAGTTTCTTGCTTACACACGCTCCACATGAATTTTAAACTAGGGGTTTCCTATGGATGTCAGGTGCAACAAAATCCACAACCCCAACACGGTGAACATAAGGAATTTGATGCATCTGATCGAAAAGCATGGCTAGCAAGTTGGGCAATGAGGGAAGCACAAAGCATTGGTTGTGGTCCTCGTGCACTATGCTAGAGGAGGTGGGTGGGTGCCGGAAGAGGATTGTGTGCTAGTAATGGAGTCAGATAGGGAGGAGTTTGACATGGCAATACGGTGAGAGGCAATAGGGGGTTGAGCACTTGTGGGAATCAATGGTGGGGTGGCAAACAGATTCTGCTTATTACAATAAGGTGTTGTTCTTGGCGGTTCTTTGGAGAAAGAGGAAGAACAAAGAAGGGGGCGGGGGGCAAGACTACAAGCAGGAGGTTACTGAGTCAGAAGGTCAGTAGTAATTAAGCAAAAAGACCAAGGCAACCAAATTAGAGGGAATATTTTAAGGGATATGCCAACCAATTCATTTCAGCTCAAAAAGAGAGAGTATGAGTACGGTCAATATGTGCCAAGTAAGTAGGGGATAGCGCCGAGATAAATTCAAAAATAACCAAGAATCAATTGAGATCTATTTAGAGAGGAAAGCTGAAGGGGAATGGAAAGTGTAGGTGGGGGACACAATAGGTAGAGCAGGAGGTAAGCCATTGATTAGGGGGTATGTTCATAGATACCCGACTTGGCAAATCTAAAGAAAAGAAGAAGAGTCTCCAGGTGGCAAGTTAAGCAACCAAGGCAAGTGACATGCAAAGGAGGCAGCATAGTTGTTGGATGAGAGAGGGAGCTCAAGTTAGACATGCGTATCTTTTTTTTTAATAGCAGAGGGATATGATAGTGAACAAGCAAGCTGTGGTGGTGGATTGGCTTAGAGAAAAAATGATTGGTTGCTAAACTATGATGCGAGTCCAAATCTAGCAATGTATGTTAATTTTAACTGGTGTGCTAAGTAGTGAACACCCTTGCAAAGGAATTTGCTTAGATTCAAAAGCTTCATCCACTTTAGGTGGGTTGCCCACCCGCCTTGGCTACAATCTGATGCACCCAGGCACTAGACTTCTCTCAAAATACAACTTGAGTCGCACACTGTTCACCCTGTTCCTAAGAAGCTTACCATTTTCCCTTACCAGGTGATAAGTGCCATTTGGGAAGGTCTTATGAAATTTATACGGACTTGTCCACTTCTTTTTGAACTTCTTCTGGAACGTAAAATCCAGGTAACTCTTGTACTTCATGACTAGGTCTCCCTCTTCTATCTTTTTGTCTGGCAAGTTCTGATTGAACTTAGCAACCCGCTTCTCTCTTTGCTTCACATAGTAATGTGATGCTGCCTCTCTGTCCATTTTCAAAGCCTCTAGACTGGCTATTCAATCCTATAGAATTCCCTGTGGAGTGGCATTGAAACCCCATATACCCTTCAAAGCACCTAATTGTCAAGCCAGTGAGGCGGTCGTTGAAGACACAAGCCTGAGAATGGGGATGAAGGACCTTCAAAAAGGGCCATGGGAAGTGGAGGCAACCAACATAGTTTCTCCTAGAGCAGCTTCTCCAGAAGATATGCCTATACATAAAGTGCCTATATAAGAAGCTTCTATAGAAAAGAAGAAGGAAAAACAAAAGCTGAAGAAAAGAGTCTAGCATACAAGCTCCAAGATGATATAAAGGGAGCAATCAATCTCAAAAAGGTTTTGAAAGAGAGGATTTTGAACATTAGGGTTGAATTTACCTCATGTGAGGTCCTTGGCATAACAAAGTGTAACGTCCATGAAGGAATCATTGACGTTATTGAAAGAAAGATACGGTCTCTTACTGAGGCTATCCATGTATAGGGTGAAGAAGAAACTTCAAAAGCACAAGAAGTACATGTTTATGTGGTAAGCAAGAGGATGAGACCGTTTTTGGATGCTACAAGTCTGGAGGAGGAGTAAAATAGGTTCTCTTCTTGGATGATGGAGATGAAGTTGAGACAGCTCACAAGAGTTATTACTCCAAGAGCCATTGGGCAAAAACAACTACTAAGACCCTGGTAAAAGTGGGAGGCTTAGACAAGCCATACATTGCACTCATAGATCATGAATAAAAAATTAACCTCATTCAAAGAGTATATATCAAAAAGGCAAGTAGCCAATCAATATAAATCATGGATAGATGATTTGTGCAACAAATAACTCATCAAGGGATCTATATGGAGCTTGTCCAAATGTAAGGGAGATTATAGGGGATGTGAAAGATGTCCAAAACTTATTTGTAAAGGCGATGTAGACATATCCTATTATACTTAAGACTATCAAGGCACATTTCCTTCACTAGGGGGGTTTTCCTTGTGCATTGTATGTACAAACATCACTCTAGGGATAAATTATCTTTGTGTTTTCACACTAAGAAATATACTCGTTGTTGTGTTCATTGAGCATCTTCATCTTCTCCAAGTTGTGGGAGCATCTCTGCAACCCTAATTCCAACAATTGGTATTAGAATAGGTTGCATCCTCTTGAGCATAATTGCTAGTGTAGCTAGCACCCCTTGCTCACTTTATCTAATTTTTATGAGCTTTGGTGAGTGCTAGAAGATCAAACGATGCTTTGCGGATGCTCATAAACCTCAGTGTGCTCAAAATTTTGATTTGGGCTCATTTTGGCCCTTGTTTTCACTACAAGCAGCACTGTGTATGCAATTTTATCCTTTTGTGCACAATTTTTGTCGATGCACTCTTTTGCAGAACAAGTCCCTTATAGTACTCTTTGGGTTGTGCTACCTAGCACGTGTTAGTACTACTTTGTTTTTCTTCTTTTAGAGAAATTTTCACATTAAGTGCAATCACTTGCCATGGATGACAACAACATAGATGTTTTCAAGATGTTTGTTGCTAAAGAAATGGATGGGGATAACTACCTAATGTGGGCCTACATGATGACACATGTTCTTATCTCAAAGTGTGCTTAAAATGTTGTGCACGGCATTGGTGTGCATCCACCTTCCATGGATACAATCTCTGTTTAGGATGTTACAGGTTCTAGCAGGTTTATTGCTACTCCTAGAGTTGTTTTGCCTACAAATGAGCAATCTCATGGGATGTTAGAGATGTGCGTGCCCATGATTTGGTTGCATTATCTATGAGTCACATTATTAATCCTCACATTTTCTCAACAAAGTCAACAAAACAAGCTCGTGATGCTTTGGTTGGTCGTATGCAAGTCGCAATGAGGCTGAAATTGCATAATTGAGTAAAGAGCTAGAGTCCAAGATTATGCAAGAGAAAGATGACATGGAAATTTTCTTTGCTGGTATCAAGGATGTCAATAAAAAACTATTTTTTGTAGGTAAAATTGTTTCTAACAATTCACTTGTGCAAAATATTTTGGATGTGTTGCCAGACTCTTACTGGACTTTTGATAATCCTTGTAGACTTATGAGCCCAAGAAACCCTCAAGATATTGTGAGAACGCTAGGTGTCGAAGTGATGCATGATGCATGCGGAGTGCAAGGGAGGAGAATAGTAGAAGACACACTATGTGGGTGGACAAATCTACAAGAATGTGGTGAACGGATCCTTATTCTTTGTGTATATGAAGAATAAGGAATGTGTCTGTACATATAGTGGGCAGTTGGACACCAGACCCCCGTGGCCCCGGGCAAAGGCACAATGCCTCTACCCCAACAATCTCCTGAAGGGGATGCGCTGATAAGTGAGTGCTACTAGATAAACTACTAGTATGTAAATAGGTGAGAGACTCTCTCAACCTACACCCACTAGCTCTCTCAATTGATCTACATGCAACCATATTGTCTCTAGGGGTAGGCAAGCATGTGTACTCATGTTAGAGTTGCATGTAGATCCCACAGACATCACTGTATGGTCTGCAAAACTCCATTATGCATCATGCTAGTGTCAATCATCGTACGAATGACAATCCCTACTGCAAATGATCCCATTGCATCTACTAGGTTGGGCTTCAACACTAGTAGGTTGTACATGAGACACCCGAATAGTGACAAAACCTGCACAAACCTAACTGTCCTAGACTTCCCTATGCTATTTGCATGTATTACATCATCAAGACTACCCATCACGTATGGATGTGTCAACACTGACGCTGAGATGGCTATGTCCCTCTCACCCATAGGTGGAACTATGTGTCCTGGCACCAACTCATCAATCTTGAGCATATAAAAAAACTCCATGTCCATCATCTCTACCTGTGTCTCTAGGAAGCAAACTCGCTATATCTTTGCCTACTTGACAACACCCGCCGTGTCTCACTAGAGCACTTCCACTCTACCTCTCTATCTACAAAGTCTATTGTTACACCTTGCAAAGCTAAATGCTCTATCTCATGAGCATGGTGGATCTTACTCATGAAAGAGACACGTTTCGTGTCTCACTCAAAGCATGCCAGCAACAAATCCTTGACTATGCCGTTTTGAACCTGAGACACATGCATAGGATATACCAAGCCCCTGCGGGCTCCTCTGGAAATCACTAATGAACCACAATGCATCTAGAAAGACTAATCTCTAAGCAGTGTGTGTGACACCCAAAGCCTACTAATTGTCTCACTGAGACCAAGCTCTGTCTGGGATGAGGAACAAAGCGCACACATCATAGCATATATGATGCACCACTATGAAATGAAAAACAAGCATCTCGTGCACTTGCAATGTCGAACATCGAACCATCGGCCAAGTCTAGAAAACCAAAGCTTCTACTAGAGAAGGTGCTAAACCACTCACAATGTGGTATGATGTGGAAAATTGCATCCTCACCTAGTAACCAACGGGGAAAAGTGTCACCTCTCAAAGACATGTAATCAAGAGGAACGCTAAAGACAAACATGACATTATCGTCACTGGCATATGAAGCCACTACTCTAGCATGTGGCAAAACCTCATGTGTATCACACATAGATCTCCATTGTTACCTCATACGTCTGAAACAATGGGGTCTAATGTGCCATGTGTGACCACAATGCCAACAACGCATATATTGGCAACTACGAGGCTGTCGTCTCTCAGGAGTCATCACCGTAGACTCTAAACTCTCACAAATGTCTTCTACGTGGATGCCAAGAAATCAAACTATGGCAAGAAATTTGGGGAGAAATCTAGCAGTCTCCCCTATAAACTGAGTAAAGAACTCTAGCAAAAGCTAAATCATAGCTCATGCCAAACTGGCAACAAAGTGGACATAACTTGACCACTACACAATCATGGAAATCATGATCAAACACATCAAAACCAATGTTCATAAAATCAGCTCGACAATTTGCTATATCTGGAAGCATACAATCTGGGACAAAGAGTTCAATTGAGTGCAAAGCGCATAATCATATACACAATTAAAAAGCAAACTAACTAAAAACACATCTCACAAGAGAAATTGCTTGCAAAAATCTACAAAAGCCTATGAAACTTGTGCCAAGCAAAGTTTGTAGCCACACGAGTATACTGATGGTGTCAAATTTTGGAGGATGGTGGTGCATGAATGTAGCACTGGATAAATTCAACGATTCCTCAAATGTGAGCCTTAACTAGGAGTTGCTAGAAGTAGCATAATTTGCTTGTAAAGTGAAAGTTAGTAAACAGTTATAGGCTAGTGTAACTAAAAATCTAGATCATAGTTAGTTTTTTTTAAAGAAAGTTTTAGGATACATAGACTTCTTTAGATATACCCTAGACAATAGACATTTGAAAAGTTATTAAACAGATTATAGTTTTTAATTTAAAGCAAGCTTTAGGATACATACACTTCTTTAGAGATACCCTATACAATAGACATTTGAAAAGTAAATAAATAGATTCCATTTTACTATGGGAAGCATCACGCACATGTACAAACGAGAAAAGATGAATCAAAATTGATCTCTCTATTATTAAAAATTTATAGACAGTGCAACTAAGAATTTAGATCATAGTTAGTTGTTTTAAAGAAATTTTCAGTATACATGTACTTCTTTAGATATGTCCTAAACTATAAATATTTGCGAAGTTAATAAACAGATTACGTTTTACTATGGGAAGTATGGAGCACATGTACAAATGAGAAAAGATAAATCAAAATTGATTTCTTTGTTATTAAAAATTTAAGCACTATCAAAAAACAAATCTAGGTTTTGTTTCTTCATGAATTTGGTGGGTGTTTGCTTCCCAAGTATAGCCCTCAACTGTGGGTGCTATGGTTTTCCATTCTTCTCTATTTAGGAGGAATTCCTTATAGAGCAATAGTCGATAGTCTAATTGGGAGAAATACAATCTGTGATCATCATACCATTTATCACTAAATGTTAGATTGGTGGACAAAATGCGCTCTTTTTCATAGATCTCTACTCTCGCTTCTGTTAGCAAATTTGAGAGGTATGGTGAGTGGTAGTCCCATCTTAAGCTTCCTCCCAAGAAGATGCAATAGCTTTGACTCCCCAACATATTTCATTTCCTAGTGCATATAACTCTTTGAGTATCTGAGTTTGAATATTCTGCAACTTCAGAAGGCTACCTTGGATTGCTTATCAAAATCAAGATCAGAGGATATAAAGTGCTATTGTCAATTTCCTGCACCGTTCATGTAGCCTACATGCTCCAATGCTTGGCTCCTGCTTGGGGGGGTCACTTAATAATTATCTATCACCTAAGTGTAGTAGAAGGGGTTATTAATTTTTTTTTCTTACATTTTCACATATAGTATGGTACCATAAAATGGAATTGGGGAAAAAAAATACAATGGGAAAGGGGTGTATTTTATTTGTCAAATTTTTTAGAAATAGTCCTTGAACACACACAATATACACAATTTACATATAGTGTTCCCCTCGGAGAGCCCCTCAGACACCATCCAATTCCTCGATTGCACCTCTCGTGCATGCTACCTCGTGTTTCATTGATGTCAATGCTTGCCCCTCTCACACCATCCAATGTACATGCTACCTAATATTTCATTGATGCCATCATTGCATAGGACAACCTTTCTCCTACTATGGATGCAATCTCTATTTCACCAACCTTTTTTTTTGTAAGCTCAATCTAGCATCAATTTCTCACATATCATCTCCTCAAAAAGCACTACATGTGCTACACACACATCACACATAGTGGCTTAGAGTGTTGTAATTACTTCCTCTCTTCTTGTGCAATAGAGTACTATATTATTCTTCAATCATCAAGTGATTTTGTAACCATATCAATCAGTCTACTATCAATTAATGGTTGATGTTGACGATCGGTTGCATTAGGGAATTTCGGAGGTCATTTGGAGGGCCTTCTAAGAAAATGTATTTTTTACACTCTCTCTCTAGAAAAAATGGCAAATAATAGAGCTGAGTCTTTCATAGTAAAAGTTCAAAAAGTGTACTTTAAGTAGATTCCTTACTCTTCTGCACATTCGTTCATAGTGATTGAGGGATAATCCTCTTTTCAGTTGCATTGAATGAACCTCGTCAATATGGAGGGAATGAGGCTAACATGGAGGGACGAAGGCGCAGCCGCTATTCACTTTCCATTAAACCTGCACATTTGGCTAATGGCGCACTCCTCAAATGGCACAAATGTTACCCAAAAACGAGCCAAATATCACCTTCACATTGATTTGGACAATGAGTACCAACCATTGAATAAGCGTAGTAAAACAAACACACATATACCTCCCGCTTCCATAGACACGCTCAGAGCTCAGGGAGCTAAACACATAGATATCTGGACGAGAGGCTCTCTCTACCCTAAGAATCCAATGACTAATGCGTCTCCACCGTTTGTCAATCCTACAAGCTTATTGTCCTTTGCTGGTGATGGAGAAAAGGGCCTTCTGGGTTATTGTAAATCTCTTACAAGAGAAGCTAAAACTTACAAGGGCATTCTCCAAGCTCAACAATGTGAGATTGTTCGCCTTTCACATTTACATTCTACAGATCAGGTTACCATTTTGCAACACAAAACAGAGGTACAAGAACTGAAAGGAAAGGTGCGAAGTTGTCAAATGAAGGACACCATCTTGGGTGGTCGTATCCGAAAGAAGAAATTGCGCAATCTTGAAACATTGCAGGTTGCATCCGAAGGTCTCAAGAAAAGAATCCGAGCATTAACATGATGCTTCTTGGTTGGCTACATTGTCTTAGTTAAGTAATCTTTTTGTTTTTTCTTGTTATGCATTGTTTTCATGTGCCTAAATAAGTGTTAGTGAAGCAAATTTTCTGTTATTTACTTATGCATTGTCTTCATGTAGAGATTCAATCTATCCTGACAAGGAAAACATTGACCCCAAAGCCAATATAGGAAAGAGATTGAAGCCACTTATAAGTAGAAGCCTGGCAGCAGATATAGTACATGACAAGAAGTTTAAGGTCCTACAACGAAATGTAGTGGACTGCTTTATTTCAGAAAACTCAGTGCCTGCAAAAGAGATACAAGGCACACTTGATTCACTTGGTGTAAGCAAAAGAGGATATTCGGCTATCCAAAAGTCTGTCTCATCCATCTTTGTTAAGAAGGGTATAAAATCCAAACTTCTATCATCAGCCTCAAGTGTTTGGAAAGAGAGGCTTCAGCTTAATGAGGCACAGGGAGACTATCTTGGACAACCCTTTCATATTAAAGCAACTTACAGTGGCCATGGAGCAAACATGGCATATGATGAGTTCAATAATATTTTTATGGACCTGCAGATGTTACAGAAGAGAATGGTGGAGTTTTACAACATCACATTTGAAGAGTCACGAGGGGTATTACCTTTTGTGTTAAAACTGGATGAGTGTGAGCTTGTTAAAGAGAAAAAGCTAGAGTGTGTTACTATTACTTTAATGAATAGAGCCCTCTCAAAGTGTCCCAGTGATGATCCTTTGTATTTTAGTGTTCAATCAGAATCTAACATATGGTGGCTTGGTGCATTTGAGGTAAGCGAGATTCTCAGGTAAGCTCAAATGTTCACATCTACTTAAGTCTCATTTATTTTGTGTTGCAGGTAAAGAAAGAAGATCATGAGATTCTATATTGGGTGTTCCATCGAACTAATATTCCGGAGGTGATTGATTGACAGACTAACCAAGGAGAGGTACTATGTCTAGATGGAAGGGAAGACTTTCAAGTTCAGTGGCATCTTGCAGGTGACCTCAAAACATTAAAGTGCATATATAATTGTGGAATGGGTGCAATGGCAAAGTCTCCGTGTTTTTTCTGCATGGAGCCTGCAAAGGTCATGGACCCAAAGTGGTGGAGAAAAGCTCCAACACGTCACATTGAGGATCCTGCTTTTCGACCGGTTTTGAAAATACCACTTGTGAATGTCCACATATGTACAATGCATGCCCTTTGTAGAATTGTGGAGAAATTGGTCTACTTATATATCGGGTTCGCTTGGAAGATTAAGAACTCAGCAGAGCGACAAGTAGCCCTGCAGTGCTTAGAATTGGTACTGTCGAACATGGGGCTTCATGGTGGCAATGTGAAAATCCAGCGGGATGAAAAGAGATCAACTGTTGAGAAGGATGTCCCATGCAAACCATCCATCGGTGGGGTGAAGGCACGGAGGTTTTTATCTAAACCCCAAGGTACAAGAGATCCGAAGCTAACAAAACATGGAAAAATATATAACACATCTTATGTTAGCAAGGTAGAGTATCAGAGCTGGAAAAAGCTACATATTGCAGTCAAAGACCAAGAACCAACTACTCGTAACGCGAACGCTGAGGTTTGGAGATCAATAGACATCCTATTTTTGATGTGCGACAAAGATAACTGGTCACAAGGTGATATGAACAAGTTCAAGGAGAATCTCAACCTTCTCAAAAAATCATTCAAGACAGCATGGACAGACACCCAGATTACTCACTACATGGTATTATCGTGTATTTGATTCTCTTTTATGTGCAACTATGTGAGTGTAAAACATTCTAACTAATCTGTTTTCATATCCAGCACATCATCTTCAATCATTTACCATATTTTATACAAAAGTATGGGAACCCGGCAATATGGAAAACCCAAGGGATGGAAAAGTCTCATTACATGGCGAGAAATGCTTATTTTAGGCACACATGACATGGTGGCTCTCGAATCAAGGCTAACAGTTTGAGAGAACTATTTGAATGGTTCTATCGTAGAA
Organism: Adiantum capillus-veneris; assembly: GCF_014529385.1. NCBI lineage: Eukaryota > Viridiplantae > Streptophyta > Polypodiopsida > Polypodiales > Pteridaceae > Adiantum > Adiantum capillus-veneris. Next base: position 64,083,223 of record NC_140959.1, read on the forward strand.
TCATTCATCGAATGCAGGCAAAAGAAGTCTTGGAAAATTCAGCAACAGCACAAGCCATCAGACACTTACAACAACAAAAAGTTAAAAGATCAATGGCATACAACAACTCCGGAGCTCGTGAAAGTCAACGAAGGTGGAGAGAGACAATGGTGTATGTGAACCACAAGTGGAAAAAGATACTCTGAGTGGATAACATTGTACAAAATTTATGTAATACATGATCTTATACAATTGCTACTTGAAGTGTATCAAGATTTTGAAGGTTCAATTTTGTTTTTTGGCACGTCACCCTTGTAACGAATCATGAGATGTTTGCCATACTCTAAAAGTTCATCTGGGTTTTGTCTACCAAGAGCTAGTGCAATTGCTGTGTATGTGTAGTAATATGCTACTCGACCACCTGTATAGCCCGGGCAGTAACCAAAACAATCTCTAGCAAACACTTTGTCCACAAGAATGACTTTATCTGCACTTTTTGGCAGCACGGGTCCACCCAAGAAGCGTGATAGTGTCTTGAATGTGTAAGTTGCTATTGAACCCTCTTGTGACATGGAATTGTGAAAAACTACTATTGGCAACTCCCAAAGCTTTGAAAGGTACTGCGCTAGGGCCGCATCCCTTCCACGATACTCTCGAGTCCGCCGCCGAAGGAAGTCATCCTTGTCAGCAATCCAAGGCTGCACATATCATGTCAGAGTAAGAGAGAGAGAGAGAGAGAGAGAGAGAGAGAGAGAGAGAGAGAGAGAGAGAGAGAGAGAGTTTTACCATGAAGC